>NW_026555331.1:95390854-96590854 GCF_014898055.3 Talpa occidentalis
GCATGAAAACAAAAGTTCTTTTTCTGGAAGGCAAAATGGAAAATAAAATTGAACTATACTAAAAAGGACAGCATAGAGCAAGATGGTAAAATTCATAATAAAGTTTAAGTTTACATATAGTAAGTAATGTCTGAAAACTCAGGTTAAAAAAGATCATTAAGAACAAAGAGGGAAGGAAGCACAATGGTCCAAAGGGGTGGAATATGGGTGAGTTGGTGGTGAATGCACTTAGTGGTAATAGCTGACGGGGGTACCCAATACTACCACAGTTAAATTTTAAAATACATCATTGTTATTTTCCATAATAGAATGCAACTATTACGTGAGATGCAATTTCTATTTCCTCATACCCAGTCCCCTTCATTTCTCAAAGTCACCACAAAGCATCCAGTTGTGGGCAGCACTCAATAGGCTGGGGCAAGAGACAACATGACTAGGTATATCAAGGCAAGTTCAAATCAAAAAACATTTATGGATGCTTCCACATGCCATGTTGGAAAAGAAGATTTTGAACACAAGGATATTCTAAAAGATGCTATCATTCAAATTTTAAGGACAAATTCAAGCAAACAAACTCTAAAAAATTGTTGTTGCAGGTAGAAAAACTTACTGGAGTAAAGAGAAATGTCAAGTAATGCAGTGAATATGTGGTAACTACAGCTGTTTGGTATTACTAAAGAGCAAAGTGCTCAGGGAGGATATGAGAAAGGTAAGATGAAAGAACTAAAGAAGACTCAGACCAGGGCAAGCTTTATCATTTGACTGAATTTTCTCTAGTAGCCAATGAGGAGTCTCCAGAAGGTTTCAGTAAGAGCAGTAGGTTGGTAGACTCACAATGAGCAAAATATCTTATGGTTATCATGATGAGGTTAAAATTGAAGTAGAGTTCATGGAGGAAGAAGATGAATTCTAATTGATCCTAAAACTCTAAAATATTGACAAGCTGGCCTTTCAGAAGACAAATTTGCTGGCCCCTTGTGTGAAGAAGTTGTGTCAGATCCAGGCAAAGAAGCAAGCTTTAGTTATCTCTTGTAAAAATGAAAGCAGTATACTAAATGGTTCTAAAGACTCCTTTCTCTTTTAAAAACCTAGGTTTCTATTACTCAAACAAGACAAGTATTGACATTCTTCCTAAACATCATGTGGTAAAGTCAAATGAACACAAGGATTTTCTTGAACTAAAGATAATAGCATCCCTGATAATCAAATCTCAGGATCGCTCTGAGGATTAAATTGGATTTTTCTAAAGAAAAGAGTGGTGACTCATTTCAAGCATTCACTAACTGACTGTTATTACTAACATTAACATAATTATATTAATAACATGCATTAGCAAGCCTCATTTGCTGGTGAGGGTGGGTTTTGAGAATTTCTATATGTAGTAGGGGGTTCCATCTCTTACAAATGGGAAATAAAAGAAATAGGTCATAGATTGATTCTTGTTAATAAAGCAAAAATCTCAAAACTCAGCCATTAACAGAAATAGATTACATTTGAAAGAACAAATTTATAGCTCTCTCTCAAAAGATCTAGAAAAGGATATTATTGAGTACTCAGGAAAGACTTACAGGAGGACTTGAACCAGTCCTGTGTCATTTTGAATAAGAAAATCTCAATGCTGACACTAGGATTATCTTGGCAACACTTGCTGAATTCCACCTCAGCAGGTATCTCATGATTTACGTAGAGTAAATACAACCTTCAAAACCCCATTAAAGAAAGTTCTGGAATGCCTGGAAACCTGAATCATATTATACATTTTTAAAAGTATCACACATAAATTTACCGCAAAAAGGATTCAAGCTAACGCATGCTTGGATCAAGAAGCTTCTTGCTTTCAAAGCTTTCAATGAAACAACTGTTCAGGCTTTCCAGAAAAGTACAAAAATAATATGTAAGTGGCAATGTATTTTATGCTAAGGGAATAGCACTTAGTCCTGGTAATATTCTTATCATCTTTCTGTTTACTAGTGGGCTGACCCACTGCCAAGGATTTTTGTTTTGTGTCAATTTTTAAGAACATTAAGAAGTAGTACAGAAAAAAATTCATACAAAATACAATCCATCATACAAACACTAGAAAAGACCTGGCAAAACTACTATAACATTAAAGACCTCTGTGTATGTGTGTGTGTGTGTAATTATATTAAAATATAAGATGGTCTTTGAGGACAGAACATCACTCAGGGGCTAAATTTAATGTAAGTAGCCTAAAAAAGATGGTTAATTTCCTTATTTTGTGTCCTGCGCATTTCCTGTTTAATTTTACAGACTGATATATTGGGATAGTATTGACAAATACACTAGCAACTTCCTTCATCTGACCAAATTCAATAAACTGCTTAAAATAGGAAAATGATGATTCTAAATCCTGTGCTAAGCCAAGAAATTTAATTTGGGAGACTTTGGAAAAGTCCTCTAGAATTTTATCTATTTGCATCTTCCATTAGAATATCATCCTATGTGAAAATAACCTTTATTCATTAAAAAAGGGAATGCTAGGAAGTTGTATCCTATGAGAGCATTTCTTTACACAGTATCAGTTATATGTCCATCACAGTTAATCTTAGGGAATTATAAAATCCCACAACACAAACTTTTCAGAGGCCATTCAGTCACAAGCAAAGATCTCCTAAAACTTAAAATAACAGTCAATTCTTTCTATTCAACACCTACGATTAAGAATAACTTCATCACCCCTTACCTTTCTGTTCAATACGAATCCCTTCATGACTGAAATGAGACAGTACGTCCTAAAGGTATGTTAAACCATTATCTATTTAGATTTTATTATTTGTTTAAGCAGGAAATGCCTGAGACTTACTATGTTAGCAGAAAACAAATGAAAATATTTATAGAATTTATGGAAATAATTCATTTCTGGCACTGACACAAAGTATAAACATGAAAAGAGAAAACTAGTGTATCTTAAGAGAAAACATTATAAAATTTAATATATTTTCTGAAGGGAAAAAAGTATATATAAGGGTAAGTAGCAACATTTTGAGACTAAAGTAGAACAGGGCTTTGGACATGCTTTTTATTTTATTTTTTTTTTTTTTTTGATATTTCTTTTTTTTTTTTTTTCCCTTTCTTTTTTTTTTTTTTTTTTTAATATTAAATTTTATTTTTATATTCCCCCATACAATTGCAAACGCCCCATTCTGACCCCAATCCTTCCCTCCCGCCCCCACCCCCCAAAAAGTGTCTCTGGTTCATAGTTTTTTGTTGATTTTGATTTTCACTTTCTTATATTCATTTCCTGGTCCCTTATTTAAGTTTTCTAGATTCCTGCTATGAGTGAGACCATCCGGTATTTTTCTTTTTCTTTTTGGCTTATTTCGCTGAGCATGATCCCTTCCAGTGCCATCCATGTTGCTGCAAATTGCATGTGTTTATCTTTTTTGAATGCTGAGTAATATTCCATGGTATATATGTACCACATCTTCTTGATCCAGTCATCTATTTTTGGGCATTTGGGTTGTTTCCAAAGCTTAGCTATTGTAAACAGTGCTGCTATAAACATAGGGGTGCAGGTGCTCTTTGGAATTGATGTTTCTGTGTCCTTTGGGTAAATACCTAGGAGTGGAATTGCTGGATCATATGGAAGCTCTATGTTTAGTAGGTCCAGAAATCTCCACACAGCTCTCCATAGTGGTTGGACCAGTTTGCACTCCACCAACAGTGCACAAGAGTTCCTTTTTCTCCACATCCTCGCCAACATTTGTTGTTGCTAGTTTTTTTAATATGTGCCATTCTCACTGGTGTGAGATGGTATCTCATGGTAGTTTTGATTTGCATTTCCCTGATTACAAGTGATGTTGAACATTTTTTCATATGTCTGTTGGCCATTTGCATTTCCTCTTCAGAGAAGTTTCTTTTTAGCTCTTCTGCCCATTTTTTGACTGGATTATTTTCTTTGTTGTTGCTGAGTCTCATCAGCTCTTTGCAGATTTTTGTGATCAGTCCTTTATCATTAGTGTTGGGTGCAAAAATGTTCTCCCAGTTGGTGGGGTTTCTCTTTGTTTTTGTTATTGTCTCTTTGCTGTGCAGAAGCTCTTTAATTTGATGTAGTCCCAGCTGTTTATCTTTCTCTTCACTATCACTGCTTTGGGTGATGTGTCTGTAAAGATGTCTTTGATGTGCAAATCCCGTAGTGTTTCGCCTATATTTCCTTCTATGTATTTTATGGTTTCAGGTCTTATGTCTAGTTCTTTAATCCATTTTGAGTTGATTTTTGTGTATGGTGTGAGGTAGTGGTCAAGCTTCATTCTTTTGCATGTAGCGACCCAGTTTTCCCAGCACCATTTATTGAACAAACTTTCTTTGCTCCAATGCATAGTCTTTGCTCCTTTGTCAAAGATTAGTGGACCATAAATCTGTGGGTTTATTTCTGGATTTTCTATTCGATTCCATTGGTCTGTATGTCTGTTCTTGTTCCAATACCATGCAGTTTTGATGATTATGGCTTTGTAGTATAGTTTGAAGTCTGGGAGTGTGATGCCTCCATTTCCTTCTTTTTTTTCAGTAGAGCTTTGGCTATTCGGGGTTTTTGGTGATTCCATATGAATTTCATCAATAATTGTTCTATTTCTTTGAAGAATGCCATTGAGATTTTGATTGGAATAGCATTGAATCTGTATATTGCTTTTGGTAGGATGGCCATTTTAATAATGTTTATTCTTCCAATCCATGAGCAGGGGATGTCTTTCCATTTCTTTGTGTCTTCTTCTATTTCTTTTAACAGTGTTTTATAGTTTTCTTTGTATAGGTCCTTTACCTCTTTTGTTAGATTTATTCCCAAATATTTGATTTTTTTTGTTTCGATAATAAAAGGGGTGGTTTTTTTGATTTCTTCTTCTTCAGATTTATTGTTTGTGTATAGGAAGGCTACTGACTTTTGCGTGTTGATTTTGTATCCTGCCACTTTACTGAATTGATTGATGAGTTGAATTAGTTTTTCTGTGGAGATTTTGGGGTTCTCTATGTATATTATCATATCATCTGCAAATAGTGATAGTTTGACTTCTTCTTTTCCTATTTGGATTCCTTGGATGTCTTTCTCTTGTCTTATTGCTCTGGCTAGGACTTCCAGTATTATATTGAAAAGCAGTGGTGAGAGTGGACATCCTTGTCTTGTTCCAGATCTTAATGGAATTGCTTTCAGCTTTTCACCATTGAGAATGATACTGGCTGTTGGCTTGTCATAGATGGCCTTTATGATGTTGAGGTATGTTCCTTGTATCCCAAGAATTTCAAGGGCTTTTATCATGAATGGGTGTTGCACTTTGTCGAAAGCTTTCTCAGCATCTATTGATATTATCATATGGTTTTTATATTTCTTTTTGTTGATGTGTTGGATAACGTTGATTGATTTTCGGATGTTAAACCATCCTTGTGCCCCTGGAATGAATCCAACTTGGTCGTGGTGAATTATCTTATGGATACATTGTTGGATTCTGATAGCTAAAATTTTATTGAGGATTTTTGCATCAGTGTTCATTAGGGAGATTGGCCTATAGTTTTCCTTTTTTGTGTTGTCCTTATTCGGTTTTGGTATTAGTGTAATATTGGCTTCATAGAACGTGTTTGGTATTGTCCCTTCCTTCTCAATTTTTTGGAAGAGTTTGTGAAGGATAGGCACTAATTCGTCTCTGAATGTTTGGTAGAATTCATTTGTAAATCCATCAGGTCCTGGGCTTTTGTTTTTGGGGAGGTTTTTAATTACCATTTCAATTTCGCTGCTTGTAATTGGTCTGTTTAGGTGTTCTATTTCTTCTTTATCTAGCTTTGGGTGATTGTAGAGTTGTAGGAATTTGTCCATCTCCTCTAGATTGTTGAACTTGTTTCCATATAACTGTTCATAGTAGTTACTGATTATTCTTTTGATTTCTGCTGTGTCCGTTGTGATTTCTCCTCTTTCATTTATGATTCTGTGTATTTGTGCTTTCTCCCTTTTTTCCTTTGTGAGCCTGGCTAGGGGTTTGTCTATTTTATTTATTTTTTCAAAGAACCAGCTCTTGGTTTCATTGATCTTTTGGATTGTTTTTTTAGTTTCAATTTCATTTATTTCTGCTTTGGTTTTTATTATTTCTTTTCTTCTACTGGTTCTGGGGTTTTTTTGTTGTTCTTTTTCTAGATCTTTGAGCTTCGAGATTAGGTTGTTTCTTTGAGTTCTTTCTTGTTTTTTTGATGTGAGCTTCTATTGCTATATATTTTCCTCTTATTACTGCTTTTGCTGCATCCCATACATTTAGGATATTGGTGTCCTCCTTGTCATTCAATTCAAAGAATTTTTTAATTTCTTCTTTGATCTCCTCGTTAGTCCAGTGGTCTTCCAGTAGTGTGGCTTTTAATCTCCACGAGGTAGGATAGTTCCTTGCCTTCTTTTTATGATTTATTTCTAGTTTGATGCCTTCGTGGTCAGAAAAGATGGTTGGTATGATTTCAATCTTGGTGTATCTGTTGATGTTTGTCTTGTGCCCCAGTATGTGGTCGATCCTGGAGAATGATCCATGTGCGCTTGAGAAAAATGTGTACTCCGTTTTTTTTGGGTTTAGTGTTCTATAGATGTCTGTCAAGCCCAAATGCTCTAGGTCCTTATTTAGAGCTTTAGTTTCTTTACTTATTTTTTGTCTTGTTGATCTATCCATTGTTGATAGTGGTGTGTTGAAGTCTCCCACTACATATGTGTTTTCTCTGATGTCTGTTTTCAGAGAGGACAACAGTTGTCTGATATATTTTGGTGCTCTTTCGTTTGGTGAGTATATGTTAATGAGTGTTATTTCTTCTTGAAGTATTGTCCCCTTAATCATAATGTAGTGACCATTGGGGTCTCTTTTTATTTTTTTGAGTTTGAAGTCTGTTTTATCTGATATAAGTATAGCTGTTCCTGCTTTCTTTTTTGGCCCATTTGCTTGTAGGATTGTTTTCCATCCTTTGACTTTGAGCCTATTTTTATCTTTTGTAGCTAAATGTGTTTCCTGGAGACAGCAAAAGGTTGGGTTTTGTTTCTTAATCCAGGCTGCAACTCTGTGTCTTTTTATTGAAGAGTTTAGTCCATTTACATTTAGAGTTAATATTGATATGTTAGCATCTGTATTTGCCATTATGTTTGTCTTTCCTTTGATTTTATTTATTTATTCTTTTAATAACTTTTTTTTTTTTGGTCTTCTTTCGTTGTTATTCGTCCCTCTGAGGTTCTGGCTTTAGGATTCCTTGTAGTATTTTTTGGAGTGGGGTTTAGTCGCAATGAAATTCCGGAGTTTCTCTTTGTCTGGGAAGGTCCATATTCTTTCTTCATGGAGGAAAGAGAGCTTTGCGGGATAGAGTATTCTTGGTTGGCATCTGTTTTCTTGGAGTCTGTTGACTATGTCCCTCCACTCTCTCCTTGCCCGTAGTGTTTCTTCAGAGAAGTCTGATGTCAGCCTGATTGGTTTTCCTTTGAATGTTATCTGTTTCTTCCCTCTTGTCAGCTTCATTATTTTTTCCTTGTCCTGGATTCTTGGGAGCTTTACTATTATGTGTCTTGCTGTGTTTTTCCTTTCGTCATGGAAGTTTGGTGTTCTTCTTGCTTCTTGTATATCAATTTTCAGCTCCTTCTTCTCATTTGGGAAGTTCTCTTCAATTATATCCATGAATATTTTCTCTGTTCCTACATCTCTCTCCTCTCCTTCTGGAATTCCTATAACTCTTATATTTCCTTTCCTCATGGAGTCAGATAGTTCCCGAAGTCTTTCTTCATTCTTTTTCCTTCGTACTTCTCTTTCCTTTTCTGTTTTGGTTCTTTTTATTTCTGTGTCTTCAAGATTACTTATTCGTTCTTCCATTTCATCTATTCTGCTTTCATTGCTTTTCCCAGAGTTCTTTAGTTCCTCCATTAATTCTTTGATCTCCTGCATTTCTCTTACTTCCCTCTTTAGGGACTCAATTTCCTTCTTCTGATCTATCACTTTTTTAATCATGGCAATTTTAAATTCTCTTTCTGGAAGGCTCAGAAGTTCTTCCAAGTTGCTGTCGTTGCAATCTGGGGAGTGGTTTTCTTTTTGTGGTGTGCTTCTTTCCTGAGGAGTTTTTAGGTTGCGTGTGGTTCTTCTACTCCCTACTGTCTGTTTTCTAATTTGTCGTATGCGTTGGGACACTGTGTTGCTCGGACTGACTGACATCTTGGGTGAACTTCTCCGCTCCCCTCTGGCTCTTCCAGGAGCCATCTCTGTCTTCTGGGGGAGCTTTCTGCTGGTTTTAGGCAGTTTTTACTGAAGAAATGTCCCTGTTCTCAAATGGCGAAGCGGGATGCAGTCCCTGCGCCTCCGGTTTCAGGCACACTCTTCTGCGCCCCCGGTCTGCCCCGGACGTGGGTGCCTGCTCCCTCTGTGGGCTCAGACTGCTGGTCGGAAGGGGCCTGGCGTGGAATAACTTCCCGGCTGGCCACTGCAGAAGCCTTCTGCCCTTTTCAAGCAGTCTTAAGAAATTTCCTGTTCTATGGGGTGTTAGTGACTTTTTTTTTCCTGGTCACTAGGTGGCGCCAGAGATCTCTCCTATTGTCCTTGGGGGGCTGTTTTTTGTCCCCCCCACCCCGTGGGACAGGGAACAGAGCGGGAATGGTAGGGTACACTTCAACAGCTTTGGGGTGCTGTGTCTGCCTTGTGCCCCACCGTCGTGGAGAACCCACGCCCCGAATTTTCGTGCCCCGGGTCTCAGTTCAAAGCCCTCAGTTCCAGGACGCGGGCTGTAGCCCAGTTCAGTGGCGCGGGAATGGCGCCTTTTGCACCGCTCCCGTGCCCGGGTGCCTGGTTCCTGCTCACTCAGGGAGGGACCTTCACGTCAGTGAGGACCTCCGCGTGTCTCCCCGCAAGCCTAGGTCGTCTCCCCGCAAGCCTAGGTCGCAGGCGCGGGGACCTGGGCAGCCGCGATTCCGGTCTGCACTTGCTTTTCAAGCTCCCGGAGCGCGCCGCGTTTCCGCGCCAGCTTACCGGCAGCCCGGGCTGTGTGCGCGTCTCCCGGGGTCTTTGTTCTTCTCTAATGGCGCCCGGAGCCGTTCGCTCACCGCCGTGGCGAATCCTGCAGGGTTCGCCTCAGCTCCCGTTCACGGGGTGTGGTGGCTGCAATAGTTCCTTTCCACTCACAGTCCCGCTTGCTGCGTCGTTTGTTCTTGTTGGTTGTTTTGGTTTGTTGTTTTTCTCCCTCTCTGCCGGTCGGAGAGTGCCGCCTCTGTGGGCGGGGGAGGGGAGCAGGGTTCTGCGCTTCCCTCCCTTCTGGTCCTCTTTTATGGCCACTTTCTTCTTCGGGTAGTTTGCTGGAGTCACCCGTTTATCTTCCGTGTCCCAGTTCTCACTGGGACCTGCCGCTTTTCCTCCCTATTCACTTTTTTTAATGGGAGATCTTACTCGCAGAGTCTCCTCGCCGCCATGTTGCTCCGCCCCCTGGACATGCTTTTTAGGTCACTTACTATTAAATGTACCTACCCAAGCCTCCCCCGTCAACATACTCACAAACAAGCTAGAACCCTGAATGACACATACAGTAAAAAGTAAACTCAATATGGATGCAGTGAGAATTATAATAACCAGCTCTCTTTTGTTTATTTTATAATAAATTGTACCTTAAAAACACATTTTCTTAATGTAATAGTAATTAGTTTAACAAGAGAAAATTTTGTTTAAAACAAGTAGCTAAGTAAAGGGGGACAGAGAGAGATATCTGGGATCTGGTAAACAATTTAATAGGCAGGACCACAAGTTTTAATAATAAAAGTTCAATAAAGGCTCTATTCCCTGTGAAGTTAAAGAAAGAAGCTATTAGCACTTAAAAAGAAAGAATCACTATGTTTTTCAAAATATCATTTGTTCTCTATTAGGAAGGAATATTAAATACATATATGTGTGTATATGTATATTTTTAATCTTTTTCATCTTACTATTTAACACATTCTGGAGAGCAAATAAGGAACAAAGCATATATGATACATTGCATATTGGATTGATTCTGTTCCTGTCTCTGCCATTGGTAAGTTGTAGAACCTTCTGGAAATAATTTGCATCTCTGTGACTATTTTCCCAGATGTGAAAGTATCAAGTATCAATGGATGGTGTTTTTATATTTTTTTATTTGCTGACATGCTCAAATATTAAATATTCTGAAGTATTTTAAAAATCACTTATTATCATCTGTTGTGTCAATAAACTACTTCCTAGGAACTAGAACTAAATTAGGCACTTTGAAGACTTATTTATGTTTTACAAAGTATTAAAACTTCATACGGTAATTTTTTGTAAAGTAAATTCATGAGAAGATTCTTATCTGTCACAAAGCACCAATAAAATTATTGTCTACAAAAGGCAGAGTAAAATAGAGTTCTCATGTAATTAACAGATAATTATCATATTATCTGGATAGTAGTCCCGTAATGTGCTGTGAAAAAGTGGCATGATAAACTATTTTACCAAGTAAAATTAAAGAGGAGTTTGCGTCAACTCTCAGTTTTGAACTTTAGTTTGACTTCTTACCAATTTCTTCTTTCTTTTAAAAATTAAGCATTTTGTCAGTGGCTATCATATGTCAGTTACACTCTTCTATCCTGACAATAGTACCAAAGGATTTTGTGGAAACCTTGCCGGATCTTAAAAAATTAGAATTCTGTTTTACCTTTTGGACCTGGAAGGTAATTTCTGAAGATGTTACATTTGGTTTAATATAATCTTAGCTAGAAATAAAACCTAGTTTTGCCTCCTGAAATCTCTCTTCTCCATCACCAGGGAAAAACAGCTCTCTGACCATTAATTTCTAAGCAAAGAACTAAGTCTACAATTCAAACCCCTCACACTTCGTTTGATTTGAAAATCAAATCCATACTTTTTCTGAAAGATCTTACATTAGAATTTTTATGAATTTAACTCTTATTATATGTTAATATCTTTAATATATTACTTTATTTTTCTACACATTTGTTTATTACTATTTTAGCAGTAAACAAAAAATATGGTAAGTGTAGAAAACATGGAACTAAACATGTTCCATGTTGAGGCTATTGTATCAGGAAACTACTAAAAGAGTTTCCAGATATCCTCTTGAGAGGTGCAATCTGAAAAAGAAGCTAGAAGTATAATCCACCACTGACAATGACAAAGAAGAGAAGGCTAACTTCAGTCAACTCAGGCTAAAAACATAACTTCTTGAAAATGTATATGATAAGCCAAACAGCATCAGAAATCATAAGTGAAAAGGTCTCTCAAACATAATTCCTATACAATTTTAACTTTATTAAAAAATCACTGATTTTTAATTTTTATAAGGTTTGTCTTATTAAAGGACAGGAAGAGATCTGATATTTTAAATTCCATGATGTCAACCAATCTCTAATAAAGAATTTTATCTTCCACATAGAGTATACACTTCTAGTACAAGGTATATTTGTATTCTGAGTGCTGCTAAATGCTCCAAGTTAAAGATTGCACAGGATAATAAAAATTATCCTAACACACACAAATTCATTGAAAAATAGAATACTTCTAAAATGCTCCCATCCAACTGTATCTGCCCACTTCAATGTTGATATTTCAGCCCAAGAACTCAATATTGTAAAATTCTGACAATTCAATATTAATTATAATAAAATGAAGTTACAATTACCAAAACAAAAGCATTTCAATCAGGTAATCAAATTAATATTGATAAACTTAAAATTATACTCAACACCATCAACAAATGTGAAATTGTTCAAATTAGACTACTAAATGTATGTAAAAAGAAAGTATAAATGATGATCAAATAGGTGATTAAAACAATATTTTGGATATCAAAGATTCATAAAGATTTTTTACAAAAATAAATGTCAAAAAAAGCTTTTTGCAAAAATTGCATTTGAAATGAAGCATGTCACAAAATACTATCATATATTCACAAGATGAAGCAAAAAATTCATTTTTGTAAACATAACCTAATTTTCTACATAAAAGTGAAATTAAATTATTTTAATAAATATCTTGGCCCTTTAAGAAAAGTCCCAATTTTTTCCTATTCTTCCTGGTGCAATTTTGGCCATTTTTCAAACTAGAGCCTAAAGCAGCACCCTTTTACCTATGCCAGTTTATCCTAAATAACAAAAACCTTCTATATTATTTCTTATCCCATTTCACTTTTTATAAGAGTCTAGAAGTAATCAGGTCCCATGCAGAATATGAAACAAAATCTAATTATGCTAAGTACTGGGCACCAAAAACCCACATTAACTTCACTCCTTTAGTGCTTATCTCCCACTAATGGATAAATATTCTGGATGAGGTTGAAAAATAACATGTCCTTTTGAGTGACTACTGAATGACAAGCTAACCGAAAACCCCACAAAGAGTTTTCTGTAACTTGACAGTAAAAGAGAAACAATTTGGGGCTTCATCAATATTATAGGCCTGGCATCAATTTTCAGGACTTAGAACACCCAACATTGTTTTGTTTATCCAGAACTCTAGTACTGGATATTTGTTCTTGTTGAGTGAAATATGACATTGCAAATGACAACCTTAACTAGATATATAGACAACCTTAACTAGATATATAGAAAAAACTTTCAAACTCCTAAAACACTATCACTTTGCAGCTGGCTGATTTGTGCTAATTCCTCCTCTCTTCAGATGAACTAAAATTGGAAGCTGATAAACCTTAACATAGAAAAAAGCACTATTATACTATATCTCAGTCAAAACAAAATAGGTCTTTCAACACTTAAAATACATGTATTTGACAACTATAGAACCATATAGCTCTAAAGTAAAAAAATGGAAACATGTTTCCAGGATTTTGATGTCACCTTGGACTATATGTTCTGCTAAATAAAACCTGTATGTTCAAGAAAGGAAATCAATAGATTGCTTCACTTTGACAAATTTTTTCTCAAAATTTAAAATATCCTAACAAAATCTTATTTTTGACAAACTGCTGTGGTAGGGTCTTTTTTAAATCTTGGTTTCATTGCCAGTAAAGTAATTCAGGCAAACCAAAGTAGAGACAGCATAGCTTCTGAATAGCCTGGTGTGTGTACACAATCTATCCAATCACACACGTATACACTTACGTTTGCATGGTGTTCTCACTTAGAGACACACACTATACACATATATTTGTATGTATATTTTCCCACATACTAATCACAAACCATCTCTCCAGATATCCAGATTCAAATTTGTCTTTTGTTGTACAATTACAATATTTTCCACAAACCAATTATTTCAGCAGTATTTGAAAGCTTCTGACAAATTTTAAGTCAAAGGAAAACTGAAATGGCCTTCTGTAGTATCAGAAGGAAAAAGGATGAGACATTTATACAAACATTTAACAAAACAATTAAAAATGAGGACACTGTTCATTTGCCTCTCAATCTAAGAAGCAACCATTATCTTTTCCACCTTTTCCAGTGACTTGTCCCATACTAAGGACACAGATACCAGACATGTTTTACTGACCTTTGATTATTAAGTTTAATAATAACCTTATGCCATGAGAAAATCATCAGTGAATAAATATTAATTGTAGAGTGACAATCTCCCAATTTAAAATAACATTTTAATGCTTAGAATCTATAAAACATATGGTGGCTACCAGAAGGAGGAGGAGCATGGAAGAAACGGGAAGGGTAGGGGAGTCAATTTCATAGCAGCATGGCATTAGTGTTTTGGGGTGGATGCTGTGAGACATATAACCAAATACTACAAGTCAGGAAAATAGTCCTCCAATTGCTAATTTGCCTCTATTTGTTCAGTCTAGAATTACATGTTTGAAATACAAATTATCTTTACTCTTCATTAATCACCTTGTCTAACAAGAATTAACTTCTCGCTTGGTGGGACAGTCTTGAAATTTAGTAATTTTCCAGTTGCTGAGTACTTTTCTGAATTTCTTGTTCCCAACCACTTCTAACAGCAAAATACTTCAGATTATAGTCTATTTCTCGTTTAGTTTGGCTGGCCTGGATTTGTCACTTCCTGGTTTTGTTACTGGTTTTCCTTTCTGCTGTGCAGTTTTATAGTCCAATAAAGTAAATTCTAGTCTAAATTTCTAGTCTTTCACACAAACATTTCTCCAAACTCTTAATAGTCCACTCTTCAAGGAATTCTCCTTAATCGGGTACTTGCCCTACTTCTGTTGCACATGGAGCAGAAATAATGAAGCAACCCTTAAAGTCAATTTTCATTCGTTTGACTTCTGTCTATTTTAAACTTCTGTATTTCTTCTTTAATGGCATCCTGGTAATACACTATATATAAAGTTCTTTCACATTACCAAATCAACTAGAAAACTCACAATATACTTTAAAATTGATTGTTGTTATCCAAACTTGTTGGCTCATCTAAATGACTGCAAAAATCAGGGCAAATTGGCGGGGGGGGGGTGGGGGGGGGAGGAATCTGCATTAATTTACTTACTGATATAACAACAACAGGATATAAACTTGAAAGATTATCCTTTTCCAGCATATTCAATAATTTCTGGGTTTCTTGGAAATCAGAGGTCAATGCCTGAAAGGTGAGAAAAATGAAAGTAAAAGAAAGTTCTTAAATGATTTAAAAGTCAATTTAAGGGCAAAATGGAGAGATTTTACCTAAATAATAAAAATAATTATCCAGCTTAATTTTTAATTTTCAAATATTTTTTAAATAATCATAATATTAAAAATTAAATGATTCATTAATTCAAACCTGTGTCATCTACACCAGTTATAAAATAAAAAAACTAAAATATTGTCTAGAGAAATATCAACCTCTTTTCATAGGAATTAACAAATTAGAACATGTTTACTTCCCTATTCAAAAGACAAAATAAAATTTCCAAATAAATTTTAACAACTCATTATCAAAATCTTAAATTCAGGGCCTCCCCTGGTGGCTCAGTGGTTGAGCGCTGGGCTGCAAAGCTGCCCGCTGCCTCTGCAGCGCTGGTTTGATCCCTGGCCACCAGCAAGGGTCCCACATGGCGTGCAGAACTCTCCTGCCACCCGCTGCTCTCCTCAGCAGTGTATTTCATCAGTCTGCCTGTTCTGTTCCCCGCTCTGGTTCTGGTGAATTCTCTCACCCTCCCACGCTTCTTACTGTACCCCAGTGCTTGTATAATAAATAAAATAAATAAATCTTTAAAAAAAATCTTAAATTCAAATATTTAAAAATAAAGAAAAATAAGTTCTTGTTCATATTACATTTATGCAGATGCACAAGTGCTTTCTGTCATTTGTATTTACTACTTACGTTTACACAAACAAAACTGTAGCATTGCTGTAAGATGATTGGCTGAAGATCTCTACCAACATGACACAGAGCCTCAGATGTGACTTTTACATGCTAGGAGAACAAAATTAAAGGAAAAGAGTTTTTACCATCTAAAAAGATAAACCAAACATGAACATAAACAACTTTGTTGCAAATGAGCACTAAATTGGTATAGGCACATAAAACCAAGGACCATATATGAAAACAAAATAATTTAGGCTGAAGTTTATGAGGTTACCAAAAAAAAAAAAAAAAAAGACATTTGAAGTAGTCCATGCATAATGACTATTATTCTAGTAAATAAAGGCATAGGAAATTGATTCAGATAAGGAAAAAATAAAGTAGATATATTCAGAAACAGTTTTTCTTAAAGAACATATTGCAGAGAATGCTGAAAATAAAAAAAAAAAAGTTGATTAACTAGGGATTATTAGAGCATTCGAGAATCATATTAAAAACCAGTTACAAAGACCAGATTTAACTAAACCTGGAATGACTACAAACATGAGAGAGAAATAAATCTTGAATCAAGGCAATGATAATGAAAGATAAAGAGATTATTCTAAGAGGGGTTTTCTTTTTATGCATTAAAGGAGGAAAGTTTTATGCATTACCTTCACTCTAACACTTTACCTGGTTGCTATTATTATTTTTAAGTATTTCAAGTAATTATTTTATTTGCTATCCTAGATTTTGGGGTTGCCTTAATGGAAGATTGGATGGTTTAAACAGCAAACTTTTTCTTCACAGTTCTTGAGGCTGGGAAGTCGAAGATCAAGATACTGGTAGATTGAGTGACTGGTAAAGGCTTACCTCCTGGTTCACAGACCAGTCTCATTGCTGAACCCTAACTTAGTAAAAGTAAAGGAGCTCTCTGGGGTCTTTTTATAAGAGTAACAATCCTATCAATGAGGGCTTCATCCCCATGACCTAACAAGACCCACACTTTCTAATACTATCATATTGGGGATTAGGATTTCAACATAGAAACTGCAGAGGGAGAATACATTTAGTCTACAGCATTTGTGTATTACACATTCTAAAAAAAAAAATACAAGCAAACTATTCATGAAACATCAAGAGTACTTTAAGATTAGCATTCCTGAAATAGAACCACTTAATTTTTCCAATTCAGAGCATGCAAATTTACATACATACACACACAAACACACCACTATGTCACATGTATAATTCCTATTAGATTAAATCTGAAACTGAGAATTTGCAATTAAAGTCCTCCATTATTTACTGATTCTATTTAAATGCTAACGATCCAACTCCACTCTTTAAAACAAATATTCTCAAGTTCATTTTCCTCTATTGTCACAAACATCGGGCTTAATTGTGCCAGTGCTAACTTCAATCCATGTTAACTTCAATATGTACTTACTTCCTTATTAAAATCATTGTTTCCTAAAGAACAAATAAGTAAACTCTTAAGTTATAGGATATAGATACATGGAAAACACAGTGCCCAGCCTTATAGTGTTAGGTATTATTATTGTAAACGATATAAAAATATATTTGTTCTATTATATAATTCAAAGCTCCATTTAAAAAATAGTTATGCATCAGTTAATGACCACATATGAAGGCACATGATATTTTATAAAGATATTAAATATTACCATTCTTGTACCTCCTTTAAAAAAATAAAACTTCAATGCTTTCCTTCTTGAACTTGAGACTCTTTTTATGATTGTTCCTGTTTTAATGTAGTTCTTATATTTGATACTGCTTTCCTCCCAATCAAAACACAAACAGTATTTTTCATGCTTGAGTAAAGAAATTTAAATTGTATCTAAAAATAGCAAAGGAGTCTGACACCTTTAATAAACAGAGACTACATCAGACAATGCTATTAGGTTGTTTATGAAAAAGCTCCCTGGCATCATCTTGTGCTGTCATTCCTAATGTCTCCACACTCAAACACAACAAATAGAACAATCTGCTGGCTAGGAGAAATCCTTGTTCTGTAAATATTTTGGTTCAAAGAATATTTAAACAAAATTTAAAACAACCTTCCAATGTGTTCTGTAAAATTAAAGAACTATAGCCAAAAAAAAATATTTTCCTTACATCATAACTAAGAATTTAGAAAAGTCTTACCATTAACTAAATGCAAATGGCTGCATATTCGAATATTATTTAAAGCATGAATATTAGCAAAGGAGATGGGCTGTCAAAACATTTTCCATTTCAAGAAGATTTAAGGCTTAACTAAGATTGAAAGGTTTAGGGGTTCAAGTGCCAGGAGTCAGAGGTTCAAAAACGTGTTTCTGAAAAGCCAGCTGTCTTTTTACAAGACACGTTGGCTGGCTCATCCTTAAATCTAAATCGATCAATTTCTCACTTCCCTCCCATTCCAACAATGTGGGTATAAACCCAGTGATGTGGGTATAAACAAAGGCGTCATAGATATATTTCCTCTCCACTCTGTGGACAACATGAACAATTACAAAGTCTGTGGTTGCCAGGAGTTAAGAGTAAGAGACATGAGGAGGTGATGGTCAAAGGTACAAAGCTTGTTACACAAGATGATTAAGTTCTGAAGGTTTAATGTACAATGTGTGATTATAATTAAAATCCTATACTTAAAATTTACCAAGAATGGATCTCATAAGTGTTTTCATCACACACAAAACCCAGAAACCTTTAGCTGTGAAATGATGACTATGTTAATTAGTTTGTTTGTGGCAATTTTTTTTTTAAGATTTATTTATACATACAGAACCAGAGTACAGGCCAGATGCACGGGAGGGTGAGAGGATTCACAGAGACAAAGTGTGGAACAGAACAGGCAGACTGACAAAATACACGGCTGAGGGGAGCAGGGGGCGAGAGAGGAGAGGTCTGCTCGCCATGTAGGCATCTCCGCGGCTGGCGGGGATGGAACCGGCACTGCAGAGGCTGCAGACAGCTTCACAGTGCTGCGCTCAACTGCCTGCGCCACCAGGGAGGCCCTGTTTGTGGCAATTTTAAAGTGCATATGTATATCAAAACATCAAGTTGTACATGTAAGGTTGAGGCCAGGGCAGAGATGGGGGCGGTGGGGGGAGGGGAGACTTGAAACTGCTGCCACCTGCATCCCAAGAGCCGGCTCTTCCCAGTTTGCACCTGCCCTGATAAGCAGCACTGTAAGAACAACCAGTTCTGAGATTAAAAACATCTTTGAAATACAACTTCAACTCCACATTCTCCACCTCCCTCCAAGGCCAGATCTCACCCTATAAAAGCTTGCCCTTATCCCCCAACAGGCATGAATTATCTGACCACTGCAGGGATCTGCAAACCTCACTCAGGAGCACAATAGATTCCTGCCTGTGAGAAACTTTGCCTGGCTTTCCTTTTCTTTACCATGCTGATCCTTTCAGTACACTTAAATAAATACAATTTTTATTGGTCAATTATATCTCAAAGCTGGGGACAAAAGACTTTCTATAGTGTAAATCCAGATTTTTAAAGCTTCTGTGAAATTTAAAGTAACAGGGTGGTCCCCAGGAAAAGGGGAAGTATCAGGTTTCCTACCCTACCCAAGGGAGCTTGGAGCTGAGCAGGAAGAAGAAGCTAGAGAGGAGACTGGAGAAGGAAGGAAGGAGGATGGAGAGCCAGAAGGAGACCTGGAGGAGGTACATGGAGCAGAGAGACCTGCAAAGAAACTGCACTTACTTCTTGGTCCTGGACTGGTTAAAACAGATGTGGGTGAGAAGCCCATGGTGAAGATTAACAATGGCATCTTTTATCTTTATTTTAATTTCGCTATTTTCCTCCCAGACTTGTCTCACTGTTTCTGATCCTTTTCTATGGGTCCCTGCCAGAAGGTGCTTTAGACTTGTGGCAGGCTTTCAGGCTTTGCTTTGGGCCAATCCTGCTGGGGTGGTCTTTTACACAAGGACAGGAAACTTTGGGTGCTTGATTTGAAAACTATATTCTTTGTATTTTCCTTTGCATACTAATTGTATTAATGTTCCTTTTTCATTAAAGGTCTTATATATTTTATCTTGATGTGGTAGATGGCAATTTTGGGGGCCCGGGGTGCCCCCTCCCTGCCCTGTAACAACACTATGAATGCTGCTAACTGAAGCATCTGTCACCATCAGCTGAGTTGCAATACTACGTAATGCAACAGACACTGGTCCTGTTTCTAAGTCCATGGATTTTCCCCAATAATCACTGTTCTAGTAAGTTTAAAGTCCAGAAGGAGTGCTGACATGTCATTCATTTTTGTTTGAATATATGTAAGATACTAGTAACCATTCTTTCACATGGTGATATATTAAATGTTTGTTATAATTCCACCCAGTTCTCATTTAACTTCTACTTTTAAAGGACACTATAAAATACTACCATATCTCCATTACCTCTTTACATTTACCTTACATTTATTTGTCGGAATCTGCGCTAAAGTATTTTTTTAAAGAATTATTTATTTATTTTCTGCATACAAGAGTTGGATTCACCAGAGAGAGTAGGGAGCAGAACAGGCAGATCTACTGAAATATACTGCTGTGGGGAGCAGCAGGCAAGGCAGGAGAAGTCTGCTGTGCCTTGTGGGTCGCTGGCTCGCTGGCCAGGGATCAAACTTGTGCTGCAGTGGCTGGCCAAAACTTGATAGTGCTGTCTTCAATCCCTGTACCACCAGGGAGGCCCTGTGCTAAGTATTTTTAAACAATTATCTTATTGAAGCCAGATGGCACAGCTATCCACACATTATCATTATCCTCTTATGAATAACAAAGCCTAATCACAGAAGGTTAAATAACTATCCAAAATCATAGTTTGTGAGGGGTATTATACTCAGACCAAGGTCTGTTAGAACCCCAAAAGAACACACTTACCCTTAAAGTACACCAAGTGTCAGTTTACTCCAGGTAACTACTACCTCATCTTGGAAGTACAAGATCTGTACTCAGAGTGACACTGAAAGTCCTAAAGTCAGCACAAGAGAAACAACTATCCACAGAAAGTCATTTAAGTACTAAAAAAACCCTTAAACACTGCTGTACACAATTCCCTAACTCAGATCATTGTTTTGGGTACCAGACAGAGAAGAAAGTATCCTTCAATTCAGTTCCTCAGATTTTATTCTAAGAGTCAAGTACTTCTGCAGCATTACACTGAATATATGCAGTTGGTGATGGTATTAAAAGAGATTACTTTGGTAATACTCCTTTAATAAAATCTCCTTTGTGCATCTCTCACGCTGTTAAAATTCATTTTGAAGAACTACTATTGTTCTGAAGCAAAACTACAAGGGTTGGGGAATGCAAAATATGGGCACTCATCCTAACAAACCTGAGCACTATCACAGAGAGTTCAAGATCCCATTTTATCAGAGATTTCAAATCCAAAGATAGATAGTGTCTAAACAAAAGGTAAAGCCACCAAATGCATATCTGCTGAAATTAACCTTTCCATTGAGTTTTAATAGAGTATTAAATTAAAGTATACATTTTGTAACTAATAGACAATTTTATAGTAAGAAATGAGGGGTGTTAGCTCATATAAATCCTGTTTGGCACATATATTTATATATTGTCCATTTTGTCAATTTGTAAATGAAAAGGAATGATATGTTTGAAAGGTACATGTAGTAATATGACCTCTTGTTTCTTAGTAATGCACAAAACATTTGCAAACTGATATCAGTAAGCTGATATAAACCAATCTGTCTTAATTTAAAGTGAGTCACAAAGAGTATCCTCTCTATCCACTGATGGATTAGAGTTTCATTCATTCAATCAATATTTGTAAGATTTTTATTATTTACTTCAGGATTGTGAACCAGACACTAGATTGTACACTGAGACCATGGCACCCAACTAGACAGTTTCTTTGCTTATGTAGCATACCAGGGAGATGAAATAAAGTTTTGACCTGTGCTTCTCAAATGTCAGTATGCATTAAGAATTCCTTGTTATAAAAAATATAGATTTTGACTCCATTTGATCTGGTGAGTGAGGCCTAAAAATCTGCATTTCTCACAAACTCTGACTCAATGCTGTTATCTATACTGGTCGATTTAATGGCAAACATAAGTGACTGAAATTAAAGATCTCATTATTTTCAACTACATTTTTCTGTCAAAGTCTTGCCAAAAGTTAAAGCAAAATTTCATCACAGTTATAAAATTTTTTCTAAGTGAAAGAGACCCTTCCCAGGAGCTGATAAGTATAATTATAGCTTGTTTTCTCTATAAACATGCACTAATAAAGTATGTACAACAAATAATTTATATTCTAGTCAAACATAATTAATTTGAAATTGCTAATGAGAATCCACACCAGCAAATATTGTTTCCAATTAGTGTTAAGGAAAATATGTAATCCCTTACTAAAAATTATATTGGATTGTCAGAAAATTCATGACACATTTTTGCATAGAAAAAAATATGTCATGACTTTTCTGACCACCCAAAAATTTATTACACTATAGTTGTATACAACTACGGTAGTTGCACACACTATATTATACATACAAATATGATATATTTAGCTTTACCCTGAGCCACTAAAAATGTTGAATGTGTGTGAAACAAAATGGGTTATATAAACAGTTCTTTGTCCTCAAGTGAAATATAGCAACATCAGGAGTCATTTTCAGTTGCTTAAAGTGAGATGGGGAAGTAACATTGACATGGAGTGGGTAGTGAACAAGGATGCTACTATTTTATCACCCACTCACACTGGTAAGACTGAAAAACAAAATATTATTTCAAATAATTGTAGTAGGACTACTACAAGTAGCGGTACAAACACTAGTAAGACTTCTGCAAATCCTGGATTAGAGGGAGGCTTCTAAATTTTGCTCTTCAGCACTTAAGAATCAATAGGTGACAACAAAGGCAGTTTTTTTTTTTCTTAAAGACTTTCTTTAAGAAAGTAGCCATTCTTGGCACATATTAAAAAAACTAGCAACAACAAATGTTGGCAAGGGTGTGGAGAAAAAGGAACTCTTCTGCACTGTTGGTGGGAGTGCAAACTGGTCCAACCACTATGGAGAGCTGTGTGGCGATTTCTGGACCTACTAAACATAGAGCTTCCATATGATCCAGCAATTCCACTCCTAAGTATTTACCCAAAGGACACAGAAACATCAATTCCAAAGAACACCTGCGCCCCTATGTTTATAGCAGCACTGTTTACAATAGCTAAGCTTTGGAAACAGCCCAGATGCCCAAAAATAGATGACTGGATCAAGAAGATGTGGTACATATATACCACGGAATATTACTCAGCATTCAAAAAAGATAAACACATGCAATTTGCAGCAACATGGATGGTGCTGGAAGGGATCATGCTCAGCGAAATAAGCCAAAAAGAAAAAGAAAAATACCGGATGGTCTCACTCATAGCAGGAATCTAGAAAACTTAAATAAGGGACCAGGAAAATGAATAACTATAAGAAAGTGAAAATCAAAATCAACAAAAAACTATGAACCAGAGACACTTTTTGGGGGTGGGGGGTGGGAGGGGAGGGATTGGGGTCAGAATGGGGGGGTTGCAATTGTATGGGGAATATAAAAATAAAATTTATTATTTAAAAAAAAAGAAAGTAGCCATTCTTTTCACAAGGGAAATACTAAAATTATCAAATGATCTAATTTTAAAATGAGTACATCATTTCTACATTATACCACAAATTTGACAAATTTATTCAAATAGCTAGATGAGCTACAAATTAAAAAGAGCTAAATAAACTCCATCTTCCACTTAGTTTATATGTTGCCTCTAATCTTAAATTAGGAAATAAGCAAGAAGAAAACTAAAATTTGCTGTAAACAAATCTGAGTAGCTTAGTGAAGAGTTCATAATAATCTAAAGAATAATAATCATAAAGAAATCATGTTCATATAATCATAAAGAAATCATGTGCTAGAATAACTTTTTTTTAAAGATTTATTTATTTATTTATACAAGCACTGGGTAGAGTCAGAAGCGCGGGAGGGTGAGAGAATTCACCAGAGCCAGAGCAGGGAGCAGAACAGACTGATGAAATACACTGCTGAGGGGAGCAGCAGGCGGTAGGAGAGGTCTGCGCGCCATGTGGGACCCTTACTCGGTGGCTGGGGATCGAACCGGCACTGCAGAGGCTGCAGGCAGCTTCACAACCCAGCACTCAACCGCTGTGCCACCAGGGAGGCCCTGCTAGAATAACTTTTAAGGGATATTTAATAACACTTGAATATTTGTACAATCCAAAGACTGTCATTATAATACTTCAAATCATACAGAACGAAATTTTTCTCATTAATGTATTTGTCTACTGAATGAGAACTATAATTGCTAGATTTATATCTAAAATAAAATTTCAATCTAACAACTTTACCTTATGAGTTATGTATTAGTAATCTATTGAATATTTATTTAGCCTATAGGTCCAAGATGCTTTTTAAATGAAGATAAATTGTATTTCTAGCAAAAATTTGAAAAACATGGTCATGTGTCTTAACTTAGAGGTACATGAACATGAGTATAATGAAAATACCATATATTTCTAAGGTAGCACATTTCAAGGAATATAGAAATGTAGATTCATATCTTAATACAGAATCTTATTACAGATTCTAAATAATAAACCATAAAATGTTGCTTACGGACTTATTTCTTCACCTTACTTCTATTCCCCCTCTACAGAACTTATCCGCTCTCTCTAATGTCCTGAAGCCTGCTGCTACCACTTTATCACTATTGCTGCTTTCAATTCAGCTAATCTCCGCAATATCTGCTATTTGCTCTTCCTTACTTCCATTTGTGTGTGTGTATGTTGGGGGGAAGGAGCTATCTTCTGATTGGGAAATCAATTAGAGCTTCTTGGTTGTACTCAGTGTTTTAAACTCTTCTCAACCGTTCACATGATTGATAGACGCCCAGCGGCTGCCTCTTTATCTTCAGAAACTTATTTGACTGATGTCCTGGTGGAGAATAAGCCCAGAAGTTTGCTTATTCATCATCCTATCACCATTAACCAGAACTGTTTATCTGCCTCCCCAAAACAGACAGCATTGTGCAAGGGATCTGTGATAAGAGATGTTGCAGAGATGTGCACAAGAATAAATGACAATGACAAGCAGGCTATGCAGAGTGACACTATTGTCGGTGAGGTTAGGAAATCCAAGAATCAGAAAAATGGAGACAACTTCATGGAAAGAGCAACATTAAAATCATCCACCGATAAAACATAAAATTTAAAAATAGCAAGAGCATGTAATCTCAAGTAGAATATTAAGTGAAAAAGAGGGAAAGGGAAAAACACATTTCAAGGCATGAAAAATACAATATACTGGATCACACTGGAGTTAAGGTTTTGAGTGAAAGATTCAGTACAAATCGTGGAAGATCTTAAATAATTAATCAAGCTGTACAGAACAGTCACTGAACATATATGACAACAATGTATGAGAGACAGAGATTTTAAATCTTACCTAACTACGTAGAGAAGTGCATAGTTTTGGCTTTGGAAACAAGTTTTCAAGTAACTGGATGTGATGGATAATTTATTCTAACCACAAGATAAAAGGGGTATATTTAGTTCAGCTTCTCTAGAACAACAGAAATCTTGGAGCAACTGGTTAGCTAAAGTACTAGTACAATAGAATAATCTACTATATGTTTCTAATGAGTAGAATTATACTGCATGCAAACAGTTGAAATGAAATACATATCCACAATCAATCATTACAGAAAATATATTAGTAAGTACTAAATGATATATTAAAAACATATATCCTACAGTTGAAACTAAAAATAATCAATAAAATGAAGTAAAAACATAGTCAATAAGCTCCAAAACCATATCTCAAATTAAACAGCCTAAGATAAATATATGCATATTCATTGAAAATGCATTTTCATTGAAATCAATTACTGAAGGTTGGAAACCCAAATCTACATGCCAAAGAGTAACTTTTTTAGTGTTTTATGAGGATTTCTTTTCTAAACATACACACACACACCCCATGTATATAAATCAATTAATTTCCTTAAATAGAAGACCAATTTTACAAATACCCAAAGCTAGAAAGTTGGGCATTCTTTTTGCTTGTTTGTTTTTAAGTCAGTAACAGCTGTGTAGAACTAGTAAGCAACTGTGTCATTCCCAAGTGGAATAAGAGGCAGAATATCATCTTCACAAATTATCCATCTAGCACCTTCAGAATTCAGTATGTCTCTGTATCTCAAAAATACACACACAGGGTCTCCCTGGTGGCGCAGCGGTTGAGCGCTGGGTTGCGAAACTGCCTGCAGCCTCTGCAGCGCAGGTTCCGTCCCCGGCTGCTCCCCGGCCACCAGCCGAGGGTCCCACATGGCGCGCAGACCTCTCCTGCCGCCCGCTGCTCCCCTCAGCAGTGTACTTCGGTCCTTCTGCCTGCTCTGCTCCCCGCTCTGGCTCTGGTGAATTCTCTCACCCTCCCATGCTTCTGACTGTACACAGTGCTTGTAAGTATAAATAAATAAATAAATCGTAAAAAAAAAAAAAAATACACACACATATTAAAGATGAAGCTATGTTAAATATGTAAAGAAAAAGCATACAAGATGATATTTGAGGAAGATTATCCTTATTACCTCATTAATAAGCATATTATAAACCAAGAATACCAATTAGAAGCATAAAGTATTAATTTTACTAAATAAAACATAAACATAAATACTAACCTGAGAAAACAAGTGGCCCAACAATTTTGTCTTTTTTTAATTTCTGGAATACTAACCGGAAAATCTGGCTAATACCTCAAATAAACGACATGGATCTAACGGTACCATCTTCAGCTAATTTCTGTAGTCTTATACATACACAGATTCACCACGTACTCTGGATTGCTGCTGACATTGTTTAGCGTTAAAGGTCCAATAGTAGAAATAGCTTTACATGCTATTTCAGTGTTACTACACTTTACAGTGTTGAGCTTCAAAAAATTAAAATGCCAATGTCTTTATACTTTGTGTTATAATGTATCAAAATAAGCATAAAATAAACCTATTGTGAATGGGTATTAAGATACAGTTGAGGGTTTAATTGGTTGTTTCTTCTATTTCTGCTTTTCTTCTTACTTAATTTACTGTTTTTGATGTTTTGTTTGACTAATGTGTCATATAGTGAATTTAGTTAGTTCTATAAGAAAAGACACAGATGCACATACTGGACACAACCTTGAGGGCATTACGAAAAATAAACTAGTTACCATGGAGAGCTTCAACAAATCAAAGTGTGCCTTACACTCAGGAAAATAAATGATGTTCAGTTGTATTCTGTTTGGCACTTGTAATTACACAAAAAATGATTAAATTATATTCCTCAGGAAACAGGAAGAAGTAGATACATGAAATACATGAAAAATCCCTATTGTCCTTGTTTTGTTAAGAATATAGATCAGATTTTTTAGGAGGCCCATTTCTTTTATAACAAGAATGAAAACTGGGTTGGATACTCATGTATTTTTAGGGGTGTATGATATATGACAACAAAAATACTAAGTGTTCTGTAGAATTTTACTGTTAAGAAGTATCAGTCAACATACTCTTTTTATAGAGGTAAGTTAGGCCACTGCTAGTCTTCTAGCACTTCATTTTGCTTGGGACAAAATATAAATATCAGCAGCAACAGCAGCAAGCTTAATATAGCCTACAAGGTCACATGTAGACCTGTCTCCATCTCTGGCCTCAACTTCTGCCCCTCCTCCTCTGCTCTAATCATTCACTCCAATCCCAGAAGCCAATAATTTCAGCCCCTCCCCACCCACCACAAAGAAAGCTCTGCTCATTGACCTCCAATTCCAATCTAAATCATTTTCCATGAACCCTTGATAGGAATACAGCTTTCTTTTTCCTTAGAATAATACCACAATTTGAAATTAAACATCTTTTGTAATTGTTTACTGTTTTATCCCCAACTGGATAGTATACTCATTGAGGACAGAGAACCATACTTGCTTAGTTCAACTCCCTATATGCATTGACTAAATCTTCATAGGCATTTACTCTTTGGTATATAAATAACTTAAAAAACTAATGAAAAAAGGATCACATCTTCCTACTGATATATTGCTTACTACACTCAGCAGTATGTATCATGAACATTTTCCAGCATTTGTTGAGTTCTTACTACACTGACTATATCTAGTGAGCTCCATCTCGGATGTAGGAAGGGTCTGTGAAATACTTCAAACTCCTGAGGAAATCAAGGAAGGAATGTTGCAAGCTGGTTAACAAAATCTTGAAATTTAAATTTGTGTGAAATGTACCATATGTATGGAGGGTGGAGAAGGTGTCCCTTACCCAGTTAGCTCCTTACTGTAATTTTTTTTTAGCCACCTCTTCCATGTAGTTGGTGTGTATCATTACATTAACATTTAGAAATTTAGTTCACCCCTAAGGTATGCCACAAAACCTAGTGCAGATAATTACAATAAGCATAACCAATCTCTTCTCGTAGTTTCAATTTTTTTCTTTTCACACCAATAAAACAATCCTCCCATTGTGTATTGAGCCCTCCACACCCACACAGATCTGCCCTACAGTGCCTGGATTTAAATAGCAGTGACATCATCCTTTTTACATGTTCTTTTCAAAGTGAGTCAAAAGTTCTGAGAAGTAAAAATGTGAGACTACATGGCATTTTATGTTTGTCTATAAGTTTGAGCTAACAAGTACCACAAGATAAATTTTCCCATATGAGGGGAGAGAAAATTTACATAAAACTAGCTAATTCCTTTCCCAAAGAGACAGTTTCTTTCTGACCTTAGATATAAACATTCTATAAAACTATAAAATGTCACTTTTTTCCTTTCATGTCGCCATTTTATAGAAGAATATTAAAAAGTAAAATAACATTGAATTAACTGCACTTAGTCAATAATTATTAATCATTATTTTAGGCAAATCTTTACAAGGTTTCCCTGTTTTTATTCATAAAATGAGGGGGGAAATAATAGTGTTATTTGAAAGGATTAAAGTACACAGCATTATCCCTTGTACACAGAAAGCATTGCATATTCTTAATGTTGTAGCTGTTTATGAGTGAAAACATTCTGATAAGTCACTGTGTGATCTTGTAGTTCTTAGGCAAATTTAGAAGTCAGGAAAGTAGAAATGAATGACATCTGTTTCCAAGGTCAACTAAGATTCTCTGAATAAATTTAAAAGGACATCCAAAGTTCAGTTTTACAAATTCTACATTAAGTCCTAGTTTAAAAAAAAAAAAATCCAATATATCTCCTGAAAAGAGGATATTACAATTAGCAAGTGCTCAAGAAACACTGGGGTTTCTGTCTTTTGAACAAGTATACATTTCTTGGCTTTGTTAGATGAATCAAATTCTTAATTTCAAGTCCAGTCTAATTTTTTTCTAAATTCTAAAGTTATTATTTATGGTTACAAATAAGCTACTTAAGAGAAATCTAAATGCTTAAAAATAAAAAATACCAACCAGAATGCACACAGGAAATAAAGGAGAAGTCATTGTGGAAAAGTGATTGTTTTATTAATTGAATCTCTGCAGATCCCTTCATAAAAAATACAGTGCAAGGATTTCAAAATCAAAAGATTATACATAAAATCTAGCACAAAACCAAAACAGTATTAGAGGGTAGAGATATACAGCAAGCTATGAAGACCTATACAATTCAATAAACTATGGAGTGGGAGGAGAAGCCAAAAAATAAAATCATCATCAGATTCTCTCTGGTTGCTTAACAGGCAATTCTGGAAACAGCAGCAGACAGTAGGAGAAGCTTTGGTAGACTCCAACTCAAAGTCGGAAAAAAACAAACCACATGAAGAGTCCCACTCTGCTGGGGTATTTTTCTTCGTGCATTATCTACTGTATTTATTCACTTTCATATTCTTTCTAATTTAGCCTTTATTTCTGAAAAAAACTTTTTTCAATTTTCCTTTCAAACTATTTTTTTCAATTTTTCTGTTATATTTATCTTGTTTGCTTTTTTACACTTTAAACTTGTATCGTTCTGTCATTTTCAAAAAGTCTTTTAGTTTATTATTTAATGTTGGGGTGCAGTTATCTGTTGTTGTGAATGTCTCTGATATGCCTTTAGGGGTCACATGGGAAAGGGACCAGTTAAGAGGACATATTATCAGTTATTACATTGAATCTGAGATCATCTTAATGTCCCTGCTCTGTCACTTCATAGCAAAGCTAACAAAGAAATTTAGACAACCACCTGTACCCCACTTCTCTCACCTGGAAAACAAGGATAACAGAAACAATTTCAGAAGGTTGTTAAGAGCAAATGCTGGTACAATAGAGGTGCTAAAAATTGATGGCTATTATTATTGCTGTTTTTGTTATTTTTATTAGTGTTATTATGTGAGGGGTCATCTCAGACATGGCAAGAAATTTGTGTATTAATTTAGGAACAATAAAAAGCCAAGGAACAAATTTGAGTGGGGAGTAATATAAGGTACACAATTTAGAAAAACCAATATAACTGCTACATGATAGACATGAGTAGGGAAAAACTGGAATCTGGAGGTTAGTTAGCAGATGGTTGCAATAAAACAGATAAGCATTGAGGTACATAAGATAGTGGCAATGGTGACAGAGAATCACACTTGAGCTATTCTGAGAGACAGAATCAGAATATAACGTTTCTGGCTTTGGGAGTAAGATAAGAAAAAGAGACAAACACCATACCAGGTTTTAGTAACTAGGTAAACAATATGTGTTGTCAAGAGACTAGCTGTAGTAGATGGAAGAGGGACTGGCTGGAATGAAGGTTTGTGATTGTTAAATAATACTGACATTCACATTTCATGTTCCTAGAGGCTTCTGATTGAGTAGACAGCTCTAAAACCAGGATAGTGAATACCAAGACATAGGCTATAGAAACATTTTTGTGTCTAGCAAATAGAAGATATACACATCTATCAGTATTCTTTTTTTTAAAGAAATCATCTTACATGTGTATGTGAGCCTAAAAATTATAAACAAAATCCAGCATATGAAGCTTGCAAGAGTAAGCCAAAAACAAACAAAAATAATAATCAGAAAAATAAGATATTACAAAATCCATGGAACAAGATTCCTTCAAGAAGAAAGTATTAGACAAGAAAGTCAATGCTATAAAATAAATCAAGGTAAGAACTCACAGGCCTCTTAAGGATTTTTTCATAGGGGGATCACTGGAATCTCACTGTAAGCAGTTCTTATGGAAGATTGGGGAAGAAGTCAAAATGCAACAGATCAGGAATGAGAAGGCAAATTATTCTAAAGAAGTATGGATTAAGGGTAACTTGTGTTGATAAGATTTTTTGTTTGTTTTGTTCTAATGAAAGGAACTTGAATATGATAGAATACTGATGAGAGAGGTAGAAAAGAGGGAAAAAACTTAATAAGAAGATGGCTACAGATGCAAGAATCTTCAGCAGTTTCGTACCAGGAAGATAGGGATGTTCCCACTGGGAAGTGATTAATTATGTATAAAAACTAAGAGTGGAGGGGCCTCGCCTGGTGGCGCAACGGTTGAGCGCTGGGCTGCGAAGCTGCCCGCAGCCTCTGCAGTGCCGGTTCGAACCCCTGCTGCTCCCAGACCACTGGACAAGGGTCCCACATGGTGCGCAGACCTCTCCTGCTGCCCGCTGCACCCCTCAGCAGTGTACTTCGGTCCCTTGCCTGCTCTGCTCCCCGCTCTGGCTCTGGTGAATTCTCTCACCCTCCTGCGCTTCTGACTATATCCATTGCTTGTATACGTAAATAAATAAAAATTTAAATTAAAAAATTTAAAAAAAAAACTAAGAGTGGAGGTAAAGATGGTAGGATTAGACCAGTGTCATTGGAAAGTGATTCTGTCACTCCTCCAGGAGCTTTTAGCAATGTCTGAAGACATATTGGGTTGCTACAAAGAGAGCCTGGGAGTGATACTGGCATCCAGTGAGTATAGGCCAAGTGAGTTGGTAAATAGCATACAATGTGCAGGACAGCCCCTTGCAACAAAAAAATTATCTACTTCAAAATGCCAATAGTATTAAGATTAAGAAATGCATGGCCCACCTCAAAAAGACCAGAAACACTAAGTGTTGGTAAGGACAAGGAGAAAAAAGGAACATTTATACAATGTCGGTATGAATGATGGTTCAGTCTTTATGAAAACAGTATAGCGATTTCTCAAAAAATTAAAAATAGATCTACCATATGATTCAGGAATTCCATTCATGGTTATCTATCTGAAGAATGCAAAAACACTAATTCAAAGGAATATATGCACACCTAAGTTCACTGCAGCACAATTTACAATAGCCAAATTTAAAAAAAAACCTAAGTGCCCAGTGGACAGAGGAGTGGATTAAGATGTGGGGTGTGTACATGTGAGCGTGTGTGTGTGTGTGTGTGTACATATACATGCACACACAAAATGGAACACTACTCAGCTATTAAAAAAAAAAGTTGAAACCTTTCATTTGCAACAACATGGGCAAAACTGAAGGGTATTATGCTAAGCAAAATATGTTAGCAACAGAAAGACAAATATCAGATGATTTCATTCAAAGGTGGAATACAGAGGAATAAAACAAAGAAATTGACAAAACTAAACCAAAACAGACCCTAGAAATATGACTGCACAACTGAGGCTACAAGGAGAGGCTAGAGTGAAAACAAAGCTGCTAGAAGGAGAATTTAACATAACAAAAGTTTATGTTACAGTGATACATGTGCCTGGGTGAGTGGTGTGGTGATACACTTCTGAAGGAGGTGTCATATACACTGTTGTAAATTAATGTTACCTCAATAATAATAATTAGAATTAAACTAAATTAAATGTTTAAACATGTAATTGCCATATAACCCAGCAATTCCATGCAGGACTTGTAAGCACAGATGCAAACAGATAAATTACACACCAGTATTCAAAAGAATAGGAAAATTAAGTTTTATATCTCTTAAGGAAGTTATCTTTATATTATAAAGAAAACCTGAGGCAATCAAATACAGTTTATCAAATTCTGTCTCTGAATACTTACATCTAATTCACTTTTCAGTGTTTTTTCAAGGAGTCCACCTACATGTTCATCTTCTTTTGTGTCCACAACTACACAAACATGTTGTGAAATTTTCTCTGAAATTAAAAAAAATATGTATGTTTCAAACAAAACATGGAACAGAGACCAATATGCTGAAATCTAAGCCTACTGCTGTTCATAACTCTTGAACAAGAACAAGGTGGTTTTGATTTCAGGTCAAGTGAAGTGACTTGGACTACACACTGAGATGTCCTTGATTCTTTTTACCATCCATTTCAATAAACATATGCGTTGAACGCTTTGCTTAGGAGTAGATGAAAGTAACAATGAAAGTAATTAAGGGAGGAAGAGATACAAAAATCAATGCAATCAATGCACTGATGTAGAAGAATTTGGGCATAAACTTAACTATGATAAGAGATAAGTACCTGAAAACCATGGAATTCTGACTCAGTGGTGAACTATAAAGTGAGTGACTCAGTGTAGCAAGGTTATGGAGGTTCTACTTTGTTTTGGATACCAGGGTGCCCCCCAATATTTTAAATCAGAATGTAATTGTTATATAAGCAGTAACTTTTATAAACAGTTAATTCTAGCTTTTGCATTGGGAAATTAAATGCTAAGAAAAATTTGGACTTTGTCATGGCCTACCAAAATTCCAGTTACATGTTCCAGTACTTCTCACAAAAAAACAAATTATAAAAGTTAATATTGAAATACAGGCACCACAATGATTCAAGCAATTTATAAAATATACAAAGAATGATTTTTAAAGCAAAAAATATGCCTATTTTCCCTTTCATGTTTCATCATATCTTTATATAATTGCAAGCTCTATCAAATATTAATCAATAATAATGAAATACAAAATGAAGCAACTCAAAACCTACCCAGCATTCATCTTATGCTGTAATTCAGCTGTTTTAAAGCAGAATCTTTATTTGTCATCTTTAGATTGCTACTGATATTGTAAAATACATTTCTACCAAAGCAACCAAGGTTTAGACAGAAATGACATTTCAAAATAGCAAGCCTTCTAATACAAACATGAAATACTCTTCATTGACTGCGGTCATTTAATCTTTCAACTTTTTAATATTTTCCAGTATAGAATGCTTTTAGAGTTTGTTAGATTTATTCCAAAATAAGTGCTGTTGTTATTGTAAAATTGATATATTTAGTTTCATTTTCTATTTGTTGTTGATATACAAAGCTCATATAGTTCTGTATTCTGTAAACTTGTGAAATTCATTCATGAATTCTAGTGGTTTATGAAATTTCACATTCATCAAAGACATATTGATTGTGATAAAACCGTATTTCCTGGCTTGCAATCCCTAATGTTTTAATATGATATTGCAAATCTTAGAATTTTGACTCTAAGTTAATGAGAACATTTAGTGTGTAATTTTATTTTCTTATAAAGTCTTTGTTAGATTTTCATTTAGTGGTTATACTGTAATCTTTTTGTATTTTCTGGAAAAGTTTTTAAGATTAATGTTATTTCCTCTTTTGTGGTTTTGTAGAAATCACTAGTAAAAGTCAACTGCCTTTGTCTTAGGGTTTCAGATTCATTATCTCTAATGGATAAGCAACTTCTCATAGTTAGTTTGCCTAGGAATGTTTATTTCACCTACATTTTCAAGTCTTTTGAGTCTATTGACTTCAAAGTTTGCTGTGGACTGAATGTGTCCCCCCTAAATTCACATTGACGCTCTAACCTCCAAAGTGATGGTAACAGGAACAGGTTTGTGGGAGGGAATTCAGTTTAGATGAGGTCATAAGGGCAAAGCTAGCATCAAGAGATTATGCTCCTATAAAAATGAAATGATACCAGAGCTCTCCTCTCAGACATATGAGGATTCAGCAAGAAGATGGCCTTCAAATTGAAATTGAATCGCTGAGCAACTTCATCTTTGATTTCCCAGCTTCAGCAACTGAGAAATTTCTTTGTTTAAACTTATAATCTGATATTTTTATGAAGCAGCCCAAGCTAACCAAGTTGTTCACATGATCTCACTTCCAAATCTGTAGGATCTGCATAGATGTCCCATTTTAATTTCCAGTACTAACTGAGCCTTTCCGTATCATCCTCAATCCCTCTTGCAAAGGTTTTATCTACTTTATAACATTTTCAAAGAAGTGACTTGTTGATTCTCGCTTGTATGCTTTCTAGTTCATGAACTTCTAAGATTTTCAATTTTGTTTTTCTTTCTGTGATCTTTGGTTTAGTTCACTGTTGTTTTCTAATTTCTTGGGAAAAATTCTTATATTGTTGACCTTCTCTTTTTCCTTTATTCTAACATATACATTTAGAGCTCTAAAGTTTTCTCTAATAAAAGCTCAAACCTCATTCTGATATCTTCATTGAGTTTAAGTTATTCCAATTGCAATTTCAAACATTTCATGTTCTCTCAACTTACACATTTTCTGTTTTCCATTGTGATTTCCATTTGACTCATGGATAATAAATAATTTTATTATTTTCATTAGTTTGCTACTGTTGCACAAAAAATTACCATAAATTTAGCAGCTTAAAATACCATTCACTGATTAATTCACAATTCTATTCACATTTTTCAAGTACATATGCTTACAAAGCTAATCTACAAGATTCTTGCCTGTATTTTTTTAAAGTTGTAAAAGTCATTCTAATACTCAAGCAAATGAAAACCTCTGCTTCCTCACTGCACTGGTTTTCTATAATGTGGAGGTTTATAAATGATTTTTATCTTGTAAAAATATATGAATTGCCTCCTACAGCTGTTTAATTTCCCAAAATTCTTTTTGGATCTAACTCTGAAGGGATAATTTTGTAGCTTTCTCTAGTCTCCCAACTACAGCAACTAGAAAATAGTACATTTACTGGGAAGGAAGTGATTTTCCTTTGATATTTGTAGTGTGAAAACTATTAGAGAAACACAACCCCCCCCAACTCCTACTCTATTCAACATGGCACACTACTGATTACAATTTGGCCATTTCTTGCCCAATATAGTAAAGGCAACATGAAGAAGAAAATGCAATATTTATTATTTACAGGTATAAGGCAAATATAAGTTTGTCAATATTATCAATGCAAATGTAATTTTTAGAAATTTTACTGAATAAATTTTATTCAATTCAATAGCTGAAAGGATTCTAAAAATGATATATTCATAGTCTGGCAGTATTTTACCTCATATACTATGAAGAGATTAAAATCAATTTCCATGTAAAGTCAGATTTTACATAAGGGATTTATAAATCTGACTAAAAGGCAGGCGGGAGATATGGAGATACTAAAGCACTGTACATTATGGGATTTTAACATGGAATAAATGAATTAATAGCTTAACTAAGTGTAGAAGGTTTACAGCAAGCAAATCCCCCAGTAAATGTTGACAGAATATAAATTTTCACCTCCTCTACTCAATATACAACCCATTTGAAATCCAAACAGACCCTAGTCATCTTAAAAGCATTTGATAAACAATTCATATTAACTTTGTCCCACTTAGTCTTTCTGGGTTTCAAATTTTCACCAAATATGCAGTAGTTACATGTAATTATGGAATGGAATAATGGGATAATGGAACTGAGTAATAATTTTATGTTTTTGTCACTCAATTCCTTTAAAATTAAAATGAACAGTTCCTAGTTATGGCCATTCTTATCTTAGTCTATCCACTAGATCTAGACTGAAGCAACTTATGTAACTTCTATTAATAATTCCAAAACCCTGCACAATCTTAACAGAAAATATGAATGTAATTAACATCTTCATCAAAAATAGGCCACAGCAATGACTGTACTTATGCTATGCAGTGGAAGGCTAAAATGACAAAAAATATAGCAATAGGAGCAAGATTCAAATAAATTGAACCTCCCCAATTCCAGAGCTATTCTAATATCGCTATATTTACAGACAGTGGGGTAAAATACACAGAAGGTTTTAGAGATTAAAAAAAAAAGTAAATATATGGGCAAAACTGTATAATCATCTTCACAGAATCAGAAAAACACTAATATGAAACCTGATCTTGTTCTCTCCCCCCAAAAAAGACAAAGATAAGTTAGAAAAAAAAATAGATGAATGGAATTTAAATTATACTTGAACTATGAACATTAGCCAGAGTTTTAGATTGCATACTACCATTTCAAAAATAACTTTAAGGGTCTCCCTAATGACCTAGGGGTTAAGTCTCAGCGCTACCACCACAAAGGTGCACCACAAAAACCTGAGTTATATCCACTGGCCAGGGCGCCAACCCACATGGCGCAGCAGACCTCTCCTGCCTCACTTGCTGCTCCCCTCAGCAGTGTATTTCAGTAGATCTGCCTGTTCTGTTCCCCACTCTGTCTCTGGTGATTCCTCTCACTCCCCCACACCTCTGGCCTATTCTCCAGTTCTTGTATGTATACATAATAAAATCTTTTAAAAAAGAAAAAATTAGTTTTTAAAAATCATCCTAAAAGAGCACAATTGGCATATGATAAATATATTGTTATCTAAACCAATAGGGTAGATCCTTCCCTAAAAATTTTTAACATGTTCTCTGGTCCATAGTAAACTTCAATCTTATGAAGTATTGAAGTGTCCTATAACTCTGTGATTTAACAGAAAAAAATCAAACTGGAACATGACTTGACATTTGTAAGTTAGTATTAAAAGCTACATATTCAGTTGATACCTCCTCCACATGCACGAACTTCTAAATAATCAATAATCAGTAATTATGCTAAAAATAATGGGCAACTTGATTTTCCTTTAACAACTGAAAGGATTAATTTCTTCTGTCAACTTGACTGGCCCATGGCATATGCCCAAATATTTGGCCAAACATTCTAGTGTTTCTGTGTGGGTTATTTTTAGATGGGATTAACAAATAGGTAGACTAAACAAGGTGCACACCCTATTTGGCTGGGTTTTATGCACTCAGACAAAGACCTGAGTAGAAGAAAGGTTCACTTTCTGCCTATCACTTGTGATAATTCCTTTGAGGTTAATCTATTTTGTATATCAACCATCCATATTTTTTTTATTTCTGAGTTGCAGTCCATGCCATGAAAAATATCCAGTTTTCTTTTGATTAGTGTATGCACAGTATATATTTTTATATTCATTTACTTTTAACCTACCAAATTTATTATTTTGGAAATGAGTTCATAAAGGCAGCATATAAATTGGGTCATGTTTTTTTAAATTTAATATATTTATATATATTCTACATCATTCTTTATTTTTGTACAATGTGTGCTTTTTCCCAGGTGTAGTCCCTATAAAATTCCCACCACCAATTCACCTGTGCTCCATCATCACGGTCCCTTGTATTTGTTGAATCATGTGAGTTTTTTGTAGATCTTTATGATCAGTCCCTTATCAGTTGTATGGAGTGCAAAGGTTTTCTCAAATTGGGTCATGCTTTAATATCCAAAATGAAAATCTTCATCTTTTAATTCATATGCTGAAACCATTTAAATGTATACCATTGATATGTTTGGATTTAAGTCAATTATATTTTATCTTCTCCCTGTTCTATGTTCCTGTTTTTCCTTCTCTCCTTTTGATTTAAACTTCAATTTTATATTTGGTTGCAATTTATCTTATGTTTCACTGTATCTTTGTATAGGTTTGTTTGCTCTAGGGATTTCAATATACATATTTAACCTTTTAAAAATTATATAGAATGAAGGTTTTGCTACATCAAGTATAATATAGAAACCTAGACACTGTAGAGGTTTTTACCCTTCTGCCCTCACTTTGCAGTTGTCTTTGACACTGCAGCCTTCCCATACATGGAAATTCTCTGTATAAAGTACAGGGAATTATATGACCCCATTCTATTTGCCAATTGTGTTGTTATTCCTTAAATTCTCATGTTCCAAGATTCCTTTTGGTATCATTTCCTTTCCATTGGAGACCTTCCTTTAGATATTCTTTTGAAGTACATCTTCTGGCAATGAATTCTCTTTGGTTTCCTTTATCCAAGATGGTATTTATTTCACCTCCATTCTGGAAGGAAACTTTTTTTTGCTGGATATAGAATGCCAAGTTAATAGTGTATGTTTTGAGTACTTTAAAGAACTCATTCTACTTTGTTCTGATCTCCATGCTCTCTAATAAGAAATCTACTTATTGAAATTATTGCTCCCTTATAAAAAATGCTTCACTCCTTTTTATCTACTTTTGATTATTTTTGTCTTTAGTCCTTGACAGTCTGATTATCAAGTGTTTAAGTAAGGTTTTCATTGGGGTTATGCCAGAGTTACCTGAGAATATTGAACCTTTAGATTTATTTCTTTCACCAAATATGGGGACTTTTTATCTCTACTTTTTCAATATTTTTTTTCCTTCTGAAGTTCAATATTTTTTTCCTTCTTAAGTTCAGGTGACATATTACTTTCCTATAGGTGATGAGCACTATTAATTTTTCTTTCCAATCTTTTCATTCTGTAATTCAGACTGAAAAAATTTTTAGTGATGATTGCTTAATTTCACTGGCACTTTCTGTCATCTCCATTCTGTTATTTTTTTTTTTTTTTTTTTTTTTTTTATAGAGGCATGCTTTATTTATTTGTTTGCTGGTTTGTTTGTTTGTTTTGTTTATACATGCACTGGGTACAGTCAGAAGCGCGGGAGGGCGAGAGAATTCACCAGAGCCAGAGCAGGGAGCAGAACAGACAGAAGGACCAAAGTACACTGCTGAGGGGAGCAGCGGGCGGCAGGAGAGGTCTGCGCACCATGTGGGACCCTCCTCTGGTGGCCGGGGAGCAGCTGGGGATCGAACCGGCGCCGCAGAGGCCGCGCGCAGCTTCGCAACCCAGCGCTCAACCGCTGCGCCACCGGGGAGGCCCTCCATTCTGTTATTAAGCCCATTCAGTAAGGGGTATTTTTTGGTTATTCCATGCTTTCAACTTTAAATTTCCACTTGGCTCTATTTTACATTTTCAATAAAGCCTTTGCTAAGACTTTCCATCTTTCATTTCAAGAATATTTCCCCTTGCAGCAGCACTTTCTAAAATCAGTGTTTTAAAGTATTTTGTATGTAATTTCAACATATGTGTCATCCTGTCAGCATGGTATCTATTAGTTGGCCTTTTCCATGTAAGTTTAGATTTTCCCTATTTTTCTTATGCTAAATCATTGTGGATCTTATGCATTTGGAGTAATAGCCTCTCTCACCACAATTTCTTCTGAACTTTCCATTTCCTGAATCAATATCTTTTCACTTCATTCCTTTTCGGAAAACTGGGTCTTTATTTATCCTCACTTCCCTACACATTTTGTATGACTGCACCTATGTCCAAAGTGAAGCAACAGGAGGACAGAAACTAAAAACAAGAAAAGTAACAGGGTTCACCTCAACTCCTGAAACTCCAGGAACTCCACTTAAAGAGGAATGTTCACAGCTCTCAGAATTTTATGTTCCCTGGGTCTCTATTATTGCCACTTTTGCTACCACTACTGACATAAAATTGCTTGGGGATTGAAGTGATAGTGGAAGGGGCCTCCAGAAAGGGAGGATAACTTCACTCTCCTTGAACATTACAGGATCCCTTTACTGCTCCTCTGGCAAGAATATACTTCTGTATTGGGGCATTGGCTGTATTGGGACCAAGTGAGAATACAGCATGAGAACAAACTGGCAAAAATTGCTGCCAGTAAGGTAGAATTTCACATTTTGGCCTTATTAATCCATCTGCTATCAATTACTTCAAATTCTCAAATAGTTGTTCTATCTATTCTGTTCAGGTATTATAGTTCCCTTCATTTCCTTCCTTAATGGTACAAATAACATTACTTCCTGGAAACATAATAAAAATGAAGTATCCCTGTTACATGCCTCCCTAGTCATACATGATTATAATGTGGATTGCATCCACTTACAGAATAATGCCATCCATTTTATGTCAAAGGGTGGGGGCCATGTAAACCTTTAAATTTCAAAATCAAATTCACCCTCTCATTTGTATACTCACATTAAATAGGTATGAGTTAAGAATGTTTTCCAAAAGAGTCCTAAAATCAGATGCTTAGAGACTTAAAACTTAACATCCTGTAAACTGGTTCACTGGCCCACAATATGCTGTAGAAGACATTACATTTACTCTCAGATAACATAACCAATGAAGCATTCATTGAAACAGTGTGGACAGTTTCTCAGAAGCTTCTTACATAGGACCCTTCGAAGTCCTCTATGTACTAACAGCTCCAAGTGGAGGAAGTACAAGAAGACACGGATGTTCTTATATGCAATGGATATTCTGCTGCTTCTGCTTATTTCCTTGTCCTTCAAGGAGTTGGAAGTGGCAGAGAAGCAAGAAAATAAGCAGAATTCCAACTATCTTCCCTGGAGGGTACATTATAGAACTCCTACCATGATATCTTGAGTGTCAAAGTTCTGAACTGATCACAACTTCTCTGTCAAAGTCTCTTGAAATTCTCTCAAATTTCAAGTACCATGGAATTTTTTTCAGGATTTTCAAGCCCCTAATTTAACATTCTTTGCAACTCAAAATATATCAATCAATAGTTAGGACACATGGCTTAAACAAGTTATAGTCAAGTAAGTGTGTTTTTTGACAAATGTTTAATTCCAATGTTATTTTAACTGAAGGGCTTCATAGGCAATAGGAAGCGTAATGCATAAATCTTAATTTTTATGAGTAAAGTCAAAATTCAATTTGTATTATACTCATCTTTTTAAAGTTCCTCTTATTTTCCTTAAATGATGCATCTCTGAGCACACATAAAATATATCATCTTCTTTTAAAGGTTAGAAAATAGATGCAGTTTCATTTCAACAAACATTTGATGTAAAATTTCCAATATGTACTTTTTTCCATAGTAAAGGAATATCTAAATCTATGCTTCAATCAATTAATCAACACTAGGGACACATGACTGCTAAGGATGGTGTTGGTATTTTACAAGAAATTTTCAGTTACAATGGAGGAGAGACAAATCTAAATACTAGATTAGTTCCACAAGCAAATCAGCAAGAAAAGTCTGTTTAAGTCAGCCTTCAATTTTCTTAGCAATATCTAACACATGATATTTTCTGTCAGGTCTAGCTATCTACTATACTGACCTCTTGAATCCAAGTTTTAGTATTCTTGGACAAATAAGAAACAACTATCAAATATTAGAAGAAGTAATTTCCAGAAGATATTTCAAGCCCCAGTGTCTTCAAGGTGAGGGCTGTTACCTTCCACTTTTCTGTTGAGTTCCTTGAATTAAATGAGTCTATTTTCTGTCTCACATGATTTAAAACTAGCATTAAACAGATTCACCATCCTTGAGCTTTGAAGTTCTGATCTCAGTTTCATCTATATAAAGATGCCTAAGTTCTAAACAACTAGAAAGATGACGCTATTAGAACAGAAAGAGAGAGAACAGCTATGAATAAAGGAAAAGCAGCCAATAAGATATGACTATAGAACAAATGGACAACAGGGGTAATAAATAAAAACTTGCAAGAAAACTGTACACACCCACATTGAAAGGTCAAAGTGGTCCTCTGAGAAGCTATTGTTGATTCTGCATGTTTCAACTGGAGGGTACGTAGGCAGATATTTTTTAAAAGATGTTTTATATCAGATCTTAACCACATTTTTAAATGAGTCACTGACTACAGGATGAAATTTCCTACCTTACAACTAAAAGTAACAGACATGTGACATCTTGTCTCTTGTACATGTTTTTACGTGTGAGCATATTACTGTTTTCCAAGTAAATTATGCAGTATCTTTTTTCCTTTTTCAAAGCTCAAATAATTTCTTCTGAGTTATTTGAAAGAAAGACATTTGAAGGAAAGACAATTTTCTAAGGCTAATAACCCAACAGGATATTTGCAAAACATTTGTATTATTGTTTTGTACATAAACATGATGCTTGGAGTTTATGCTGTGTCACATTTTTCTACCTATCTCAGAGTAAAGTATAACTTGCTGACTTTTGTCTGTTATCAAGTCTTTTTTTAACTAACTGCTTCACACCTCACTGTGACCTTAGTTTTGGAACATGACAGATTCGCTTGCCTATTCTTGAATTATTATTTCACTAATGACAAATTAAGGAAATTATAGACGTACACAAAGAAGTGAACCATACTTTCTCTAATCTTGTCCCAAATATTTAACTTTCCTATTTATTTTTTTAAATAAAACTCTGAGGAAACCAAACTGCTATTAAATCACATTGCAGCTTTCCTTTGCTTACTAATTAAAGTTTGACGCAAGTGTTCTTACAGATTCGCGTAAGATACAGTAACAGTACTATTTTCAAAAGAGTGAAGAACAAAAACTATATTATGTACAAAGAAGTTATGGTATTTATGTGAAAATTTGGAAAATGAAGTATCATAGTCAAAAGCCAAAAACATCAAAAATTACAGTTTCTATGTAAATCTTAGCTGTCACTTTGCATTGTCCAAAAAGCATGGTTAATAACATAAATGGCGCCATCACTGGGTATTTAACAACAAAAACCTGATGAGGAAATACCACAGATGCAAAACATTGTCCAGTTACAGATGTAGAAAACCTGATTTAAACTTTCTCATCTTTTCAACTTGATTTAAAATATTCAAAAATACTTTGCATTTAAAATGTCATGATTTTAAATAAAAATGTTCAAGGATCACTAAAAAATTAAGGCATTAGTTTCTTCATCTACATAAAACACACTGTAACATAATGAGTTTTCCTATTTCTCATTAGCACTGAATCAATTTTATTCACATGTGATTTTATTTTATTTCTTTCATTCAAAGCCAATTTAAAAGTATTCAGCTACTTTCAATGTATAAGCACAAAAGGATTCAATTGCTTTCCTACTAGTATAATTTTTTTAACTATATAACACATAGAAAAGCAGGCACATCAAGATTTACAGTTTGTTAATAAATACTTAACATTGAAAAAAATCCACCTGATTCACTGATATTTAAAAAGAAAGGATTTTCTGATTTACGATATTTTCTGAAATATGAGGCAGTTCCAAAAACTCAAATTTAATTAATTTTCTTTAAAATAAAGTGCTCAACAACTGTTTACAATAGCTAAGCTTTGGAAACAACCCAAATGCCCCAAAATAGATGACTTGATCAAGAAGATATGGTCTATATACACCATGGAATATTACTCAGCATTCAAAAAAGATAAACACATGCAATTTGCAGCAACATGGATGGTGCTGGAAGGGATCATGCTCAGTGAAATAAGCCAGAAAGAAAAAGAAAAATACCGGATGGTCTCACTCATAGCAGGAATCTAGAAAACTTAAATAAGGGACCAGGAAAATGAATAACTATAAGAAAGTGAAAATCAAAATCAACAAAAAACTATGAACCAGAGACACTCTATGGTGGGTGGGGGGTGGAGGGGAGGGATTGGGGTCAAAATAAGGGGGTTGCAATTGTATGGTGAATATAAAAATAAAATTTATTTAAAAAAAAAATAAAGTGCTCAACAAATGGAAAATATATCAGTGACTAGGAAAAGATAAATTTTATATGAACATCAATATAAATTGATTTAACTAATATTAATTGGTTCAAAATGAAATAATTTTAAATTTTAATAGTTTTTGACTTATATATAAACCACTCTATGAAAAGAAGCACCATAAGACACTTTATACAGCACAAGTTTACTTGGGTTTCTATAAACATTAATGGGAAAGCAAATATTTTTTAAAAAACACTATTTAATCAAAATATTAATTAAAATGTTTGATGAAGGATGATGCTAGAAAACAAAAGTAATCTTATATTTAGAAATTCCATAGAGGTTTTTCTTCTTAGAAAATTTTAGAATATTGCTATCCTTTTGCCAGGATATGGTCAGCATATTAAGTCGATTGTGGGTTGGGACTGTTTATATGGCTTATGTAAATCTAGATAAAGTATGTTACCACTGGCATCTGTTACCACTTTGGTAGTTTGGGTAGGTCTCAGCATGCAGCAGGCTTGGGTGGGCTCAACCAGTCTGTGTGACAAAAGTACAATACCTCATTGTTAAAGTCGCTGTTTACAAACTGATCAGTAAGCCCAATGTCTCGTCACACCAGTTAATTCCTAGAAAAGTTTATTTTAAATTTCACCCACAGTGGAAACATCAAAGGGTTAAACATCAAAGAACAACGAACAAATCCAACTTTCCACTTCAGAAAAAAAGAATATTAAGAATCATTTGTCATATAATGTTATAGCAGTAAATTTGTGATTAACAATATTTTTCAATAAAGATGACCGTATGAAAAACAAATATGAAAGCACTACTTTATATAAAGATTTCCTATTATTGAACAGTTCACTATAAATGACAATCTAGGTAAGCAGACCAGCATTAAAGTGAAAAATAAGACTTATCTGACAACATAAATTAAAAGTGAGATTCAAGACTTATTATAAATCACAATTTGGGCAGTCTAGTCAAAAGTTTGCCTGAAGTTAGTTACAACCAAATCAAAAGATATCAACTTGAAGATAAATTAAAATGAACCAAAATATATATGCTGTCCCAAGAACACATAAATTTGGGAGTACAAAATGCTCTTGCAAGACAAGCTATTCATAAAAAAAAAAAATGTTTTATAGAGTCTGAAAAAAAAAGTAAACAAGAAAATAGTTACATCAAAATGCAATTAGTTGATCAGCAGTAATTGGTATTCAAATGAAAAAGAAGTTTCAGGAAGGGAAACTTACAGAATACTAAGCACTCCTATCACAGCATGAACAAAAAGGTCCATCTCAGAAAAATACTTGAGGGTCCCTAACATCCAACTACCAGAATTTAAAAAGGAAAGGAAAGAGTACCTAACCATCACTTTAAAACCACTGTTAGGATTTTTAATTTTTATTTTGACTCATTCTCTGGGCATGTCTAGAAACATGTCATTTCAATTTTTCCCACACTTTTTAGAGACTATACTGTATCCTTAACACAGTACTGGGATGTACTATCTCATTCTCCATTGTGTGATCCTTCTTTATCAGGTCAGCTGAAGTTACAGTTTTAGCTTAATAGAATGAGTTCAGGCAGGCTGAATTTGATAAACCATGTGCTAGGCCCTCCAAAAGAGAGAAATTAAGTGCAGTATCAACTCCAGAGTCAGCATGAATAGCTGCATGACTCAGAAGTACAAAGTGGCCACATTTAGAAGAGTCAGACTAAGTGAGATCTGGGTTTATTGTAAAGAGCAAATGGGATAATAGATAGAAAGTGTCTGTCATGAGAGTCATGTGCTGCCAGTCCTGGTTTTAAGCCTTGAAAAAAGTGGAAATATCCAAATATTATATGTCCATATTTTAAAAGAAAATAATAAAGACATTTGATATAGGAATACATTAAATGGAGCCCAATATACAATTGTGCAAACAGGTAGATTGGTAAGGTGAGAGGCAAGGCTCACCTATTTCCATAAATTAAGGCCCTCAGATTCTAAGGAAGAAAATGTAGCAAAACCTTTAACCATATAAGTCAATTCAGTTCAGCTCAATAGTAGAAGATAAAGAAATAAAAATAGGTATTATTCCGTCTCAACTGATTCACAATCTAAAAGAGGTCACACCAAGCTACGGGCAAAGATGAAATCCAAAAAGTTCTTAAAACCAAAAAAAAAAAAAATTCATATATAAATGTAGTGCAACATATCAATTCTGAATTTGAGCTAGCTAGAAACTCTATAAACATTACTCTTGCATCACAAATAAATAGTCACATATTACAAGTTTCATTTCATCTTGAGGTTTCAAATCCCACTGGTAATGGGGCATAATATATGACATACCACATTAGTTTCTGAAAATACAAAGCATTTGAAATTCCATCACACATATAATCTAAATATTTCAGAGTAAGGGATGTGAACAATTTCTGCTTAAGATAAAAGAAAATAATTCTATGAAGAAGTAAACTACCTAAGGTAGTTTTACAGTTAAAAATGTTTACAGTTAAAAATTTTCTATCCATAAATTAGTATTTGCTTAGAACCTCTGAATATTTAATAATATAAAATCAATAACTCTACTTATATCATTGATTCTTGGAAAAGCAAAAGTCAATATACATAAAATGCCTTAAATGATGTCCAGCACAAATTAAGTACTCAATAAATAAATTTTATTAGGCACTATTATTCTAATAAAATACTTCTGATATTTAGTAGGCAAACAAGTGAATATATAGCTCAGATAGTTGGCTTCCCATATATATATTTGGTAATTTTATTTTTGAACAATTTAGGAGTTCTTTGTCCTATGTCCAAGGGTATTTCTGTTATCAAGACCTCAAAAATAGTATTCATGTCAGTCAAACAGGCAGGTAGTAATCTCGGTTTAGTAAACACGCATTTGGAGCTAGTAGAGCACAGTAAGATTTCAAGATCTTAATGCAATAAAGCTATTATTTAGATAGAAAATGACCCATAGAAAGACTGAAGTGCAGCCCAGGGGAATTAAAACTATAAGCTACTCAGCCAGTTTTTGTTAAATACAAACTGCATTCTGCATTGAAGGTCCCAGGTAATCACTATGCTGATGGCCAAGAGGCCCACAGTACTGTAGGAAAGCCCCAGAGCAGTGGTCCTCAATGTACATGAGAATCATCAGAATCACCTCAGATTTATTAGAAATGCAAGCCCTAGAGCAGAAGTAAGCTTCAGAGATTGATCTAAATCAGTTGTTTACAATCCAGTCAGACACATTCCTTTCCCTAAGAAAAAAGGCAGAATACTAAAACAAAGGAAAGGAGAAAACTAAAACAAAACAAACTCTAGAAATCAGACTGTGGAACTGAGGTTACCAGAGCTAGAGGGTGGCCATGGAAAACAAAGGGATAGGATCTTAAGGACTCTGGTGGAAGACTGTGGGTACCTTGGTGGTAGGTGCAGTGTAGTGACATGTATCTCAGGCTGTGTAATGCCATACCTCCAATACAGTGCTGTAAACTAAAGTTAAATGAAAAATAACACAACAGGGGCCTCCCTGGTGGCGCAAGGGTTAAGACACAACCTATGCAGTTTGCGGCAGCCACTGCAGCACAAGTTCGATTCCTGGTCAGCCAAAGAGCAACCCACGTGGTGAGCAGATCTCTCCTGACTCACCCGCTGCTCCCCTCAGCAGTGTACTTTGGTCAATCTTCCTGTTCTGTTCCCCACTCTCTCTCTGGTGAATCCTCTCACCCTCCACCCCATGCCTCTGGCCTGTACCCCAGCTCTTGCATGCATAAATAAACTTTAAAAAAAATACAACAAAAAAGATAGTTATAGCACCTAAAAAATAAAATAGCACCTAAAAAGCATATCAGAACATCTCTTACTGAATAAGAAAAACAATGTATCTGCAATTTTCAAAACAGCCCCTACAATTACACCAAAAATCAGGTTTTTATATAAGAAAACTGCATCCAAAACATGTAAGCAAAGTATTGAAATGTACAGACTCCTCAGTTGAACCACTCACCAACTATTTACAAAATAAATCATTTCCATTTTAACTAGGTAACAGAGATGACTTTACAAGAAACTAAACCAAGCTTTGTATTTCTTTGTGTTGAGAATGTAACCAACCATATCATGGCTTAGCAAACTTCTCCAGAGTGATGTTTACACATGGCCTGGCTTATATGTGAATCCACTTCAACATTCTGATTTATAGTTATAGATGATTTGTCTACATACAGATACAGAGATGCACAAATTATAGTACATTAATGGCTTGAAATACAATATTCTTGAAGTACAAAAAATTTGAGGGTAAATTAAAAGTACAAAGTACATCATGACCAGAGAAACAATTTCAATTTTAGAATGTGAACTAATTTTTGAATTGGTTTTCTCAAAATTTCAGAGTAAACTAGATCCATTCAAAATTCAGATTCAGCATTTCTTTCAACTTCAATCAACATCTGAATTTAGAAGTTTACTTCTCAATGAAAGCCTGAGCACACAGTTCTACTCTTCATCTATTTTCTAAGGAGTCAGTTACTAACAGATTGTAAAACACCACACTTGCTTCAGGATTGTGCTCTTGCTAGGACTGTATGTTTAAAACAGTGGTTCTGTCAGGAGACATCTTTGATGTCACTCCAGGGGGAGGGGAGGGAGGGTGAGCTAGTCTTGAACAAGCAAGTAGAGGCCTGATATACTGCTAAACCACCTACAGTGCACAGAATAGTCCCCTTACGAAAGTCACTAGGTTGAAAATGTCAATAGTGCTGGGGTTCAGACGCTCTACTTTAAATCACAGAGGCTGCAAATACACAGAATGAATATCTCATGTGCATCCACATTACAATCCTAGTACGACATCATGCACATTAATAAATGTGTTGATTATTAAATAAACTACTTCTGTGTAGCAGGATCTATGAATCATAGATATGAAAAACAAGAAAGGGATTATCACGTGTAATATCTAAAATGAGAAAAAAATGCAGTCTTTGTGAGAAATAAAAAGAATTAAATAACCATCCAGTCTAATTTCTCCACTCCTTAGGAAAAAAATTTCACTCATATGGTGTAGGGTAAGGAAAAACATCAGGCTTTTCTGCCCTCCCGCCATCAGGATAGATGATGGATCCTTGCGGTCCTGAATGCATGCCTGATGGCGGGCACCTGGAGTAGGGTGTGGGCATAGGTAGATGGGATTCACCTGGGCTGAGACTGGGCTTCTAAGGGCGGCATCACGGGGACGCCAGCAGAAGCTGAAAGAGAAGCCAAGAGCAGAGAAGCAGAGAGAACGCTGGAGAACCCAGAAAGAGTAAAGACTTGCTGGGGGAAGGGAGGCCTGCCAGCCTCCCGGCCCCCAGTGCCCCCGCCTGCTGTGTACCTGGTAAATCCCAATAAAAACTTGCAAAAAACCACTGAGGACTCTGACTCCTCTTTTACCCGGTCTGCTGGATATTAGGAAAACCTGCCCTGTGGTCCTGCCTCTACATATGGGAACTACTCTCTAATGTACTAATTTAACAGTGTTGGGGGTTAAAGGAACAGTCCTCTTAACACTAAAAATAAATATAGTATCTTTATATATTCATTAAAATCCATTTTATTTCTATTTTATTTCTAGTGTCAATATCCTTTACTTCTCCCAAATTAATAAAGTATTTCCTTCATAAAAACTAAAACCAATGTGACATAAATTGTAATAAGTGATATTTCACAAGCAGGAAACACAAAATAAAATGTAATTATTTTTCAGAAAAAAAGCAAATCACAGACCTCCATGGCCTACAGGCATTTATAATTCTGAGATTGCTGGGACTTAGAATGTCATGAGAAACTCTGAACTGGCTTACATTTTTTAAACACAGGAACAGACAGTCACAAGGCCAAACATACCTTTAATAATCGATTCAGCTGCATACAAATCTCGTTTGTAGGTCACCTAAAGGACAGATAAACCTCATTAGACTTAACAGAGCAGGAAAGAATGTGAAAGCAATAAAGTATGCCCCCAAGGAAATTCTTGGTTTTAGAGAAACTATAAACACATAATACTGACAATTTCTAAATTATAACAACAGCAAGGACTCACAGAAAAAGATACTGAATTTCTATAAATGACTAAAGATTTGCTTCTAAATCTTTGGACAAACTGAGATACTACGTGTCAGTAGATACCTAAATCATATTAACATAATAAATATTACACCAAAGAAATTGTGGTAGTGTTCAAATTAAAGTATTAGAATGATTATTTAAAAGAAAAATTTTATGAAGGAAGAGAAATAGGTAGAAATACTTTTACAACAAAAATCACTAACTGCACTTTAAGTTGAAATGAGGTCATTCTACAAGGTCATTTCACATTAAGAGGGAATTTCTTCTGAACTGAGTATAAGATTTACACAATACATAGCTCTTATAGAGAGAGCCAAGGTACCATCATGAAAACCCACTTTAAGAAATACTCACCAAATTAGTACCTTTCCACGACTATAATTTGGGACTTTTCCCCCCCAGATTAGCTCCTATCTTTACTTATACAGAGACTCTGTTCACCCCAAGTGACTCAGTCTACCTCCCCAAAAATTTCCCTGCCATGATATTATCCTGGCAGGTAAATCCTATTCCAAAATTATACCTTACAGTCCAAAGTTATATCTTGAAAGTTCAAAGTTAACTTTATATTGAAGTCAGGTTTCATTAATATTTGCCATTTAATGAGAAAATAATTGGTTTTATAAAAATTTTTACTATATACAGTAAACTTATAACAGAAAATAAGGGAAGATGTCTAGTCACCATAATTCTTTATTATTTGATGTTTTGAGGGATAAAACTGTATTCTAAATTAAAAATAAAATTGTAAGAAAACATATTCTTATTTTCAAATAGATTTTAATGATGGGCTTATAGAGTTAAAGAAAAATTAGTCTCAAACATTAAATGCTTTTTCTAGCATAGTTTTAAGACTTAAGGTTTTTGCATTAGAGTCAAGTTTTACAAGTAAGGTATGTGTTTTTATTACCTAAAGTTATTTTAATATTAAGAATATTAACTAATATTGAGTAATTAATTCCATAAGCCAGAAGGAAACACCAGTCTTTTGGTTTACTTTGACCTATAGGCTGTGGAAACATCCTATACACAGATTGTCTTTTTTGTTCTTTTTTTATTTTTATTTTCTAGATAAAACCTTATTGAACACAAGAACACTTCAATAAACATTGAATAAAGCAAACTACAGAGCATTTCTGACAAACTTGTTAAGGATTGGATTTTAAAAGAGTCTTTTTTTCTAAATAAAACTAACAGTTCAAAGAGAATACTACTGGAAAATGTTGTAATTCTGAATTGATGAACTATTCTTTTTCTTTCAAACTTTACGGTAATATGGGTTGTCCTTTCCTTATTTTTAATTTTAAAAACAGTTTAATAATCAGTTTTGAAATAGATTTTCTTCTGTCAGCAACATCTGTAGTTTTCTTTTGACCTTGCACAATACGTTATTATGGAAAATAATTCCTTTTTTAAAAAATCAGCCCTGTAATAATGGAAGAGAGCTTTAATCCTCTGATGTACCGGTTTTCCATGTTGTGCTAATTAAAGACTCAGGGGCCACCTAAAGACCAGTGGAGGAGCTCTGCACAGCTGAGGTTCCAAGCCTCACATCTGCCAATAACCCTAGTGTGGCTTAGTTTTTCTCCATTTTATTTGACTGTGCTTCTGTACAACATTTCATCTAAGTGCTTAATTTAAAAATTCTATAGAAGAGAAACCTCAAGTTGAGAACTAGTAGGATAGCATCTCCTCACTCTTAGGTTAGGATTCTCAGCTATCATAGGCGAGTTTTAGAGGAGTCAATCATATCTACTTCATAGTGCTCTGGGTAGAAAATCAAAATAATGAATGAAAAGGACTTTAGAGCCAAGTCTAGTTGGCCCTCCCCTTAAGTTAAACTATAACGTTCTCCCATCTTTCACCTCATAAGAGAATGAAAGAGGAACTCCAATAATTAGAAGAAAGCCAGAAACATTTAAATGCTGATGATATAAAATGTTAAATGAAATGGGAGAAAATATTTACATATCACACATCTGACAAAGGGCTGACATCCGAACACTACAAAGAAGTCATAGAACTCAATAAAAAGTGTACAAAGAACCCAATCAAAAATAAGCAGAAAGGTTAAAAAAGATACTTCTACAAAAAAGACATATAGATGGATAATGAAAAGTGAAAAAAATGTTCAACATCACTTATTATCAGGATGATGCAATTCAAAACTAGAATGAGATACAAACTTACTCCTGTGAGAATAGATTATATAATGTATATATATAATATAATTGTGTGTGTGTGTGTGTGTGTGTAGGCAAGGATGTAGAGAAAAAGGAAACCTCATACACTGTTAGTGGGACTATATACTGGTCCAGCCCCCATGGAAAATAATATAAAGGTTTCTCAAAATACTAAAAATACATCTATGATATGATCTATCAATTCTACTCCCAAGTATCTAAGTAAAGAATGCAAATACTAGATGAAAGGAATATATGCACTCCTATGTTCACTGTAGCACCACTGACAACAGCCAAGGTAAGGGAACAACGTAAGTGCCCAATGATAGGGGAACAGATTATAAAGATGTGGTGGGGTACACATACACAATAGAACACACTACTCACTGTAAAAAAAAATTAAAAAAAAAAAGATAAACTCTTGCCATTATGACAAAAAAATGGATGGAACTATAAGCTATTATGCTAAGTGAAATTAGTCAGATAGATAAAAACAAATACTGGAGGATTTCACTCTTATTTGGATAAAGAAAAACAAGACAAATCCCTAGAAATATGACTGCAGAATTGAGGCTACTGAGGTGGAGGAAGGGAGTGCAACGATCTATGGTAAAGCACTATGGTTGTTTTGATGGTGGTTTATAGTGTGGTGACACACATCTGAGGAGATATAAACCTGTTCTCCTAAAGCAAGCACAGTGTTGTAAACCAATGTTGGGTCAAAAAAAAATAGAATGTTTAATAGATGTAAATGTAGATGTGGGGAAATAGTTTATTATTTTCATCTTCATTTCATCAAATATTTCCATCTAGAAAATTTTTTTCATTAGATTGGATAACTAGATGAAAACCTCTAAAAAGAAATGTCACCACGTTTTATTTTTAATATTAAAAAGAGACTATTTTGATTCTTTTCTTTTTAACAAAGACGCTAGACTACTTGGATTTAAAAAAATATATAGCTTCGATCAAAAGGAATTCTTAAAAGCCAGACATTCCGCTAATAGTGTGATGAATCAAACACTGCAGACTAGACACTCCTCCAAAAGAACCACTTTCAGACAATGTAACATAATTGTTGAATTTCTTCACTAACTGGTTGTAAATCTTTTATTATGCCTTGTGAATGATTTTAACATTTAGAAACAAGAAGTCTGTTCAATTAGATCTGTATAGTGTAGTAAGCAACAAAGTATTTAAGTATATTGGGACAAAATATGATACAAATTAAAGGAAGTGAAATTCTGATGTGTAGACTAGACAAAATTTCATCCATTTAAGACTATGCTCACTAAGGCATGCCAAAGCATAGCCACTCAGGGAAAGCATGAGAGCCAATGCCTATTCACAGAAATAAATGGTATGCCCTTCTGCTCTTGGTAATTGCTAGATATGTCCTCTACCTTTCATAAGTCCTGAGAAATTTGTACTCACCCTTTACATCATTACAGGGATGAAACTCCTGGCTTCTAAGAGGCAGGGGAAAGAATTCTGCTCTGGACCTCCCTGGTGGCACAAGGGGTTAAGCACTGTGAAGTTATTGCAGCCTCTGCAACACGAGTTTGATCCCCAGCCAGGCAGGGAGATACCGACATGGCACAGCAGACCTCTCCTGATGTGCCCGCTGCTCCCCTCAGCAGTGTTTTCAGTCAGACTGCCTGTTCTGCTCCCCATTCTGTCTCTGGTGAATCCTCTCACCCTCCACATCTCTGGCATGTACCCCAGTTCTTGTATGCATATAATAAATAAATATTAAAAAAAGAATTCTGCTCCATATTGAATACCTCTCCTTTGTTTACTCCCTTGTTGTACAGAAGTGAAAGTTTTCTTGATTATGTCCAAATGTGTCATTACTCCTTCAGATTTCTGAACCATGTTCCAGGTAATTGGCCCAGATATCTGAGTACACAAACAGTTTTAGAAGAATTGTAATAAATATTTTATTTTAGATCTGTATTTTTTTTAAATGGCAGCATCATTGGAATTAATATAGAATCAGAACATTAATTTCAAAGTATACATCCCATTGCTTTTATCTGAACAGCAAATTAAATACTCTTTATTCATATAAAAAATGAGCACAAAACTTAGACTCCTATATTAAAGACAAACAAGTCATACAATGTCATCAAAAGAGATTAAATAGGAAAAAGATCAAGATGGTGAAAGAAGTGGCTCCTTTTTTGTTCTCAAGATTATCTAATATTTAGAAGGACACTACACCCAGAGAGTCCCGTGGATTCAAGTGATAGAAGAACATCCCTTGGACATCAGACAATCACACTTCATAGGACAGGATGTAGGTGGAAAGAAAAGGTAGGATGCTGTGGTTTGGGAAAGAGGATTCAAGAATGGGGCTGGCAGCTCAGCAAGGAGCCCTGGAGAGGGGAGAGCTTAATGGTGTAGTACTCACATGTTTGGCTATTGGGAAACTTGTGCAGAGGATCTGGAGTATACCCCACAAGTTAGGCTGGGTCCACAGTAAAAAGAACAAAGATAATTCAATGGCCTGAACTACCCTTTGACCACTCCTTAGGACCACTACTACCTACGGGTGGTCACTTCCAGCATACAGAAAGTAGAGTTGGGTCTGTATCCAGGCAAAGCCATACTTATATCAAATAAAATAGACATACAGCTACAAAAGGAAAAGAAACAGACTGAATCTATATGATGATTGTGGGGACAATACCTCAGGAGGACATAACACTCGCAAATACATATGCAACACACAAAGGATGATCAAAATATATAACGCAACTATTAACAATATAAAAACAGACATTTGAAGCAACAAAATAGTAGTTGGAGACTTGAATATCCCACTTTCATTAACAGAAAAATCAACCAAAGAAAATCAAAAGTAATCGTCTAAGTGAGGAATCAGACTACATAGGTTTAATATACATTAGACATTGCACCCCAAGAAAGTTAAGTATACATTCTTCTTAAGTGCACATGGGGCATTCTCCAGGATAGATCACATGTTGCATCACAAAACAACTGTGAATAAATTCATGAATAATGAAATCACATCAAGTATCTTCTCTGATCAAAATGGTATCAAATTAGAAAGCAATCACATAAAGAAAGTGGGAAAAACCTCAATTATGTGAAAATAAATAAAAGACTATTGAAAAACTCCTGGGAGTGTGAGGAAATGAAAAATTACCTGGAGATAAACCAAGATGAAGATTTGTGCTACAAAAACCTACTGAGTTGAGCAAAAGCAGTCTTAAGAGGGCAAGAATATGGAAACAAAAGCCTATTCAAGAAAGAAAGATCTCAAATAGTCTACCCCTGCACCTTAAGGAACTAGAAAAAGAAAAACAAACAAAACCAAAAGACATCAGAAGGAAGAAAATAATACAAGAGCAAAAATAAAGTAGAAATCAAAAACCGTCCAAGAGGTCAATGAACCCAAAAGCTAGTTCTTTGAAAAGAAAATAGACAAACAGATAAAAAGAGAGGAAATGCTAATAAACAGATTCATAAATGAAAGATAAATTGCAACAGACAATTCAGAATTAAGAGAATTACATGGGACTACAATGTACTTCTTTTTTAAAAGATGTATTTTGTTTATTTATGCATACTAGAGCTGGGTTGTAGGCCAGAGGAGCAGTGGGGAGGAGGGGGTGAGAGGATTCACCAGAGACAGAGTGGAGAGCAGAACAGGTAGATCTACTGAAATACACTGCTGAGGGGAGCAGCAAAAGAGATAGGAGAGGCATGTCCTGTCCCGTGGGTTAGATCCCTGGCTAGAGATTGAACTCATGCTGCAGTGGCTGCTGATAGCTTCATAGTGCTGAGACTTACCCCTTGCACCACCAAGAATGTATATCTTATCCAATGAATTGGATAACCGAGAATAAATGGACAAGTTCTTAGCTGACCTCCCAAGATTGAATCAGGAAGACATTAAAAAACTTACCAGAACAATTACAACTACAAGCAAAGAAAATTTAAATAATGATCACATTTTCAAAAAATCAAATACCCAGGACTAGATGGTTTTACCAATGAGTTCTACCAAACCTGCAAAGATAAAATAAACTATTACCACCCTTCTCAAAATGTTTCAAAAAATTAAGGAAGAGGGAATACTTACAAACATTTTATGAGGACAACACAAATGCAGGCAAGGACATTCCAAAAAATAACACAACAGACCAATATCCCTGATGAATACTAACATAAAAATCCTCAACAAAATCTTAGCAAACCAAATTAAACAATATATCTTGACCAAATGGGACTTACTACAGGAACACACAGTTGTGCCAACATCTGTAAATGAATCAATGTCATTCACCTTATCAACAAAAGTAAAGATAAAAATCATATGATCCTATAAGCCAATAAAGAGAAACCATTTGATATGATTCAAAATCCATTTACAATATAAACTCTCAAAAATTGGGGATAGAAGGAACATACTTCAATGTAATAAAGGCCATATGTGACAGACAGCTACCATCATACTCAATGGTGAAAACTGCAATATTTTCCTCTAAGATCACGTACAAGATACCGATGTTCACTTTCAACACTACTGTTCAACAAAGAATTGGAAGTCTTAGTTGGAGCAATTAGGCAAGGGAATGTTATATCAATACAAAGAAATCAAATTGGAAAAGCACAACTTTTTCAATATTTGCAGATGACATGAAAATATACACAATAAAACCCCAAAGAGTCCACTAAAAAATTAGGAACAATAAATCAGTAAAGTAGGCTACACAATAAATACACAAAAAAAGTCACATTCTTATATGAAAACAATGAACTATGATAGGAGAGAAAGAAATCAAGGAAACTATCCCATTTACTTTAGTAACAAAATGAAATAAATACCCAGGAATAAACCTAACGAAGGAGGTGAAAGACCTATTTAATGAAAACTACTGCATGTTGCTAAAGGAATTAGATGAAACAAGGAAATGAAATGATATTCATGCTCATGGATCAGAATTAATATTGTTAAAATATCCCTCTTGCCTAAAGTAATAAAATCATTGCACTCCCCATCAAAGTTTCAATGGGGGCCTCCCCAGGTGGCGCAGCGGTAGAGCACTGGGCTGCAAAGCTGCCCACAGCATCTGCAGTGCCGGTTAGATCCCCGGCCGCTGGCAAGGGTCCCACTTAGCGCGACAGACCTCTCCTGCCACGCCCGCTGCTCCCCTCAGCAGTGTATTTCGTCAGTCTGCCTATTCTGTTCCCCGCTCTGGCTCTGGTAAATTCTCTCACCCTCCCACGCTTCTGACTGTACCCAGCACTTGTATAAATAAATAAATAAATCTTTAAAAAAAAAAAAAAGTTTCAATGGCATTATTCAAAAAATTGCAACAAAAATGACTTAAATTTATATGGAGCCATAAAAGACTCCAAATAGCCAGAGCAATCCTGACACACAAAAAAATATAAGAGCAGAAGTATCACACCCCAGACATCAAAGTATATTACAAAGCTTCAGTAATCAAAGTAGGTGGTATTAGAATAAAAGTAGATACACAGATCAACAGAATAGAATCAAGAGCCTACTAATAAGCCCACATTGATATGGAGAGTAGATAAAGACAAAGAAGTCCAAAGAATACAATGGAGAAATGAAAGCCTCTCAAAAATGGTGCTGGGAAAACTGGATAGCCATATAAAAAAGAATGAAGTTAGACCACTATCTCATACCAAACACACAAAAAATATTGAAAATGGATTAAAGACTTGAATCTAAGTCTCCAGACCATAAAATACAAAGGAAAAAACATTGGCAGGACAATTTGAGACATTAAATTTAAAGATGTCGATGGGGACTTGACATCAAAGTAGTGGAAATTGAAACAAAAAAAAAATGGTACTACATTGAAGTTGAAAAAACTACACATCAAAAGAAACTATCATTAGAAATAAAAGACACCCTACATGGGAAGAGATATTTGCACATCATACATCATGCAAGGGGCGAATGTCAAGAAAATGAGGTATACATACACAATGGAACACTACTTGGCTATTAAAAAGGGGTGAGGAGGGTGAAAAAAAAAAAAAAAAAAAAAAACCACAACAGAAATTTACTGCTTCACACTCCTGGGGGCTAAAAGTCTAAAATCCAGGTGTCGGCAAGACCAAGCTCCCTCTGAAGCATTTAGGGAAGAATTCTTCCCAGCCTCTTCTGAAGTTCCTTGTGGTTGCTAGCTATCTTGGTTTTCCTTTGCTTGTAAGTAACTTCACCCCAATTCTGCCTGCATTGTCATTGGTATTTTCCCTTTTTTGGCATTTTCCTTTTATCTGTATATCTCTTCAGTTCTCAGATAATGATATGGGGCAACCCTATGCTAATAAGACCTCATTTTTAACTTCATTAGGTCTGCAAAGTCTTTTCATATAATGAAAAGATGACATTCACAGGTGCAAGTGGTTAGGACTTGAGCATACCTTTGGCAGAGAGCAAGGATAGGTACACAGCTTAAACTACAATAGCATGAATGTTTGACGTGAGTCACCAAGAGAACAAAGAGAAGCACTTTGGAAAGGCCAATCACAGTGTCAGTGCCCTGGCATTTGTCTCACTTTAAAGGGAAGCAGAATGCCAAGAAGTATCTGAGAACTAACACTGTGTTGTTAAAGGAAGCAGTGAAATATGAGAATTTTACAAAAAAAAAAAAAAAAAAAAAAAAACCCAGAACAAAACACTGAAATGAACTCATGAAGATGGAGTGGAAAATTCAAAGAACAATATGCAGCTTCTCTTTCATCTGTAGACGTCAGGGTGCTCTTCAAGTTCAACAAAGGATGATGCTCCCTGGTGGTCTAGTGATTAGGATTCAGTGTTCTCATAACTTGGTTGAAGGTTCAGAATATCCACAAGATGTAAATAATAACACATCTGAAGATGTAACAATGACACCAGAGAGCACTGATATATGAGAAATAATACAACATCTCGGAGTTTTATTTTTTATTTTTAACTGAGTCTTCAAATTAAGTCTAGAAGATAATCAAAGGGAAGTCTAGTGAGATCTGAGTAAGGACCTTTAACAAAACATGCAATTGGTTAACTACCAAAACTCCACAGTTATTTTATGTAACACCATCTGAGCCATACATAGAAAATGATAAACAAAATGATTACAATGCTTTCTTTCTGGGTTGGTGACACTTGGATGTCCATTAATGAGCAATTTGGTATGACTCTTCTCTACCAGGCAATAATCCAAGGCATGTCAATATCTGGAATCTTAAAATTCAGCAAGTATATTCTGAGAACATCTTGGCATGTAGCAAGACTCGTCATATTGCTCTAAAAAATACCTAATCAACTCATGGCTTTCTTTTTTGTTTTGCAATCAATGAGAAGATATGTTTCTATATTCATGTAATTTTGTAATTACGATGGATCTTTACTAATCAGATTCAGGTGGATGCTTTAAAAATATTACATCCATTATCTCAAAAGCAGCAATACTTACTTCAAAATCATGAAGTAGCATACTGTTCAACACATTTCTCCCTAATGAAACAAGAGAGCATCAAACTCCAAAACATCCTACGTCTCAACAGTAAGCAGTACCATGATAATGCCAAAACCACTTCATTCCCTCAAAAAAAAAAAAAAAAAAATTGCCACTAGAAGATTTGGGCCTTTTTTTGACGCAGAAAAACAATTCTTTATGGGGAAAACCTTACCCAGCCACCTAACCCATGGGTCAGAACTGTGGCAGATATTACTCAAGCCAGGTAAATTCATTCCAAGGCCTAGAATGAAATGTTGCTATTATGGGAAGCAGAATGTATCTTCCATCCAGTTTACTATCAGGATAAGTATAAGGATCCTTTTTAGAGAGTGTAAGTATATAGAAAGAATCCCCGCAAATGTAAATAGAACAATCTTATAGCTAACATGAAGCTTATATAGAAAAATTATCTCAAAGAAAATTTTCATGAAACTGGGGAATACAAATATCATTTTCTGAAGACTCAGAAAATGCAGTGAGACTCAACACTTTTAATGCATGCAGACACACTCACACGCCCACACATACACCCCTACCTTTCTCCTGGACATATTGTTTCATATGAAAACAATTATTTATAGATTACTTTTCCATCTTCTTAAGAATATGCAAAATATTTCTATTTACAGAATGTCCCTAGGAATGACAAAAACAGAAAAGACTAGAGCCAAATACCAACTCCCTTACCTTCCACAGGTCTGGTGATCCTTCCACAAGTTTGGCTTTAGTGTGACAGTATTTTAGGGCCAGTTGCAAACACTCAGTTCCAAATTCCAAGTCATAGTCACTGCACTGGGTAGGGGAGAAAAAATAACAGACTAAAATTTAATTTTAAATAAAACTAAATCTTTCATTTCATAGTCAATTACATATACAAAAGAAATTGCCTACTGATTAATGAGGTTATAAATGATTGTCCAGTGCCCTAAAACCCAAGCAAAACAAATATAAGGTAGAAATGTTGCAAACATCAGTTTTGAACTTCCTCAATAGTTTCAGGTGTCAGGTTAATACTTTCTTTTCGTTGCTCAAAGCTACCTTTCAAAAAGTATTTCTAAAATGCCTGAAGGAATGGCTAAAGATTACCATAGAAAAACTTGATTTAATAAATAAGTATGGCAATAAATCCCAAATTCTCTGTCTATATCAAAATATTTTCAGGTCACAGTTTTTAATATTTAAAATACCAGTATGTCCTTTTTCAAAGGTTTATATTTTTTTATTCTGAACATAGAAACAGTTCAGCCTTTCAATGTGAGAAAAATGTAAAGGCCACTCAGAGATCTGGTAAAATATAAATACCATTTTTATCATTATACAGAACCATCAAAATGATCAACATAATATAATTTAGCTGAATAAAATCCAAGTACCTATAATGTCCGAGCTCTCCACTAAGTAACAACATATGAAAATGAGACTTATACTGGGACTTCAAAGAACTCAAGTCTAGAAGGGACTAGTTCTGTAATGAATAATTTGGCAACAGAATGTCATAGATGCAGCACCAGAAGAAGGCCTTTAAGTAATAAGAGGAACAAAATACTTAATTCTGTGGGAGGGCATCAGACAAAGTCTACCAGAAGAAATGATCTCTCACTTCCACTTTAAAGAAGGAGTAAAACTAGAGGAAGAGATTTAAGGCAAAAGGCATCTGGCAGATTTGCATTTTGGGAAGAGTACATCTATGTAAGAAAGCATGCAAAAAAAGAAGTAAACGTGAATATGCACATAGCACCCTTGGCCAGTGCTGTTTTATTGTACCAGAAGCTATAAAATATAAATGTTATATTTTGTGAAATTAATGGCCATGAAAACAAAGCCATCAAATACACAGTCTCAAACTTACCAGAGCAGTCCTAATCTATATTCTGTTCTGTTAAACTATATGTTTCCTATGTATTTTCTTTTTTATAATAGTGTCACTAAGAGCAGTTATAGTCAAATAAGATAGTTCTTGTTAAATCTCCTTTTGTATTTCTAGCAATGTCCACAATGTCTTGTCTAGTATTATGTGAGTGAAATACATGTACAGTGAACAGAATTCTCTATAATTCATAATTAAATCCCAAAGATGACTAGTAATTACTCTTTTCCCAATTCTTTGCAGAGGCAATATATCTACCATCCCTGGGCAACTTTAGAAGTGTTCATACAGTATGTACTGAGAACAGCAATTTTCTCTTTATCTCGGGTGTTTGGGTGAGAATTATATGCCTACCACTCAGTGTATAAACTGAGAAGGCAATAGTCTAAACCAAATTGTTTGAATTCTTCAGTACTGCAATCACCAAGGTCAATGAGAAACATGGCAAATAAAGGCTCAGACATAAGAAATGTATACAGAAAATAGAGGATGAGCAATCTTGACAGAAAGAGTAATCGTTCATTGTAAAAAAAATGTTATTCATTGTATAATCTAACATAACTTTTATGGTAGTTTAATATTTTTTGCAATAAAACCTTTCTAGTTCAAAAATACATGTTTAATGAAAGATTAAATTCTGATTTTGTTTCTAAAAAACATTAATGATGAATTTCTACTTTTATCTGGGATATGGAAAACTGGAAAAAGTGATGGTCATATAAAATAGCATTAAAACTAATGCTACTTTCAACGGGATGCTAACACCAGTTCATCTGGCAGAATACAAAAGAAACAGACACTGGATACAGAAAGGTTAAGAAGATAACAGCTAAAAATACCAACAGATTGCTGAAGACTGACTGGAGGCAACTTGGAGAACATAAACTCTTTCCAAGCCACAGACACAATAGGAATTTATATCCATTTGCAAATTCTTCCTCAGCAACCTATGACAGGCTGTTCATGAAGTGAAAACATTTTAAGATGAGTGATTAAATGTATTTTATAATTTGATACAATCAATGAACAAAAGTATGAGCTAAATTGTGGTGATTAAAAAAAGTGCTAACCAAATCCAGAATCAGTCAGAAAAAGAACAAAGAACACATATAACAAACAGAAAAATGAGCAGCAAGGTTCTAGTAGTCAAAGAAGGTTAATAATGAAAGTGTAACTGCACAAATTGTCAACAGTTACTATATAGCATGGGTGTATAGTGCTATTACTGATCAGGAGAGATACAAACTAATTCTCTAAACTTGTTGCCAAAACAGTGTCATATAACATTCACCCCAGGCAGAAGTCCTGAGGACACTGTTTCAGAGGTCCCCAAGTACACAGTCTAGTGCAGTCATGTGAAGCTCAGACTCAAGAAAACCTACCAAATCAAATCAGCCTTCAACACATAAATGAGCAGAACCACAGATTTAAGTGAAACCCAAGGAAAGACTCCAACATGAAAGCTAAGGTCATAAAGTATTTTGGAAGAAACAGAAACTATGACATTAAATATATATATACTTAATAATCCCAGAAAGGTAAAGAATTAAATAGGAGAAATCCAAGAGAAAAAGTAAGATAATTAGATGACTTGACCACAAAGTCCAATATATTGAGAAGGGAGAGGGGTAGAGAGAAAATTAGGATGAAGAACAAGACAGAGTACCAAATAATTTTTTAATTGCAATAATGAAGAACATGAATTTCCAAATTAAAAGGACTTAGGGAATATAAAAGCTAATAGATGAAAATACACCAAAGACAATTAACAGCAACAACAAAAGTCTCTTATAAAGTAGCAGGAATTCAAAGTGGTTGGAACTTCTTAATAGCAACAGTGAGAATCAGAAAAGCAATAGAACAATTCTTCATACTTTTTAAGGTAATGATTATCAACATAAACTTGTACTCCCAGAAAAGCTATTGATCAATGAAGTTTGAGAGCAGACTACAGAGTTCTAGAAACACTCAAGGTCTAAACAAAAGTTTAGTTCCTATGCACTCTTTTTTTTTATTCTGAGTATTTTTATTAGATATTTTTAGACAAGTTCGGGTTTACTGAAAAACTGAGCAGAATATACAGATATTTATTTCGCAAATACTTCCTATACTCACACATGCACAACCTTTCCCACTATCAAAATCTTGCACCAGATTTAACATTATCACCCAGAATCCAAAATTTACATTAGGGTTCACTCCTGCTGTTCCACATGCTATGAGTTACCTCAAATATATAATAATAGCATGTGTCCATCATACAGAGTATTTTTGCTGCCTCACCAATTCTGTGCTCTTCCTATTCATCCCTCCTCTCCACCCCCAAACTCTGTCAACCTCCAAACTTTTTACTTTCTCCATAGTTTTGCCTTTTCCAGGATGTCATATAGTTAGAATCATAGTCTTTTCATGGACTAATAAATCATTTCTTTCTAATACTGAATTAATATTCCATTGTCTGAATGTACCAGAGTTTATGTAAGCAATCATCTATTGAGGACATTTGATTGCTTCCAAGTTTGGGCAATTATAAATAAAGCTGGTATAAATATTCACATGTAGATTTTTGTGTGGACATAACTTTTCAATTAATTTGGGTAAATGCTAAGCAACATGACTGCTGAAGCATGTGGTAATAATGTTTAGTTTTATAAGAAACTGCTAAACTATCTTCCTGTGGATGTACCATTCTGCATTCCCAACAACAATGGATAAGAGTTCCAGTTGTTCCACACTCTTACCAGCATTTGGTGTTGTGTCTTGAATTTTGACCATTTGAATAGGTGTGGAGTAGTATCTCACTTTAATTTGCATTTTTCTAATAATAAATGATGTTAACCATCTTTTCATATGCTTAGTTGGCATCTGTATATCTTTGTTGATTTGTCTTATAAGATATTTTGCCTGGGCCTCCCTGATGGTGCAGGCAATTGAGTGCTGCACTGTGAAGCTGTCTGCAGCCTCTGCAGCATGGGTTCGATCCCTGCTAGCCGTTGAGAATCCCACATGGTGCAGCAGACCTCTCCTGTCTCGCCTGCTGCTCCCCTCAGCAGTGTGGTTTCGTCAGTCTGCCTGTTCTGTTCCCTGCTCTGTCTCTGGTGAATCCTCTCATCACCCTCCTGCATATCTGGCCTGTACCCTGGTTCTTGTATAAATAAATAAATCTAAAAAAAAAAAAAGATATTTGGTCTTTGAGTTATTCATTTTCTGGTAGTGAGTCCTTTGTATATTTGGGGTAATAGTACTTTATCAGATGTTTTTTACAAAGATAGCCTGTCAAGTTTGACTTGTCTTCTCAAAGACTTTTGCAGAGAAAAAAAATTAAGTCAAATTTATCAATTATTTCTTTCATATGTAATACCTTTATTGTATCTGAAAAGTCAGTCCTCTACACTCATTAGCTAGGTTTCTTTGCTATAGTCTAGGAGTTTGATGAAAGTTTTGTTTTTACACTTATGTCTATGGTACATTTTGAGTTCATTTTTGTGAACAGTGTAAAGGAGGGGGCTGGTGCTAATATAAATTGTATTATGTTTCAAATTTCAAATTCTATTCACTGTTGCTGGTATACAGGGAAACAATGAACTTCAGTATATTGATCTTGTATCCATGCACTTTCAACAATCACTTATTATTCCAGGTGTTTTTTGTTGACTAATGTCAATTTTCTATGGAGATAATCATGTCATCAGCAAAGGCAGACAGTTTTATTATGTCTTTCCCAGAGTACTTACCTGTGCTAGTCATTAGCTAGAAATTCCAGAGTGATAGTGAAAAAGAATGGCTAGAGGGGTCATAGTTGCGATGTTCCTGATTTCACCATAAAGTGTGATGTGCACTGTAGGTTTTGGTAGCTATTATTATGATGAAGTATTCTTTTTTAAATCATTGTTAATTTTGTAACAGTAATTTCTCCCTCAGGTATGGTCACTGTAATTCTCCCACCACCAAAGCATCCTAGTCCATCACCATAGTCCCTTTCTTGTGATCTTTCTGCCCACACACCCCGACTCCACCCCCATGCACTCCCACCCATTTTCAAGCAAGTTCTGATTAATCCTAGTTTGCTAGGATTTTTTATCATGAACAGTGATATATTTTGTCAAAATATATCATCTAACGAAATGATCGTTTGATTTTTTTCTTCTGTTTGTTGATGTATTATAAAAATTTGGTTTCTTAATTTTAAGTAGACTAAAAGTCGGGAATAAATCCAACTTAATTTTTAGTCTTGAATTCTTTGTATATATTATTGGATTGTGTTTGTTAATATTTGGAGGATATTTGCATGTATGTTCATAAGAAATAATCAGCATGCAGTTTTTTGTTTTAAAACTGAAAATGTCTTTACTGGTTTTGGTATTTGCAAAATGATAGCCTCATAGAATGAGGAAGTTCTTCCTCTGGTTCCATTTTCTGAAAAAGATTAGCAACTTGGCATAATTTCTTACCTAAATGCTTATTAGAATTCATGACTGAACCCATAGGTGTTCATTGCTTTCCATTTTGGAAAGTTAACTAATTATTCGATTTATTTTATATTGGTCTATTCAGATTGCCTACTTGTATGAATTCTGGCTGATTCTGTTTCTCAAGGAAGCAATACATTTCACTAAATCATCAAATTTGTGGACATAAGGTTGTTCACAATACTTCTCAATTGTCCTTTTATGTTCACGAAATCTATAAAGATATCTCCTATTTCATTTCTAATGTAGGAAATTTGTACCTTCTCTCCTTTTTTCTTAGCATGGATTATAAATTTTATGATCTTTTTCTCTTTTTCTAATCTCCCCACATAAAAGTTTAATCACTAGATCTTTCTTCTTTTCTAATGTAAATATATTCAATGCTACATATTTCCCTTCAAGCACGGCTTTGTTGAATCACCAAATTTTAATCAATAGTATTTTCTTTTGTATTTAGCTCAAAATGTTTATTTTTTCTTGAGATTATGTGATGGCTGTGTTATTAAGAAGGATATTGTTTAATCTCCAAGCATTTCAGGATTTTCCATCTATCTTTTTGTTACTGATCTCTAGTTTAATTGTGCTCTGATAGAAAAAGTTATATGATTTCTATTGCTTTAAATTTGTTTAGGTATGTTTTATGGCCCAGAATGTGATCTGTTTTCATAAATGTCTCATGTAACCTCAAAGAAATGTGCATTCTGGTATTGCTGCATGAAGTAGTTGACCAATGTCAATATTATACAGTTGATTGATGGTGTTGAGTTTACTGTGGATAAGTTAATTAATCTATTCCTCATTTTTTTTTCATTTTCAGAAATGGAAAATAAGAGTTACTTAAAAGAACATAATAGTTATATGAAGAGTATGAAATATACTTTAAGGCTCTTCTTTGATAAAGTCTAGGTAAATACTGGTTACTTTAAATATTTAACCATACCAAATGGGGCTTAAAAAGTAGCGAGAAGCTACTCAGTACTATTCAATGAGAGGACTGTAGAGTTTTATTTTCTCCATAGGAATATTGGGTATAGTTATTATGAGGTTTAACATCTTTCCTTTTACTTTCTCTGAACACCAAGTTTCCATTTAATGAAATGAGAGAAAAATTAGCAGTGAAATTGGAAGAATAAAGACTAAAATGGAAAAAATGGGTTTAATGTATAACTAATATCTCACAATTGTGACAATTAGAATGAAGAAAATTCTCTACCCATTTTGAAAAAAGTTCTATAAATTACACACAAATGATGTCTTATTGTGTATATGATGCTTTTCTGTTTTTTTTTTCTTTCTTTGCAGCAGTAAGGTTGTAACTGTTCAATGTTAAAGTAAATACAATAGATACCACACACCCCATACTATTCAACCCATGGGCATCACCCTGTAGCTAACCTCGCTCATCCTTTCTAGTGCACGATCTTCTCTCTTATGCAACAGTAAACTCAAACTCATTACCCAGAATGTTCGTCACCTCCTAGATTTATTTAAAGGAATAGTAATTGTTGTCTACCATTATTCCTGACTGGTTATCTACTCCTTTTCCCATCACCGCTTACTACAGGGCAAGAAGGCAGGGTTAACATTGCAGAATCTCATTGTTCTTTTTCTATACAAAACCATCTGTGCCCTTCCAAAATTTATCCCACCTCACAAAATTCTCCAACCTTCATAAAACTATCATCTCTCACTAGTTCTGGGAGTCTCCAATTTTAAGCACACAGGTCAGTTTTCCCCTTTGCTACAACTACTGGCATGATCCTGGCTGAATTCAAGGTCAAGGGCACAAGTTCTCAAATACTCTAACAGTTTCCCTGAACTTTCTTTGTCTTTACTTGAAGATAAAGAATCAAAACCTAGAAACTTCACCTCTATCTGTGCCTCTGCTTCAATTTTGCATTTCTACAACTCAGGCTCTAACAAGAAATTTTATCAATCATCTCTGTTACTCTCACATTAAATCTCCCCTTCTACCTCACTGAGGCTTTCAACCCTGTGAAACCTGCATTTGCTCTTGTTTAGAAAACCTTTATTTTCTTAAGCTGCCCTGATCTCCCAGGAGACTCTGATTGAAAGTATGAAGAACTTTATTATCAACAGCCCAAGTACCTTGACCTCTAATTTATCCACTAGTTCTCCTTATATAAAACCCAACTATAAATCACAAAACCTGCTTTCTTGTATTCTTATTTTTAATTCATATTTTTATGTATATATACAAATACAGTTTAAACAACAAAATATCCTTTCAAAATGCATTATGAAAAAGTTTACCCTCATCCTCTTTAGCCCATTAAGTCTTCCTTAAAAGTAACTTTCTTTCTTTTAGTGGACTGTTTAATTATTTGTATCTATATATAACAGTCAAATATTTCTGCATACCAAATCCACACACCCTCAGTGGCACTTAGCAATAATATCATTTCTCCCTCACATAGGATGTCTGACGACTGTTCAAAATGAAGACTGTAGGAACTCACACTCTACAGCCCAATTGGAAAGGCAGCAAGGTGAGTATGTCTTCCTATGGCAGTAGTAGAAGCACAAGAGGATAAAACCAACAGCACTTGCACATCAAAATCACAACTGCTAAAATCTCAAAGCAAGTTAGGAGGCCAAATCCCAAATCAATGAGCAGGGAAATCTACTTCACTCACCAGGAGGCTGTGGCAAAGGTGAGAAAGCAGAATACTGTACAATAGGACTAAAGAATAAGAATCAAACAATTTACCTATCACCTACCATTATTTATTACCTATCCTCACATCATTTAATCTCTCAATAACATACTTATGATGCTGCTTCTTGATTTTCTGAGTTGCCCACCATCTATGAAAGAACCTTCCATTCTCCTCCCAACCTCAGTGGAATATAACTAACACTTCTCTATTCCCTAACCCTTCAGTATTGTCATTTAGGTTCGATCGACACTGAGTGTTGACAGCACTGACAATGTAAACACTACTCCTAGCTATGTCACATATTACTATAATCCTTTCCTGCTCAAGTCTTTGTTTTCTCAGGAATTAAAATCTGTCTTTTGTTGTATGTTTAGTTTTCTATATACTTATGACTCATTCAACAGCACAGCTCTTCGTCTAGATCTATTTTCAATATAAGACATTTCAATTTTATATTGCTGAAAATGTCACCTTTTAGTTATTCTGACCTTTCTCACTTCTTAAATCTCCTGCAGTCATCATCTGGGGAATACCCTTCATCTCTCTACATCATGAATCTCCTATCTCATGGACCTCATATAATCTTTCTTGATTGATTCCCTCATTTTTGTGGAACAAATGCCCCTAACAGCTTTCTGAGAAAGGAAAAATAAAATTTTGAAATACTTCTTGTTAATTTTTTTTTTAATTATTCCCTTCCCTCTACTTTTTCCTTTGGAAAAAAAAAATGTTACTAAATATGGCTCTCTCTGATTGGATTTTTTCTTTTCTTTCCTATAGCTCATCTTTTGTCCTTTGGAGAATTCCTTTCATTTATTTTTAATCCCTATTCTTTTTTTTTTTTCTCTTAACATTCTCTAGCATTCAGATTTTGTTTCATTACAGTACTTTTTTACTTCTAATGGCATTATTAACTTTTTTAAAGTTTTCTTTCCCTCCTAAGGGCTGCTTCCTCAATAATTACTCTTCTGTTTGGGGCTCTATCTTTCCATAATAAGTAGATTCTTAAGATAGAATGGTCACACTTGTAGTCAGTTTACATTTAAGAACAGAAGATTAAAATGCCATTAAGCAATAAGTGCAGGGGTGGGATTTGTGAATGCTGAGCTTCAGTTAGAGGGATGAGGGTTTGTTAACTAGGGAATCTTGAAAGTTTGCATTTTTTAGGACTTTTTCTGAGACTAGACAGATACCCCAAACAAAGCTCTTCCTATCCCCCAGCCAGGAAGAAAGCCAACCTACCAGGATACTGGCTGCTGAGTGGAAAACGGGGGCTTCCTCACTTGGCAGTTAGTACACACAAGGTTTGTTAAGTCACTATTTTTTTTTAGTAAGGTAGTCAGGTTCTTCACTGCACCCACTGTTTTTCCCAACCAGGGAACACTACTTCAGTTCTACCTGCCTCTATGGGGCAGGGGCAGGGAAATGTCATAGTAGGGGAGGTGATTTAGAGATGGAACTGCTTCTTAAATATTCTTCAGCAAACCCTCCTTATTTGCCCCCTCCTCTCAATTCCAGAGGTACCTAGCACTCTCAGGTCCTAGACTTTGGGAAAATCTAAAGAAGACAACTTTAATTCTTAGCTTTCCCTACAATTCACCCATAATTCAGCCTTCTCAAATTTATTAAGTCACTTACCACTCATCATCTGCTTTCCAGCTATTTGAATGTTTGACTTGCCACTGATACTATTCTTTTTACTCTTAAGGGTATATGTTGCATTTAATCCCTTCCTAGTAGCTTTAATGAGGTTTGAGTAGTGAGAATTAGATAAATGTTCAGTTGCTTATCTTTATGCAAAAACAGAAGTATGTGCATCCTAATTAGAGAAATATTCCAAACTGTCTTCCATAAAGGTGGTTTCAATTTATATTCCCATAAACAATGTCTGAAATATAGAAGAGTTGTTAACATGAAGTAAATGAATAAGACCCAGAGGGATTGAAAAACCTCTAAATAAATATTTTATGTATAATGCGATTATTTTTCTGGGAATGGATTCCACAAGTCTCAGAACTTTTATAACAAAAAGGAGTTGGGAACCAGTGTTTTATGGTAATCATGTAATGGTCCATGGCTACAAATAATCTGATTACATATTCTTTCAATCTTAACTTCATTCACAGTATTATTTCTGCAAGGCAGCCTGGGAAGTTTGCCCAACAAAGAACAATATATACATTAGAGAAAAACAAAATCAAAGGCATGCACGCACAGGTTTCTCACTCTGCAGTTATAGATCCATACTCAGAATGTTTCAAGTAGATACAAAATAAGCTATCTTACAATTAAGTAAACAATGAACACCTGCATTCCATTTATCATCTGAAAAATCAAACTTGAGGCATTTTGCATACATTTACATTGTTTGACTTATGCAATGTATTTTAGAATTGCATGAGAGACAGTTATCCAAGAAGCTTTGTTCTTGTAATATATCAGATCATATTATAAGTAAATAGATCATCTTAGACTAAGCCCATATAAGACTGTTAATACATATGAAAACTTCATTTTTCAGGAAACAAAGTACAAATGACCTGGCTAATGAATAGATTATGCTACATACAAATCTTTAATGAGTTTACAAAGAAATTACTTTCACAAAGAGCTTTCAAAGATGTGTGTTGGTTGAAAATAAATTAACAGTTTAATCACATTTTGCCAGCCCTACCCAAATAAAACCTATTATGAATTTAGAGGCAAAAACTATATGTATCTATCATTAAATCTTTTTAGAAGATGTTTCATATTGAATCCAGATAATTACAAATGAAAAGCAAAATGGAAAATGTTATTTATTCTAAACTGCATTTTTAGCCATTTCTGCTTACCTTCAAGAACATTCTGATAACTTAAAAACAAAGAACTTCACTCAAAAGTTTTACTCTCTTCTCTATGTTCAATAAAGAAAGAATTAAGATGTTTTCCCAAAATAGATTTAGTAGACATGTTATATAGGATTTATCTAACTTCAAGGCATAAAAGAACTGAGGGAAAAACTAAAAGTCTCTATCAGCAATAAGGAGTCTTTAAATTTATGCAGAAAGAATGGACATGAGGCCATAATCTAACAAGAGATCATAAGAATGTGAAATGAGTCCAAGAAACATAGAGAAGGGATGGCCCAGGGCCAGATGTTTTTTCAGTGTCAACAGGATTGGAGATATTATTACCCGGGTTGGAAGATGCAAGGAGAAAAGCAAGTCTGTTGATGAGGCTAATGGCATCAATCTGATTTAAGCTACCTGTGTGACATCTAATGAAATACTCATGGACAATTAGAAATATAGGCCCAAAACTTGTAATAGAAATGTGAAACAAAGCTATTTACAAAGAATGTATTTATGAGAAATTTGCCAGGCAAAAATCTAAGCACTGAGAATGAGTGAAAATAGAGGAAAACCATATAAGCAAATGTAATACAATGATATCTTAGTGGTAAGGGAACTATGTTCACAGACTTTGGGAACTAAATAGAAACAGTAATGATCTCCTAAGATTACTCTACATTCTTTTTTAATTAATACATTATATAGTGCACAAAATTTAAACTGAGCTCAGCACAACCATTAAAAAAGGTAACAATATGACCTTCATCAGACATTATCTCAAAGCCTTCATTCACAAAAAAATATAGTGTTAACATTATTTTCCCACATTTACCCAAACAACTTTCCAAGAGCCTCCTGGTGGCACATTCTTTACACTACTATGTAGTACTTTGTGTCTTTTCTCCAGTTCTCTCCACAAGTCATAAACTGGAGATTGGGAATTAAATTTGCCTAAACACTAGATTATTAAAATGAATACAAAAGTAAGGTTTTCATCACTCAAGTGAAATGAAGGAAGGACTGCTATATGCAACAGTAGGGATGAATCGCAAATCATCAGACTTGATTGTAAGAAGCCAGACACAAAAAAATTACATATCTATGAATCCATTTATATGACATTCTAAAAAAGGGGAATCTATGCAGACAGAAAACAGATCAACAGTGGTAAGTAAAGCAGGGAATGGGGAAAGTCAGTTGACTGCAAGTTTGTGTGATTTGCCATACCCAACAGAATGCAGCAGAAATTACAGAACACCAGTAGCAAATCTAGCCTTTAAGAAGTTTGTGTGTACCTCTTCCATAATGAGAAGGACATGCCTGGATAGATGGTTGGTCAAAAGAGGATAAAAAAGAATGGAGGGTGGGCCTCCCCGGTGGCGCAGCGATTGAGCGCTGGGTTGCAAAGCTGCCTGCAGCCTCTGCAGTGCTGGTTTGATCCCCGGCTGCTCCCCAGCCACCAGGAGGAGGGTCCCACACAGCGCACAGACCTCTCCTGCCGCCCACTGCTCCCCTCAGCAGTGTACTTCGGTCCTTCTGCCTACTCTGCTCCCCGCTCTGGCTCTGGTGAATTCTCTCACCCTCCCGCGCTTCTGACTGTACCCAGTGCTTGTATAAATAAATAAATAAATCTTAAAAAAAAAAAAAAGTAATGGAGGGAAGCTGTCCAAACAAAGTACACCTGCAGTGAATGTCTGCATCCTTCCAAGATCAGCAGAGTCCCAGCTAACTTAGAGATACAGAAGTATAAGCTATCATTGAGCTGAAGTCCTCTTGGTAGGTTCTTACATACCATATATGTAGTAATCACAGACTTCCATTACTGAAAAAGTTTGCTTTGAATTCAACAAAAACTAGAAAGAATTCAATAGTCTGTCATATACTAATACAATTCAACAAGAAGAAAAACTACAAACATATCCAACAGCAGAAATGGTAGACACTTCATGCAAAAAGCAAGTCACAGGAAATTACCTGTATGATTCTATTCATAAAAAAATTGCAAAACTTACAAAAAATGTTCATTATCATTTCCAGTAAGGGGGATGCATGTTAAAACCACAATGAGATACCATCTCATATCTTTGAGAGTGGCACATATTAATTAGAACCCTAACAACAAGTGTTGAAGAGGGTGTAGAAAAAGAACTCTATAGTACTATTGGTGAGAATGTAAATTTGTGTATTATTTATCTTAATAAATATGGATTTATTTTAATAAACTAAAATTGGAAAAACCATATGATCCAGCCAGCTCACTCTAGGGCATTATCCAAAGACCATAAAATCATTGACACAACGTTTATTGAAGCACAGTTTATAGTAGCTAGATGTGGAAGTAGCCTACATTCCCATCAATAGATGATTAGATTAAAAAGATGTGCTATCTCCACACCAAGGAACACTATTCAGTAATAAAGATAAAATTCAATATTTACAGCAAAAGGGAAGGAGTTCGAGGGAATAATGTGTAGTAAAGCAAGTCACAGTGATAATACTGGACATTTACATAGCAGATTATTTTACAATGTAAAACACAAAAATTAGTGGACACTAATAAACATGGCAAAGAAAAAGACATTAAGAGACGGGAGGGGGAAAGGTACACGGGAGTATAAAGGATTGTAGTGGGGAAAAACGTACCCAAAAAATGTAATAAAAATTTTGAGAAGTCACTGTAGAGTGCTTACCATTCAGTCTTATAAATGCAACCATAGCAGTAGGTATGAAATTGAGTGTTAGCATAAGTAAGACTAGTTCTCTCTGGACCAGGGAATAAAGTGAGGGCAAGCTTATAGAAATCTCCCAAATGAGATGACATTTTTTTCACCTTAAAAAAAAATATTTAAAACAAATGATTTTAGAAACATCTACAAATGTGTTAAGATTATAAAATAAAGTATTAAGATAAAATTTAAGAATGGGAGGCAACAGAATATAATCAGGAACAGGAATACAAACAGGAAGGAAAAACAGATGTCATATAATGTGCTGGAATGCACTATCTCATAAGATGAATGATGAAGACATAAAATCAAATACCTATTTTTTGTCTACAAATAAATTTTTCAGATGTATATAATACATACTGAAGAATAAGTTACATCAAGCACACGTGTACACATATACACACAAGCCTTGCTGTATCCCTCCCTCATCAACAGAGAGCTTAACTGTGTTCCCTGGGTAGGATGAACTCCTAGCACAGATAACTGCAAACTGAAGAGCATCTATTTAGCAAAATTATCAAGGGACACTGGGAGGTTAACCAGGAACACCTGGATTGTAGTATTTCCTCTAAAATAGGTCACTTCCTATTCTGAAGAACTTAATCTCCTTAGTGACAAGTTGAGATCATTTTATCTATTGTCAGCAAGTATGAAACAAGAGTGTGAGCACATAACTCAATAGGTAGACCACTTTTCTGCTGCTTCTCTGCACATGCTATGGATTCCACCAACAACCAGCTAAGGGCACTGGTTGTTCAAACAATCAACAAACACCTACTCCTCTGTGCCATTAAACCTAACTATTGGCACCAGTCTTTGTGTACTTAAACCATAGTGTTCAAGAAACTACCTGGGCCCTTGCCACCTATGGTACTGGCAGAGGCAAAGAAATTGTGTGCCACTATTAACAGAGTCTAAAGAGAAAGAACATTCTTCTACACACAATCACTAACCTTATTATCCTTATAAGATCTGCCCAAGACAGAACACCTAAATTATAAAACACAGCAAAAATTATGGTTTCATTCTTTTCTCTCAATAGTGAATGTATCTGAGACATGAATTTGCAATCTTTGAATTTATCTGCTTCTGTTCCCAAGAATAACACATCATCCGGTGAGATTATCTGTACTCAAAATATTTTAAAATTGGGTATATTACAGCTATTGGGTGCTTGGCCTGCTCTCACCTTTTCTGAAAAGAAATGTTCAATTCACAGTCCCTGCTAAGAAATATCATCCTCACTTTGTTTACTGTCATTCCCTATCTCCCCCGACCCACTGCATAGATTCTTCTGACTGATCTATTAGTAAGAACCTATGCTCAAAGCAGCCACTCCATTAGATATTCAGTGGCTTATGAACTGGATGAACTGTTTGACAGAGAAGGCAAAGTAAATTAAGTTCCATCTGCAAGAAACTTGAACTAGAACATAATGAAAGAATTTGCACATTGGGAAAAGAAGCCAAACATTTAATGCCATGCACTTCTCTTGGAGCTGAAGAGCTATGTCAAGAAAAGCTGAAGTTATAAGGAAAGACAACTCATTAATTAAGCAGACAGAAAAAATAAGAAATCTAGGAGTAAGTTGGTAACTTAGCAGTTACCAACCAATTATATTTTTCCAATAACTTAAATATCTTCCTTGGAAAACTTCTGAGTCTCTCTTCCTCAAAAACACAGGAAAATTTTATAAACATTAGAAAGTTTCAGGAACAAAAGGATTCTCAATGGAGGGAATCTCAAAATTTTCCTGAGAAACTGATGATTATGTAACTCTAACAGCATTACTGATGACTATTTATAAATATGGCAAATTATCCAAAAATCTTATCCAAACAAAAAAGCAAAAAGTAGTGTAAATAAATTCGACAGGAGTGCTAATTAGGTACCTTATTCCCTTTGAAGTTCCAAAGTCTCAGCTCATCCACATTAACAATGATAGAATCATCTACCATGAATAGTGGTATTAGGACACTCTGTATCATCACACATGCAAATGATACCATTTTTAACTTTAAAGTAAACTTGTACAGTAGAATACAACTACTATACAACCAATATCAAAAGCAATGGTCCTTTTAAAATGGTATTTGGGTAATAAATCATGACGTGGCACTCTGATAGGTAAGTGAAAGTCCATCCAAATACTACTGTTAAAAGTCTTTATGCTCAAAAACCACGGCCTTATTACTCTTTCACCGCAAAGAATGAAAATACTGTTTGACATAGTAGAATATGTTTTAAGAAAAACAAAGAGAAAAAAAAGTTCAGTGACAGCAATGAGGACAAAATATAAGACCCATAACCAACCCCAGTCCCAAGTCCTTTGAAAGAAATGTGTTCCCTTCCTGATTAATAATTATTTCCTGAGTGTCGACATTATACTTAGTGATTCAATGGGAGTAAAAGCACATTCTCTCTCCCAAAGGTTTATCCATGATACTAAATAGACATCAAACAAACACAGACCTAGTTTAACTTAAAAAGAAAAACAACAAAAATAGGAAAAGAAACAACTCTCTAATTAGTTTTCATTGCAAAAATATCAGAAGTAGGGAACATATGTAGATATTAAAGAGGAACTCCCTCTTAAAAGATGGATGTCATGGGATCAAGATAGACCATTTGTCTTACAAAACCAATCAGAGATATACTGTTCCTCTAGGGAACCCTCACATGAGCAGATTTAATAGCCATCAATTCCATTATGAGCTAAAATTATCTTAAACTGCAGGCATCAAGACCACAAAAAAAAATCTAACAATATTCCTTGAAAAAGTGATTAATCTGTGTTAAATACATGTAATCAGCACTGCATGTGTTATGTTTTGAGATTAAAAGATTCAATACAAACATAATGGTCCTTGCCAAATCTTGTGGAGTTTTAGAAGTTGTGGATTTTTTTTTTCTTCCATAAAGTACATTACTTGTGGAAGATCTCAAGGTGATTACACTGGAGAGCAACCCTCGCTTGATGGCTCAAAAGTATAGCAAAAAGAAAGGTATGACTTCTATGCTGATGCAAGTTCAAATCAGACCAACTTAGTAACATTTTTGCCTTGGGGTTAAAACTACCAAACACTAAGACATTTGCCCTAGTCAGTACCATTTCTGGTACTGGTTTGAGTCTTGATGTTTTTTCTAGTCTACTAAAGAACGAAAGTCAATGCCAGGAATAAGACATCACAGTTTTCATCAGATTTAGTTTTGTCCCATTTTTACTTAAAGAGTAAAAACATTTCATAGCATCTATCAAACATCTATCTCAAAGAAATAGCAGTTCTTTTATTCCTTTCCCAAGAATGGGGAGTTTTCCAATTTTCAAGTATATCTCAACCTTAGCAAAAGGTGAGAGAAGCGGGAACTCAAGGATATAGAAAAACAAGCTGTTAACACTGTTCAGAGTACATCTTATGCATACAGAAAACAGGTTCTCCAAGGGAAAAGCCTTAGGAGAGATCCATAGGCTCTCCCCAGGATAAAAATCTTTCATAAATTCAATTAATTAAATATATTCCTAAGATGTACAGCAGTTTTTATCTTATATGCATGAAGAAAACTTAGGCATGAAAGGGGTAGGGGAATTACTCAGTTCAGCAATAAAGGTGCAACATGCAACACACATTTGCTCTCCCTTGCTTTGCACACAAGTGGAAATCAATTTATCTGCACTGACCCATGTATGTCCCCTTTCAGTAACTTGATATAAAATGCTGGGCCATGTTCACTACCACATACTGTATTTGCCTGAGACTGAAACAAACTCTGAACATTCAGAGAGAAGACGCTTCCTGTTTTAACCTCACATTATTTCTAATACTTTTTTAAGTCCACATATGTATTTCACCGTTGATATAAGTGAAAATAGTGAACCACACATTTACTCCCTATAGAACTCTTAGAGAGAAAACACCTTCTAATTGTTCACAAAATTTTAAGGTTTGGGTTTTTTGTTTTGTTTGTTTGTTTTCTGATGTTTTTTCCTTCTATTTGTTCTTTCTACTCTATCTCTGGGAAAATTCAGGAATCATGCCTTACTTAATTTTTAACCAAAGAATTTATATACACTAGATGTTCCACTGTACAAATACACTAGCTAAATACAGAACAATCTAAGTACCAGGCTAAAATCAAAATAACTGATCTTGCAACAAAATTTCTTTAAATTTTTTTTATTTTTTTTTTAATAGAGGCATGTTTTATTTATTTGTTTGTTTTGTTTCTACATGCACTGGGTACATTCAGAAGCACGGGAGGGTGAGAGAATTCACCAGAGACAGAGCGGGGAGCAGAGCAGGCAGAAAGACGGAAGCACACTGCTGAGGGGAGCAGCGGGCGGCAGGAGAGGTCTGCGCGCCATGTGGGACCCTCCTCCGGTGGCCGGGGAGCAGCCGGGGATCGAACCGGCGCCGCAGAGGTCGCCGGCAGCTTCGCAACCCAGCACTCAACCACTGCGCCACCGGGGAGGCCCCAAAATTTCTTTAAATTAAAAACACTACAGAGCACTATTTAAATCATAATGTTCCTGAAAATCAATTCTTAACTTGTTGCTTTTTTACAAGAACCACAGATAAACAGCTCTCTTCCTCCAAATTGTCATAACGGAATACTTACTACTGTTATTTTGAGGGAGAACATATGGCAACTAGAGGTCTTTTTAACATGCTAGCCTGCCCACCAGCAAAGAACAACACACACTGCAGGTACTGGGGGAAAAGTGGATCTTTTACCAATGGCTTTCTAGACACCTTAGACATAAGTGAACTTAAATACTTAAATCATGAGAGTAACTGAAACACACTTACACCCATTATGGAAAACATGAAACTAGAAATCTAGTCACGAATCTTTATATTCAGAAATGTACCCAACGTGAGCTTTAAAAATAAGGTATTTTTTTCACACATGGCTTTAATCATTGATTGTATCCACAAGGCAGTCAGGCTTATTCAAGGCCCCATGCGAAAATGAACTTGGCCTAGCAGTAGTCAGGAGCTTGAAAGATAATGAATTTATTCTTTTATAGTTGACTTTATTGCTAGAATTTCCTCCTATGCTTGACAAAAAGCAATCTTAAAACATTGGGTGGAGGGTGGAAGGAGAGTCTTAAGTAAAAGAACAATTTTCAAACTATATTCCAGAAACATTAAAAAAATTACTAAAATTCAGTGTAAATCATATGCTTCCGGAAACCACAAGATATATCATACCTTGCATTAGCTGAGCACAGTTAAATATAGTAATTTTTTTTAAATTCCCCATACAATTGCAACCCCCTTATTTTGACCCCAATCCCTCCCCTCCCCGCACCCCACCCCCCATAGAGTGTCTCTGGTTCATAGTTTTTGTTGATTTTGATTTTCACTTTCTTATAGTTATTCATTTTCCTGGTCCCTTATTTAAGTTTTCTAGATTCCTGCTATGAGTGAGACCATCCGGTATTTTTCCTTTTCTTTCTGGCTTATTTCGCTGAGCATGATCCCTTCCGGTGCCATCCATGTTGCTGCAAATTGCATGTGTTTATCTTTTTTGAATGCTGAGTAATATTCCATGGTGTATATGTACCACATCTTCTTGATCCAATCATCTATTTTTGGGCATTTGGGTTGTTTCCAAAGCTTAGCTATTGTAAACAGTGCTGCTATAAACATAGGGGTACAGGTGCTCTTTGGAATTGATGATTCTGTGTCCTTTGGGTAAATACTTAGGAGTGGAATTGTTGGATCATATGGAAGCTCTATGTTTAGTAGGTCCAGAAATCTCCACACAGCTCTCCATAGTGGTTGGACCAGTTTGCACTCCCACCAACAGTGCAGGAGAGTTCCTTTTTCTCCACATCCTCGCCAACATTTGTTGTTGCTAGTTTTTTAATATGTGCCGTTCTCACTGGTGTAAGATGGTATCTCATGGTAGTTTTGATTTGCATTTCCCTGATTACAAGAGATGTTGAACATTTTTTCATATGCCTGTTGGCCATTTGCATTTCCTCTTCAGAGAAGTTTCTTTTTAGCTCTTCTGCCCATTTTTTGACTGGATTATTTTCTTTGTTGTTGTTGAGTCTCATCAGCTCTTTGCAGATTTTTGTGGTCAGTCCTTTATCATTAATGTTGTGTGCAAATATGTTCTCCCAGTCGGTGGGGTTTCTCTTTGTTTTTGTAATTGTCTCTTTTGCTGTGCAGAAGCTCTTTAACTTGATGTAGTCCCAGCTGTTTATCTTTGCCTTCACTATCACTGCTTTGGGTGATGTGTCTGTAAAGATGTCTTTGATGTGCATATCACATAGTGTTTCGCCTATATTTCTTTCTATGTATTTTATGAAGAATATCTCCAAGGACTGAATTTTCTACCTGATTCATTTAATAACTTCAAATTGAAGTAAATATATCTCTTGATTTTCTACAATCTGTGAACAGTGGAAATCCTGATTGTTTTCTGAAAGTAGTCGTAGTTTAAAAATTACTATATTTAGCCAATATTTAGCCAATAAATATAGTAATTTTTAACCTACAACTACTTTCAGAAAACAATCAGGATTTCCACTGTTCACAGATTGTAGAAAATCAAGATATATATTTACTTCAATTTGAAGTTATTAAATGAATCAGGTGGAAAATTCAGTCCTTGGAGATATTCTTCATCTATACCTAGCTTTTTGTTCTCATTTGCAAATTGCCTAGCTACTATACAGTCCTACACATACACACACAAGTGCATGTGTGTGAATGCAAACATACAAACAAAAGCCAGGGACTCTGTAACCAGACTAGGCCTTAATTTATGTGCTTTCATATGAAATCTCTTCGGTTATTAGGAACAAATGTCCTAAATAATATGTAGTTTTCATTTGGTTGCAATCACTAAAGACATTAAAAGAAAAAGTCTCTAAAAACCATGACATGAGACACAAGTAAAAGGATAAATGCATTAAATTCTATGAATTTTTAGATCAGACTAAACAAGAAGTTCTTGCTTATTAAAAAAAAAAAATGTTTAATAGCTTTCCCTAAATTTGCCAACCTCAAAAAGGTAATGTCACGAAAGATCAGAAGCTGCGTATTAGGGTATTTCATTTCTTCTAACTTTCTTTCTTGTAAGTAATAAATTCTATGAAATCTTATCACCCTCAAGATCACAATAAACGCACTCATCCATTAAACATACTCACAAATTAAGAACTGTCTTATGTCAGGCACTGTGCAAAGTAGTAAGAGCCAATTCATTGCATTCCTAAAGTTCATAGAGAGCTTATAAAAATCTTTTAATTCTGCAAATTTATGAATACCTTATTATCTACTATCTTCCAAAAGTATATTTAAAAGATTACCTTTATCTTTACTTGACATTACTCTTGACCCATCCACATTTCCTCTTTATCATTAATCAAAATGAAAAAAAAATGAATAAAATTGTCAACAAGTCCATCAGTTTCTAGTGTAGAGGTGCACTAGTTTCTCAGTGTTACTAGCTGGGATTATTAGTGCTTTTGATGCAAATAAATTCGTAAAATGCTAGCTTACTCCAAGTTCAGTAATTGTCACAGACTTTATTTTGCTATTAATGTACATTTTGAAAACTCAAATGAGGAATATTATGTTTACAACTTCCCAAGTAAATTTCACCATTAATACATTAATTTTTCTTCAAAACTATTACTTCCAGGAATAATGTCCATGAAAATTATGATTTGATACTTTCGAGTTCAGCTTGTCTACTATCTTCAGCAAAAACATGTTCATAATCTGCTTCTCCCAGTTTCTATGACTGTTTTTTTTTTTTATTTCTGCCTGTCTGTCTTTCCTCCTCTTGCCTCTCTCCCTCTTCAACCCCCTATCTGTATCTGTCTTTCTCAGCTCCTCTCTTTTGCTCTCTCTCTCATCCCCCACCATTTCTCACTACTTCATCCCCCTCCCCTGCTTATATCACTCTCTGCCTTCCCCCCCCCCTTTAAAACCTTTGGCAAACCTAACCATTGATTTCATGGCAATAGGAGAATCAATATTGATCCCATATTTAACAAAGAGGCTTTTGGCTATATACAGCTATTGATACATTGAGTAGAAATAACAAATTATTGTGATGTATCAATTAAGATGTAACCTTTGTTTTACTGTTTTAGTAATTGGTACTACTGTATCTAGAAACATCTCTTAAATCAAAGCTGAAATACTCTGCCTATTTAATCATAGAGGGAAATAAGCCATTAATTACATCGAATGTGAAAATGATCTATTGATCTAATAGGAAACAATATGACAAATTAACAGATCAGGTGAATTATATCTACTTAATGGTAATTAAGAGATCAAATAGGCACAAGGTTACATTTTAGAGAAAAGTATTTCCAATTTAAATAAAGACATTTTTAAAAGTCTATCTTTAGCACAAAAAAATATAGTTAACATAATGGATCTAACATGTAAATTGTATAATCAAGAATCAACTTCCACATATTTGAGTCTTATATTTTTGATATTGACACTCCCAAACTCAGTAATAAATGAGGCAAAGATAATGTGAAAAATCAAGTAGTGTAATTATATGCTGAGGTGAATCACTCAGCAGAAATAAATTCCAAAGCTCTTCTCCACAGGAGTACAAATATTATGAAAATCAATTTTGTCAGAAATCCAGAAATTAACCAAAGTCCTGCAACAAACCGTGGAAGGGTTATTCAAGAATGTAACGCTCAATCTTGGTAAAAACAGCAAACATTGTGGCATTTGAACTTATCCTGTTTCCTACACACAGCCTTTTGAGTGTGATGACATCCTTGAAAACCAACAGCCTAAAACCAGAGTGAAAAACAGGTGCCTAGCAGTCACTGGGTAAAACAAAATAAGGTTGGAGCATCTCCAAATCCCAATTCCTTGATAACTACCATCAATTCACATGCATAAAAGTTCCCTGGAAATAACCAACAAGATCTGTCTTTTTTTGACCAAACTCAGAGGGGGCATTTGCTAAAAACATTTAATGGTAATTCTTTACCCTGCAGCTGCCTAAGGTGGTAATAACAGTTCAGGCAAATAATAAGCTGACCAAATATTTCAAAAACAAAAATAAAAGAACTAGCTGGGGAATTAGATGCTGTAGGGACAGGAATGGCCACTGAGCAGATTTTCTAGGATCCCATGCAGACCAGGTAAAGGAGTTCTGGAGCCCTCAGGGGTTTTGCCGGTCTTTTATTGGGGTTCACCAGGCATATGGCAGGCAGGGGTGCTGGGGGGCCAGGAGGCTGGCAGGTCTCCAGCCCCCAGTAGGCCTTCACTCTGGGCTCTGCGGCCTTCTCTCAGTTTCTGCTTCTCTTGCTTCTCTCTCGGCTTCTCTTTTGGCTTCTGCTGGCGCCCCTGTGATGCCACTCTTATAAGCCCAGTCTCAGTCCAGGTGAATCCCACCTACCTATGCCCACACCCTACTCCAGGTGCCCGCCATCAGGCATGCATTCAGGACTGCAAGGATCCATCATCTATCCTGATGGCGGGAGGGCAGAAAAGCCTGACATTTTTCCTTACTCTACAGATGCCCACAGGGAGAACTGTGGCATTTCAACCTATTCTTGGAAATCTGGAGAAAACCAAGCATATGCACACAAATGAGCACATACCCAGTAAAGCCCTGAGAAGGCCAATGCTCTTATATCTGGCTAACCATGGGTCTCTAAGTACTAAGGCAGAGTTGTGAACTACCTCCCTGAGCATACAGCGTGTGCTCTAACATACACACACAAAGCTCCTAGACAGAGGCCTGGAGAAATGCTAATTCCATACATTGAAGGAAATAATCCAATTATTAACTGACCAATAAAAGAAGCTCACAAATAAGATAACCTAGCAGAGGCTTCTACAGCTACACAGGACAAAATATACATATATTTATTAAGAACTCAGAAAAATTAAATAAGCAGCAGAAAAGTATCCATTACAGCAAACCCTGAAGGAGTGGGTTATCATTTACAGTTGCCATATTATGAAAAATACTCAGTTTTCAACAATTAGGAAGTATGCAAAGAAACAAAAACATATGATCCATATAGGAACAGAAAGTACTTAAGCGAAACTGGCAGGAGGAATCCTAGATTTTGGACCTAACAAAGTCTTTAAATAATATTAAAAATAATTATATTTAATGAATCTAAAGGAAACTAACTAAAGAAAAAAAAAGAATGAGAAAGTTGAGTCATCATTAGAAGATACTAACAAAGATGTGGAAACGATAAAAAGCAGATATTCTGTAATTAAGAACTACAACAACAAAAAGGAAAAATTCACTAGCCATCCACAACAACATGCTTGAGGAGTCAGAATCACTGGTATTTTGAAGATGGGCCAACTGATATATTTAACTGGATTACCAGAAAAAAAAGACATCACAAATACAGTTTCAAGTATGTGTGACATCATCAAATATGTCAAAATATGCATCATGACAGATTCACCCAGAAGGAAAGGAGGAAAAGGAGAATCATTTTTTATTAAATGGTAGCGGAAAACTTCCAAAAGTGGATGAAAAAGGGTTAAAAAGCTTGATGAATTTTAAGTAGGAAAAGCACAAAGAAATCTAAATACATGACAGTCAAGGTGTCAAAAACCAAGAAGAATTTAGAAAGCAGCAATTATCATGCATTAAACTTATTAGTAAGATTAACAGCTGACTTTAAGGCACAAATAACAGAAGCCAGAAGGCAGTGGGAAAACATTAAAAAGTTAAAAGAAAATAATTGTTAACCAATTATTTGACAAGAATTTCCTGTCAAACAAAATAATCACTCATAAATGAAGTAGAAATCAAAATATTTTTGGGTAACCAAAATGATTTTTTTGCTAGCCAGTATGCTCTATAAAAAAAAAAAAAAACCAAAGGGAATTGTTGTGGCTAAAATGAGAAGGATATGAGTCAGCAACCAGAATGTACATAAAAAGGACCAGTAAAAGCACATACATATACAAATATAAAAAACAATATAAAAATATTTTGGGCTTAACTCTTTTTCTCCTGATTTAAAAAACATTGATTCAAAAGAACATCTGTACCCCTATGTTTATAACAGCACTATTTAAAATAGCTAAAACCTGGAAGCAACCCAAATACCCAAAAATAGATGACTGGATCAAGAAGATGTGGTACATATATACAATGGAATATTACCCAGCAATCAAAAAAGATAAACTCATGCCAGTTGCAGCAACATGGATGGAGCTAGAAGGAAATATGCTCAGTGAAATAAGCCAGAAGAAAAAAGAAAAACAGCAGATGGTTTCACTTATAACAGGAATAAAGGGGAACCAATTAAGATAGCAGTGTAAAAAAAATAACAATACAAAAACACAATAAAACAAAAACAGACAATTATAAACCAGAGACATCCTGCAGGGGAGGAGGAGGGGGAGGGATCAGAGGGAGGGAGGGAGGAGCACAGGGGACTGAGGTGATGGTGCACGGGTGCCTTGGGGAAGAAAATTCTATGGGGACTACACCAGAGGGGTTGAGGGGAAGCAAATACTGTTTAAAAATTAACAATGATGCAAAAAATAATTTAAAAAATAAATAAAAGACACTATGAAGAACAATAGTTATAAATGAGTGTTGAAGGACATACAATGTGTGACAATGCAACCTGTACAACATAGCACAAAAGAGAGTTACAGAGTACAGTATTGCTGATACTGATATATAGGGAGGCAGCACTGAATTCTCCAGTCAACAGTTTAGAAATGAAGCTATTATGTCACTATCATCCCTGTAAAACGTTGTTAAGGGGAATTATTCCACTTTCTACAAATGTATTCACTTTCTAAAAGTTTGAGCATCTGTTCCTAGAATTGTAATATTTGTTCGAGTTTTTTTTTGTTTTCCCCCACAGTCCAATTTCCCATAATCGTCTGCTTTACTAAGATATAAAGGTGGTATTTATTCAACACTAAATTCAAGTATTTATACAAATACTATTTCTATAGCCCTCTTCAAAGAAACTGAAATTCATATGGAACCACAAAAGACACTAATAAGGCAAAACGATCCTGACAAAAAAAGAAGAGTGGATGTATCACACTCCCAAACTTCAAGCTATACTACAAAGCTATAGTAACCAAATCAGTATTGAACAAACACAGACATACAGACTAATGGAATAGAATTGCGAGACCAGAAATAAGCCCGCACTTATATGGACAGTTAATCCATGAAAAGGAGTCAAATGTACACAGTAAGAAAGAGGAGAGTCTCTTCAAGAAATAGTGTTAGGAAAACTGAACATCCACATGCAAAAATATTAAACTAGATCACCATCTCACAACTTACACGAACAGTAACTCAAAATAAATTAAATGCATGAATGTAAGGTCTGAAACCATAAAATATATTGAAGAAAACAGAGATAAAACACTCCACAACACTGGCGTCAATGATGACTTTTGTAGATTAGTTTACAATGGCAAGAGGAACAAAAGAAAACAAACAGATGGAACCATATCAAAACAAAAAGCTTCACCACAAAGGAAACCATCAGCAAAACAAAGAGTCACCCATCTAAAGGGGAGAAAATATTTGCACATTAAACATCTGACAAAGTGCTGATATTCAAGATATATAAAGAATTCATAGAACTCGACAAAACAAACCTAACCCAAAAGGAGGGGGGGGTGAAATGCTAAACAGACATTTCTCCAAAGGAGATATACAGATAGCTAATAGACAAATGAAAAAAATCTCATGATCACTTGTCATCAGGGATATGTAAATCAAAACCATAACAAGATACCATCTCACACCTGCAAAAATGTCCCATATCAAAAAGATCAAAAACAAGTGTTGGCAAGGATGTGGAGAATAAGGAACCATTGTACACTGTTGGTGGAAATGTAACTGGTCCAGCCCCTGTGGAAAACAGAATAGAGGTTTCTCAAAATAGTAAATAGACCTATCATATGACCCAGTAACCCAGCAATTCCACTCCTAGATGTTGACCTAAAGAATTCAAAAGCACTAATTGTGTGTGTGTGTGTGTACTCCTATGTTCTTTGCAGCCATATTTATAATCACCAACTTAGGGGAACAATAAGTGCCCAAGAACAAAGGAGTGGATTAGAAAAATATGGTATATATAAACAGTGGAATACTACTCAGTTATTTAAAAATGATGAACTTTTGTTATTTGAAAAATGGATGGAAGTGGAAAAGGTTGTGCTAAGTGAAATAAGTCATAAGAAAAAAAAAATGCTGAATGTTTTCAACTATATGTGTCATATAGTGAAACAAAACAAAGGAGCAAAAAAAAACCAAACCAATAACAAACCCTTGACATTTGACTGCAAAACTGAGGCTACCAGAAGGAGAGGGTGGCAAGATGCAGAGTGGAGGGAGGGGTCCAATGGAGCATGGTGGAAGATAGCTGGAGCTTTGGTGGTGGGCATGGTGCAAAAACATACAGTTGTATATATTAGTATACCTCGTGAAACAAATATAGTGTTGTAAGCAAATTACTTCATTAAACATAATTGGAGGGCCTCCCTGGTGGCACAGGCGGTTGAGTACTGCACTGTGAAGCTGTCCACAGCCTCTGTAGCACCGGTTCAATCCCAGCCGGCCGGTGAGAACCCCACATGGTGAAGCAGACCTCTCCTGTCTCGCCCGCTGCTCCCCTCAGCAGTGTATTTTGTCAGTCTGCCTGTTCTGTTCCCCACTCTGTCTCTGGTGAATCCTCTCACCCTTCCATGCATCTGGCTTGTACCCTGGTTCTTGTATAAATAAATAAAAATTTGTAAAAAATGCCAAAAAAATAAAAATAAACATAATTAGAAAAAAAGGAAGAGGAAAAGAAAGGGAAGGAATAATACTATTCTTCTAATAAACTTCTTCACTGTTTGAGTGCTCCAATGTGTTATTTAATAAATATCTATAATAAACTGCCATATCAAAATGAAGCATACAGAAAGGATACTTAATTCCAACTAAAAATTTAAATACATTTTTTTTTTCAAAATGTGATTCTTATAACGGATGAAATATTTTTACCTAGTTGCCATTATGTACCAGGTACTGGGTGCAGCATAAGGATAACACAGTTATTAACAAGACAAAGTGCCTGCCTTCATATACTTCTTACTACAGGAAGATAAAGGTAACAAGCAAACCAACAAAGTAATTACAGATGAAAATAAGTACTATATAGGAAATTTTTTTAAAGAATTATAAGAAAAAGGGAAAGAAGAAGAGGAAATCACATACAGGAAGACTTTATAAAGGAACTGATATTTAAAATATGATTTAGGGTCTCCCTGGTGGCACAAGGGTTAAAGTCTCAGCACTATCAAGCTATTCCCAGCCACTGTTGTATGAGTTCTATCCCGGCCAGGGAACTAACCCATATGGCACAGCAGACCACTCCTGTCTTGCCTACTGCTCCCCTCAGCAGTGTATTTCAGTGGATCTGCCTGTTCTGCTCCCCACTCTGTCTCTGGTGAATCCTCTCACCACCTCCCCACACCTCTGGCCTACACCCCAGTTCTTATATGCATAAATAAATCTTGTTAAAAAATTAAGATATGATTTAAAGGGTGAAATTAAGTCAGATTGTAAGAAAAAAGAATTTTTGTCAGTTGAGGGAAAATACTGTAGCCAGATAAGTTTGGAATGCTGTAAAAACCTCAACTGTTATAGGTTCAGTACCTGTTTCACTCTTGCTAAAAGTTCACGGCAAAAGGAAAAGAATGTAAAGAGATCAAAAATTAAAAGAAAAGCAGACATAACAGCTAAAGAAGGTGGAAGTATTGGGGGAAAATTACTTTTATTTCCCTGTAGCTGAAAGATATACCACACCTTGCCACCACTGCAAAGATAGGCGTATACAGTGCTGACTGCACTATGTTGGTCTTGGTCACCTGCCTTGCTTTGTCCAGTGGAATATGAGAGGAAGTGGCAATGTGTTTGTTCCATGCCTATTAATGAAGAATCACTTCTTTTCACTATTCTCTGGTACCTTCTGCTATTGATAAAACAAATTCCCCAGGAAAGACACTGCCTCTTGAGCCTGGAATTCAAGAGAAATATGCATAGAACATATCCCTTAGCAAGGAGACATGAGTGGCAAGATCAGCCATAAAGATGACCATTCATTCAGCCCAGCCTAGATCAACCAACACCCGGTGAGCCTGCAGAAAGGCATGCATGAATCAATAATTACTGCTTCATTCCACAGAATTTGGGAGATATTTGTACATTACAGCTAAGAAAGACTTTTGATGTCAGACTCTGGGCTAGGCATTTGACATGGGTTAGTTCATCCAAACTGCCCTCTCATCCTATGAGATAGATTTTACATTTAGCCCTATTTAACAGATAAGGAAACTGGAGATTGACAGGTTAAATAACCTGCTTACACTCACACAATATTGTGGAAGAACCAAGCACAAGTTTAATTTCAAAGTCCTGTCACTCTTATCACTGAGGTAATCTAAACACAGTGCTAGTAAGCCTTCCTACCACTTTTTTTCTTTAGAAATAACTTTTTTTTACATCATTATTCATTTTTGCACAGTATTTTATTTCTCCCCTCAGGTACTTCCTACCACTTTAAATAGCATCACTGTTTATCTTCCAGAAAAATCTAGAGTCAAGTAGCAAGTAGCTATACCAGAAAAAGAGTAATTTAACTATCATTTAAATTTGATTGTGAAATTTTTCTAATTAAATTCACCTTTTGGAAAAATGTCTAACTGAAAATAATTGTCAGTTCACATTGTAAGTACATGATTTGACAGTGATGACAGTGCTGGAAAAGGAAGTATAATGACAAGAAAGTTCCTTTTAGAAATAAAAGTTAATAAATTCCTTCATCTGAATTAATAAAATCATGAAAATTGTGAAAACTAAAATTCATTTAAAGTGCAGCACTTAATACATAGTTCAGTTTTTTTCCCACATATGATTCTGCTTCATATACCATCAGGATATAAAATAACATGATTTATGATATGATTTAAAACAAAGGACATTTATACATTCCACAATCCATCAAAAATAAGTACGCAGGAAATAGACTAGTCTGCTTCTGAGAGGGAAAATATCCATGTGACTTCCTGATTTGGTGGTAGGGAAATCAAGCTGAATGAATTGATGTAACATCACTTTAACAGCATAAAGAGATTTTGAATATTTACTTTTTGTTTAAATTACAAAAAAGTTTAAGATTACTGTAAGAGAAATGGAAAAGAAAAAGGTATTGAAACAGTCTTAGAATTTTTAGTTACTCTTAACAGTGGGTGATACAAAATTTTTTTTCCTGCAGTTTTCTTATTAGCCTAAAGGCTATTGTGGGTAAGAAAAGAGTGTGTAACCAAGAAAGGAATTTAGTGTCATTAAACACTTAAGCTTAATAAAAGGATGTTTCCTGACCCTCCTCACTGAACTATAGTTATCAAAAGATAATGGAATTAGTCATTCTATTTATTTCTAACATTTCAAATACACTTATTTCTCTATTAAAAACATATATAGCATTAGTACCAAGCCACAAAGTTAAACCAAGAAGATAAAAACCACATTTTGTAAACTAAGGGATTACTAGTGAAACTTGCATACAAAGATTAGTATTTTTGCCAATGAAATGAACCTTGAGAGGTTTCAGCCACTCAAAACTGAAATATCTTTTCAAAAACTTTTCTTCTAAAACACAATTTACAAAACACTTGTAGCAATTCACCTAGCAAGTGTCCTTAATACTACAACTTAGAAAATATTTTACCTGAGCGCAGTCTATTTGGGCTGCATTCATACCTCATGCCTATTTATGCTCATGTAGCCAACCAAATGACTACTAGATGTCTTTTTCACTACTTTCCCAATACTTTTCAGTTTCTATTTTCAGTTTTTTTTTTTCAGATAACTGAGCATAATTTAGTTATGTGTGTTAGCATAATTTCCTCTAGTTCAATCTATGTTGTCACAAACATCAAGAGCTTTTTTCATACCTAAGTAGTATTCCATTGTGTGTATATACCACATCTTAACCCACTAACTAGAATGTCTTTCCCATTACTTTTCTCTTTCTACTCTCAGTTCTTTTCAGATAATCATTGCCTTATCAGAACGTTAACCTGTTTCTAAATACTAAAATCAGAGAGCTAGGTAGAATTTTTAGAAACCATCTATTCCAAATCCCTCATATACACGTATTAATATAGATCCAGAAAAATTAAAGTCTGTGTCCATTATTGTTCAAGATCACAAAGCCAGAAATAAAATTAAAACATTTTGGACTCCCAATGTCATCATTGTTTTTATTCCCTTCCATTACCAGGGAGCAGGCATGAGGAAGGGAGGAAAGGCAATTCAGATGCCAGAGCAGCAAAGCAGATAAACCCAGCAAAGGGTATATTCACCAGAACGGTGGTTTGACTTGGTGTCAATTCAATTATCATTACAGCGTAAAGATGACCACAAGGCATGCTAATACATTTACCATTAAAAGATCAAATTATTTAGTCAGTAATAGTAACAATACCTCACTGGTTTGACAACTTATACCCCCTATCCATGATTAATAACAAAATGTAATTTGGCACAAGAAAAAAGCAAAATTTCATGGAAAACTTCTAGGCTTATTCTAAATCTATCTCAAAAGCATAAAACTTAAAGGTTATATAATTAACTACAAGTATACATGAGAACACTTTACTAGGGACTGAAAAAATTGAACCAAAGAATAATGAAATTATTCAAAATAACATAGAACTTTCATTAATTTTCTATTATTTTAGCTATTTCCTTCTCAACAACCAAAAAAGGATATCTTCCTCATTCATGGATAATAATACCAAGACTAAGAAGTGTACCAAATCACTAAACAATGACTACACAGCAGAAACTAAAACACAGTGTTGTCCGATTCCACACATATTGACGTCATAACATGATGGTGTGGTGGATTAAAGATTACCACAAATTCTTTGGGAAGGAGGGTTATTAAGCTGCTCTGACTGATGAGTATAACAGAAGTGATATTCCAGGCCCAGATCCAGACTGTAATAAGACTTGTAGCTTCCAAGCTTCATCTCTTGAAATCCAGTCTATCCTCAAGTTCACTGATCCTTCCCTCATCCACTATTGATCACTGCCAACAAATTCAGCACATTTTTATCAAGGTATCCTATTTTCCAGTTCTCAGATATCTATTTGTTTCTTCTTTTTTACCTTTCCCATATCTCATCATACCCCTCATCCCCATCTCTCATAATACCCCTACAAGGTATCAACCTTCTCTTGTGAATTATTCAACATATTTATTGCAGTTATTTTAAAGTCCTGGTGGTGGGTACAGTATGGTAACAACACCTGAGAGTGGGGAGGCTATTCTTCTAATTCACAAACAACAATGTACTTCACAGTTACCACAATGAAAAAAATAAATAAAATTTTACCTCAATACAAGAAAAGTCCTATACTGTTGTTTCCAACTGATATTTTAATGTAAATCACTTTCACCTTTTTTAATATTTAATAATCTTGAGATATATTCTGGACACTGTTGATATGTTTTTACAAACTACAGATCCTGTTATTTTCCACAGTGTTTCCTGGGCATGGTGCTACAAAATGGGAAAAGGATTCTATTTTATCAATGAAAAACCAGAGGAATTTACCAATTCCCTTTAACATACCAACGCTGAAAACGCAAACTGTCTCCCCTGAGGCAAGTAGCCGCTCAAGTCTCTGCTCATCTCACTCATCCAGGCTTCCAATTTTATTTTCCCTGGGTCATTTGGAACTTTGCCCCATGCATGCACAGGCTTTGAGGAGATTTTATATGCTCAAATATAGACACTCACTTCGCTGTGACTCCCTACATTCTAGAAAATCTCCCTCAATTCCCAAACACCCTGCAGCCCCAAGTTCCATCCTCTGGCTTCTCAAGACCAAAAAAAATAATAATAAAAAAAACCAAGAGAGAAAAAGATTTCTGCCTTGCCCCTAGAGAAACTGAGAAATGCTCTGGGAGAGGATGGGAGTGTATGTGTCATTCAGCTTTCATTCAGATTCATAAACTACAGAAGAATTTGAATAGTATTCTTAGCTATGTACAATGATTTAAGTGATAAGAATGAATAAAAGAGAACTCTAAAAAATATTCTGAGTCTGAGAAAATATACCCAGAATATATATGAAGAGAAGACAGGGACTTTTCTTCAAAACTGAGATCCAAACCTCACTGGAGAGTGCATGGCTGCCAGCTACTAGCTGGTGAAATAATTTAATGCTTTGACCTGAGCCAAAGATTAAACACAGTCAGGAAGCCAAGGGTGACAGATTAGAAATCACAAATGAGGACTGGTAAGCCAGGAACCCTCCACCAGATGGCCAGGAGCCTGAGGCTAATGAAGGTGACACCGCAGACAGGCACTAAAAAACTGAAAACCTACTGCTGGACTGCCATGGAACCAAGGCTAGCAGGCAAAGCACTATGGGTCAGGGTTCGCAAATAGGAAAATCTCCACCAGACAGTCAGCAGAGAGAAGATGGCAGGCAGAGAATGGCAAGCCAGAACTTGTATCAAAAACTTACTAGAGAGTGAATGGCACTCATTATTACACATACACACTAGTGGCACCAGTGGAGACAGCAGGAATGGAAACATACCAGATCTGAGAAGAGCAGGAAAACCCAGTCCTGCAACAATATAACTTATGCACTATCAGATAATGAATCTTAAAATTTCTTGACAAATGATATGTATCCATGGAATCTAGGAAGTCAGTAAAGAACAGATTTAGAGAGGCAATAAAATTATTAAATGACAAAGTATATAAATGTGGATCTAACCCATCGATTTCCTTCTTTTAAGGACTGAATCCCTTTCAACTCCGGCCAAATTTTGTTCATTCTTCACTGCTTTTATAAAAATATAAACATATACACATACACTTATATCTTATTCTGTATATAGTCTGTGTCTCTCAGATTGGGGGAGAGGGGAGAGAGAGAGAGAAACAGAGATAATGACAGGGCGGAGGGGAGCACACTTGCAAACGCATGCGCAAGGTTTCTAACTTAGCCACTAGAAGGTTAACTATTCAAGCTATTCTTCCATTACTAGGAGCCAAAAGCTGAGTAATGATTTGACACAGAATCTACAGAATACTGTAAGCAGAGGAACTGTTAACAATTTTGTTTCAGACTACCTACTGTGAGGTTTATGAAATGTATAGTCATGCTGGCATTAAGCAGTGCACATAATTTTCACAAACAATAAACCCTTGTCCTAAATATTCTCTGTGGAAAAAATTCCACTAGGCTTAAAGTTTAGAAGTTTTTATTCAAAGCCAATGAAATGTCTCCTCTAATTGCCCAGATAATGCTAAACTTTCAATATATTTCTAAGTCATAATTTGAAACATCAAACTTTCTAATATTAATGCCAAAAAACAATAATGTCCATAAAATTATGACAAATTTTTAAAGCATTTCTAGGAAAAAGAATATACTTTCATTTGTTATAAGTCCATAATGTTTAAATACATGAAGGAGGGTACCTATTTTGAAGGGTCGGATTCCACAACACTATTTCAGATCAGACTATTCTTTACAACAAAGGTGGTTCCAACATGGAACATGCCAGTTTTAATATTAGTTCATAATCTTTTTTATATCACTGTGTGTGACTTTTCAAATGTTCTAGGCAAGAGACCAATAAACCAAAATCCGGCCAGAACTACTTAAAAGCAAAATTTTCCTTTTAGTTCTTTTGGCAATACTTTGTGAAACACCCAAAAAGAAAGCTATGCTACAACTCAAACAAGTTTGGCACCAAACACCATGGAAAATTATTACCTTATAAAAGACATGTGTATCGTTTGAAATGTATACTGTTCTAATTGAGGTAAAAAAATAATTTAGCAATGGTAAAAATCTGTAAGTGTTGCTGTATATCGAAGTATTCATCGTGTGGACACAATCCACAGTTGAATTAAAGTGTCAGGGGAGCAGCATAATTTGTCCATGGGGAGTGGGGAGGGGACATGGGTAGGAATTAGAACCTACAAGGACCAGAAAAGTGGGCTGAAAATATTGGAGACATGACAAGAGAGCACACCCAGGCACCAAATGGAGTCTATGAGGAAAGTCATGGAGAGGTCTACAGAATAGCTGGTTCTGTGTAGCTATAGCCTCAGCAGGTTCCCTGCTGGACTGTGGTGATAAGCCAGAGCTAGCTGATGATCAGCACTGCTACCAATCAAGAAAACAAACTAGACAGTGAGCTAGAGACAGAGAAGAGAGGCAGTTTTGTGTATATTGGTTACTCTGTTTGAAAGTAAAAGACAAAATGACCTTAAGGAAAAAAATAGTTTCTGTTTTACATCTGGCCTTCTAAATATCACTCATCTTGTTCTTTTTGCAAACATAACCCAGAAAAGTAGTTCCCAGTTTAAGCCAACTGACACAGCATTCTACCACCAGCACGCAGGATATAATGAATAAACATTTTTTTTAATAATAAATTTTATTTTTATATTCCCCATACAATTGCAGCCCCCCATTCTGACCCCAATCCCTCCCTCCCACCCCCGCCCCCCTAAAAGTGTCTCTGGTTCGTAGTTTTTTGTTGATTTTGATTTTCACTTTCTTATAGTTATTCGTTTTCCTGGTCCCTTATTTAAGTTTTCTAGATTCCTGCTATGAGTGAGACCATCCGGTATTTTTCTTTTTCTTTTTGGCTTATTTCGCTGAGCATGATCCCTTCCAGTGCCATCCATGTTGCTGCAAATTGCATGTGTTTATCTTTTTTGAATGCTGAGTAATATTCCACGGTATATATGTACCACATCTTCTTGATCACAAATGCATCTTTTGGGCATTTGGGTTGTTTCCAAAGCTTAGCTATTGTAAACAGTGCTGCTATAAACATAGGGGTGCAGGTGTTCTTTGGAATGGATGTTTCTGTGTCCTTTGGGTAAATACCTAGGAGTGGAATTGCTGGATCATATGGAAGCTCTATGTTTAGTAGGTCCAGAAATCTCCACACAGCTCTCCACAGTGGTTGGACCAGTTTGCACTCCCACCAACAGTGCAGAAGAGTTCCTTTTTCTCCACAACCTCGCCAACATTTGTTGTTGCTAGTTTTTTTAATATGTGCCATTCTCACTGGTGTAAGATGGTATCTCATGGTAGTTTTGATTTGCATTTCCCTGATGACAAGTGATGTTGAACATTTTTTCATATGCCTGTTGGCCATTTGCATTTCCTCTTCAGAGAAGTTTCTTTTTAGCTCTTCTGCCCATTTTTTGACTGGATTCTTTTCTTTGTTGTTGTTAAGTCTCATCAGCTCTTTGCAGATTTTTGTGATCAGTCCTTTATCATTAGTGTTGTGTGCAAAAATGTTCTCCCAGTTGGTGGGGTTTCTCTTTGTTTTTGTTATTGTCTCTTTTGCTGTGCAGAAGCTCTTTAATTTGATGTAGTCCCAGCTGTTTATCTTCGCCTTCACTATCACTGCTTTGGGTGATGTGTCTGTAAAGATGTCTTTGATGTGCAAATCACGTAGTGTTTCGCCTATATTTCCTTCTATATATTTTATGGTTTCAGGTCTTATGTCTAGTTCTTTAATCCATTTTGAGTTGATTTTTGTGTATGGTGTGAGGTAGTGGTCAAGCTTCATTCTTTTGCATGTAGCGACCCAGTTTTCCCAGCACCATTTATTGAACAAACTTTCTTTGCTCCAATGCATAGTCTTTGCTCCTTTGTCAAAGATTAGTTGACCATAAATCTGTGGGTTTATTTCTGGATTTTCTTGAATAAACATTTTTTATTAATTCATCTACATAACTAAACACATATTATATGAGGAAAAATATTATAAAATCATTTTGTTATTATTTTAATGATATGTATTCTTTCATGATAAAACATGCCCTTAGGATATCTCACCATATTTTTCCCATCAATGCACAATTTTTCTAAAGTAAAATTTTTCTCTTGGCCATAAACTGCTAAATTACCACTCAGTTGCTAAGACATATACTAAATAAATTAGCATAAAAGGTAATAGGTATAAGTGAGATCAAAATTTATTTCATGATCTATTCTAATCATTTCATTATCTAAGTATGAGCCATGCAAAATGTCCTTTAGCATTCAAGTGAATCAAAAAGTTTTCCATTTTGAACCTTATTTCTTCCCCCTAAATAATGGCATCTCTTTGCTAGAACACACAACAGTTCATTAGGTGATCGTGGAATGTGTTCATGTATTTATTTGCATGTACACCCTTGTATAGTCATTCCATTGACTATATACTTAATACTAATATATCAAGTAGGTGCTACAACTAAACAGATACAGTCCTTGTCTACACAGGACTCATAGTCTCATAATCTAGCATGGAAGTGTGACAGTTTATAACCAGCTTCAAGAATAATTCTGATGCTAGGCAGAAAAGAGGACCTTTAGAAAAAAAAAAAAATTTTTGCCTTTTATCTTGTTATTTTAATAGATAGTACTTAATTCCTTTCTGCATTCTTTAGGTTTTTTTTTTCTAACTTTGTAAAATTTTAGTTTGTTTTGTTCTTTGTGGTATAATTATTAATAAAAGCAAGGCTGTGGTTTTTCTCTGTGTTCCTCAATTTTACCTTTAGTTTCTGATATGTATTTTTAAGTTTATTATTACTGTTAACTCTTACTGAGTTTGGATAATCTAGTCTGGGAGAGACAATAAAGCCTTCCCTGGGTATGAAAAAAACTACCTGATATCAAAAAGATATGTTGCAAGATAGGAAGGACAGATAGAAAAGAGGAGGAAACATATATTTTCTAACTAAAACAAAGTGAGAACAGCTAGAGCATTTTGAACAGGAGGGTGAAATAGATAAGACAAGAGCACAGCAAAAAATGACAGCCCAGCAAGTAACCATACAGTACAGCATCTTATATCTCTGACCTTCCAAAATCATTCAATGAAGGAAAGTTATCCATAACCACAATCTGTACATCTACTCTTTTTTGGCCACAGACCACATGCCTTTCAGTTAGATTAAGATGTGTTTCTTTTACATATCTGATTTCATATGACCAAAGTTACAATAGACTGGTTTCTGCTAAACTCTAAGGAAATGGTAAGTACTTGCTTTTTTTTGCTTCCAAAATGCTAAGTTACACTCTTGATTTAAAAAATAAAAAGTCAACTCCATATCTCAAAGCCATATTAATCACTGAGCTATTCACTGGCTCTGTAGTTTTAATTTTTGACCTAAAGTTTTTAATCAGTTTTCCATAAATTCCCAAAATATAGCCCCAATACAAATGTTCCTAGAAACAAAACCTAAGAAATGAGACACATTCTCTACTATAGTCTCCAGAAACAAAGGCAAACAACTTTAGATTCCTGACCTCCAGAATAGCGAGAATAAATGTGTTTAATTAAATTTGTGCTAATTTGTTACAGCATGGATAGAAAACCAATACACTTCCCCAAACTCAAAACACCTTGGACATTGCTTCAGGGTTCAGCCTTTGAATTTCTTTTATTCTACACCCATTCATATGCTGATCTTCATTAACTCCAAGGCATTAAAGGTGTATGCATTTAGATTTCCAAAATACATACCTCCTCTGGACTTATCCACTCATTTATGGATTCACATATCTACCTTCTTAACACTTTAAACTGTATATCTCAAAGGAATTTCAAATTTAGCAGTCAAAACCAAATACTTCATCTGACCCCACAAAACCTTTTTCACCAGCACATTCAATCTAAATGAATGGCAATTATATGTACTATATTCTAGTTTTTTAGAGCAAATTCTTGGGTCTCTGACTCCTTTCTCTAATGCCTCAGATATAATGTATTGGCTAATCTCCTCAGTTTACCTTCAAATATATTCATAAGCATAAGCATTTACAACATTCTATACTATCCAAGTTTTCCTAATTTTAGAGTAGATGATTTGGACCACAGATCTGCACACTCGCTTTAAGATACTCTGAACAACAGGCAGAGCACCCACTGCAGCTATCCCTCAAGGTTCAGCCCAGATAACACAGGCAAAAACATCTATTTTCCAATCTTTTCCTGAAAGGAGTCTAACTGCTTATCTCACAAGTTATGCCTGAGGATTGAGCTGCTAATTTAAGACTCAATTACAAATCAAAAAAGACATGAAAAGCGATAAGACACAAGTATGAAGGATAATAAGAAACTAGGTATGAAAATTATACAATAAGCTGGATAACAAAGAAGATATAGATAAGTTCCTAGAAACATACAACCTAAAAGAGTGCTGGTAGGAATGTGAATTACAGTCCCATGGAAAACAGGAGGTGGTTATTCAAAAAATTGTAAGAGAACTACAATACAATTCAACAATACACTATTGGGCATATCCACAGGAAATAAAACACCACCATCTCAAAGAACTATACAAACTCTCATGTTCATTGGAGCACTATTCACAAGGGTCAAGGTATGAAAGTCTGCTACTGGATGAACCTGAACAACATTATGGTAAGTGAAATAAGTCATAGAAAGTCAAACACATGCTATCACTTCTATGTGAAATCAAAAAAAGCTCAACTCAAATAGTAGAAAGTTATTCTCAGAAACTATAACGTGGAGGAAATAGGAAAAGGTTAGTAAACGGAGGTGGGCACAAACTTTTAGTTAAGACTATGGGCTGAGGAGCTAATGTTAACATTTTGATTGTGACTATGGTTGATAACACTATACTGTGTGATTGAAATCGATGAATAGGCTATACTTAAATGTTCTCACCAAAAAAAGTGTGGGGGGAAATATATGAGGAAAGCGATGAGTTAACTTATTCAGGAGAGGGGCGATCCTTTTACATGTCACAATGTATATATGTACAGATTACACTGTACACTTTAAATCTCAATTTTACTGGACTTCCACGTGCAAAAAAATAAAACTAGACCACTACCTTTCACCGTGCACAAAAGTCAACTCAAAATGGATAAAAGAACTGGACATAAGATCTGAAACCATAAAATATATAGAAAATATAGGTAAAACATTATAAGACATACATCTCGGAAACATCTTTAAAGACTCATCACCCAAAGCAGTGATAGTGAAGGCAAAGATAAACAGTTGGGATTACATCAAACTGAAAAGCTTCTGTATAGCCAAAGAGACATTAACCAAAACAGACAGACACCCCACTGATTAGGAAAAAATCTTTGCACTCCATTCAGCTGATAAGGGACTGATCACAAAGATATACAAAGAACTCACAGGGGCTCAACAAAAACAAAATAAACAATCCAGTCAAGAAATGGGCAGAAGAACTCAAAAGACATTTCTCCAAAGAGGAAATGCAAATGGCCAACAGGCATATGAAAAAATGTTCAACATCCCTTATCATCAGGGAAATGCAAATCAAAACCACACTGAGATACCACCATACACCAGTAAGAATGGCACACATCAAAAAAACAAGCAACAACAAATGTTGGCAAGGATGTGGTAAAAAAAGAATTCTCCTGCATTGCTGGTGGGAGTGCAAACTGGTCCAACCACTGTGGAAAGCTGTCTGGAGGTTCCTCAATCTACTAAAAATGGAGCTACCATAGGATCCGGCAATTCCACTACTAGGGATCTACCCAAAGGACACAAAAACAGTGATTCAACAGAGCACCTGTACACCTATGTTTATTGCAGCACTATTTACAATAGGTAAAACTAGGAAACAACCCAAATGCCCAAAAATAGATGACTGAATCAAGAAGATGTGGTACATATACACAATAGAATATTATTCAGCGATCAAAAAAGATGAACTCATGCCATTCGCAGCAACGTGGACGGAGCTAGAAGGAAGTATGCTCAGTGAAATAAGCCAGAAGAAAAAAAAAAAACAGCAGATGGTTTCACTTATAACAGGAATATAGGGGAACCAATTAAGATAGCAGTGTAAAAAAAAAAATAATAACAGTATAAAACACAACAAAGCAAAAACAGACAATTATAAACCAGAGACATACTACAGGGGAGGAGGAGGGAGAGGGATCAGAGGGAGGGAGGGAGGAGCACAGGGGACTGGGGTGATGGTGCATGGATGCCTTGGGGAAGGAAATTCTATGGGGACTACACCTGAAGGGGTTGGGGGGAAGCAAATATTGTTTAAAAAAAATTTTTAAATGACAAATGTTAAAATAAAAAAAAGAAAAAAGAAATAAATAAATAAATCTCAATTTTATTTGTCAATTAAACCTCAATAAACCTGAAAAAACTAAAATTTATACAGTAACTTACAAAGGAGAGACAATCTAGTCATAAGCACCTAATGACCCATTCAATAAGTGTTTACCTAATGAAATATTTTTGTCAAACTACTGCTGAGCAAACTCCTTGACTATAATTTCTCCTAAGTTGAAAGGTTAAAAATATTAATGTTTAATCAATTCTGTAACTTGTAGTTCAGAAATTACTGGTGGGTTTATGCACTGATATTATAGTTCTGTCCAGTTTAAACCTATTTAATATGGTCAATCCAAATAAGTCAAAATAACAACTTTTGCTATGGTTTGGTTTGGTTTTTTTACCTCCAAATAGGACCTATTTTTTTACTTATCTTTCCTTACATAAGCTCTTGGCATTCTTTTTCTAATTAATATGCTAAATTCAAAATATGTACATAAACAAGTTATGTAGACCAGAGGCCATATGATTTTCTATAGTCAAATTCCTTGTGACGTCTGTGATGAAAAACAAAATTCAAATACAATAGATCTTCATGTACAATGAACACCCTAAATGGTAGTTCCCAAATTTCAATAATCAGGAATACTTGCCACACTTGTTGGTTAAAGCACAAATCATCGGATCCTGTTCCCAGGGTTCTGAATAAGATGGTCTGAGGGGGAAAAACCAGAGTTTGCATTGTAGGTTCCAAAGCATGCTGGTGGTACAGGTCTGGGAAGCAAGGTGTCAGTGCATAAGAACTTAAAACTCCATAAAATGCTATTGAAAAGTTGCCTTTCCATCTGGCGGCAGCCATCAGGTAAGCCAAAATGGGCACTTACAAGTACATCCAGGAACTATGGAGGAAGAAGTCCAATGTGATGCGCTTTCTTCTCAGGGTGCGCTGCTGGCGGTATTGCCAGCTGTCGGCCCTCCACAGGGCACCCCGCCCCACCCGGCCGGATAAAGCGAGAAGACTGGGATACAAAGCCAAGCAAGGTTATGTCATACATTGGATTTGTGTGCACCGTGGTGGCCACAAACGTCCAGTTCCAAAGGGTGCAACCTATGGCAAGCCTGTCCACCATGGTGTAAATCAGCTGAAGTTTGCTAGAAGCCTTCAATCTGTTGCTGAAGAGCGAGCTGGACACCACTGTGGAGCTCTGAGAGTCCTGAATTCTTACTGGGTTGGTGAAGATTCCACGTACAAATTTTTTGAGGTTATCCTCATCGATCCATTCCATAAAGCTATCAGAAGAAACCCTGACACCCAATGGATCACTAAACCAGTCCACAAGCACAGGGAGATGCGGGGGCTAACATCTGCAGGCCGCAAGAGCCATGGTCTTGGAAAGGGCCACAAGAACCACCACACTATTGGTGGTTCTCGCCGTGCAGCTTGGAGAAGGCGCAATACTCTCCAGCTCCACAGTTACCGCTAATAAGTAATGTTTGTAAAATTCTTACCTAAAAAACAATTTAGGATAGTTAAAAAAAAAAGAAAATTACTACTCTGCTGTGAGAATTATGAGATTATCTTTAAGTTTTTGATTAATATGTAGCTTTCTTCTATCTATTCTTTGGAATATATTTGTTCTTTGTAATATAAGTGTTTATATAAAATGAAAAAATTCTTTCATTAACCTTGGGAAATGTGGTAGATGTGTTCCAGTTCAGCAAGATCAGGCTATAAAATAGGATATTTTAATTTAAAAACTCAAATTAATAATGTCTAGCATCCATATGATTAACAACCAATTGAAGGTGAATACATTTATTCCAAATTCATCTTTGTAAGAAAATACAAAGCACAGCATATTAGTCTTACAATTAAAATTAATTCTAGTCAACATCATCTCATTTTAAAACAATAACTGAGAGTCTATACTGATTCTCAAATTAATGTATGCATAGGATTACCCTATAACTAAAATAGGAGATATTTTAAGTGTCAATATTCATATTGCTTTTATTTCATATTCCTAACTTTTTCATCTATTTCAAACTATTTACTGACTAACATCCCAGGTACTCTAACTTGCCATTGGAAATATGCATATCATTGGAAAGTATGTAGTAAGCCCAATACCTGATATTTAATATCTGTTTAATCAATAAATATGCAAATGAATAGTATCATTTATATTAGTACAAAAAATATTCCTATATCATGTATAAAAACATAGGAAATCCAGTATAATCTAAATATGAAAGAATTATTTTCTATTTAAAGTCACTTGCCTTTAATTCAATTTTAATTAACAAAACATCTAAGCAATTATGCAGACAATTTACCACAGCAGGTCTGAAACTGCTTTGGAAAGACCTGCGTACTGAGCAGCCCTCAGTCAGCATCTGGGACAACTTGACTTTCACAGCATTCCCAGCAGTTATCTAGAAAAGGTCCACTAGTCTCAACCATTTGCATAAACAATATGGTTTAAGCAGCTAAACACCAGTATTCTTTTGAGAATCTGAATTTTTGTATGTGCTAAACAAAGGATATCAAAGAGACCACCTCTCATCAGGACCTTGGACACTGAGTCTCTAATGAGCACCCACCTGCTGCTAGGGGGAAGGTGTATTTTGTTTGCCCCTTCTGGGGAAGAGGGGGACATAAGGAAAATTCATCATGGATTGCTCCAAGTCTCCACCTGTGTCTGTTTCTTGTTTTGAGTTAACCGTGTTTCCTTACTGCTTCACTATGTCAGCCAGGAACACAACTATATGCTGAATCATAGGAGTTTTTCTAGCAAATTTCCAAGGGGAAAGGTAGTCTTGGGGACTCCCAACACAACAGCTTTTTTCCAAAAGCCAATATTCTTACCTGCTGATAAGCCTCATAGATCACATCAAATAGAAAAGCCTGTGGCATTTCACTTGCTCTATATCTGGCACGTTCCAGTGAGTGGTCCAAGCAGCCGTCAGAAGAGGGACTGATGACAGTAGATACAAGAGGTCGAATTGCTCCTGCAGCCTGAAAAACAAATACAATAGAGGCAAATAAATTTCACCTAGACAATATTTAAAGAAAAATTCAAACTCTATCTCAATTTTAAAACATCCTACTCCTTCAAAAAACTACCTTCAAACATTTGAACAAATGTCTATTTGGTTCAAAAATTATTTCCCATCTCATGATATTACAGCTCCCTATACTTAGAGACAGAAGTAACTTCTTTCACTGTAGACTCAAAATCCTTTTCACCAAAGGCCATTGAAGTCAAATACTAAAAAAAGGATGCTAAGACAATTGGGTATTCCTTGAAGATGGAAGGGGACAGACAAACTATTGTAAAAGAATTAAAATGGATTATATATGAATATTTACTAATTAGTGTGCTGTGAACTAATTTAATTTACACATTACATAATTTTTTTCTAATTCAATATTTTTTCTAATTCAATATTATTTTTTTATTTAAATTTTATTTTTATTCCCCATACAATTACAACCCCTTTATTTTGACCCCAAGCCCTCCTTTCCCCGCCCCTAAGCCCCATAGAGTGTCTCTGGTTCACAGCTGTTTGTTGATTTTGATATTTTCTTTCCTATAGTTATTCTTTTTCCTGGTCCCTTATTTAAGTTTTCTAGATTCCTGCTATGCGTAAGACCATCCGGTATTTTTCTTTTTCTTTCTGGCTTATTTTGCTGAGCATGATCCCTTCCAGCGCCATCCATGTTGCTGCAAATTGCATGTGTTTATCTTTTTTGAATGCTGAGTAATATTCCATGGTGTATATGTACCACATCTTCTGGATCCAGTCATCTATTTTTGGGCATTTGGGTTGTTTCCAAAGCTTAGTGCTGTTATAAATAGTGCTGCTATAAACATAGGAGTGCAGGTGCTCTTTGGAATTGATGTTTCTGTGTCCTTTGGGTAAATACCTAGGAGTGGAATTGCTGGATCATATGGAAGCTCTATGTTTAGTAAGTCAAGAAATCTCCACACAGCTCTCCATAGTAGTTGGACCAGTTTGCACTCCCACCAACAGTGCAGAAAAAGGTACACATTACATAATTAAGAAAAAAACTGCATAATATTCCAAAAATGAGACTCAACAGCAACCCAATGTATTCATACCTTGCTCTAATTTCTGAGAAAAGTAGTCCCTTCAAACACAGGCTCACATCAAAGTTTCTTCAGGCAAGATAGCCATTAATTCCAGTTGCTCTAATGAAAGATCTGTCCCTTTAACAGATACATCTAAACTTTATGTAAAGAGATATTTTCCTATCACATAATTTGCCCTTTATCTTTAACAGAGTACCACTGTAATGTGGTAGTGAAGGTCACTGCCAGTCAGCTCCCTCACTGAAGTAGCCTTAAAATAGGAAAGGCAGTTAAACACACCTTATATTGATTGCAAAATGTACTATCTTTATACATAATTGCCACATGAGGATTGTGCAAATGCAGCAAATTTATTCTTAAGAAGACCAACATCCAAGCCAGATAGACAGTTCAGGAACTAATTTACAAAAGCCAAGGTATTTTTTGGTCACCATCTCCAGTAGCTCAAGTAGAAATCTGGAGTCTCGTTATAAAAGCAAAAATGAGGAGACAGAGAGGAAACAGGGAGGGAATGATTACCAAGTAGGATAAAGGAAGATAAGGAGCAAGTTTAACTCCTATCAAAAAAGTTTAAAAGATAAAACAAGCAAGAAACACATGTAACACACACATAGATATACACAGCTCAAAGGAAAAAATCAGATTTCCAGTTTAACTACTTACAGGTCCTCCTGAGATTCTATGTCTGACCATCAAGTAAAGATTATTTAGAAGAGAACATGAGCCATCCAAAATGTCAGCAAGATGAGTTCTCTCCAAGCAAAACAACTATAACTAGTGAAAATTATTAAAAAACCAACCATTTAAAGTCTTTGAAAATTGTCCTAAAGGCATTCAGTAATAAAGAAACATTACTCAAGAAAGTCTTCAATATCTTAGTGGTAAGAACAGAGAGCCTGTGATACTAGAGCCAGGATTAGTTACTTCCTTCATTCCCCACCAAGTTCAATGTGATTGAAGTTTCCTCTGAATAATAAGGGTAAAAAGATAGGGTTCCTACTTCCCATAGCTCACAGAGGCACGGGGAGACTGTCAACAATCACTATTTCCTCAGCTACATATTATAGAGGCTAAATTATAAGCAAGTATATCCAAAAGATTGGAGATCTTTTCTCCATGTAGCTTTCACTCATAGAGCAGAGAATCTGCCTCGTGGTAGACAGAGAATACTGGAGTCCAGATAAACCTGTTGCAGATAACAAACAGGCACTAAGGTTCCATACCAGGAGAGGCAAAAAGAAAAGCCTTCCAATGTTCCCGTACAACACTCTATTCATTAGAAGGGGGTTCACTCTGCTTCCATGCAAAACAAAGGGTCACCAGGGACTCCAAACTGTTAAAGGCAAAATGCATGTTGCCTATATGAGGGGCTCATTGTCAGTTGCACAAATAAAGCAAAGTAATCAAACTCTTGTGTGTCCAAAGACTTTCAATTGGTGGAGAGAATGAGAATAGGGAAGAGAAGGATTTCAATATACAGATTCCCAATCAAACTCCAAAATCACCCATCCCCTCGTGGGTAAATGCCTAGCCAAACAGGCATGGACCAGATCTGAAATGCCAGGAAAAGGAGTCTAAGGTACTTCCTGGCAAAGAAAAAACAAGCAATAGGTAGTGCAGGGGTCAGGTGTCTGGGGGAAAAGATACCTAAAGTTTAAAACATGTCAATCAAACTGGAAAATCAACCAGAGCTCAAGATGGCTGCTGTTGTCTCTGAAGAGCCAGCATAACAAAGCACTAAGACTACAAAGAGTAAAGACCAGGTAGTCTACCCATGTGTCCTCCAATCCTCTCCCATTCCACAAACAATGGCAACCTCCATGCATCCTCCTTCCCAGCATCCCCATATTCAGGAAGTTATATTAACAGCATGCCAGGAGCTGTAATCAGATGTCTGAGGTATGGAGATGAGGGGGGTGAAATCCATAACATCCTGCCCCAATTTCTCCTTGCCAGTTCTGATCCCAGTCACATCAGTCAACCTGCTCTAACAACTCCAAGAGAAATAGGACACTATACCTCTCCACACCTCCAGATCAGTGATACAGTGATTTCCTAGGGTGAGAGAAAAATTCTTAGAACAGAGAGCTATGAAAACTCTCCTCAAAGAAACTCATTTTACCTGGAACAAAATATGAAGTTCAAGCCTAAAAGCATTGTTAAAAGAAATGGAAATTACCATAGTAAGCAATTAAGAGGATGCTGGTAGCCATGAGAGCAAAATAGCCCAGCTAGTTTATCAGGCAAGCAAGGAAAGAGACAGCTAACAGAGAATCAGAACAAAACTTGAGACACTGGCCTGAAAAATCCACCCCAGCAAAGAGGTTAGAACCTAAGTGGATGAAACTATAGAAAAATTTATGCCCTAGGCACTGTTTAAAAAAAAAAAACAAAAACACTAGCAGGTAATGAATGGAGCTTAGTTGCATGTGATAACAGAGATTCACATTACAAGACAGATCAGGGAAAGAAACTAAGAGCCTTGCTAAAACCACTAACATCCCAAAATGACTACAAACACAGCCAAGACTGCACCTCCAAGAAGCGACAGGCTTCACCCTATAGAGCAAAACACCTTCACTGATATAGAACAGAGAAGCCACAAACAAGCCAACTATAAAGCCTGGAAAAGATGAAAGACTATTGGCCTCCCCGGTAGCGCAGCGGTTGAGCGCTGGGTTGCAAAGCTGCACGCAGCCTCCGGTTGGATCCCCGGCTGCTCCCCGGCCACCAGGAGGAGGGTCCCACATGGCGCACAGACCTCTCCTGCTGCCCGCTGCTCCCCTCAGCAGTGTACTTCGGTCCTTCTGCCTGCTCTGCTCCCCGCTCTGGCTCTGGTGAAGTCTCTCACCCTCCCGCGCTTCTGACTGTACCCAGTGTTTGTATAAATAAGTAAATAAATCTTAAAAAAAAAAAAAAAGATGGAAGACTATCAATATCGGTGAAAATAAATTATCTAAAATATTCAATTTTCAACAACAACAAAAAAAGGAAGACATGTTCAAGCAAGAAAGCATTATCTATACCAAAAAAAAAAAAAAAGAAAAAAAACCTGCCTGTGAAAAGGCCCAGATGCCAAACTTTGCAAATGACTTCAAATCAGCTATTGCAAATATGTTTAAAGTAATTAATAAAAGCATGTTTAAACATGTAAATCAAGGTATGATGACAGTATTAACTGCTAATATCAACAATGTTAAAACACAGATGTTAGTTTAAAAACAACTAGAAAATCGAGAGTTGAAAACTAGAATAATCAAAACAAACAAGAGGAAAAGAATCCACAAACTTGAAGTCAGATCAACAGGGATTATGTATGCTTAGAACAAAGAAAAAAACAGAATCACAAAGAAATGTGCCATTAAGCATGGCAACATTTTCAAAACGGGGGTTCCAGAAAGAGAACTGAGAAAGGAGCAGAAAAAATACTCAAAGAAGTAACTGAAAATTTCCCACGGTGAAGGAAAAATATTCAGTCATTTATCAACTGAGTCAACTCTAAATAGAGTAAACACAAAGAAATCCCTATCTAGACAACTCATACAAAAAAAAAAAAAAAAATGCTGAAGGCTACAGGAAAAAAAAATCTTGGAAACATCAAAAGAAAAATGCTTTATCATTAACAAGAGAAGTCCAGTGAGATTAACAATTGATTTTTAGAATAATGAAGGCCAGAAGGCATGGGGTAGTATAGAACCTATTGAAAAAAAAGATGTGTCAAAGATTTTAAGTCCAGCAAAATTAACATTTGATAAATGATAGCAAAATGAAGATTGACTGTGAACAGAAACCTAAAGAATTCTTTGCTATCCATTGATCCTACCAAAAAAAAAAAAACCCTAAATATGTTCAAGCATAAATAAAATAAAATAACCACAGACTTTTAATTCAAATCCACTTGAAAAAATAAAGGGCAATATGAAAAGGTAATGCGTAATTATAAAAGACAGTATACAAGCATATTTCTTTCTTATATTAACTGGTTTAAAAAGCAATTATATAAAACAAAAATCAGTTAAGTGAATTGATTTATCTATAACCTACTGAAATGTAATTTATTTCACAAAAAAACCACAACAGAGCCAAAAGGATTAAAGGTATATTGGAGTAAGGAAAAAAATACCAAACGGTAACTTGATTCTACAGTAACAAGAAATAACTAACAATAGTATACTAGGAAATTAATATGACAAACTAATTATACATGTATTATCTCTCTCTTAGCTTCTGTATGTTTCAAATTATAAAGTAATAAGTATAGCAGATGTTGTGTTTATAACATACATAGATGTAATAAGCATAATAGTAATAGCACTGAAATGGAAAAGAGAACAGAGCTATATAGAAGTAACATTTCCATCTCTCACTGGAATTAAGGTAGCATAAATGAAGGAAACTGTGGTAGATAAGCATTTTAAACCCTAGAACAATATTAAAAAAGCAAAAACAAAAAAATAAAGTGAGAATATAAAGAAATTAATGTTACACAGAAAATATTCACTTAATTAATGCAAAACAATGAGAGAGAATAAAGACATGAAACAAAAAGTAGAAGCATAAATCTGGCTATATCAATAGTAATACTATGTTTGAATTGACTCAGCAAGTCAATAAAAAGGCAGAGACTGCCAAACAGGATTTTAAAAAAACAGCTATATGGAGTCTATAGGAGAGACACATTTGAAATTCAAAGATACAAATATTGAAAGTAAAATGATAAAAAAGGATACACCATGCAAATAGCAACCATAGGAAAGGCAGAGCAGCTACAGTAGTATCAGGGAAGAAATAAATATTGAAAGTGCTAACAGAGATAAACAGAATGTTTTATAATAAGGGTCAATCCAACAAGAAGGTAAGAATTTTGAACATTCATCTACTAGATTCCCACAATACAAGATGCAAAAATTGATAGAACTGAAGGGAGAAATAAACAATCCAACTATAGTTGGAGGTATATCAATACCCCACATTAACAATGGGTGTAAGAACTAGGCAGAAGACAACCACGGGAATAAAAAGACTTGAAAGATATTCTAAACCAACTAAACCTAAAAGACAACTATTAACTATTCCATCAATAGTAGAAAACATGTTATTCTCAAGTGTTCATGGACAGATTAAACACTAGGCCATAAGCAAGACTTGATCAATTCTAAAGGATTAAAATCATACTAAGTATGTTTTCTGATCACAATAGAGCAAATTTAAAAGTGAATAAGGGAAATTCTCACAAATTTCCAAAATATAAGAATTTCACAAATATAAGAAATTGAACATCATACTTCTAAACAGTGAATGAGTCACAAAAAACTCACTAGGGAATTGGAAAATACTTTGAAATGAAACAAGATAATTTAAAACTTAGGTAATGCATTTAAAATCAGTGCTAAGAGAAAATTTATAGCTATAAAGTTATTTTTTTTCAGCCAGGGTTGGTTTTTTTTTAATAATAATAAATTTTATTTTAATATTCCCCATACAATTTCAACCCCCCCATTTTGACTCCAATTCCTCCCCGCCCGCCACCCACCCCCCCCCAAAAGTGTCTCTGGTTCATAGATTTTTGTTGATTTTGATTTTCACTTTCTTATAGTTATTCATTTTCCTGGTCCCTTATTTAAGTTTTCTAGATTCGTGCTATGAGTGACACTATCCGGTATTTTTCTTTTTCTTTCTGACTTATTTCGCTGAGCATGATCCCTTCCAGTGCCATCCATGTTGCTGCAAATTGCATGTGTTTATCTTTTTTGAATGCTGAGTAATATTCCATGGTGTATATGTACCACATCTTCTTGATCCAGTCATCTATTTTTGGGCATTTGGGTTGTTTCCAAAGCTTAGCTATTGTAAACAGTGCTGCTATAAACATAGGGGTGCAGGTGCTCTTTGGAATTGATGTTTCTGTGTCCTTTGGGTAAATACCTAGGAGTGGAATTGCTGGATCATATGGAAGCTCTATGTTTAGTAGGTCCAGAAATCTCCACACAGCTCTCCATAGTGGTTGGACCAGTTTGCACTCCCACCAACAGTGCAGAAGAGTTCCTTTTTCTCCACACCCTCGCCAACATTTGTTGTTGCTAGTTTTTTTAATATGTGCCATTCTCACTGGTGTAACATGGTATCTCATGGTAGTTTTGATTTGCATTTCCCTGATTACAAGTGATGTTGAACATTTTTGCATATGCCTGTTGGTCATTTGCATTTCCTCTTCAGAGAAGTTTCTTTTTAGCTCTTCTGCCCAATTTTTGACTGGATTATTTTCTTTGTTGTTGTTGAGTCTCATCAGCTCTTTGCAGATTTTTGTGATCAATCCTTTATCATTAGTGTTGTGTGCAAAAATGTTCTCCCAGTTGGTGGGGTTTCTCTTTGTTTTTGTTATTGTCTCTTTTGCTGTGCAGAAGCTCTTTAATTTGATGTAGTCCCAGCTGTTGATCTTTGCCTTCACTATCACTGCTTTGGGTAATGTGTCTGTAAAGATGTCTTTGATGTGCATATCCCATAGTGTTTCGCCTATATTTCCTTCTATGTATTTTATGGTTTCAGGTTTTATGTCTAGTTCTTTAATCCATTTTGAGTTGGTTTTTGTGTATGGTGTGAGGTAGTAGTCAAGCTTCATTCTTTTGCATGTAGCGACCCAGTTTTCCCAGCACCATTTATTGAACAGACTTTCTTTGCTCCAATGCATAGTCTTTGCTCCTTTGTCAAATATTAGTTGACCATAAATCTGTGGGTTTATTTCTGGATTTTCTATTCGATTCCATTGGTCTGTGTGTCTGTTCTTGTTCCAATACCATGCAGTTTTGATGATTATGGCTTTGTAGTATAGCCTGAAATCTGGGAGTGTGATGCCTCCATTCCCTTTTTTTTTCAGGAGAGCTTTGGCTATTCGGGGTTTTTGGTGATTCCATATGAATTTCATCAATAATTGTTCTATTTCTTTGAAGAATAACATTGAAATTTTTATTGGAATAGCATTGAATCGGTATATTGCTTTTGGTAGGATGGCCATTTTAATAATGTTTATTCTTCCAATCCATGAGCAGGGGATGTCTTTCCATTTCTTTGTATCTTCTTCTATTTCTTTTAACAGTGTTTTATAGTTTTCTTTGTAAAGGTCCTTTACCTCTTTTGTTAAATTTATTCCCAAGTATTTGATTTTTTTTGTTTTGATAATAAAGGGGATGGTTTTTTTTCATTTCTTCTTCTTCAGATTTATTGTTAGTGTATAGGAAGACTTCTGACTTTTGCATGTTGATTTTGTATCCTGCCACTTTGCTGAACTGATTGATGAGTTTAATTAGTTTTTCTATGGAGTTTTTGGGGTTCTCTATGTATATTATCATATCATCTGCAAATAGTGATAGTTTGACTTCTTCTTTTCCTATTTGGATTCCTTGTATGTCTTTCTCTTGTCTTATTGCTCTGGCTAGGACTTCCAGTATTATATTGAAAAGCAGTGGTGAGAGTGGACATCCTTGTCTTGTTCTAGATCTTAATGGAAATGCTTTCAGCTTTTCACCATTGAGAAAGATACTGGCTGTTGGCTTGTCACAGATGGCCTTTATGATGTTGAGGTTTGTTCCTTGTATCCCAAGAATTTCAAGGGCTTTTATCATGAATGGGTGTTGCACTTTGTCAAAAGCTTTCTCGGCATCTATTGATATTATCATATGGTTTTTATATTTCTTTTTGTTGATGTGTTGGATAACGTTGATTGATTTTCGGATGTTGAACCATCCTTGTGTCCCTGGAATGAATCCTACTTGGTCGTGGTGAATTATCTTATGGATACACTGTTGGATTCTGATAGCTAAAATTTTATTGAGGATTTTTGCATCAGTGTTCATTAGGGAGATTGGCCTATAGTTTTCTTTTTTTGTGTTGTCCTTGTTCGGTTTTGGTATTAGTGTAATGTTGGCTTCATAGAATGTGTTAGGTATTATACCTTCCTTCTCAATTTTTTGGAAGAGTTTGTGAAGGATAGGCACCAATTCGTCTCTGAATGTTTGGTAGAATTCATTTGTAAATCCATCAGGTCCTGGGCTTTTGTTTTTGGGGAGGTTTTTGATTACCATTTCAATTTCGCTAATTGTAATTGGTCTGTTTAGGTGTTCTATTTCTTCTTTGTCTAGCTTTGGGTGATTGTAGAGTTGTAGGAATTTGTCCATCTCCTCTAGATTGTTGAACTTGTTTCCATATAACTGTTCATAGTAGTTATTAATTATTCTTTTGATTTCTGCTGTGTCCGTTGTGATTTCTCCTCTTTCATTTATTATCCTATTTATTTGTGCTTTCTCCCTTTGTGCCCTTGTGAGCCTGGCTAGGGGTTTATCTATTTTATTTATTTTTTCGAAGAACAAGCTCTTGGTTTCATTCATCTTTTGGATTGTTTTTTTAGTTTCGATTTCATTTATTTCTGCTTTGGTTTTTATTATTTCTTTTCTTCTACTGGTTTTGGGGGTTTTTTTGTTGTTCTTTTTCTAGATCTTTGAGCTGCATCCCATACATTTAGGAAATTGGTGTCCTCCTTGTCATTCAATTCAAAGAATTTTTTAATTTCTTCTTTGATCTCCTCATTAGTCCAGTGGACTTCCAGTAGTGTGGGTTTCAATCTCCATGAGGTAGGAGAGTACCTTGCCTTCTTTTTATGGTTTATTTCTAGTTTGATGCCTTCATGGTCAGAAAAGATGGTTGGTATGATTTCAATCTTGGTATATCTGTTGATGTTTGTCTTGTGCCCCAGTATATGATCGATCCTGGAGAATGATCCGTGTGCGCTTGAGAAAAATGTATACTCAGATTTTTTGGGGTTTAGTGTTCTATATTTGTCTGTTAAGCCCAAGCACTCTAGATCCTTATTTAGAGCTTTAGTGTCTTTACTTATTTTTTGTCTTGTTGATCTATCCATTGTTGACAGTGGTGTGTTGAAGTCTCCCACTACGTATGTGTTTTCTCTGATGTCTGTTTTCAGAGATGCCAATAGTTGTCTGATATATTTTGGTGCTCCTTCGTTTGGTGAATATATGTTAATGAGTGTTATTTCTTCTTGAAGTATTGTCCCCTTGATCATAATGTAATGACCACTGGGGTCTCTTTCTATCTTTTTAAGTTTGAAATCTGTTTTATCTGATATGAGTATAGCTGTTCCTGCCTTCTTTTTTGGTCCATTTGCTTGTAGAATTGTTTTCCATCCTTTAACTTTGAGTCTATTTTTATCTTTTGCAGCTAAATGTGTTTCCTGGAGACAGCAAAAGGTTGGGTTTTGTTTCTTAATCCAGCCTGCAACTCTGTGTCTTTTTATTGAAGAGTTTAGTCCATTTACATTTAGAGTTAGTATTGATATGTTAGCATCTGTATTTGCCATTGTGTTTGTCTTTCCTTTGATTTTATTTATTTATTCTTTTAACAACTTTCTTTGGCCTTCTTTTGTTGTTATTCATCCCTCTGAGGTTCTGGCTTTAGGACTCCTTGTAGTATTTTTTGGAGTGGGGGTTTAGTCGTAATAAAATTCCAGAGTTTCTGTTTGTCTGAGAAGGTCCTTATTCTTTCTTCATAGAGGAAGGAGAGTTTTGCGGGATAGAGTTTCTTGGTTGGCATCTGTTTTCTTGGAGTCTTTTGACTATGTCCCTCCACTCTCTCCTTGCCCGTAGTGTTTCTTCAGAGAAGTCTGATGTCAGTCTGATTGGTTTCCCTTTGAATGTTATCTGTTTCTTCCCTCTTGTCAGTTTCATTATTTTTTCCTTGTCTTGGATTCTTGGGAGCTTTACTATTATGTGTCTTGCTGTATTTTTCCTTTCGTCGTGGAAGTTTGGTGTTCTTCTTGCTTCTTGTATATCAATTTTCAGCTCCTTCTTCGCGTTTAGGAAGTTCTCTTCCATTATATCCTTGAATATTTTCTCTGTTCCTACATCTCTCTCCTCTCCTTCCGGGATTCCTATAACTCTTGTATTTCCTTTCCTCATGGAGTCAGATAGTTCCCGAAGTCTTTCTTCGGTCTTTTTCCTTCGTACTTCTCCTTCCTTTTCTGTTTTAGTTCTTTTTATTTCTGTGTCTTCAAGAGTACTTATTCGTTCTTTCATTTCATCTATTCTGCTTTCATTGCTTTTCCCAGAGTTCTTTAGCGTCTCCATTAATTCTTTGATCTCCTGCATTTCTTTTACTTCCCTCTTTAGGGATTCAATTTCATTCTTCTGGTCATTAATTATTTTCCCCTTATTGTTTTCCTTTATGACTTCTGTCAGTTTTTTAATCACAGCAATTTTAAATTCTCTATCTGGAAGGCTCAGAAGTTCTTCCAAGTTACTGTCGTTGCAATCTGGTAGATGGTTTTCTTTTTGCGGTGTGCTTTTTTGCTGAGTAGTTGCTGGGTTGCATGTGGTTTTTCTACTCCCTACTGCCTGTTTTCTAATTTGCCGTATTCCTTGTGACACTGTGTTGCTGGTACTGGACGGCATCTTGGGCGACCTTCCCAGCTCACCTCTGGCTCCTCTGGGGAACTTCTGCTGGGTTCACACAGTCTCCACCAAAGAAGGGTCCCTGCTGCAAATGCCGGTGCCAGGCACGCTCCCCTGCAAGCCCGGTCTGCCCCAGCGGTGGGTGCTGCTCCCTCTGGGCTGGGACTGCAGGCTAGAAGGCGCCCGGCATGGGCAAGCCTCCCAGCTCACCTCTGGCTCCTCTGGGGAACTTCTGCTGGGTTCACACAGTCTCCACCAAAGAAGGGTCCCTGCTGCAAATGCCGGTGCCAGGCACGCTCCCCTGCACGCCCGGTCTGCCCCAGCGGTGGGTGCTGCTCCCCTCTTGGCTGGGACTGCAGGCTAGAAGGCGCCTGGCATGGGCAAGCCTCCCCTCTGTATCAGCCAGGGTTTAAAAGAGACTAAGCTGCATTAGCAAGTGCAATAGGTGGAAAGAAAAATTTAACACTATAGCTATAAAGTTTTACATGAAGACAATTCTGAAGTCAAAATTTTCTACCGTGGGCGAGTGGGAGGAAATGGAAGCTAAAGGAAGCACCAGGTAGAAAAAGAGTATTAGAGCAGATAAGCAGAAGAGAAAACCACTGAAAAACATTATTTGACTTAGAAAAAAAGACACAAATTAGTAATTTGAGGAATGAAAGGGATGACATTTCTACCAACTCCACATAAATAAAAATGTAAGAGAAAACTCTGCACAATTATACTTTGACAAATTAGATAACAGATTAAATAAGCAATTTCCTAGAAAGACACAAATGATCGAAACTGACTCAAGAACAGAAAAATCTTACTAGATCTGAGGCAAGTAAGGAAACAAAGTTGGAATTTTTTTAATTTCCCACCAAAGAAAAATCTAGGCTCCGATGGCTTCACCATACCAAACTGTCTTTCAATTTATACCAATTCCTCACACTATTCCAAAATGTAGAAGAGGAAGGAACACTTCCCAACTCATTCTATAAGTTCATTATTAGCCAATACCAAAACCAGACAAAGACATCAAAAATAACAAGGCTAAGACCAAAATCCCTGATGAACACAGATGTAAAAATCTTCAACAAAATACTAACAAACCAAATGTGGTCACATATAACAAGCATTAAAAAGCATGACCAAGAAGGACATATACCAGGAATGCAAAATTGGTTCAATGTAACAAAAATCAGTGTAATACACTCTTTTAAAAGGATAAAGGACCAACACCCATCAAAATCAATAGATGCTGAAAAACTATCTGAAAAAATCCAGCAATCCTTCATGAAAAATGGAAACAACTTAGGAACACAAGAGAACTTGCTCAAGCTGATAAAGGAAATCTATGAAAATCCAGAGCTAGCATCACATTTAATGGTGAAAAGACTGTTTTCCTTTTAACATCAGGAAAAAACAAGAATGCCCACTGCCATCACATGTATTAAATGGTGTACTGAAGCTAAGGCAATTAGGCAAGAAAATCTAATTTAAAAGCTTCCCCAAAAAAGGGAAAACTAGCTCTAGTTGCAGGTGACATGGATTACTATACAGAAAATCCTAATGAATCCACTAAAAAGCTATTACAGCAAACAAAATTATTCAGCAGGAATGCAAAAGACAAGATCAACATATAAAAGTCAATTTTACATATACATACTATGTACATACTAGCAATAGATAACCCCAAAGTAAAGAAAACATATTTACAATAGCTTCAAAGAAATACTTAAATATATATTTAACAAACAAAACAGTGCAAAACGTAAGTTCTAAAAACTCCCGATCTCCTCCTGCTTCCTGGCACCTTCCGTCTCTAGTAGTGAAGTACTTCTTTAGAGCAAGTCTACTCTCTATCCTGCCTCGATTTGCAATCCTCTATGGACTGTCTCTATCATCATACAAGAATTCTGTGTTATCTTCCATCATTAAATCTGTGCTCCGTTGAGCGCTGCTTCTTCTCTAGTACCAGATATATCCACACGAGTTGTTTTTTGTTTTTTTAAACCTTAGGTAGTATTAAGAATAACCTGCGCTACTTCCTATTTTCAATTTCTCTGCCCTCCAATGCTCACTGGAGCCCACCTCAATCAGGATTTTATCTCTACAAAAATACATTTACTAAGATCACAATCACCCCGACATTGCCAAATCCAATAGAAAGCTGTGAGTCCTCAGAAAGTACTTGCTCACTTAGAAACCCTCCATCTTACCACATTCTAAGTACTAGACCTTAGATTCTCATTCTAAAATGGTAAATGTTCCAAGAGCTCAAACCTCAGACTTCTCTTCTTATGCTACATGCCTTCCATTGATGACCTCGGTAAGTCCTATGGCTTCAAATACACTCCAAAATCTCTATACCTTGATCAAAATTCTCTTGAAATTGACATGAATATTCAAATATTTAATTAATCTTTTCACTCAGATGAAAATACATATCTCAATATACTAAAATCAAAATTTGGTTTTACCAGCACTACACATCCCATACTTACTCCTCCATGGAATTCCCCATGCACAGAAATATTATCTCTATTCTTATTGTTCTTGCTAAAAATTTTGACGATCATCATTGATTCTGTACCTCTCTCTTAAATTCTATATCCAATCCATCAGCAAGTTCCATCAGCCTCAAAAGAACCCTCATCTGTCCACGTTCCACTATCTCCATTGTGACAATATGAACCCGTCACCATTCATCCTCTTTCAGACCCCATACAAAAAAAATTGCATAAAGGCAATAATATTGACTAATTAAAATAAAAAATATTTGTTTGTTACAAAATAGTATTAATTAAAACTGGGGCAGGGAAATACAAAGCAGGTAAGATAAAGCTGGCAAACACTAGCATTCAAAATATACAAGCAACTCTCACAAATTTGTATTTGAGAATAGAAAGAGGGGCAAAAGGCTTACACATATAATTCAATGAGAACACAAAGCCCAAAATTTTGTAAAAATGGTAATTCAGAGCAAAAAGAGAAATTATTTTCCACTAACTGAATTAGGAAAAAACGAAGTCTAGCTGTCAAGTGATGGTGCCTAGTTACTTTTGTTAGACACTATTGATGAGTATGTTATTTCAGACAAGCTTGGAAAATAATTTAGCATCATCTGGTAAAACTGATAACCCACATATATCTTTACACAGAGAAATACTTGCACATGTGCACCACAGACATTTTTTAACAATGTTCATTCTAATAAAATCTGTTTTAGTAAAAACTAAAGAAAACAAATGTCCATCAACTACAAATAGGTGAATTATTACATAGAAAGCAGAATAACTGAACTATAGCTATCCAAGTTCAATTGAAAACATTTCCCAAAATATAGCATGCAACATGTCACAATAGATGCAAGATCTAAGTTAAAAGTCATACAGACATGTTAATAGTTCAACTAAAAGAAAATGGGGGGAAATCACACAACTATAATAAACATGTTACAAAACTGAGAAGAAAACCAAGGAAGAATAAAATTCAGGGTAATGTTTACCTGTCTAGGGAAGAATAAATAAGACCAGAGAAAGGCACACAGGTACTAACTAACCCTTTGCACTCCGCTGTCCCCTCTCAGGGGACATCGGAATTCTAGCATGTCACTCGGATGTCCCCTCTCAGGGGACATTGCAATTTATTAGTGATTACGGGGAATTGAGATTATTTCAACGCAACTTTTTGAGACATGCATGTTTCCCTGAAGTTTTATCTTGAAATGGCACAAGAAATTAAATAAAAATATCGTAAAATGGTTCGGAGTGCAAAGGGCTAATAATAATGATCTGTTTATTAGAGCAGGTGGTGGATATGGGTCTGTTAAAAGTTCTCTGCATGTTTTCACTATTTTTAAGATGAAAATATCTAGAATGTGTACTCTTGGACTCTCATATTGACTACTCAAAACTTATTTTCAAAAGAAGAAAACATCCTTATTTGAGATGTCATTATGGCAGGAGCAGTAAATTCCAAAATTTACCAATTGAAAGCATCAGCTTTCAGGGGTCTTACTAAGCATAAGGCTCATGAAAAGGGTCATAAGTGTAAATAACTCACTTGTTGAATCTTCTATTCTCTACCCCTCATTCCACTATCTGGTATAAATATATAAAAAAGATGCTAATGGTAAAAGGTATACATTCCAAGCTATTTCCATGAAAAGAAACATTTGTTCAAAAACATGCAATGAATCCTCAATTAGATCATCTTCTCTAAAATCCAAAGCTATCAAAATATGACATAACTATTGACCAAGTCAGTTAGTTGCCCCAAAATACAGCTATCTGGTAAATTTATGATATGAGACAATATTCCCAAATTATCAAATATACTGTCTCCTTGGGAATTAGCCTAATAAGGCCTGAATGAAGCTTAACAGCTCAGCAGCACAGTGATTATGTACCTCTCAGGCTAATCTATCAAAGCGTGTCCCCACATGGAAATCATCGTAGAAACAAATCATACAATGTGAAGTAATTAACCCACCTCTACTGTATACTTTTAAAAGCAAAACTGAACAATACATATCATCCATCCATGCAGCAGGTGCTAACATGCATTCCCCCTCAGGCATCTGCATTCAAGCTAATTATGACAAGGTATACCAGAAACTCTCCAACCAAACAATTATAATTTCAGTTAGCTGAGTTTTACTGAAACATTATTTGATAAATGTTTACAGAATCATGTCTTCAAAAGTAATCATTGGCAATTGAGATTTTAAATAACTCACATTTTTATAATATGTCCAATATCCTATTTTGAAAAAAAAATCAAATTAAGAATCGATACAGTATGGAAATATAGGTATTATAGAAAAACTTCTGTCATTCCAAAGAAGAAATGCAGCAAAAAATGAGAAAATCTCCATTTTACATACTAAATCTTGATTCCTGAAAACTTAGGTAGCACCATTTACTTTCAAACTAATATACTCAAATATACTTGGATATGGAATAAACTATATTTCATTTTTACCTCTAGATATACTAATCTTTCCTTGATCTATCCACTTATCCAATAATACTTATAGGTAATTCATAGATTATATACATGAGTAGGTCATTTTCACTAAGCAAAACAATAGTTTTTCACAAAACGACATTTTTCACACAAATATATAACATCAGTAACAGATCAAATTTCACTTCATTCCATAGCTATTCATTCCAAGGAATCATCATTGATTGCCTGAAGCATTTAAAACTTTGTCAAAGTAAGTCTAAGCTGTCCCATTAAATCAAAACTTATTGCTTTCTCACAAATAAAGCTACTTCTTTAGACCTAGAACTAACTCAAGACAAAAGTTTCTCTCCACAGGATCCCAAGAACAAGGTAGGTTTCATTACTAGACTTCCACCCAGGACTAAACCGACTTGCAGTGCCCTTCATCACCATCAGAACTGTCCAACAGAAATGAAGTATAAGTGATTATTAGCCATGGTCAGTCCACGTAACATCGAATTTCCAAATGCAGAGCCAAATAATTGCAAAGTGTTTTTCCATACCCAGAATATATTGCATAAAGTTGTAAAAGTGGGTAATAGAAGTGAATATTTTTTTTCCTGATACACACATACTGTAATAGAATTTTCAAAATGCTATTAATCATGGCTAAATATAGTCATGCAGCAGAAACCAGAGATTACACACACACACACCCCAAATCAAAGTTTCTAGTTATTATATAAATGCCACTGTTACCCTTTAGAAGATGACTCAAAGATTTTCTAACAACTAGTTTAAAAATGTTAAATGAAGAAATATATATTCCTCCTACACAAGAAATGTCTATATAAACCTTTGATTTTAAGTTTTCTATGACATTCTACCATGACAAAAGTTTAACTTCAAAAAAAATACAGAATATCTAGAGCCATTTTTAAACTGACATTACTCACTAAAATTATAAATACAATTATTCACCTTATTAAGAAAAGGAATAAGGATAAATCCATATGTATGCAATTATGATTAATTATGTCCTACTTGAAGCTTGTTATCAGCAACATCAGTGGTTCTCACAGATAGATAGGGGATGAAGAGAGGAGCTGTCCACCTGGTAGCACACCAAGACAGTCCCCAAGAGCAAAAACTGTTTTACAGAAAATATCACTCTGTTGAGAAACTGTGCCACATCAATACCCAAATATAAAAGGAACTTTTAAGTCTGGAGCCTACTCTCAGATGCAAAAAAAAAAAAAAAAAGCTATTGCTTTAAATAGACAGAAGAAGTTTTTGTAGGGTCTTGTTTTAAGAAACAAGCAATAAGGGCCTCCCCGGTGGCGCAGTGGTTGGGCGCTGGGTTGCGAAGCTGCCCGCATCCTCTGCAGCGCCGGTTCGATCCCCGGCTGCTCCCCGGCCACCGGAGGAGGGTCCCACATGGCGCGCAGACCTCTCCTGCCGCCCGCTGCTCCCCTCAGCAGTGTACTTCAGTCTGCCTGCTCTGCTCCCCGCTCTGGCTCTGGTGAATTCTCTCACCCTCCCACGCTTCTGACTGTACCCAGTGCTTGTATAAATAAATAAATAAAATCTTAAAAGAAAAAAAAAAAAAGATGGTACTGACCATTTAAAAAAAAAAGAAAGAAACAAGCAATAAGAAGTACCATGACCCAGTGCTGAAGGGTAAGTATGAAGAGCTGTAGCAAGCAAGTTAGTGTCTGGGCTGTAATCTCAGAGAACCTTGGAAGGATGGGGGGTGGGGAGAGAGAAGGGGAAGAGTGAGGAGCTCATACTTCAAGAGAATATATAATGAAGTCTATTGTCAGGGAAAGGAAGAAAAAAAACACTAAAAGCACACAAAACACATGTGTCTTGTTACCTCATGACTCCTGTATCATGTAATCAGTCAAATCCAATCACTGGACAGTTTAACAAACTCTATTTTCCTCTCCATTTCACTGCTGAGATGGGTCCACATTATTACTTAGATGGAGCATTACTGCAATTTCCAAACTCATTTCACTTCCCTCAAACTCTTTCTGTAATCCATCTCATGGAGATAGTCATCATTTTAATATTCAAATCGGATCATCTTTTTCCCTATTAAAATTCAAAGACTGTCTCTTAAGAGAAATTGAAGGGGAAAAAAATCAGAAAAGATTAATGAATTCAGACTTACTACATATGATCGCACAGATACTGGAAAAGGCAAATTTAAGTGGTTCTGTTCAATTGAAAGTTGACAATAAAAGGTCTGGAATTCAGGAGAAAGCAGTCTGGGCATGAGATAGAGATTTGTGAGATAGTATGTCTGTCAGAATTAAAATGTGTACATGCAAATCACTGTGCTAAGCGAAGTTAGTCTCAAAATTCCATGTTGCAAGATTCCATTTATAAAGTAAACAATAAAAGAAAAATACAGGAACCGAGAATTCATCAGTGGCTGCCAGGGATCAGGAGTGGAAGAGTCTAAACACAAAGGGGGGCCTCCCCTGGTGGCGCAGCGGTTGAGCGCTGGGCTGCAAAGCTGCCCGCAGCCTCTGCAGCCTCTGCAGCACAGGTTTGATGCCTGGCTGCCGGCAAGGGTCCCACATGGCGCGACACACCTCTCCTATGGCACCCACTGCTCCCCTAAGCAGTGTATTTCGTCAATCTGCCTGTTCTGTTCCCCGCTCTGGTGGATTCTCTCACCCTCCCATGCTTCTGACTGTACCAGTGCTTGTATAAATAAATAAATAAATAAATCTTTAAAAAAAATAATAAATAAACACAAAGGAACAGAAGAAAGAATTCCTTGGAGTATTAGGACAGTTTTGTATTCTACTATGGTGATGATTACAAGAATCTACAGACTATTCCCAGAAAAGTGATTACAAGAATCTACAGACTATATTCCCAGAAAAGTGAATTTTACTGTTTGTACTTTTTATTTTTTAATACAAAAATTAAACAATGTGGGCATGATTGCAACTGTGCACAAGTAATCTCAGCGATTACTGAAGTAAAAGGAAACACATTTGAAGGATGGGAAGAGGTACCTGAAAAGGGAATAGCCAAAAAGGTAAGAGTAGGGTCATAGAAACCAAGGTAGATTCCAAGAAGGATAAGCTTGTTAACTCTTGTCAAATTTAACAAGGACATATTTGGCACACAGTGGTATACTGCAATACAACTGTGTTAATGTCCTAGAGTTAGCACAAACTCCATGGTTCATAAGAAGACTGCCTTGATTTCAGGTACCAGTCCAGTCCCTAGGTCACTCATACTTCTGACCAACTGGCTACAAACCTCTGAGGTTTCCACAAGCCCCAATCAAGTTCAATATTTTACTACAATAATGCAAACAATTGAAGAAGATAAATGCACTATGACTATATTTTTTTACAACTGATACAAGTCAGTCAAATGAAGAAACAAAAAATGTGAGATCTGGTAAAGTGTAGAAAACAAAGCCTCTGTGGCACCCTTTCTCCATGAAGTCAAGGAGCACCCTGCTTCAGCACATCACCAAATTCACCAACTAGGTAGTTCCCCTGACCTTCAGTGTCCAGAGACTTTATTGGGATTGCAGTATGTAGGAATGATTTACTGAATCATTGGTTATGTGAATGATCTCAGTCTCCAGCCCCATGTCTCTCCTCCCAAATATTGGACTAGTTCAAAGTTCCAATCATCTATCACACCATTGGCTTGGTGGTTTGCACCCATCCAGAGTCATCTTATCTCATCAGCATAAACTCAGGAGTCATTTAGGGGGTTCAGGAAAAGCAAAGACCCTACTATTACAGAGAAAATTTCAAGGATTTCAATCATCCCTGCAAGGACAATCATCCAAGGACAAAGAGCAGTCAAATTATTATACAATACTAAAAATGTACATTTACTTTTTGGATTACTAAATCACAGGTGATTCTGGACAGAGTAGTCAGAGGGGAGAAAAGAGGCAGATTGCTATGTACAGAGGAATAAATTGGAGGTGAGGAAATGGAAGCAATAAATGGGACTTATTACTATGAAAATCTGATGAGGAAAAAGATAACATGACCATACATGCAAGAACAGAGAGGTGAATAAAGAAAGAGATGCAAGAAACTAAGGAAATGTCTTCCCTCCTGAACAAATTTTGAGGATGTTGCTTTGCTGATGTAAGGTCAGTTTCACTTCATGCTGCTACCAGCAGTTTTAGAGTACAATAACAGTTCATTAGTCCTTCTAAAAATGACTCCACATTTTTTGGGCTGTTCAATGCTTCAATTTATTTTACTCCTTCTCACATTACCCCTATAACAATGTTCTTGTTACTACTTGTACATCTCTTAAAACTATGCAGAAATATAAGAACTTTCTCACTTGTTAAAACTAAAGGCTATTGTTAACCCAAAGCACCTTCTTCCGTCTTAATTGTATTTTAACCATCATATTTCATTATTCCTATGGCGTTTTCTGGGAAGACATATTTTTAACTTGAAAATTACTTTAATCCATAGGAAAAAAATTTGATTCAAGATTAAAATACTTTCAAAAGGCACACTTCTAAAAATAAGCTGTTTGTAAAAATTTCTCCTGGCTTTCTCGATTTCTTCAAATGCAAGTGCTTTTTCAAAACATCCAGCATGTCAATTGTCAAAAAATAGAAGTCTTTTCATCTTTAAAGATTAAGTATTCCTAAATTTGGACATTTTAGTCTCCTGAGGTAATTTAGCTTTATCAATCTGAGTTTCTTTAACCTAAAAGTTTAAGTTAAAATACCATTTTTTTTAACATATATCAAAGACACAGGAGGCTGTCACAGTGTCTAACTTATCTTAGGAAAATATTTATCTAAAAAGGAACTTTCAGTAGAGCTTGAAAATTAAGAGCTATGAAAACAAAAAGAATTATTTAACAGGTTAAGTCTTTATATAACAGCTTTTAAGAGAACATAGGAAAAGTTCAAAGTAACAATAGAAAAAAAATTGTGAAGTAGCACAGGTTAAGCTACTTTTGTTCAGTGCAGCCTTTTGCAATTTATTTGCCACAGGTTAAAGAGATGCTAATACTTCCACCAATAAAAGAATTTCATTTTCTAGTACAAGTCTCAGTTAGAATTTACAATATTGTAAGTAAGAGTATGCAGGAAGCAGTGCCTTATTTCCTAAAGCTACTCAGTCAACTCAAGAGAAGTTATAGTTAGTCAAAAATACTACTGTCTCCATGGATAAGTATGAATTCTTTAGAGAAGACCATTCCAGATTAGTTGAATGTAGTCTTCCATTGCTTTTAAGTTTTTCACAATTCTCAGAAATTAAAAGAAAAATCACCCATCTATGAAAGTTTAAGTAGGTTGTTTTCCAGTGACGCCATGCCCCCTTCCAGAGAGGAAAAAGTTACATATTTGTAAATTCACTTTAACATTCCTTTACTCTACATAACTTTGTGTTTCTTAAGCTTGTAATCCTCATTAATAAGTAAAAACCTTAACATAGGCTCACATATACTTTCTTGAAAATTATACCTTAACACTATGAAAAACAAGTAATATTTTTAAAAGGTACCATATTTTTGAAGCTTACTTCAAAGTAAGTCATAAAGTTTTTGCTTGAAAATAGTTTCTTAAAGTAATCAGAATGATTTGCAGATTCATTAAAATAAAGTGTTGTGTATGATGCATAATGTGATTGAACCTTCTAAACTGTGTTCTGATTAACTAACAAAAAATAGATAGTCTGAAAGGAATTCCAAGAAATCTGCAAACCACTGCTATACATTTTAATGTTTTTATATTAAGTCACCTGTTAAAAAGTTACATTCTCAGCATATTAATTAGAGCAAGATAAAAGACCTCTTCTGCCTTTAAAGCAAAGAATCACTTTATGGACAACCTCTTGTGAATCATCTCTTTAACACTCAACAAAAAAAAAAACCTACAAAAATGTGTTAATTTTACAGTGAACTTGAGCAATATTTTTCAAACAGGCAACAAAGGCAGAGCCATAATTTCATGCACATTTAATATGCATTAGAATTTCCAACTATCTGTCCAAATTATTTACTGTTCCCTAGCAGTTTTCTGAAATTTGTAAATTTTTATTCTAATTCCTAAAAGTTACAAACTCTGCTCTATTTTTCCTCCTGACCGCCATGTAAGTGATCACTGAGGTGCCTAGAGGAGAGGAACAGAACACAGAAAAGGCACAAGAGCTATGACAAGTTTATGATCATTAATGTTCCTGGACCACAATGTCCACTGCATTAAAATATCATGCAGAATTCACATTTAAAGTGTTTTATTTGATTTATGGAATTAGTATACAAGTATAATTTTAAAATAATTTCAAGTTATAGAAGAGCTGAAATTAGGGGCAATTTCCTTACAAAGAAAACACAGTACATCATCAAGATGAGCCAGAGATGAGGTTCTTTGCTTCATTCCCAAGAGGAAGATCCAACGTTCAGTTAAAGGGATGCTCAGGCTTTCAGCTAAAACATCTAACAAGAGAAAGGGAAGGTCATTATATAATAACTAATCAACCCTATCCATCAGGAAGACATAACACTTATTTATATGTATATGTGTGTATGTGTATACATGCATCAAACAGAGGTAAGACAAAAATACGTAAATATAAATAAACTATTAACAAACTTTAATACAGACATTGACAGAAATACAAGCAGTAGTGGGCCTCCCCAGTGGCGCAGCGGGTTGAGCACAGAGCTGTGAAGCTGTCCGCAGCCTCTGCAATGCGGGTTCGATTTCTGGCCAGCCAGGGAGATTCCCACATGGCACAGCACACCTCTCCTGACTCGCCCCCTGCTCCCCTCAGCAATGTCTTCGGTCCATTTGCCTGTTCTGCTCCCCGCTCTATCTCTGGTGAATTCTCTCACCCTCCCACACCTCTGAGCTGTAACCCAGTTCTTGTATAAATAAATAAATCTTAAAAAAAAAAAAAGAAAAAAAATGCAAGCAGTAGTAGGGAACTTCAACTCCCTACTTACATCAATGGGCAGATCAACCCGACATAAAATCAACAAGGAAACTACCTTAAACACGTAATTAGACCAGATGGGTTTAATTGACATTCACAGGGTCCTGAATGCAAAAAAACAAAAAAGAGGGAAAATAAAGCAAAAAAAAAAAAAAAAAGAGTACACATTGCTCTCAAGTGCATACAGAACATTCTCAGGATAACTCACATACATATTTGGGTCACAAAACAAACAAATAAATTCATGAAATTCATGAGGATTGAAAAATCACATATATTCTCAGATCACAATGCTATCAAACTAGAAATCAACAACAAAAATAAAAGAGGGAGAACCTCAACTATGTGGAGACTAAACAACCTACTAGTAAATGACTAATGGAGTAACAAGGATATGAAAACAGAAATTAAAAAATACCTCAAATCAAAAAAATATACAAGCTGCCAGAACTTTATGGGATGCAGGAAAAGTAATGTCAAAAAGTATACAGCAATACAGATCAACATCAAGACAAGATCAAGAAAGATCTCCATAAATAATCTAACTCTCCATCTTTAAGAACTAGAAAAACAAACGAAGCCAAATGTCACTAAGAGGAAGGAAATAATAAAAGTTTGAACAAAAATTAAATAGAAATGATAAAGTGCAAGAAAATCAATAAAAACAAAAGCTGGTACTTCTAAAAGAAAATAGTGAAGCCTCTAGCTTGGTTTACTAAGGAAAAAAAAGGGAGAAAAGTCTAATGTGAAGAAGTTACAACAGACATCTCAGAATTACGGAGCATCGTTAAGAGACCCCAAAGCAATCCTGACAAAGAAAATCAGAGGTATCACTCTTTCAGATTTCAAACTATACTCCAGAACAATAGTAATTAATCAAAACAGAATGGCATTGCAATCAAAATAGACACATATCAATGGAACAGTACTGAGAGACCAGAATTTAACTGTCCATATAAGTGTGGGATTATCTCTGACAAAGGTGTCACGATTATACAATGGAGAAAGGAATGCCATATGCGAAAGAATGGAAACTAGACCACTATCTTACACCCTACACAAAAATTAACTCATATTGGATTAAGACTAGGATGTAAGACCTGAGAGCATCAAAAATATATAAAGAAAATATAGGCAAAATACTCCACAACCTATTCTCAACAAAATGGGACATGAACAATATGGGCAAGTGCTCCAGTCACCACTGTAACCCCAGTCCCTGCTGCAGGCCCAGCCCCAGCTCCAGGCTCAGCCCCAGCCTCCATGGCAGTAGTAGCTACACAGCAGCTCCTGTCCAGGTCCAGACCTCTGCACTGGCCCGAACACAGACTCCTGACGCAGTAGCTGCTTGTCCTATTCTTCCAGGGCCCTTTCTCAACAGTGGCATGGACCAGATAGTAACAAGTAGGGCGCTACCCAAGTCATCAGGCCATTGCTGGGAACTGTTGACAAGCACTCAGTGGAGGTCACAAACTGCTTCTCGGTGCTGAACAAGACAGAAAGTGTGATGGCTGTTGACATGGAATTTGCTAAGAACATGTATGAACTGCACAAGAAAGTCTCCAAATAAGCTCATGCTGGACTGGTACGCTATAGACCATGACATCACAGAGCACTCTGTGTTAATATATGAGTGCTACAGCTGAAGCCTCTAACCCCACTCACCTCCCTGTGGGCAGAGTCTCTAGAATAGCCATGTGAGCATCAAGACCTAGATCAGCACTTTTTACATGAACATGAAGATATGATCAGCACTTTAATGTGTGTCCCTGGGAGGACCATGAGGGTGATGGTCACCTCTGATGGTGAAACGTGTGTTATGACACTGAATGTATTTAACTGAGCATAAAGACATGTTTTAGCCACACCCATGTGACTGGACTCTCAAGTGACTTGCAGCAAGTAGGAGGAGCTCAGGCTCACATTCAGCATGCCCTAAGCGCAGTACTGCAATATGCAGAGGATGGACCATCTGGAGTCCTGCAGACAACACCCTGGGTCACTTCTTGATAAGTCTGGTTAGCCAAGTACCTAAAGTAGTTCCTAATGACTTCAAGGCCAAGCTCATGAGTGACATCAGTGACCTGCTTATAGTGACCTACATGGCCAATCTCACGCAATCCCATATAACCCTCAATGAAAACTTGTAAAGCCGTGAATAGTTCCCAAAAGCATTCCTGTCACTCTAAGCCCCAACACTAGGACTCAGAATGGAATGAAGCTGAATGGTTTCTTTTTGGTTTAAAACACACTGAGTCAGTCAACTGCCTATGACTCTAAAACATATGCTATCTTTTATTTAAAAAAAAAAAAACACTCTATGACATTGGCTTCTGTGATGTCTTTGGAGACTCGACTACAAAGCAAGTGAAAAAAAGTTAAAATTAACAAATGAACTACATCAAACTGAACACCTTCTACACGGAGAAAGAAACAATCACAAAAAAACAGAATACACCCTACTGAAATGGAAGAAAATATTTGCACATCATACATCTGGCAAGGGAGGGACTCCTATCCAATAGCTACAAAAATCTCATAGGACTCAGCGAGAAAACAACCCAATCAAAAATAAATAAATAAATAAGCAGAAGCATTAAATAGGCATTTCTCCAAAGGCATACGGATGGTCAAATGGCACATGAAAAAGTGCTCATCAACACAGATCAGGTTAAAGCAAATCCCAACCATAATGAAATATCACCTCACACCTAAGAGAATGGCCCATTTCAAGAAGAATGGAAACAACAAGTGTTGGCAAGGATGTGGAGAACTAGGAATCCTCTTATACAGTTGCTGGGAGCATAGACTGGTCAGCCCCTATGTTGAGGTTTCTAAAATTATTAAACATAGATCCATAGCATGATCCTGAAATTGTACTGTGTATAATTGAAATTGTCGGTGTATAATTGACACCAACTCGAAGAATACAAAAACACTAATGTGACGGGATATATGCACTCCTATGTTCACTGCAGTACTATTCACAATCACCCACAATGGTATACTAATTAGCTATTTAAACAACATAGACAGAACTAGAGAGGATTAAGCTAAGTGAAACAAGTATATGAAGGAAATACTGGGTGTCCTCACTCATGTGGCATATTAAGAATACCACAAAGGAACAGACAAAACTAAACCAAAACAAACCCAAGAAATCTGACTTTAGAACTGAGATGACCAGAGAAGCAGGGATGGTGGTGGAGAGCAAAAGCAGGGAGGGGGGCGGGGCAAAGGAAAAGGTGGAGAATTTTTGGTTCTTTGCTCCTGGAAATGTTTCATATTGTGGTGACACCCATCTGAAGAGGTGTAAGTCTATACTCCTAAATGACAATGTTACCTTCGTAAAAGAAATATTAATAAGAAAAAACTAAAATTCAAAAACACTTCATTAAAGACAAATCAGACTATCTTTCCAAAACGGATATTCTGTTACTTCCTACCACCAGTTATGAAGGCTTAAGTAAGTGACTCCTTCCATTGGTCTGCAATGTGTGGAGGAAACTATTACTTAGATAATTCATCTTAAAATGCAATTTTTTTAATTATAGCATTATTCTAAAGACCATGTATATTTCCAATCCTAAAAATAACCTTAAAAATATTAGCACCTGGGCCTCCCCTGGTGGCGCAGCGGTTGAGCGCTGGGCTGCGAAGCTGCCCGCAGGGCCTGTTTGATCCCAGGCCACCAGCGAGGGTCCCACATGGTGCAGCAGACCTCTCCTGCAGCACCCGCTGCTACCCTCAGCAGTGTTTCGTCAGTCTGCCTGTTCTGTTCCCTGCTCTGGCTCTGGTGGATTCTCTCCCCCTCCCCCTCCCGCGCTTCTGACTGTACCCAGCGCTTGTATAAATAAATAAATAAATCTTTTTAAAAAAATTTAAAAAAAATATTAGCACCTGCATTTTATAAATAAGGAATATGGGCTCAAAGAGTTGAAAAATTTGAACACATTACATATAACACTAGCAAAACTAAGAATAGTTTATCTCTAGACTTTTTACTTTTATACTAAACCAAATATATGCAATGTATTTTTCACATTGTCTAAAATTTAGACTACAAATTTAAATTTATTATCTAGTACCTTATATTGCCAGGTAATTTTTTTATAAATAAGATAAAAAAGAAAGATGCTTCAGAGATTATAATAAGTCTTATGCTATCCTGTGTTAATTTTGATGAAATAATGAAAACAGAATTCTCTGTCATCTTATGATTTACTTCAAGAAGTGTGAAATTTTTGCCTGGCTCTTTATTCTAGAAAATAAACCTCTGAAAATTCAAAAGACAAAATGTAAATACAATGAATCATTAATGTGAATACAATGAGTCATTATTTGTTAATTTTATGTACCTTAGACTTTTGAAAGATTTCTTAGATTTTTTAGATAACAGTTAATTAAGGTGATTCCTATCCATACTCTAAAGACTAACACATTTTTCTTCATATAGCTCACATGCCATTATGATAAATGACTATAGGCAAAGAAATTCCAGAACAGTCTCAGTCTATAAACAATCAACTTCCTAAAACAAATTACCATGACATAGCTAGATGATCATGCCTAATAAATAGCTTGACAGGCATAATTCTATCAAAAATCAGCAAGTGAACCAATCACATTATAGTGCTTATCCCTTTTATCCATCTAGGAAGTAGCAATATTCTTACTTACCCCATGTTTCTGAGCAGCTCTGACAACATCAAGGAGAACATCTTCCTCAACAAATGGTCTCACAGCATCGTGGATAATCACAACTTCTGGCTTACAGAGCTTGGAGCTGGGCTGATCCTCGGCCAGTGCTTTTAGTCCATTAAAAATTGACCTGTGGCGAGTCACTCCAGCTTCCACTACTGAGATGCGTTTATGCTGGTACTTCTGAATAATAGTATTCATTGCTTCCATATTCTCTCTAGTTACTGCCACGACAATGTCCTTTATCCAACATACTCTAAAAGTAAAGTATGCATACATTTCATATAAATTGATTCTTAAACTGAAGTTAAGCTAATAACAAAAGTGAGTATCTAATAAGTACTATATATCTTCATAAAGATTAAAAACAAAATTAATAACAAAGTCAGTTTTATTTATTTATATTAAATCTAGTAGAAAGAGTTAAAAAAATTAATCTGGGTATTTCATACTACAAACAGACACATGGAATTTCACAGTATACAGTGTGAAATTACTGTATATAATGAAAAATATATTGGGAGTTTAGACATACCTATAGACCAAAGATTTCTGACAGAAGTTGAATGTGAAGAGAATATCAGTAGATTGAAAGAAAATGTGACAGGATAATGCTTTTACATTGCTTTTTGAATTATTTTTCAATAGCAACAGTTCAAAGCATTTTTGACTTCCAAATGTGTGCTCTTTCAAGGTAGTTATTAATTGGCAACAAAGTTGGACAACTAATCTAAGTAAACTTTGTCAACATCAAGGTGGAATACGATAGCTTAAACGGGGACACTAAATTTCTATAAATATGAATCAAGCTCAAAATTGACAAACTCATTTAATGAAATTTAAAGCAAACGGAATTAATCTTTCAAAGCACACACCAAAAAAGATCAAGCTTTTTTTTTTCTGTTGTATCTAAGACTTTTTCTTAAAGATCTACTGGTGAACTCAACTATCAGAAGTACACAGAATTGAATGATGTCTGCATTAAGGAAATTTGGCAGACTTCTCTTAAACACCAGTGCTAACATCAGCTAATGTCAATACAGATTCAGTGTTGTACTGTAAACAGGCTCAAACCAGGAAAACTTTCCCTGAAGTCACTTTAACATTCACTGGAATTATTAGCCTGTGAGATCCTCTATATTCACTGCTAGGCAGCTAAGCCTAAGAGATAGAAAAGGGGTCTAAAAATTACTAAGCAATGCTTCATTGATTTACTCAGTAATTAACAATATCCTACTTTCTGTTATTGAACAAACTATTCCTATAACAGAAAATCTCATTCTGCCTGTGGTTACGATGCCACACTTCAAAACCAAAAGGTACTCTGTGGATATAGTGGCTCTTCCTTTTAAGTTCATTCCTTTAGCTAATGTGTATTCAACAGAGAATAAATAATTAGTATTGCGTATACAATGGAAATAGTCACTGCTTTCAAGAGTTTAGAGATGAAGCCAGTAAGAACACCAATAAATAACTGCAAGTTGTGATCAAGTGAAGAAGTGCAGGTTCCAGAACCCCAGGCAAGTTGAGTATCTGACCAGCACACAGAAGGCCAATATCATGCTCCCTAAAGAAACAGAGTTGCTTCCATGCAAATGGCAAACATTGGGAAAATAGGAACAGGGATTTAGAGGGAGAAGGAGGGGGCTTGTGTAAACAGAATCCATGGCCTGGTGATGAGGGGTAGGAGGAAGTAGTGGGAGTTCAGAGAGCAAGGGGAAATAGAGCCCATAAACAAGCTGGAAGTTCAACCAAGGGCTAGCTAGACAAGACCATGGGTACCTCCCTGGGGTTTTAGTCCATAATCCTACAAAGGAAGCCATGGAAAATCTTCATATGAGAGGGCATTTACACTGGGAAAAAAAAAACACTCTCTTTCCCCAATATTCTAAGCACTATTTTATGACAAGATGGGAACTGAGGTAGAACAGAATAGCACCCAAAAGACATTCACTTCCTAATTCCCAAAGCTTATGAACGTTACCTTACATGCCAAAAGGAACTCTGCAGATGTGATTAAGTTAAGGATTTTGAGATGGGAAGATCATCCATGATTATCTGGGTGGATCCAATATAATCATGACCTTTGATGTGAAATTGAAACAGGAGAATCAAAATATAACAATAAAAGCAGAGGTCAGGGTGATACAGGACTTCAAGTCCAAGAAGCAGGGAACCTCCAGAACATGGAAATGACAAAGAAATGGATGGTCTCCCATCTCCAGAAGGAATACAGCAATGTCAACACCTTAATTTTAGCCCAGTGAAACTGATTTTGGACTTCTGATCTATGGAAGATGTAAGATACTAAACTTGTATTGCTCAGTTCATGGAATATTTTAACAACAGCAATAAGGAAGCAATTTAAGGGCATAAATGTTAACCTGATTGCAAGAAAGAAAATAGGATGGAGACAAAGAATGCAGTAAGGCAGGGTAGGAGGCTGCTGCAAGAGTCTAGGCAAGATGATGAAGACAGCCTGACTAACAGATGGAGCTTGCAGATGGGAATTTAAGAGATAAAGTAGAGGTATTAAGCTACAGGTGTCAGTAAGAAAGACTGACAAAATAAATATCCCATAAAATGGCTAACATCAATTAAGTATTTATTATGTTTAAGTATCATCCATATTCTAATTTATGTAATCCTCACAACACTATACTGTCTCTCATAATATGGGAAACTTAGGTGATACAGAGCTACATTACACTGTATTTTTACCATCTTATGCCAAAATACTTGAAGCAGGAAAAACATTGTTACAAATACAACATTCCATTTCATCTTCTAGAATATAGACTCCATGGTAACAAGGACAATATCTGTTTCTCTCATTACTTTATACCTAAATTCTAGTAGGTATCAATAATTTTTTCAATAAGTAACTTTGGCCCATCTTATCTATCTAAAGCAGTGTAATATCTTAGAACACAGTTTATAAAAATGCAGGAAGTACTGTTCATTAACCTGGTTTGCTACAAAGATTTAAAATAAAAATAATCTTCCCCTTGCAATGTGAGGTTGCTGATTATTTTGTTTAAAAGGCATTTGACTCTTCACTCTGATTTCTAAATCTTAAAGCTCCTGGTGGACCTGGATTATTTATGTTTTATCTGACACCTAGAGGAATTTTAATCAAAAGTAAAGAAACATTGCAGTTATATTCACAGAATACCAAAGAATAAAATATATAGTGATCTATGAAGCAATTAAAAGGATTCTGGAATAAGACTAAGTGTAGGTGGCTTTTTGTTTTGGAACCCCCACTCCTTTCACTGCAAATACAACAATTGATTGAACTCACAATTGGGCCTCCCTGGTGGCGCAAGGGGTTAAGAGGCAACCTATGAAGCTATCTGCAGCCACTGAAGCGCGGGTTCGATTCCCAGCCAGCCAGAGAACAACCTCTGGCCTGTACCCCAACTCTTGTATGCATAAATAAATACATCTTTAAAAAAAAAAGAACTTACAATTGACACACTATACTTAAAAAAGCCTTTAGCAAGTAAAGTTCCTCAATGCCTCTCTAAATATAGGATCCCCAAGGTCCTGTTCTCACAACCATACCTGTGACACAGGCAGTCATCTCTTCCATAATTGCACCATCTCTTAGCTGATCTCCTCCTTCGCATCTCATCCCAACACAATCCATCCTCACCACTTCCACCTGATTTTTCTCAAATGCAAACCTGGGGCCATCTCCTGCTGGCTCTTGAGCAAGGCCCTGCAATACCTGAATACCTCAGTCTACTTCTTACACCACTGGGTCTCTTCTTCCTCTACTGACCACATTCTCTCTCTCAACCAGGTCTTTGCATATGCTGCTTCTCTTTCCTGTTATCACTACCCCACATCTTTATCATGCCCCTTCCCCACCACTCCTTGTTCATTCATACTTGTTCTTCAACTTTCAATTTATATGGCCTCTTTCAGGAAGTCTTCCCTGTTATGTTGGGTAGGATATCCCTGCTCTAGGCTTTCTTATCACCAGAAAGTCCCATCAGACATGATACTGTACTGTTTCAATTCCAGCTCCCCCAACAGATTGCCAACTCATAAGAAGAAAAAACTATACCCCAGAGCTTGGTGTGTGCTAAACTTTTAGTAAAATTAATAAGAGAAAGAACAGCTAAGAGGCTTGAAGTCTTTGCCAGCAGCCATGCACTGTAGAACATTTTACCTACAATATCTCACTTAAATACATATCAGCTTTGTGATGTTGGTTATTATTATCTCTATTTACAGATCTACTGGCCTGCTCATGACCACACATCTAGGAAATGAAGACACCCGACTGGTCCCCCCAGTATGACTATGGAGCTCTCACTGTTAACCACCGTAAATGCACTAACACTGTCAGAGAGGGAGGTCATAAAATCCAAGAGCAAAAAGATCATGTCTAGATCATTGTATCTCCCACATTTCATTTCTATTATCAGTGATAAACCACATAACTTTGCTGCTTTTGTGGTCAAAATGGTCACATTTCTTTTAACTTCTTATAATTCAAAAGTAGGCATCCATTTGTTCATTTATTCATTCAACAAATATCAAGCAAGCATTTAGCCTTTGCCAGGCAAATGTTAGATACTGGGGATACAGTAATGAAGACTTATAGAATTCATGACCTCACATATGGTATGTCAATAAATACCTGTTAAGTGAATAAAGGAAGCTTCAAAAATTGGAAATAAACTGCTCTTGTAGAAAAAAATTAAAGGTAACATCACACTATGTTTGGTTTTAATTACAATAGGGCTGTATTTTGTACCAGCCAGCTAATTAAAACTCTTTTCAACTAAATCAGTGGCAGGATTGCTCCATAAGGCAAAGGCTTAACTTGTCCCCAAAGCTTGCCATGTCTCTTACTTTTCATAGCAAATTCCACCATAAAAAAATAGGTTAAAAGCCAATTTAAAGACATTCTGCTATTTCTTGATGAAAAATTACATTGAATTAAATGTTGAAATATATATTAAAAGGTGGGATATTACTTTGACATGGTGTAATCATTCAGGTATCTAGTCAATGAATAAATTAATGATGTCCCAAAGGCAAATTCCACTTTTATAAGAATGTTTTGAAATAGTTATACAGTAATTCTCTATGTTCCATCAAACAGAAAGTAGCCAAGGTAGATGAAAATAATAACAAATAGATGTATTTATGGTCTCAGCATGTTTCACACAATTGTATGATACTCTAAACGTAAAATAATGATTTAAACCAATATTTCTCAAACTGCTTAATTCAGAATTCATTAGTGTGTCATGAATCAAGTTAGTAAATTTAGATTAACATTTTTGGGTAAATGAAATAGAAACTGGCATAATAGGAAAGTTACAATGCACAGCAAAAATAGTAAGCACAGGTTTTTGAGAAACTTCCTTTCATATAGGCATGTATGTAAGTAAGTATGTGTTTGTCACCTAGTCATTCTATAGACTGCACTTCTTAGACCAAGTCACATTAAAGTGTAGAAAATACTGTTTTAGACCGCTCTTAAAAGATAACGGGTTTACTATGCTATTTTGTTCAAAAGCCAAGCATTACCCAGTACTTACAAGCCTTTATAAGTACTGTTTGTATTTCAAAGGATTTACTCACATTCTTTCCTAGTTATAGAATTAAAAGTCTTTTATAGTATTAAGATTTAAATAGGTAGACTCATGGGATTGAAAAAGACCTTAAGTACCTCACACAGTGCTACTGAATATTTGCTGAATCGGTGCATTTGGTCACCCTCCTAAACTCAAGGCAAGTCCACACCAGAGGCTCTATAACAGGATTATATCTTCCTAGCATATTTTTTATTTTTTTATTATTTTTTTAATTTTATATATTTTTTTACATCATTTTTCATCTTTGCACAATGTATGCATTTTCATCTTGGTTATAGTCCCCATACAATTCCCACCCCCGCCCCTTGTTTTATAAATATAAATCTAACCTCAAGTTCCATTACTCTTACATATATTTTGAGGAAGGAATATCTCAAATATTTTCTCCCACAACAAGCATTACTTGTAGGAATACTCTTCTGAGTTTAAGAAAGTCAGTTGACTTTTTAAAAGTGCTTTTCTAAATAAACACATTTTTTTAAAAAATTTGAAAAATCAAGCCCTGTTAATTCCTCTAAATCTCTCTCACCCAGGCTGAAGAAGTTTGGCCCCAAGGGATGGTGGCAGCTCTGCTCACTGACTTGACAGCTTCCATGGAAATTAAGTCTCTGAATTGTCCCTGAGTCATAATTTATAGATTTCCATCTCTCCATATCCACCCTGGTATTTCTGCAGCCAAGTATTAAAATGGTGTCAAGAGGCTAAGTCCTGATTGCCTTCACAATTTCAAGTCTTACTATCAGCAGGAAGACTTCCTGTTGTCAATTCCAACTTACTAGTTCTGGTCCTAGCTCCTGTCTTCTTACAGGAGGCCAGTGGAGGTCATAGGGAACATAAAAAAAAATCTAATCAACTGACCTTTACAAAATACAGTCCTATTGTAATTTCTGGTACAAACCACAGGCCTATTCCTCCCCTTGACTCGGATTCAATGCTGTATTAATGATTCATGAAGACAAATTTTTTAAAATCAAATATAGGTATTTATATATAAATATATATGTGTGTATATATAATATGTGTGTGTGTCACTCAACTGAAAGCATCCTAAATACCTTTTCTATTCTGAGTCCCTAATACAATGAATCCCTAAAATCTGTCAATTCTTCCTCCCAAATATTTCTCATGCCTTCCCGATACCATTTCTAGTATCTTAGCTTAATTTAGGTAATTATATTGCTCATTTGTATTAACATTTTTGTATTAATTTCTAATCTATCTTGTTCAAACAGAATGTGTCACGGTTTTTCAGAAATACAGTAGTACAATTGTTTTTTAAGTACATAAGTAGTAAGATAAGAAACTCAATTTTAAAATTCAGGATTTCCAAAAACATAAACTTACAAATGTACAAAATGGGTTTTTTTCCTTCAGTTCCTCCTGACTTACATCACTCATGCAGACTAACATTAACCAAACTAAAAAGGAACTGAAACACAAGTTAGAATGCCAATATATTAACAAGCAAAAATATACAATACTATCACAAAGCCTGGACTGCTTTGTATTGGAGGGACAGCATTTTCTTTTTATGAAAAATTTATATGAAAAGTCAATTTATAATAAGGTTTCAGATCTAGAAACAAGCTTCTTAAGTAGTGTCCTCCACCTAAGAAAATTCAAATCTCACAAGCTATGGGGAACACTATAGCTCTTCCTATACCACCAGCCCACCATCACTATGAATCCTTATAAGCATAGCTAAAGTTTGTGTCTTTAACTTGCTTTTGTTGTTCTCACTTTTTTAAAAAGCTAGTCCAGGATAACTAACCCTCATTAATGAAACTCTTCCCTTAAATATTTGAAACCACAAAGTAATTACTGTTAGGAATTTTTACTTCCCACTTCAGACCTGGGAATATATTTTAAAACAGCAAAATTTGGATAAAGGACTTGATCAACTGTGACTGGATTTTACAACTTAATTACCAGAGTTTTATGCCCCTACTAATGAATACCATCGTCACGTCATTTCTTTACTTGGAGTCACATTTCCTTTCAGAAATGCAGGTCTTAAATAGTTATATAAGGGACTAATACCTTTGATCTTAGTTCCTTATCAGTAAAATAAGAAAAATTCTCTTCAACTACAATCTGTAGCTCAATCATTTATTTCAAATTCCTCTTAAAGGTCAAAAGAAAACTTTTAAACCCCTAAAAATATTTTTAATCAACTTCTTTGAAAGACCCTTGAACCTAATGCAACCCAGAAATTAGTTATTAATACATGTGTCCTTTTACTTACACCCATAATGTACAGATCTGAACTACCAGTTACATAAACTTAAACATAGTATGTGTACATATACACTTAAATACTTATCACATGAATTGATATATATACATACACACACACACACAATTGCTAATTATAATAAGCATACCTACCAGTTTTACACTCTAAACTCCATTCGTCTGAGACTTCAGTCAACATGTCTCAGATATATAAAGTTCAGAGATTTTTGTGTATCATTGAATCTAATAATTGGCTTTCTAAGAAATTCACTGACACTCAGAACTTGGCTAAACTAAAAAAATGTATTTTTCCAATTTTATCAGAAGGGAAAAAAACCCAAGTCAATTCACAAAATAGATTTTCTATCAATGTCTCTTCCAACTTCTCAATGATAGCTCAGGCACTTCAGTAAGCAATCTGTTTGACAATTTTAAAACATCCTTGAGGGCCTCCCCGGTGGCACAGCGGTTGAGCGCTGGGTTGCGAAGCTGCCCTCAGCCTCTGCAGCGCCGGTTCGATCCCCAGCCCCTGGGCAAGGGTCCCACATGGCGCGCAGACTTCTCCTGCTGCCGGCTGCTCCCCTCAGCAGTGTACTTCGGTCCTTATGCCTGCTCTGCTCCCCGCTCTGGCTCTGGTGAATTCTCTTACCCTCCCACACTTCTGACTGTACCTAGTGCTTGTATAAATAAATAAATAAATCTTTAAAAAAAAAAAAAATCCTTGAGTTTTCCTTAGAGGCTAAGAATCTCATCATTCCAAAATGCAGTCTAGCTCTTAATTCTTACTGTGCCATGGAACAACTCACTTAGCCATTACCTGTGCTGGTTCTGAGCTATCCAGTAAGTCCCCGCTGTTCTAACACAGACCTGGGAGTCAAACTACTCCTTTTAAATGCTGTAACCAACTGTCATCTTTTTGGCGATCTCTACGCCACCTTCAGAGGTAACATGGTGCATTAATTCCTGACCCTTTCTAAGTTCCTTTGGCTTCAATCATCTTGCTTCTTCACTGCAGCTGTTCCACCTGAAGGCTATGTTTTGGCTTTCTTGGGGTTGTTAAATCTGTTTGGTCACCACTCTTCTCTCTCCTTCCAGTGTTTTGTTGATCTTTCTTATTTCTGCTCTACCTCCCTGTCATTCATGTTTTCATTTCCATGTAACTATGCATTTTTAGTCACTTTGGATGAATCAATGAAGAAGCAGAAATAAACACATTTAAATGACAGTGGCGCAAAACAAGAAAGGTTCTATTTCTTTATATTTCCCTACTCCATTTTAGGTCTTTCGTGATCTTCTCTTTCCTAGGTCCTAATTAGTTGCATATTGGTTCAAAGTTACAGAATACAAATCAATGCATAAGGTTATTTTTCAACTAATATCTTTAACTTCTCAGTCAGATAATAACAAAGGAATAAAAATTACTCAAAAGTTCTAAGCCCTCCATTAGTGAGACAGCAAAAGTTTAAACATGGAAAATTATAACTTATGAAGGACAAATACAATGAGCCTTTGGAGTCAAATTCTGAACATCATATACTTCCAGTTCTGAAGGCCAAGGAGAATTGATACTTTCTTAATATAACATATCTGACCCACCTGCATGACATCCCATTTTTTTCTTATTTGGAACCCTGAGAGCTGTCCCTTCATAAGAAGCACAGATAATTCCTCCAAAGACCAAAAATAGGAATTTATAAAACACTTTGTTTCTCTTTCCTTATTTGAACTTGTATAGTCTTTCAAGACCGAATGACATAGGCAAATAGCAAGAGTCTATGAAGCCCATCTATTTAGCAAGAGAAGAGCTTTCCTTTGACAAATGGCCAAGAAGTACCAATCATGTACCCCTGAAACATGGTTTCCAAGGATTTCCTGAGATATATCCAAAATATAAATTATATTCCATACATTCTTCACGAATTGTAATGGAGACAAAACTGAGTCACGAAGTATTTCAAAATAAAGGTTTTGGTTACTATGAAAATTTTATGACTGCTGGTATCAATTAAGTAAATAGAAAACAAGTGTCCTGCTTTATTTTCAATAACAAAGCTTTCCAGAACATTCTTTTTTTTTTTTTTTAAAGATTTATTTATTTATACACGCACTGGGTACAGTCAGAAGCAAGGGAGGGTGAGAGAATTCACCAGAGCCAGAGCGGGGAGCAGAGCAGGCAGAAGGACCAAAGTACACTGCTGAGGGGAGCAGCGGGCAGCAGGGGAGGTCTGCGCGCCATGTAGGACCCGCCTCCAGAGGCCGGGGAGCAGCCGGGGATCCAACCGGCGCTGCAGAGGCTGTGGGCAGCTTCGCAACCCAGCGCTCAACCGCTGTGCCACCGGGGAGGCCCCAAACATTCTTTTACTTTAAAAGTGAGTTTCTTTTTAATATTCACCTATCTCAGGCTGCCTCAGAAGACACAAAAAAATGCAAAATAATGCAGGAGGTTTTTTTCATAGAAAGGAAAATTGAAATTTAAAAAGTGCACAATTCCCTACATCTAATTACTAAGTATTCAAAGATTCTACTAGCCAAGAGCCCATCGGGTTCCATAGGATTACCTGCATGTCGGAACTATGCTGTCACAATAGGACACTGGCATGTGATACGTGCAGGATTCATACACAATGGTTTGAAGGCACTCTCCCCTCCCATTACCCAGAAAAATGGAAGACTACAGAGATGAGAAAGACCTGGAACTGTTTCAGTGCTTGCATGAATTTCAGATGTTACCACTGGCCTGGTTACAAGAATCAAGGGTCATTATGTCTCTTTATACTTGTATTTTCCAAATGACAACATTTAGAAAGTAAAAGAACCACTGGGGATGCGACTTGGGCCCTTTGGCTGGTTTCTGGGGCATGTGAAAAATTAAGGGAAGTGAAGGGGGGGGGTGTCTCTTTTCCTGATAACTTGCTACCCTCCTTTGAGTGGACCCTCACTAGCTTCCTTGTCATTCATTACAATTTCCCATTATGTGCCTATACTTACAGACGTGTATGAGCCTTCCTCTGATTGGCATAGCCCAGGAACACTATGCTAAACAGATACCATCTATCTTGAAATACAAACAACTCACACTTCAGTCCAAGGTTTAACATGCTACCACAGCTCCCCTCTCGCTTCATGAAATTTAAACACTCTAACAACATGCACGTAGACCTCTGTACTCCCCACTTCCCACCCCTCCAACCTCACCCACGCTCCATGACTTTACCCAGATGTAAAAAACTAAGTAACAACACGCCCCCTTTCACCCCCAGAGCTCCTCACTACTGCTCCCCTAGATCACCTTCTCCCATTCCCACCCTCCATTTCCTCAATGAGTCCTCTATTTCCGTACAAAATAAAGCGCGATTGGGCCTCAATTCCAGAAATCTAGCACCCTCAAATCTACTTCCCAAGTGAAAGAGTTGGATTAACTTGTGCTCCTCGGCCCACCTGCAGCACCTAGCCATGAGCACAGTCTGCCTGTGATGAAGGGGTTCAATTAAGGTTTGTGAGAGAATGGATAAAATGAGCAAAGGCCATGAAACTTGATGTGGGCGTAAAAGTTACAACTCCCACAAGCAGGGGCGAAAGGCTCCTAAAACAGCGCCTCCAAATGAGACCCCACAGGGGTCCCTGAACTAAGCATCCCTTAGCTCCAACCGTGTCCTCCTCAGCCCAGCTCCGCGCAGCTCAGCCCAGCTCGCGCAAGGCTTGGGGAGCTTCAGGAGCCGTGGCGGCAGCCCCCGCTGTTCGTCCCTCTGTTCCAGCGCCAAAGCCGTTGTCTCCGAGCGGCCGGCAGAAATCCAGCCGAGCTACAATGGCGCTGGCAGTCTCGTGTGGGGTCTGGCTGAGTCTGCGAGTGCCGCGGAACAAGTGCCGCGGGCTGCCCTGAGGGGCGCTGGGCTGGGAGCGGGAGGCCGAAACCCGGGACCGCGGGGCGCGCGCGGCGCCGCATTACCTCTCCAGGGCCTGCAGGGTGTAGCTGATGAGCGGCCTCTCCAGGATGGGGCAGAACTGCTTCGGGGTGGGGACGCCCATCCTCTCCCCGCTCCCCCCGCGGGCAACACCGCGGCCACGGCCGGCGCGCGGAGCCCTGGCTCGGCCCGGGCCGCGCTCGGCGAGGAAGCCGAGGCCGCCTGCGCCGCGCCGGGCAAGCTGCGCAAGCAAGGCCCCGGCTCCGCGGGCCCGCAGGCGCCCGGCAGCCCGCGCTCCATGGCGGCGAGCGGCGAGTGGGGCTACAGGCTCCGCGGCCGCGGGTGTCCTCTGCCGGGGTCGCGGGGTGTAGGGGCGGAAGGGCAGGGGCGCGGGTAGCGCCCACTCGAGCGGCGCGGGCCCGGCGGCTGCGGGACCCCAGGGGACAAACCGGCTGCCTCTCTTCCCTCCTGGCGTGTCTGAGGCCTCTGCCAGCGCCCCCGGGAGGGCTGACTTTCTCGGCTTTTCGCTTCTCCCTTGCAGAACTAGAAATCACCTCGGCTGCATGGGTCAGTCGTATAGCTAAGGCTTCCATTAAACTTAACAAACAGTGACTATACAGTAGAGGTCTGGAACGACCTCCCAGTCCTGTTTTGAAGACATTTGGAAGAGATGCGCATTCAAGTCACAGGATGCCATGAAGATGGGCCCCCTGATTTTCACTAAGTTCCCTAGGAGGTGGATGAGATGTTATTATGACACAGCAACACCCAAACACCCGGAGTTCTCAAATTTATTTTGAAATTGGATTCATTTGGGGGACTTAAGAGGGCTGAGGCCTCAGAGATTAGGATTTAATTGGTCTAGTGTTTGGCCTAGGTTTTGGAATGTTCTCGAAGATCCCCAGGTGATGATTCTGGTGAGCAGGAACATTTTGGAACCAACAGACTGAAGCATATCTTGCCCTTATTGAGTACTGTCGTTGCTTAGCAATGTTTACCATGAAAATGTTTGTGAAGAAATTGGAGTGTCAGCATTTTGTTTTAGGTCCCTAAAATGTAAACTCCATGACAGCAGGGCCTTAACATTGGCTTATACTATTATGTAAGTTTCAGATGTACAACATTGTAAGTCAACTCTGTTGTGTTCACTAACACAAATCTAGTTTCCATCCTTTTCCTACTTTTTTGATTCGGATTGTGTGCCCTGCTCCTGGAATGTAACAGAAGTTTAGCAGATACTTATTCGCTGAATTATGGATTGAATAAATAAATGGTAATTGAAGGTATATGTAATTATTTGCTAATTCATACTTACCCATCTTTACCCATCAATAGTTAAAATTCTGACATAAGGAATTATTTTAACCAAGACCCCCCCAAAAATGCTGTTAATTAAACACTATTTATTAAGAATTTTTATTTCATATTCTAGAAAGTATTTTAGACTTTGATATAGATGTTTTAATCACATGTTACTCATACACTCATAAAAAAGAAAATAGAAGTAAAATATATTGATTAAGGTATGCCCAAAACACCTTGAAATTCAGAATTTGGCACTCCTGAGTATTTTTGTACTCATTTATATACATGTTCTCCCACAAAATTCCCATGTTTTTCTCTGTGTAGCAAAAGGATTGGTGAATCTGGATATCCCCAATACTATTGCACTATTGTCAGTGGCATCAAATTCTTTGACATTAACATTCTTTGCTAGCTTTACTGTCCAGAAAAAAGTTAATGGAAGGATTTCAAGCAACGACCATAGTTTGTATTTTTGCCCCACCACCATCCCTTGTATTCCACTGACCCTTTCTCCCTCCCCCCTCACATTATTAGTGTCCTCTACTTTTTATGAGTATTGTCAAATTGTCCACTTTGTAAACATCCATTATTAATCTTTGTCATTCTGACTTACTACACATAATTCGCTGCAACTACATCCATTTTGCTTTAAATGACCACATTTTGTCTTTCCTATGCCTGAATAATATTCCTACCATTTGGCTGTATTCATTTAATATTTCTAATAGAGTTTTGATGGAGTCTTTGGGGCTTTCTGCATATTGTATCACATCAGCAGCCAATAAAGATAGTTTCAATTTTTCTTTTACAATCTGGATTCCTTGTATTTCTTGTCATTGATTGCTCTAACTAAAACGGCTAATACTTAATTAAACAGGAATGATGGCTTTAGGCATCCTTGTCTTGGTCCTGATCTTAAAGGGAAAGATTTCAGTTTTTCAACATTAAATATATTTCACCATTAAGTATAAAATTTATATCTGAGTAACTCTAAAATACTTTCTAAAATATGAAATAAAAATTCTTAACTAATAAACATAAAGTGTCAATGTTTAATTAGCATTTTTTTTTTTTGGTCTTGGTTAAAAAATCCCTTTTGTATGACTGTATGGCCTTTATTATGTGAGGTAAGTTTTTTCTATTTCCATCTTATTTAGAATTCTTATCAAAAATGGATAATGAATCTTATCAAATGCTTCTTCTGCATCTAATGAGATTATCTTATAATATTTTCTCTTGTTGATGTAATATATTGCATTGATTGATTTACATATAAATCAATCCCACTTGATTAATTCCACTTGATAATGATGTACAATACTTACATTATCGAATTTGCTCTGCTAGTGTTTTGTTGAAGATTTTTGCACCAATATTCATCAGGGATATTGGTCTGTAGTTTTATTTTCCTATGTCCCTTAACTAGACCCTCAGCACAGATGTCAATATACACTGCATGATATATCTTGGACATATTTAAAAATTAATTTCAGAGAATATTAGATCAATTTGGGTTAACTTTTCTAACATTAACCCAAGTAATTAGCATTGTCAGTCATTCCTCTCCTCCCTAACCACATTTATTGTTTTAGTAACATTTCTAGAGGTTAGTTGGGGTGTTGCTCACAAATGCTAATGAACTGCTTAATGGTTTACCCTTTAATTTTGTTGAAATAGGAGCCAAAGAAAATAAATTATAGTTCTACCATGGACCAGGCCGAGTATTTCTCTTAGTCTGTGAATTCTAATTCCTGTTTTGTCATTATGTATCTTATGTAAATAAATGGTACAGTCTATTAACCTTTGTCCTTTAATTCATTTTATGCATAAAAAAAGGTGACACTCAGATTCGAAGTTTCTTTGTGGATAATTCAAACTAAACACATGACAAGATTGTTATCTTTCACTTTCTCAATATTTCTTGTAAAGTTAATTATCAACTGTCTCAACCATTCACTTTGCTTTTCCTCTGTAGCTAAAAAGGGAAACAAGGGTAAATATTTAGCCTTACAAATTAATGATAACTTAGACAATATTAATGGCACCAAAGTTCAACTTTTCAAAGAATCACCTGGGGACAATTGTTAGTACATACAAAATTGTTGTATATTTTATATATAATAAGTTACATATTATGTAATAATTTTAGAAGATATATTACTGGCTTTCTGAAAGAAAGAAGTTGTGATAATTGTTATAACAAGTGGAGACTAATACAGCTTCATGCCAAGAAATTTCTGAGAGAAATTTTGAACTCAGAAGTTCTGGAGCAGGTCTAGAAATCTGCATTTTAATAGACTTCCTTAGGTGATTCTAAAGTTGGTATGGACCAAACTTAAATAAAATATCTACACCTCAGATCACTTTATATTCCATGCATTTAATTTCAAGACTTAAAGCAAAATGTAAGTTATATGTAAAATATGTCATATAGAAATTCATAAGAAATCCATTAAAATGGTCTGCTTTATTTCCTCGTTAATTTATGAGTAGAGAAAGACAAGGGGGGAAACGTTTAACTGCCAGCAAAAAAAAAAAAAAACATGGTAGAGAAATGGAGAATCAAATTCAAAGCCCACCTCTGAGATATTGTGGGTTGGGTTGCAGGCCACCATAATAAAGTGTAAATTGCAATCAAGCAAGTCAAATGAATTTTTTGGTTTTCCAGTGACTATCGTTATGCTTATACTATACTTTAGTCTATTAGATGTGTAACAGCGTTATACCTAAAAAAAAAAAAAAAAAAAAAGTACTTGCCTTAATTAAATGCGGCACAGAGACAGGAAATGAGCACATACTATTGGGAAATGGTGCCAATACGTGTGAGGTATGCCTGTTTTCCCTTGGTTTCCTACAGTTTTGTCATTTAAAAATACCTCAACTCTGAGAACCACCAATGGCCAGATCTTTGACCATAATTTAAACAGAATTGAAATTGTTGCCCAGAACGTTGCTCTCAGCTCAATTCAAGTGAGAAATGCTACATAACTCCAAAAACTATAATGAGGAAATGACCTCTATGAATAAGGAATGTGGGTGAATATCTCTGAAACAAATGACTAGCCTAAAATTGGTGGTGCCCAATTTTCATAATCTGTGGAAAGGAATAACTTGAAATCACCAAAGAGAACAACAGCTAGAAAGGAAAGATTTTCCTATTTCTGCAAGGAAAGATCTCAGCTGTGATTCCTATATAATTTAACATCAACTCATTACTAGAACAAGATTATAAGGGGCGGGGGGAGAACCTAGGCTTTAAGAAGAAAATGCTCCCAGAGAATTCAAAATTATATCTGCTACCTGAGGAATAAGAAAAGTGTAAACTTGTGAATGTGGCATTATGACCACATCCATCACCCCCATCCCTAGGCCCCTGTCAACCATAAAGTCAACTTAGGCATGAGAGGCCCAATAAAGCCTGAATGTGGGGCATCATTGCCTTATAATTCCTTTCCCATGAGAGTGCATATTCTTGGTCAAAAGGAGTTATGCTATGGTGAAGTAACAGAGATGCAAAATGGGTAACATGAATTAAGAAAGAAAGACAAGACTGAGACTCTGATAATATAGTCTCTCCAGTGATACCCAAAGATTCTAGGATATAAACAAGCTTTTCATTTGCATTTAAAAAGTTCACCTCATTGTTCTAGTATGAGGCACTTACTAGGCTAGGTAAAAAAGGAAAAGGGAGAGGAGGGAAGAAGGAGGAACAAGCAGGAGGGTAGGAGGGAGAACAGAAGGGGAAAAAGGAGGAGGAAGAGAAACAAAGTTTGGGCAGATGCTGCTTAATCCAGTTAGGAGAACAATAACGAATCATAACTGGTTGGGATGAGAAGAAAGACAAAGTTTTCTGTAAAAGAAAACTGGCATGTTGCAAAGAAAAAGAAATGAGGTCACCGTGTTATTAATGTTGTATGTGAATATGAGTAAGTTAAGAAATTAAGTACTTCCATTTGTGACCACAGCTACCTGTAATAGGCTTAAGATTTAAGTGAAAAAAATGAATGAGTAAATGAAAGAATTTAAATGTGCCAGTGAATGTAAACCTAAACACAGGAGTGTAGTTAATACTCAGTCTTCAGAAACATTTGCTTGTAACTTCCCAAAAGATGGAAATTGTTTTGATTTGAAGTCTGCTCTCCCCATCTTCATCCAACTTTGTATTTCGTCTACCCTCCTATCATTAATTTCTTAAGAGTTCAAAATGTTGGCAAAATATTCAAAAGAAAAAAGAAAATGGTTTCCCCTCTTGCGTGCATAGCAATTATTCTCTTATCTTCATGAAAATCTATGATTATTGGGCACCACCAATAAAATTACAAAAATAAAATGGAAACTAAAAAACCCTGGTTCTGGGCAAATTTTCAATTACCATCATGCTTGTCTTTGGCCCTCCTGGAATCTTTCCTTCTTGACCTTTTTGCCTTTCTCCTTACTTTCCCCTGAATTGGGTGTCTCACTATCAACTTTGCTGAACATGTTCAACTTGTGGGCTTAACTCTGCCAGTCTTTGTGCCAGGTCCAAAAACCCCATCCTGTAAGAGGCCTTACAGCACTGCCTTATTGTGTACCTAACTCCCAACAGTCTTCTAGAACTCTACTCCTACTGACCTAGGTCTTGAATTGGCGCCTGCTTGGAATTCTGCATCTCACTGGCAATAAGGTGGAACACAGCTCCATTTTAACTGATTAGGTTTGAACCACTTGAGGGCTGATCTCTGAAGAGATGACTGTTCTGATAGCAATAATGATGTAAAACAAGATGTTGTCAAATGATTGGGTTTCCTCAGGATGTTCTGTAGTATGATCTTGACTTAATTTCCCATCCCTACTGAACACTGCTGCTAAGATCCTCCTGCCCTCACTAAATCTGGTTCTCAAGTTAATGAAAATTCAACCATCTTATTTACCCTGGGAAATAACAATTAATTATAGTTGTTTGAGAAATTTTCATTTTAGCAAATATCAGAATCATATTCTAAATATGTATTATTTTAACCCTGGAAATTCCTAGATCTGGAAATAATAATAAGTCAAGCTATATATATCACCTATTTTTAACAACTTGGAGTTAATCAGGGTGAATAGAGGGTAATATTGCATAAGGGATTGAGCATTGAATCAAGGGATAGATCCACTTTTACTCTGTGGAAATGTAGATTTGTTGAATAATTATAACTAATTACATGTGTTGCATGTCAGGCGCAGTATCATTGTGCTTATATCAATAATTGTTTCAAGTCTCACAACTGTTTTTGTGAGTTGGAGATTATTATTATTGCTCCTTCTTTACTGATGTGGAATCTGAAATTAATGACTTGCCAAATGAAGTAATGGGCTGTGATGCCAGGTCTGCCTAAACTAAATGCCTAAATGGGCCCCCACAGAAGAGGACGGTATTTTCCATTTGCATTCAATGGTCCTCATAGAGAAATTCAGAACACTATGAGTTCTTTAATGCTGACCTTGACAGAATACCACAATAAATTGTTCTTTAATGAGCATGAATGATGTTTCCTATATCTTTCCTGGATAAAATGAGATGGAAAAAGTAAAGAAAGCATTGAAAACTATAATATGCTTTAGAAACTAAGATTTCTTTTTATTTCAGCATATTAAATATAAATTAAATTCTTCTCCAAATATTGGAACTTCCTCATTTTATTATCTGACTTCAACCTTTTCTATTATTTCAAAACTTTTATTTCAAAAGTTTTCTGACTTAAGCCAGGACAATTCTTCTTGAATAGAAGTGAAGTATAAATAAATAAAATAGAAGCTGATCCTCCATACATGATGAAATATTCCCCAAAATTGCAGTGACTCAATTTTTAATGGTCTCTATTGTTGAACTTTGAAAAGCCTTTTTAAAAGTCTAATATATGTTCAATTGGTTTCCCAAAGATCCCTAGTATAACACAAAGACATCATTACCATTACAAAAACCACATTTTCATTTTTCAGTGCCCTAATAATTTTTCCTAGGGACCAGGGAACCCATGTTGCAAAAGTCTAAGAGACACCAAGCCCAAAAAATATATTGTAAGCTCTGTCTCTTGAAGTTGGGTAATACAATGGTTCAGATGGAAACTATCATTTATTATTCCACAGTTTGTTCTTAACTAATTTTAGAAGACTATAAGAGTGTATGTATTTGCGTGTGTATGTGCTGGTTTTGAATTTTTAATAAAATGATAGTATATACCTAAGTTACATGTTTTAGCTCTTTCAAAGAAAGGGTGAATTAAAATTTGCTTATTTTTTTCCTGGTAAAAACCATTCATTGAGCTAACATTTAAAAATTTAATTTTAATATTACCATAAATTTGAAGTGGAAAATGTTTTTATGTGAAGGAGGAGTTTGTGGAATTATATGAAAGTAAGTAAAATGGAGCTCAACTAAAAAGTTTATTGTGGGAGGGAAAGTGATCTCTTTTTCATGAATGGAAACTGAATGTTTTCATAGAGTGGTGTAGTTATTGCAACAGCACAAATTACGTTAATAGCTAATTGGGAATTGAAATAAAGTGTGACTAAGTTTCAAAGGCTCCCCTTTTAATTGAGTTTCATGTGATTGTCACATGAATGAAATAAAATTCAAGTAGTTCTCCCCTTTGAATGAAAAACATTCATTTCTTCAAAATTTTCCCATTTAGAGTCATTAACATTCAAACCTTTTGATTGTCAGATTGTCAAAAATCTGAAAAGTGTAACAAAAATCTGAAAAGTATAAACTACAGAATGAGTAGGAACAACATGCTCTCCTTAGTGTTTGATAGAAACATTTATGACTGGAGTCAGAAGATTACACTTTTCGTTTGCTGATTATTCACCCATAACTTAACAAACAGAATTTAAACCAAGAATCATCTCTACTGTATTGCCCAGTACACTGTCACACTGACTGACCTTTGTACTTGGTTTAAGCCCATCATCAATTACAATAGTAATGTCCAAAGAAAGGTATGTGTACCTGCAAGAGTATGCAAGATAGTGATGAATGTACAACAATCCTTAAAGTTAACTTCAATAATTCTGAATCTTCTGGGCTCTACTATTTTTATGATCTTAGGTGAATCATTAATTTTATCTATCTGCTAAATAGAACTAATAATAATAAATTGTAAAGTTGTAGTGATGGTTGTATTACTTGGGGTATGAGAGTTTTGTAAGAAATGAAGGTCTCCAATGTGTGAACACCTTGAAAACAGACAATAGCTCATTTTTGTATTCCCAGGACTTTTCACCGTGGTGCTGGTGACAAATAGAATATATTTAGTAAATGTATGAATAAGTGAATGAATGAGGGTTTGCACATCCTTCATTTTCTTTTATGGAAGAGCTGGATGTGCTGGAAAAAACAAGTGCTCATAAACAAGAAGAACCAAGATAACCTTTGCTTTCTCTCTGGATCTCTGATTCATTTTGCTGCGCTCAGTTTCTTCCTCTTAGTAATATAAATTTGCTGCCCTACTACACAGTGCTGTTTTCTGAACTTCCTGAACTCTGTATATGAAAGTTTGTAGTGAACTCTAAAGAAAGCTCTGTGGTAACACTGGTGATTATTTCTGTGGTTCTATCATCTTTTCCTCATAAATTGTACTGAACTCCTTGCCTAGCTCTCTTGTTGCACTGCCCTCTGTGTCTATCAAAGTGCTGTGTGCATAATGGATTATTATTTGCAAAAAGCCTTTTTAAGCTTGGGGGACCTCTGTTTGCAAACCTGCCTGTGCTTTTGAGAAAAAAAAAGGTAGTGGTATTTGAGGGGTTCCAACCAGTACCAACTTGTGTCCCCCTAAGCACTTTTTATCAGTAAAAAGGTAGAGCATGTACTGGAGGGAAGGCTTGATTTATGCCTGTCTAGGCAATCAACCTGCCACCCACAGACGTGTTGGAAGTTTGGCAGTTAATCAGCAAAGCAGTTTTTGTGCTCTATTCTCTATTGATGATCCTTTGAGGTTGTATCATAATGGTGCTCTTTAGTCATTGTGTCCCACAAGGAGATTTCTGTGGCTATAGAGTTAGTGTGTATCTTCCCAGTGCCATAACAGTGCCTACTATATCCAGATGCTCAGTAAATACTTGTGAGATGAATGTTTTCAATACCTGATGGATAGGAAGAATATGTATCCTCAATTAAAAATGAAATGTATCACCCAAACATTGATTTGTTTAATCCACTAAGTTTTCCCCAATTTCTATTTTTTATAGAAAAGAGTGAAAACACTGAAGTTTGGGCTGATTCTTTCCCAGTGTTTTGACTTTCCTCATATTCAAATTTCTTTCCTGTGATTATATGTATGCATATTTGCCTTAAATGTATATAAATAATGAGAATTCTTTCAATTAAAACCCAGTTCTATCTATACTTCTATTTTTCTGCAGATGATAATTTTACATTTGAGGAAAAGAAAAAACAATTACTGTGTTTGAACATAAATACATCCATTCCCAAGGATATGCATTTCCTTGGACTAATTATATATTTTTCCAAATCTATAGCCAAGAGAGTGTTTTACACACAAACCAAAATGGTTATAGAGTGAATTTTTTAATTTAACTATTCAAGATGTCAAATTTAGTTTCAGAAACTGAATCATGAATCTGAAGATTAGAAAACAATCACATTTTTTGTATTATTTAAATTTGCTTTCTCTAAGGCTCAAGGTTTAAATGCAGTTTTTCTCATTCTCCTAAGTAGTACTTTTCTGAAGGGAGTGTTATCTCTACAAAGTCTAATAGAGCAAGAATACTGAGGGGTCCTACATGTGTCTAGTTGCTCATGCGACCAGCTAGCTTATCTTCTCTTTCCTCACCCTGTCCACCTCTTGGTGGGTCAATGAATGGGGAGTAATTGGCCAAGAGGCAAGTAGGAAGGGATGGGGACAGGCAGTCCTGAGTATAAAAGAAAAAATATATATAATTAGATCTCAGATAGTCAAGAATTGATTTTAAATAGCCCTTTTCAAAGAGTATTTCAATTTTCTGTATCCTTACCAGACTGGAGAATTCAATTTGTCAAGATCAGTTGATTCTCAAGTAGATGATGTAACCTGACAGCAACATGCAGGGGGCTGGTGACCAAGCCAAAGAATTTTGGTAGCCCAGAGTGGAAATCAATCTTTTTCTAATCAATTGGGATTGCATTTCTCAGGGGTAGCTTAGCCCTTTACACATTAACAGCATGTTTTAAACACATTTTGTGATTTTAAAGTTGTAATTTTAAAAAAATTGATTTTTTTGCTCACAAATTAATTACAGAAAAAAAGTGATGGAGACGGTTTGGTTATTGACTCATGTTTATATCCTAGGATACCAGGGATATTTCACAGACAGATTGGCATAATGCAACTGCCTTTTGGATAGATGACAAAACTGGGCTGAAGTAGAACTTAATTTTTTTAAGTGACAGATTCTACTCTTGTTATTAAATATAGGCAATACATTTTCCAGATGCCTAAAAATATAGGCAAGAAAAAAATAAATACTTTTGAAGACTGAAGGAAGATTCAAGAAGTATGTACAGTTCAACTACCAAAAATTAACTAGTACGTCTAAGTTATGCCTGTCCATAATGAAGTCAAAGTACCAGTTTCCCAGATGTTCTTAATATCACCCACTGTAGGGCCTCAAAATGCTGACAGTACTTCCTCTGGGGTAGCGGGTATATAAAAGAGAACAGACGCTATCAGAATGGTGGAGTGCAATAGGCTTAATGGGTAGAATAGTTTTAGTCCTTAAAGCAAAATTATGCAAGGAGAATTGAATAATTTTACATCACTGAAAAATCACTATGATCAACGGGCCAATATCCTCTAATAGAGATGGGATTCTTCCTTTTGAACAGGTACTCAATCTACTGGAAGGCAAATGATAGTTTCAAGTAGCTGAAGTTTCTGCATAGTATACCCTGTAACTAGTCATCTGTCTGAGGTTCAAAAACCTGTTTGGTCTGCTAATTTCACTTCCGTAAAGGACTGAATTATAGAATCAAGAAATATAGTACAGTCCTGAGAGTGTGGCATTGAGTAAAAACAATGAGCCTGAAAAAATTGTCAGAAAAAAGGAAAAAAAATCTACAACACCATGTAAACAAGACAGACTTTCTATACATCCCTACATGTATGGATATATACATCCAAATGGTTAAGGATATCTTTATGGATATATTCCTATATATCCAATCTTTTTATTGAACTGCCTGTGAGGCAATCGTCACCAGCTCTTTTTGTTTTTCTATTTATTTATCCATTATAAGATCTATTTATTTATTTATGCATAGAAGAACTGGGGTGTAGGCCAGAGGTATGGAAGAAGGAGTGAGAGTATTCACCAAAAACAGAGTGGGGAGCAGGACAGGTGGATCTACTGAAATACACTGCTGAGGAGAGCAGAGGGCGAGACAGGAGAGGTCTGCTGTACCATACATGGGTTAACTCCCTGACCGGGGATCAAACTCAGACTGCAGAGGTGATAGGGCTGAGAATCCCTAACCAGCAGGGAGGTTCTTGTTTTCCTATCGATTCACAAGTGTCTCTTTAGTGCTCACTTGCTACAGTGCAATCCCCATCAGTGGGGATGAAGGATTGTGCAAGGTCCACTGATGGGAAACAGAGCTCCAACCATGGGCCCTTATCATGACTCGGGAGACATTTCCATGGTAGGAAAATTTAGAGTAGCATTTCTGGCCATGTAGTTATCTGAGGATCTCAACCACCTGTACTTGTCTCATAGCACCATCCAATCTCAACTTCTTCATGCTCTAGTGGATACTCTGCTTTGGAAAAATCAGAGTAATTCTTTGTCAAGAGATGGTCAACCTATTATGTAATGGAGCTACACAAAAAGTAAAAAAATATGGCTGACCCATGCAAAAAATTCAAATTAAAGAAAAAAAAAATATATGTAACTAGTGCTACTAGGTGGTCAATTATATGGTCCAAGCTATAAAGGCAATAAATGAAATAGGCATGCAATAATAATATTATTTCTATTTCTATTTCCATATAGAAGGTTTATATGCTGCTGTTGTAATATAATCAGTCACCAATCAAGGCTGCTTTTCTTTGTGTTTGACCGTACATTTGCCATGGAAAGTAAATCCAAAAAAGGAAAAAAGAAAAGGACTAATAGCTAACTACTATTTCAAAATTACTGCCATACTTTATTTCTATTATAAAGTATTAAAAGACATGAAAATTTCTCATGGACAGAAATAAAAATTCTAATGTTTTTAGTGTACCTTTCTTTTCTAATATAAAGTAGCCACAAAGGAAAGTTCTTATCTGTATTAAATGCAAGCATTAATTAGTAATATAAAATTTGTAAAAGACATAAAACAAAATTGCCAAGCATTTTAAGGGCATACTGGTATAAAAGTTTCAGCTCCTCTTTATGCTACTAAACTGTATTGAAAGATTCTTTAGCAACAAAGCCTCAATGTATGCCTTTAAATATCTTTTTGAGAGCCCAAGGATAAAATATTCTTCCAGATACATCAGATATATTTCTCTAGAATTTTGCTACTGTTTTTCAACAATGGTGTTAAATATTTTAATTTTAGTTTCTATTTATGTTTGCCTTCTAGGCTTCCCCCTTGCCACCTTATTCACCCCAATAATATCATCTCGGCAAATAGGAAAAAAAGATATGACAAATTAATAAGTAAGGAAAAGGTTATTTAGGTTGTGATGACAAAGGAGACTAATTCATAACGCACAATTACTTATACAGAACATTTTAGGAGGAAGCAACAGTGGATTGAGAAATCTATGAGAAATGCCAAGACATATAGTATAAATAAAAAGTATAAAATCTTGCACAAGTTTTCCAAACTTATATGGTGCACTGCCTTCATCTACATTATTAGTAGCGTAACAACTAATACTATGTTGCTTACATAAAAGAGTTTTTCTAGGCTAGATAGAACTACAGCATTTTACAGAGGAAGAAATTGAGACCTAAATTGCTAAAAGTAGTCAACTACTGGTGGTAAGATCAGGATTCAAGCCTAGATATTCTGCTCTTGACTACTCACTATGCAAAACTGTCTAACAATATGTCAGCGAAAATAAAAGTAAAGTTTGAATGGATACCTCATTTTACTTTTTTCATTGTATTGCTATTCTTATGATCCCAACATTTTAGAACCTCAGTTTGGGTCATGCAAAATTACCACTAGTGCCTTAAACCAGCATATGGCCTTTTAAGTGTAAAGGAATGGAATAAGAGGAAAAGGAACTATTCTAGCTACACATATCATTCTTATTCATTGATATGTAGGTGGGAAAGAAATTGCCAAGTTGTCAGTACTGCTGATCCTTTGTACATCTAAGGCTGTGCTCTGCAGTGTAACCATGAAGCAAAAGCCTGAAACAGCTGTTCATTCTTTCTCATGGTCTTTAATCTATGTAGTGCGTCCCCCTTAAAGTGAGTCTTTGAAATTCTGAAAGCTGAGTACTTCATTTCCCATCATTCCACACCTAAGCCAAGTTTCAAGATTGGCTTTGATGTGTATTTAAAGTGACTGGCATCCTGCTGTCATCATTCCCTGGATCCGTCCCACTCTATGAAACTGTGATCTGATCACCACTGTCTCAAATGAAAAGACCAGCTGCAAATGGATCATGAGGACGCCTCCTACAACTGTGTGTAGTTCATGGTTATACTGATGACTGCCGAAGGGCACAACATGATGGGTAGGAGTTACAAATAGGAGTTATGCATCTACCTCTTCCTTGATACCCCATAGGTGGTCAATCTCAGGGTTTAGTTCTCTAATTTTATTCTCACCATAGAATACAATAGCAGCCAAGTTTAAGAGTGGCCAGATTCAAATGCTTTCTTTTATAAGGTTAACATAGTATACATAGGATAATGCCTTTTGGAGATGATTATCTTATTGGCTGAGTTGTCCTAAGTTAATTTGTAATGGATTTATGGACTGTATTGTTCCTTCTTTCAACTAACATACATCTCAAAGTTTGAAGAAACTTTTATGAAACAAACTTCCAAATAGAACTGCTTTGTAGTTCACCTATGATTGCGGGGTCTAATGACACATTGTTATTTAAACATCTAATAACAGCAGTACCAAAAATACCCAATACCTATCTCCTGCATTATGCAAGAATGTAAATCTGTGATAAATTTTCATGGGCTCTAAGTCACTAGTGAACATGCCTCTCTTTTTTCTGTGCTTCATGAGATATTGCTCAAAAATGTTATCTGCAATGTTCATTTCTTTTTGGCTTTCATGTAGGTCGATTTGTTTCTTGAGGTATAATATTTTTAACCTTAAGGTAGGGCATCTGAAATTCTCAGAATTTCCCCCAAATAGCCATTTCAGATTCTCATCTCAAGTATAAAATAATGAAATGGGAAAATGAATGCTGAAAAGAAACTTGAAATGGATCTTAACCCCTACATTTTAGAACTGAAAAAATGAGAGATTCTGTAATGATTCAATATCTACTAAATGCAATACATTGTTCCCGAAGTTGTAAAGAAAAAATGCCCATGGGGATTGTGTAAGGCAATTTATGGATGGCTTTCCATATCCACCCTCTACACTTTTCCAGCCTGTCTTCTGTCCTGAGGTTCACCAGGATGGTTATATTGACAAATTCCCAAGCCCATGGCCTCCGGGTGAGATCAGTCAATGGATCCATGTCTGGAGGTCAGATAAGAGAGGAGAGGAGAAAGGAGAGTGGCAAGGGTATGAACCTCTGGCTCCCAGACATTGCAAATTCCTTTGAATAACTGGACAAATGCACAGAACACTGATCCTCGCCATGTGTGCCCTCCCCTTGAAGGCCCCCAGAACCTCATTCTTCCCTTTTTTTCTTAGTGTCTGGGTTGTAACAGCTTTGCTGTTGCTGGCTTTGGTATCTGGCGCTCTGCCTTGTGTTTTCTCTCCACCCCACTCAGACTTTTAAAATTAGTTCCCTTATAAGTAAATCCTTCCTAATATATTTTGAGTGTGTTTTCTATTTCCTATGGGAATGCTGGCTAATATAAAGAAGTCAACTCAGATATCAGTAAGTTTCCATTTAGCTGAATTTTCCAAGGTGATTCAGAAGTAGCTGACTTGAGATTAGAATTCAGGTGCTCTAACTCCAAACTCAGACAGCATTTAAATGCCCCAATGCACCCTTAGAACATCTTACACTAGCCCCCAATGGGCAAATATGTACACTTTTTCAGGACAGGATTTTCAAAAAATCTGTTAATACTAAAAAATTAGGAAAATTCATAGAAAATATTTGGATTTGGGGTGGAATTTTGCTGCTGCATGTGCAGGCAGATTTGATGCTACCCTCTTTTATGTGGGGATTTTCTCAATAGACCCCCCCCAGGCCATTTTCCTTTGCCTGACTCTATACTTTCTTTTTAAGATGTATTTATTTATGTATACAAGTACTGGGGTACAGACCAGAGGTTCAGGGAGGGTGAGAGGATTCACCAGAGACAGAGTGGGGAACAAAACAGGCAGACTGACTGAAATAAACTGCTGAGTGGAGCAGCAGGTGAGTCAGAAGAGTTCTGCTGTGCCATAATTCGGCTGCAGAGGCTGCAGGACAGCTTCATAAGTTGTGTCTTAACCCCTTGTGCCACCAGGGCAGCCCCTGACTCTATACTTAATGGTCCAATATGCATTTATTTTGCAAGCCCAACTTGATATATTTTCCTCTCACAGACGTTTGTAGAGAGGAACTAATGGAAATGATCTCGTGGCAGAATATTAGCTATCAGTAGTTACAGAATAGTTGGAGAGAGTGTTTGTGTTTTTTTGTTTGTTTTGTTTTTACCAGGGAAGGAGAGCAGTAGGGCTTCTGATAGCCTTGTAATTACACAGTTTGAAGGTTCCTATTCTGGGCAACAGTCATCAGAGACTGTGGCTTTTCAGAACTCATTCCAGAGGTATGCTATGGTGTTGATTGTGTGTCCTTACAAGCCTTTTCTTCCTGTCATCAGCATTTTCTGGCTCTTCAATTGAGCTAAACATACAGCTGCTATGGTTTTGTTCTCTTCTTCCTATTGAATATGCTTATCATTACTACTGGTAATAAATGAGATAATAACATACAATAGGATATTTTTTTTTTTTTTTTACCCAGCATGTCAGGAACCATACCTGTTTTAGCTTAACACTATTACAGAATCATAAAGGTCTTAACTCTGAATGAATACAATGATCAAAAAAGAGCCTTGTTTCTTTGCCAAAATCTGCTGGAGGCATTAGCTTGGATTTTCCCCATTAAATGGATTAAAGATGGGGATATAATATATATCTACAGAAATACAATTAAAGTATTTTAAAAAATTGTTATCCTCAAATATATGTTAATGACTGAGAATTTAACTTACACAACATCAGCATGGCTTGCATGATATCACTCCATCATTTGGTGGGATCCATAAAATTCTCCATATTTTTGGAGATTGCGAGAACCTGACCATATCCTAGTCAGGCAGACCATCCTATCATCACATGTCCACTCTAGAGCAGATTGATTACAATAATATTATTATAAAGATATATCATTGTTTTAAAATATCTACACAAATATTAGATACAAAATTTGTGTCTGGGATAAACAAATCTCAACATACCGTGTTTGATGAAGTTGTCTACTAATATTGCCTTAACTTGTGCCAGCAATAAAATAGCTTCACCTAAGATGTGGAAACTACCAGAAAACAGAATTATTCTTGTTTAATATCAATGTTTAAAAGAAGATGGATTGCAAACAGCAACTTGTGAATACAAGACTATTTCAATAATTAAATAGCAAAATATACTATTTATAGAATCTGAAATTTCTAACATTATTCAGGGAAGTAGATTCTTTTCATGAACTCAGTAACTAGATTATATCTGCTTAAAAATAAAGGCTTTGACTGTTTATTTTATTTGACTGACTTAACAATCATAAAGAAAGATATGCTTTTTTTTCCCAGTATGCTTTTATTGTTTCCTATAATCTATCTCAAATGTTCATAGAGATATTAACATTCATTTCTGAAATAATTTCTTCCTGTGTTAAGTGCAGATAATACAACTTAAGTAATGGATCATAAAAATGGAAGCCTGTGAGTCTTGTTCAAAAATTATATTATATATAATTACATTTGCTTTTGTAGGGCATTTATTATTTTCTTAATTGGATCTCCATTTGTCCACCAATGAGTTCTTAGAAAACTGACAGACACAGACTAGATTTCCAACTATTAAATGATAAATAGTTTAATGAATGAATTTCAAATATCATAAAATACTTTGACTGGAAATATCACCATCCAGCTTATATCACAATATGCATAGTTATTATCTTCAAAATAAAAATTTTCAACAAAAAAATAATATCACTATTTTATAATAAAACCTAATTCTAATAGGTTATAATGAATGTTCTTATTATTTTCTCTAGACATGAATTAGAATGAAGTAACAATAGTGTTGTTTTTTTTTAAAGTTTTTTTTTTAATTTTTTTTTTAAAGATTTATTTATTTATTTATACAAGCACTGGTTACAGTCAGAAGCACGGGAGGGTGAGAGAATTCAAACCAGAGCCAGAGCGGGGAGCAGAGCAAGCAGAAGGACCAAAGCACACTGCTGAGGGGAGCAGTGGGGGGCAGGAGAGGTCTGCGCACCATGTGGGACCCTACTCTGGTGGCTGGGGAGCAGCCGGGGATTGAACCGGCACCACAGAGGCTGAGAGAAGCTTCGCAACCCAGTGCTCAACCGCTGCGCCACGGGGAGGCCCACAATCGTGTTTTTATAGGAAAAAATTCTAATATTTTCTCTACAAAGTTGTATCACCTTTTCCATAGTCTTTAACATTTTCTCGCTGTTTGCTCTTATTTGGACCAAAAACTGGGAAATTCTACCTCAACATCATAAAGGCCATATATGACAAGCCAACAGCGAGTATCATTCTCAATGGCGAAAAGCTTTTGAGAATGCTATCTTTTGGCCATCCTACCAAAAGAAATATACAGATTCAATGCTATTCCAATCAAAATTTCAATGTCATTCTTCAAAGAAATAGAACAATTATTGATGAAATTCATATGGAACCACCAAAATCCCCGCATAGCCAAAGCTCTTCTGAAAAAAAAAGAAGGGAATGGAGGCATCACATTCCCAGACTTCAAACTATACTACAAAGCCATAATCATCAAAACTGCATGGTATTGGAACAAGAACAGACACACAGACCAATGGAATCAAATAGAAAAACCAGAAATAAACCCACAGATTCATGGTCAACTAATCTTTGACAAAGGAGCAAAGAATATGCATTGAAGCAAAGAAAGTTTGTTCAATAAATAGGCTGGGAAAACTGGGTCACTACATGCAAAAGAATGAAGCTTGACTAATACCTAACACCATGCACAAAAACCAACTCAAAATGGATTAAAGAACTAGACATAAGACCTGAAACCATAAAATATATAGAAGGAAATATAGGCGAAACACTACATGATATGCACATCAAAGACATCTTTACAGACACATCACCCAAAGCAGTGATAGTGAAGGCAAAGATAAACAGCTGGGACTACATCAAATTAAAGAGCTTCTGCACAGCAAAAGAGACAATAACAAAAACAAAGAGAAACCCCACCAACTGGGAGAACATTTTTGCACACAACACTAATGATAAAGGACTGATCGCAAAAATCTACAAAGAGCTGATGAGACTCAACAAAAACAAAGACAATAATCCAGTCAAAAAATGGGCAGAAGAGCTAAAAAGAAACTTCTCTGAAGAGGAAATGCAAATGGCCAACAGGCATATGAAAAAAATGTTCAACATCACTTGTAATCAGGGAAATGCAAATCAAAACTACAATGAGATGCCATCTTACACCAGTGAGAATGGCACATATTAAAAAAAAACTAGCAACAACATATGTTGGCGAGGTTGTGGAGAAAAAGGAACTCTCCTGCACTGATGATGGGAGTGCAAATTGGTCCAACCACTATGGAGAGCTGTGTGGCGATCTCTGGACCTACTAAATATAGAGCTTTCATATGATCCAGCAATTCCACTCCTAGGTATTTACCCAAAGGACACAGAAACATCAATTCCAAAGAGCACCTGCACCCCTATGTTTATAGCAGCACTATTTACAATAGCTAAGCTTTGGAAACAACCTAAATGCCCAAAAAATAGATGACTGGATCAAGAAGATGAAAGAAAATATCAAAATCAACAAACAACTATGAACCAGACACTCTATAGAGGAGTGGGGGCGGGGAAAGGAGGGATTGGGGTCAAAATAAGGGGGTTGTAATTGTATGGGGAAAATAAAAATAAAATTTAAATAAAATAAAATGTAATTTAAAAATGTAAAAATAAGAACAGTATGCTCAATGAAAAAAAAAAAAGATGTGGTACATATACACCATGGAATATTACTCAGCATTCAAAAAAGATAAACACATGCAATTTGCAGCAACATGGATAGAGCTGGAAGGGATCATGCTCAGTAAAATAAGCCAGAAAAATACCGGATGGTCTCACTCATAGCAGGAATCTAGAAAACTTAAATAAGGGACCAGGAAAAAGAATAACTATAAGAAAGAAAATATCAAAATCAACAAACAACTATGAACCAGAGACACTCTATGGGGGGTGGGGGACAGGAAAAGGAGGGCTTAGGGTCAAAATAAGGGAGTTGTAATTGTATGGGGAATATAAAAATAAAATAAAATTAAAAAAATGGGAAATTCCTGGTACCAAGCTGTGGCCTGAGCTCTCCAAGAGCTAGATCTCCAGTTACATTTTATACTGCCTGCCTTAAAAAGTGTTGTTTATGATGGAATGTCAATTTCAAAAGGCAGTTTGGTCAGAATGTTATGCTGAAATTTTATAATTTGGTGTCCTGAAGACATCATCATCAGAACTAGAGAATAGCATTAGGCAAACATGCCTTTGAGCCTATCAGTGTGGTTGAAAATATGATCATATTGTTCAGCATAACAGAATGTGGATACTTGAGACTAGAAGACACTTTAGAAATTATCTAGTTCAACTCCCTGATATTATGGGTAAAGTAATTGTGTCTTGGAAGCTTAAGATACAAGTGTAAATTCACCCAGTAAATTAGTAGCAGCACAGTCTGAACTATATCCCAGCTCTGGTCTTCTATTTCCAAGTTCAAATTAAAAACTTTATTGTTTATCAGTTTTTAAAATGTCAAACTAAGACACAGATTAAATGTAAAATACTCTACTCTTAGGAGCGAGAGGGTCGACAAACAGGCAAGATGGCAACCCTTCATTAAGTTACAAAGTTCATTTGACAATTTTAGATTTTGATTTGCAATAAAGAAATTTGTAGCTAACAAGAGTTTTGTTTTGTTCCTTTAACTCTCTGAGGAAGTAAAAAAAATTTATTTATTATTAAATATTAAACAATATTTATCACACATAAACCACAGATAAGAATTAAGAGAGAAATTGGGCCTCCCTGGTGGCCCAGGGGTTAAAGTCAGTGCTCTCAAGCTACCCCAGCCACTGCAGCATGAGTTCCATTCAGGGAGCTAACCCACATGGTGCAGCAGAACTCTCCTGCCTCACCTGCTCCTCCCCTCAGCAGTTTATTTCATTAGGTCTGCCTGTCTTTCTACTCCCCTCTCTATCTCTAGTGAATCCTCTCAAGTCTACAACCCCCACATCTGGCCTACACCCCAGTTCTTGTATGCATAAAGAAATACAAATAAATCTTAAAAAAAAAAAAACTAAGAGAGAAATCAAGGCAAACAAACATATCTAATGCACTGGTTAGTAAAAATTATCAGCTATTTAACAAAAATTGTAGTGAAATTCAACTATATTGTAACATAAAAGATTTTTAAATTTGTGTGAATTTAACAAAATAAATTTCCAAAAAATGGTACTATTTTGGAAATAGTATTGAAAAATGGTACTTATATTTTAATAGTAAGTTAGCCTTAAATCATAATCTTGAGCATTTTTAATGACAATAAACTTTGAATATCTGCATCACTAATGATATCATTCAATTTAGACATTTTGTCTCAGATTCAAGCACCCAATCCCACTGTTTCAAATAAAATCAATAATACAAGGTAACCTTTTCAGTTTTGCACTTACTAAAATTCAATGGAAAATATTCAAGTTCCTTCATAAACCACTCCAACTCTTTAGCTCTTCATTTGTAACAGGAAATAAATCCTTTAGCAGGTTTGCTAATGCAGATCATAAACTATCACTCAGTCTAATTTGCACTGGAAATAATTATGCAGTCAGCTTGGCATTAATTCATTTTAATCAGTTCTTGAAACTAGAAGTTGAAACATTTTCCAACTGGGGTTTCTGCGGTAGTCTTTGCCCTTTGGTTCTTTGAGACAATTTTTATATTATGGAGGCAAATACATCCAATGCAGCATTTGCTATCAAGTAAGGAATCATGGACAAAATGAGGAATCAAAAAATCACAGACAAGGAGGATGTCTTTTAGGATATTAATTCTAGCTGGTCTCTCATTATATATGTAATAAAGATTTCTAGTGTTCAAACTTAATCTACTTAGTTCACAAATCTAGATTCATTTCAATTCAACATAAAGTTCTACTGTAATAGGTTCCAATGAAATCAAATTGAAGTCATCTCTATCTGCCCTTGAGGGAGAGAAACAGTGCAACAAGAAAAAGCTACTCTCCAGGACCGGGGATCCTAAGTTATTATCCTGTTGAACTCCATCTAGGTTTCCACAAGAATTCCATCAAAGGTTTGCTATGCATTTCATTTTTTATTATGACTGTATGACTATAAGAAGTATGTAAATGTTGATATGGGCTAGGCTGTAAATTGGTACTTTAGAACTAAAAAATATTTTCAAGATTTCAATCTAAAAGCCTTTATTCCAAATATAGTGAATTAGATGCTGATACCTTAAATTTCTTGGTAATTGTTAATAAAAATATATTGCAACATACTAAATTTAAGCTAAGGCTTTGATTTTATTCAGTGATTTGTAAATTTCCTGGTTTTGCAGCTGCTGATATTATTCTTTCCACTCACAATTGCTTAGTATAAATATTCCACTCAGTATCAAAGTAAATATCATGCCAAATAGATAGGTCATTTATTCTGGTAGCACATAGGGTGAATAAGCAAGAACTCTTGGTAAAACTTTACTAATTTGATGTAGAATCAGGAGGGATAAATATTTAGTCTTTTTTATAGAAAAACCTAGATTTCATTGATTTTTAAAAAATATACAGTAAAATAACATGACACTGCATTGCCAACTACTGGTTATTTGTAGCTAGCATAATTGAATAAATACAAAGATTTTTAATTAAGGTCTTAATTTTTTTGCAAATAGATATTTCTAAAGGCTCCATTTAACTTTTATTTAGCTTAGGTCTAGCATAATATGTATTATTTATTTGTATATATGCTATTAATATTTCTTTCATTCTTGCGATTTATGAATACATGCCTATTAATATAGTTGTTGATATACACATTTCTATCAAGCCACTTGGAAAAGTCCTTTATCCATAGTAACCAAAATAAATGTGATAAGTGATTCTTTATGGAGAGATATTATGAATATAAACCAGAGGTCAGATACTGCTAAAATGATCACAATTCACTATTTTGAAATGATACAAAAATATATTTATGCAGCATTTAATCAAATTGGAAGATGTAACTTAAATGAAAAAAAATCATCTGAAATATTGTCAGCAATTTAGATACAAGAGCTTTTATAGCATTTTATTTTGAAGATTTATTTATTTATTCATACAAGAGCTGGGGTACAGGCCAGAGGTGTCCGGGGAGGGTGAGAGGATTCACCAGACACAGAGTGGGGAACAGAACAGGCAGACTGACTGAAATACACTGCTGAGAGGAGTAGCAGAAGAAACAAGAAAGGTCTGCTGCACCATGTGGGTAGCTCCCTGGCCAGAGATCAAACTCGTGCTGCAGAGTCTACAGATAGCTTCACAGTGTTGTAATTTACCCCTTGCGCCACCAGGGAGGCCCTTTCTAGCATTTTATTTTATTTTATTTTATTTTAAGGTTTATTTATTTATTTATACAAGCACTGGGTACAGTCAGAAGTGCGGGAGGGTGAGAGAATTCACCAGAGCCAGAGCGGGGAACAGACCAGGCAGACTGACGAAGTACACTGCTGAGGGGAGCAGTGGGCGAGGCTGGAGAGGTCTGTGCACCATGTGGGGCCCTCACCAGTGGCCAGGGATCGAACTGGCGCTGCAGAGGCTGCGGGCGGCTTCGTAGCCCAGCGCTCAACCGCTGCGCCACCAGGGAGGCCCCCTTTTTAGCATTTTATTTTATTTTTTTTTAAATTTTTTTTTTAATAAAGGCATGTTTTATTTATTTATTTGTTTGTTTGTTTTGTTTATACATGCACTGGGTACAGTCAGAAGCGCGGGAGGGTGAGGGAATTCACCAGAGCCAGAGCGGGGAGCAGAGCAGGCAGAAGGACTGAAGTACACTGCTGAGGGGAGCAGCGGGCGGCAGGAGAGGTCTGCGCGCCATGTGGGACCCTCCTCCGGTGGCCGGGGAGCAGCCGGGGATCGAACCGGTGCCGCAGAGGCCGCGGGCAGCTTCGCAACCCAGCGCTCAACCGCTGCGCCACCGGGGAGGCCCTAAATACCATGCAATAAACGCATCACCAACGTAACATGGCCTGAAATCGATCAGTAATTTGAATGTCATTGTGAGAAAAGGATCCAATTTTGACTTAGCAGAGACTAGAAAAGTGTTTTTTAAAAACTTCTTATAGTTGATTTCATTTTTCTTATCAACTATTGGCAATAGTTGCCAAATCAAACTGAAATGTGTCATTTTTAACATTTTATTATTATCAAGACCTTTGCGTTGTTTTATTGGTAAAAGACAGCAACATGTCTTCTTTATTATGGAAAATCATTGTTAGAGCAAGCCCTTTTTACATCTGAGAGCTTAGTACACACTAATTTTTGAGACCTTCTGCAGAAGGTGCTACCTTTTTGAAAAGGAAGAAATGACTACAGTGTCTTAAGCTTTCGATATTATGTTAAATATCCCATATTGAGGCTAGACAAGTAAAATAGACACATCAAACAATAAAGTTTTGGTATATTCCACCTATGATATACTTATTATGAATTTCCCAAGTAGTAATATGATGATATAATATGAAATGGTTTAAAAGATCTTGGTTATTAAGACTATTATTATTTCATGATATAATCGGTAGCATTATTATAAAACCTAGAGATGTTTTCTTGTCTTTGTATATGTTGAGACTCTAACCTCTCACAGGGCTGGAAGGATCTTTTTTTAGTTTAGTGTCATGTATATAACATGCATATGATGCTTACATATGTAATTACTAAAAGAACAATCTACTACCAAAAAAAGTTCTAAGGACTCCTCCATGCTCAGGATCCAAAAAGGGAAAACCAAGAAAACTCTCTCACTACATAACCAAGCCACCTTTTATTTTCTTTTGGAGTAATAGGATCAACCATTTGATTGAATTGACTCATCAATCATTTAACTTTATAATCAGGTTCAAGAATATGATAATGCTGCTTATCATAATATGTCAGAATTGAAAACTGGATAATTAGCTTTTGTTTTCTATTAGATTTTGTTTTTATCCTGTTTTATTTTTTTGGCTCCGGGATCATGAAATTGTATTCAAGTTCCTTCTTAACATGTCAGTTATTTCTTCACAATTTCCTTTTCCAACTTAGCTGCACTTTGAAATCACCTGGAAAACTTTAAAAACAGCTGATATTTGAGTTCCACTCCAGAAATTCTGATGTAACTGGGATGGCAGTCTGGGCACTGGGGCTTATAATATCTTCCCCAGGTGACAATAATGTGCAACCAACTTGGCATCCACAGGTGTATAAATCTGATATTCTCAAAACCACTCAAAGCTGGATTGCCATCCAAACTTTCACCACTCCCATTTACTGAAAAGATGGTTTCCCTTTCTCTCTCCTCTCTTACTAAAGAGATTGCTATCAAAAATTGAATGTGCCTTATTAAAAAAAAAAAGCAACTACTCTGTTATATTTATTCTGTAATTTTTGTAAATATGTACCTTTTTATATGTGTTAGAGGCAAAGACAACCACTTTTTGCAGTGTTTATTTTTGTTAAAAGAAACCAATGGAACTGAAGGTCAAGTCACCTTCTGATTGCACAGATTTAACAAGAAAGTATTACATACTTCAGCTTTACAAAGCATCTCATTGATTTAAAAAGATCCAGACTATTGGCAAAGTTCATGGTGAAACATATATGTAATAAGGAGACTAAAATATTTATTTTACATATCTACAAGTATTCTCATATTTCTAGATCAACCACAATTCACAAGGGAAAATATTTAGATACATGAAAAAGCTTCAAAACATAAAAAATTAACATTTTGAAAAAAATCACATGTGAAAGCTCATTAAATAATAACATTGACAAATAAATAGTTAATCAGCTTTACTTATTAGCTGCTGCCATGCATTTCTGGCATTCCATTCCAAGCGAGGGTCAGCATGCAGGGTATAATTTCATGTGGTGAGACTGTAAAAAAAACTACAGGACTTTTTTTGAAGTTAAATGTCATGAGGTCTTTCATTCTTTCAAAGGGAGACTACTTATGACTGATAAACTGTCCCCATGAAGATTTCCACCCTCCCACCCTCACAAGTGTTTACTGAAGTGTTTACTGTTCAAGGCAACAACTTAAAAAAAAAATTCTTTTTGAAAAAGTTTTGTTTGGGGGGTGGGCTGGGGAGTGGCAGGTAACCGAGAAGCCTTTTTCTCTTTTGAAACATGATTTAGTGATGTATATAGTATCACCAATCTTTTAAGAGCCACAGGGAAATAAAGCTACAGGATTCATGGAATTTAAATGCAAATTGCACTCATGGATATGTATACATCTTGAAAAAATTGAAAAGGAAAACTATTTCCAAGAAGGTCCTGATACTTAGTACAGCTTGCTGGGTTTGATCAAAGCAGAAAGCATATATTTTCAAGTGAGAAAATAGCAATGGCAGGCTTAAGTCCTCCAAGCAATCAAATCTGTAAAGCAGATGGTTACTAGTGAGTCCAGTTCTGAGAGTCTGAGTTCTAACTCATGCTGTGCTTGCTGGATTTGCTGGCTCTTTTCCGTTCTCTGTGATGCTGGGCTGGCTTGGCAGGCGACATGCTCTCAAAGTTGTGACTGGACTCATTGTGCTGCCGAGTGTACCTCTTGCACTTGCAGGCAGTGACCACCGTGATCTTGTAGGTGCGCGTGCTTCCATCTTGACACTGCAGCTGGATTCTCTGGGTCCGAGTTTTGTCATTGACACACCTCCACTCCTGGGAGCTCCTCCTGCTCCAGTACTTTGTTCCATAGCCTCCTCCGATCCAGTTGGGGAGCACCGGCAGGGGCAAGCACTCACCAGCACACACCAGCTCCTTCAGGGGGCTGATGCTGGTGCATTGGCCATCTGAGATGTATTTGGTGGAACGCAGTTCCCGACAACCCACTTGAACCCGAGCTGCACAACAGGGAAAAGAATGTACATCAGAGGCAAAACGCTTTTTAAAAAGTAATCTGCAGTGATCACCAAAATTAATATCCAAATGACAACAAATCGACAATAGAAAGTAAATACATATTTTATTTTGACAATGCAAAAATCTGACTGGATAGTTGCAGAGATATTTTCATGAAAATTGCCAGTTTACATGGCTATAACTTTTTTTGGGAAAAAAAAAAAAAACTAGTCTGTTTTTTTTTTCACGTATTACGTTAAGTAACTGCTTACTGTAGTATTTGAAAATTCCATTTTCTTAGCCTCACTTCCCAGTAAGGGTTAAGCAGCTCTTACATTTATCTGAAAATATTCATTCTTTAGTGAGCTAAAGAGAGTGTACTTTAATGTTCATTAGTTAATGTCTGCAAGTGCTTTTAATTAGGTCTAAAAAATCTATTGAGAATATGTGGAAAGAATTTAATATTGTGTATAATGCATATGTACCCTGTAATGTTTTGTTTCAATTATAGGATTGAGCTACAGAGAATCATATATATATATATATATATATATATATATATATACACACACACATATATGTACAAAGTCTGATATATAATCAGACTTTGCATATCAAACTTAATAACTACATTTTAAACTTAAATTCCCAAGCTATCTTTTAAAAGCAGAAATATTAAAATGTTTGAAATCTAAAATATCACTGCAACTCAAAATTTAAAGAATATAAAAGCCCCTAAATCAGGAACGTATGGTTGCCATAACAACTTGGCTACATTTCCATGAATTTTATGGCAGAAACATGCCTAACATGTCTGATTTATAACTGCAAAAAAAAAATAATAATAATCCAACACTGTTAGTTTCCTGAATATTGTTTGTGGCAAATTCTTGTTATTTGACTTTAATAAGTATGTTCTCTAATTGGCTGTTTCTTGTTACATGCCATGTGTAATTAAAGCAAAAATTAATCTTGACATATTTGAGTTTTCCCTTTCATTGCTTTGTTATCTGAACTTGAGGAGAACTGCCTGTAACAAGCTTAAGCAGAAATTAAGGCTTGTTAATTAGGGGAAAATGTTCAAAAGTATAGAGTGATGAAAATTTAAAAATAAAAGTTATGAGGGACATTGACATGGTCTGCATAGACTACTGAAAGCTAACTTGCAGTTAAAACTGAATTAGGAGTTTTCATTTCTGTGTTCCACTGTTTCTGAGGTAAGAAATACAGTCCAAAGGAATGCATTAGTTGTGGGAAATGTGTATATACCTACACATATACATCGCTGTACAGATGTAGAGGGTGAGATTTAAACTAAAGGGAGCTCAGGTTGGCCAGAGTATGCTCTGCTTGTCTGATTCTGATTCCAGCTCACCTTCCTGCAGCTGCCTTAGGAATGCACCTGGAAACAGCCGGATGATTTTGACTTGTCTAGCTTTTTGTTCCTGTGTGTATGGAGATTCAAGATTCGGCATTTTTGCAGTGACAGTTCATTGACAATGAATACCTACCACATTGCTCAGTAATCTAATCGTCATCAGATATTTCCTGCGTGCTTAAAAGCAACCATCTTCACGAAAGTTAAAACCCCTTGATTTTCTTAGAAAGACATCAATAGTCATATTTGCTTTGACTTTTCATAGGTCAAAACTACTTTTCCTAGTTGAGTGGAGTTTAGGAGGAGGGGCAAAAGATTTGTGTAAGATTTCCTGGGCACTGCTTTTCTCTGTCTCTCTTAGAACCTGATTATAGCATGTGAACTGTTCTAAAGGAAAGGAGTGAAGCAAATGTTAGAAGAAATTTGTATCCCTCTGAGTGGCCAATTAGTGTGTCACAATCAGACAGAAAAGGAAAAAAGTGCTCCCTACACAAACATTCCTCTAGTGTTATTATTTTAAATCTCTGAAGTTTCCCTAGTCATTCATGGAAATATACAATTACTACCTAAATTTTTATCTGGTTAATAAAGAATTATTTCAAAAACAATACGAACTCTAGCAATTTTAGCTACATCCCTGTTTTTTCACCATGATGATCACCAAAATTTCACTAGATATATTTTAGAAATCTGTATAAGCAATGTTTTTTTCTCCAGGAATATTTTTTTCCCCTTGTGATTTCCTACACATAATTTGTCTAGTTATCTTTAATACTTTCCCAGAAATTCATATCTTGAACTTAAACTATCTAGGACAACACTTTTTTAAAAAATTGTCATTTTCTATGATTTTAAAGAAGCAACTGTTTAACTCCTGAAAACATTCTCTTTGTAGATGTTTGATAAAACTTAAGTCTGTGCCTGCTTATCAAATCATTGTTTCAGTTATGTTAACTTTACAGGGAAGAATGCCAATGTACACATGCAGCAGATTACTTCCAGATTGTTTAGCAAAATATATATGGTTCAGGTTAGTTAGTAACGAAACAATTCTACAGGAATGTGAGCTAATGCTACCAAAAGAGAAAAAACAAAGTCGTACAAGTAAAGCACACTTACTGTTCCGATCCAGTCCAGTGTTACTGAAATGCCTGCCTCCATTTCTGGCTTGATTCATCGTGCTGTTGCTGCTGGGGTGTGCTGGAACAGGTTTAACCACATGTGAATAAAGGATTTCTGTGGCATCATTTTTAAAAGCCAAACAGCTTTTCATTAGAATGCATGCAAGGGGAATGAGATAGAAATGAATGGCAGGAGGAAGCATGGTGAATAGAGGATTTGCTTGGCTGGAGAGCTGGTTAATTCCTTTCCCTCTGCTTCTGCACTGTAACTGTGAAATTCTTCCTCAAGGTTCCCTTTATATATCCACAGAGGTTTGGCGTTCATTCAGGTGTAAAGTTGTGTAGAGCTGCAGAGTGAAAACACAGAGAAGGGGTGGGATCCCTACATGACCCTGCAAAAGAATTTTACCAATGGAAGAGAAGACTACAGAAAAGGAGGAGCTTGGTATACAAATTGCCTGAAATTTCAGAGTTGGACTTCATCAGTTGTCTCTGAGCTGCAGCAGCCAGGCACATTCTATAGCAACTACACACTCTCTCTGCCACTTCATTTCCTGAATCTAGTCCACATTCGGGTTTAATTTAAATGAAAATACACTGCTGTTCATTTGATTTGCATTCTGACTGTTGTACTCTCGTCAGATTTTAGAGTATTTAAGGTGGGAAGAAGGAGGTCTTCCCAGATAATAAGAGGAGTTCACATAAGTTTAAATAATGTAGGATTTGCAGGAAACCCCTAGTTAGTTACATGCTTTGTTTCTTAAGGAGCAAACCAATATTTTCTTTCTTTAAAGTACAAGGCATGGAGCTAAAATCTGCCCCCTGGATACACTTAAATAATGCAACTTTGATCTGCCTGAACTGCTGAGCTGCTAGGTAAATTATTGCCAGGGGTTCTGTGATGAGAATAATGAGCATAGCTCTGTCTGCATTAAAGTAACTAATATCAATTTTCATCTTTAAAATATGTCACAAGCATTAACATTCATTGCATCATTTTACATAAAAGAAAGTCTTTTCTGACAGATCACTATTTAGCACATTGAAAATAATTTTTACGAGGTATTTCATTTGCTGCAGAGCATAGTTTCTACCCTGCATTTACTAAATATTTTGTTCATTACTTCTTTGATTCTGTTGTGTAAGAAACATTGTACTTTTCTGAACTTCTTTATCCACGGCTGGAACAGATGTTCCATTACTTGATATTAGGCCATTGATCTCTATCCTTAAAAAAATCCTGGAATTCCATCTGATTTATGCGACATTTTGATTGGAATAATTACATATTCTGCATCACTTTTTCAATCATAAATTGTTTTGTCTTTTGTGTGGTTACTGAAATGATCTCTAGAGCATGAATATTTTGTATCTCTCTTATTTATAAACTTTTTCCCATTGTAACTGCTATTCATGTATCTCTATTTATGTGTATGTGTGTGAATGTTTAAGTTCTTTCACAGTGGCACTTTGGTATTTTATTATGGGGGTGGGAAGGCTATTCTGTGTGTTTAGTAGTATCCCTGATTTCTAGATCCCACTGGAAGCCAGTAGTAACCCCCAGTTATAGCCAAAAAAAAAAAAAAATGTTGCCTAACATTGACAAATATCTCCTGGGAGCTGAAAGCACTGCCAATTAAAAAGCACTGATTATCTATATATTTATCTATCTCACTATAAAAAGAAAGCAAAAATAAGAACAGAGTGCTAATTAGTTAATGATGCTAGGGATTTGGGGGCTTTATTTGGGGGGGGATTTGTACTGTGGTTTTGTTTTTTCAAATAACTGTTTCTTTATTTAGAGAAATAGACTAAAATATCCCTAGATGAAATGATATAATGTCTGGATTAAACTTCAAAAATAACACGAGGGCCTCCCTGGTGGTGCAGGGGTTAAAGTCAGCTCTATCAAACTATTGCCAGCCATTGCAGCACGAGTACCATTACCAGGCAGGGAGCTGACCCACATGGTGCAGCAGACCTCTCTGACCCACCTGCTGCTCCCCTCAGCAGTGTTATCCAGTAGATCTGCCAGTTCTGCTCCCCACTCTGACTCTGGTGAATCCTCTCACACCGTGCACCTCTGACCTATACCCCATTTCTTTTAAATAAATAAAAATAAAGCTAAAAATATTTAAAAAAAACAAAAAAATCATACGGAAAGGGGTATTTGAGAGTATGGGTGGGGTAAGATTGGTAATGGGTTGATGACTATTGGGACTGTGTGTATAGATGTAGTTATAGATATAGATATAATATATATTCTATTTTATTTATTCATATTAATATTCAAAGTTTTAATAAGCAAAATTATAAAAGCCAGAGTCAAAAATCAATTTATTGTGTACATACTTCCTAATAATAATCAAGTCCCTATTCTGAGATTGTATGTATTCATATATTCTAAAATCTTTCTAGAAAATAATGTTTCAGTTTATTCTATGCACCTGGAAATTAAATAGTAGATCCCTCTAAAATACTAACTACAAAGAAAATATGATTTTGCTTATCAGGTGATTTGATATTAATCACATGACCTAAGCTAATATTGACCATCAATGCCTAAAGGAATTAAGAGGGTCAATGTAATCTAATTTATTTCCTATTATTATTTCTTTTATGTGTGTCAGGAAGAGGAGATATTTTAACTTTCAGTTTAATTATTAGGTTGGCTAATCAAATGAGTCAAATTAACTCATAACAGTAAAATCTGCTCTAACCCAAGTATTTTATAGGCTCAACCTTAGGAACTCACCTGAGCAGAAGCAAAATTAAGAATGAAGGCAGTTTAATTTGTGCATGCGGACAGGAAAAATACAGAATTCCTAAGGACAATATATATTGCAGGGCAAAATTACAAAACAGCTTTGATAGGCTACAAATAATAAATTTAAATTTAACAGTATTCTCATTGAAAAACTACTTCATTATGAAGAACCACAAGTCCTCCCTGGTGGCGCAAGGGGTTAAGATGCAATCTATAAAGCTATCTGCAGCCACTGCAACACAAGTTCGATCCCTGGGTAGGGAGCTACATGCGCAGCAGACCTCTCCTGGCTCACCCGCTGCTCCCCTCAGCAGTGTATTTCAGTCAATCGGCCTGTTCTTTTCCCCACTGTCTCTGGTGAATCCTCTCACCTCCCATACCTCTGACCTGTACCCCAGTTCTTGTATGCATAATCTTTTTTTAAAAAAAGAGCAAAAAATTCTTAGCAAAATCAAGGATTTGTGTTTAAAAAAAAGAACCACAAACTGTAATAATCTGAAAAGATGGTAGGTGTAGATGTTTATATCACAATTGATTATGGATATATTCCCCTGAGCAAGGTATGTCTTTTCTCATCTCCAGTCCTATGTATGCATACATTTCTCTTGCTTGGGACGTCCTTTTTTCCCCTGTTCCTCAATTCCTTCTTCATTGGCTAATACCTATTTTTCCATCAAAACTCACTTTCGATGCACTAGGACTAAGAAAACTTCCCTTGCCCTCAACCCCCTCAAATTTGGATTCAGCAACCCAGTTCTATGCCCCAGAGCAGCAAGTTGCCTAACGGCTTCACAAGCTTCATGATAGAACTATTTTTTTTTGTTTGTTTTGAATATTGTTGAGCAAGTGGATCAATTATCTCAGAAATACAGAAAAAAACTATCCTTTCACATATAAAAGGATTAGTTAATATTTGTGGTAGGCAATTGCTAAAATTGCCCTTAATAACACTCTCCTTACAGTATTCGCAAAGTAATCCCCTCACCTTGGTTGTGGGATAGACTCAGTGACTAACTTCCAAAGAACATAATATAGTAAAATGATGAGATGTGACTTCTATGATTACGTTTCCATAAGACTATGACTTCCATCTGACTTGCCTGCTTTAGCTCTCTCATTTGCTTTGATGGAAGCCAACTACCACGGTACAAGCTTTCTTATAGGGGAATTGATATATCTCACCAAGTAGGAACTGTGGGTCTCAGTCAAACAACACATGAGAACTTAAATTTTATCAGCAACCACATGAGTGAACATAGGAGCAAATCTCTTACAGCCAATACTCCAGATGAGACTACAGCCCAGCTTTAAAGCCTAAGTGCAACTTCACAAGAGACTGAACCATTGGCACCCACAGAAACTATGAGGTAATAAATGTTATTTTAACTAAGTTTTGGGATAATTTGTTATATAGCCATAGATAATTAATCCAAAAATATGTGTTTGAAATGAAGAGATGGTAATTAAGCCATTAATTCTATGAATAATACTAGGCCATAAAATCATCAGATGTGGAACCATTAAAAAAAGTGACCTTTGTTCTTTGGGTAAGCTTTTTTTTCCAGTCCTTAGCTGAAACAGCCATCTGGTGCCATTATTAAAAATCAAATAATTGGGCCTCCCCGGTGGCACAGCAGTTGAGCGCTGGGTTGCGAAGCTGCCCACAGCCTCTGCAGTGCCAGTTCGATCCTGGGCTGCTCCCTGGCCACTGGAGGAGGGTCCCACATGGTGCGCAGACCTCTCCTGCCGCCCGCTGCTCCCCTCAGCAGTGTACTTCGGTCCTTCTGCCTGCTCTGCTCCCTGCTCTGGCTCTGGTGAATTCTCTCACCCTCCCGCACTTCTGACTGTACCCAGTGCTTCTATGTATGTATGTATAAATCAATCAATCAATCAATCAATCAATCTTTTAAAAAATAAATAAATAAAAATCAAATAATGATATTACAATTGTGAGTATTGGTCAGATATACAAAAAAAGTAATTTTAATGCTCTAAATATTTTTGTTTATCATATAACTCCTGACATATGAATCAGAAAATCTTAATTTGAAACTTATTTCTACCATTTCAATCTATATAAACTTGGACATAATTCCTGAAACTTTAAAGTCAACTCTTCATCTGTAAAGCATGAGCAAATTTACCTGCCTCACAGAGGAATGAAAAAAAATATTAAAGTGTTTAATGTAAAACTTGGCAAAGAAGAAATGTGGGGAAAATAGTCATTGAGTAAGATTTAATGACTAAGAATACTGTTTCTCACTAAAATTTTTGAATTAAAAAATGAGGTTTAGAGAACTCTCAAATAAATGCAATTGCCCTATTTAAGGTAGAGAACAAAAGTTAAGAAAAAGGAGATTAGTTCAGCCTGAAGATAAGAAATAATGGGTAAATGTCATTTGGCTAAAAGTTAGCATGACAAATTAGATTTTTTTTCCTTTGATGGGGAAGAATAAGAACAAATATAAACAAAATTTATTGGTTGAATGCAATGATGAACTATATCTGCTCCTCCATGGATTTAAACTATTTTCAGAGAATTTTAGGTAATAAGACAGGCCTTAAAAACTGGAAAAGTGTCTGACTGTTACTAGTTTAGGATAAAAACTGCCATACAGTCTTCATCCATAAAAATTATTAAAGAAGATGGTTAACATCTTTCATTCATTTCATATCAAGATATGTTCAACCCAGAATTTTTCAAAGATGAAATAACCCCAAAATTACAAAGGGAAATGAGACAAATTTCCTGCGTCGAATTCCACTAGAAGAGTTCACCTTAACCTGATCTTCTGGTATGATTGTCTACCTCCCTCACCACCTTTATAATTTACCTTTTATTTTTCTTTTGTTGAAATATTTTTGGTTTAATTTGCAAAATAAATTTTCCTTTTGCTATATCCTGGCTCAAAATAAGTAACATTAATTTAGATAACACTACTCATAATGCCCCATGTAGCCTGACATAAATCCCAAGTAGAAATTCCAAATCCAGTGGATATATTTCTAGATAGAGCTGCTCAATCTCGGCACTTTTGTCATGTTGCTCTATCAATAGATAATCCTTTATTGTGGCGTTGTCCTGTACATTGTATGATGTTTAGCAATATCCCTGGACTATACCTACTAAATGAACAGTCTCTCCCTCACTCAGCTAAAACCAAAACTGTCTGCAGACATTGGCAAATGTCCTCTAGTGGACAAAATTACCCTTGGTTATAAACTACTGGTTTAGGCAAATTCTCCAGTAAACTTAAAAAAAAAAATCCCAGCAAACTGTCTGGTAAGGAAAACCTCACATGCAGGTTAGGACAGTGGGGACAAAGCTTCTATCTGATTGTATAAACTAGGGAGCATCTACAAACTACCTTGAGTAGTAGGAATTGATGTCCTCACTCTCAGCATTCAGCCCACACAAAGCCCCTAAGCTAAATCTGACCAAGGCAGGCAGCATATGCAATATCCTGTTCACAGTAGTGGGTGGGGGCTGGGATTAGTTTTGTTCTATACGTCTGATTGTTGTTCTAAAACAACGTTTTATCTGAGAGCTTGTTGAATGTGCACATTCTGAGTCTGACATCAGACATGAATCAGAATCCCTTAGGGTGGAACCAAGGAAACTGTGTTTAACAAGCTCACCAACTTTTTCTTATGCATGTGAAAGTTTGATATTCACTGTTCTAGAACACACATTTGCTCTCCTAACTATGGGCTACCTCTATAGTCCCCATCACAGTTGCCTAGTTTATTTAACTAAGTCTTTGTTCTAGATTCTTCTAATTTGTACCATCAGATGGAAGGCCTGCCTGAAAGTTCAGCCCAATTGACCAAAACCCAAACCCATTTCCTTCTATATTTATTTCTCTCTAAGGAATAGATGTGCTCAGTGTCCCCTAGTGCCTAATTCTTGGTTCCATAGACATGACCACCTAGAATCACAAAAATAGCTGCCTTACAGTGATATCAGCTCTCACTAGAAATTTTGGCAGTCATCTGATTTCTCAGATATTAGTGTTGATCCTGATTGAAAATACTTTGATTACTGTGGTTTTTTTTTTTTTTAGATTTTATTTATTTATACAAGAGCTGGGGTACAGGCCAGAGGCGTGGGAGGGTGAGATAATTCACCAGAGACAGAGCAAGGAGCAGAACCTGCAGAGGACTGAAGTACACTGGTGAGGGGAGCAGCGGACAAGGCAGGAGAGGTCCACCTTGCCATGTGGACATCTCCCTGGCTGGCCGGGAATCGAACCAGCTCTGCAGAGGCTGCGGACAGCTTCACAGCGCTGCGCTCAACCCTCTGTGCCACTGGGGAGGCCCTGATTACTGCGGTTTTGACTGTTATCCACCAGCCCCAGGAGCATCTCACAGCCAGGTCAGTATCCTCGCCTTGGTAACATGCTCTTGTGAATTGCTCTTTTCTGAGGAGTGCCTTAGCCTAGTACCCACAGGCTTCATGACCAAGCCTCGGTCAGCTGTGACCTTGCATCATCACCTTCAGAGACTTGGGCTCGGAGTTTGCAGTTTTCTAGTTTGTCAGTAAAGTATAAAATAAAAAAGATTTAACAGATTTGACTCAACACCCCCAGAGTCTTTTCTGGGAGACATATTTGTTGCAAAAATTTCTAGTTTCAATTCAACATTTTTATTGAAGAAATTCACTTCTGAAGTAGGTCCCACAGCAACAGTGTAGCTGGGATAAAAGGAATGAGATAGGGAATGTGGGAAATGAATTTGACTACATTGATTGGAAAGGTAGACAGGAGCAGACTGCAACAGACTGCAATGCTCTTTGTAGGTTTAGAAATTTGGACATTATCTGGTAACAACGGAGAGCCATGGAAGGATGAGTGTATGTGTGTGTTTGTTTTCATTTTCACAAAGTGAAAACACCGTAGCTTGCACCTAGGTAAAGTGATAGAAAATTTCTAGAACCCAGAAGTTCTGCTCCCTTCTTTTCCTGATAGCTTCTTCCTTCCTCCTCCCTAAAATAAAACACTCTCTGGTTTTCTGACACAAGTTAAGAGTTTTGCCTGTTTTAGAATCTGATATTTTAAAAAACATGACCTTTAAAATCACTATGAAGTACTGCATTGCATGAATACTCCACAATTTAAATATCCAGTCTAGACTGGGTTGACTCCAATTTTTTGGTTCTTATGAATAATGCTGCTATAAACATTGCTGTACCTGTCTTTTGATGCATATGGGCATAATTTTTTATTGGATATAACTAGTTGTAAAATGGTTAATTATATATGTTCAATTTTAGTCAATAATACCAAAGAGTTTTCCAAAGTGATTTCCCTTGGTCCTCACAGGTTTTAAATAGGAGAACAAGACCAACACTATTTTTCAGGACACTGAATCTGGCTGCAATGTATCCAATAGTTTGGATGTGGTTCTACTGGTACACAGGGAAGAGGCCTGGTGAAAAAGAATAAGATCCTGAACGTGAAAGCGAGAGCAAAGACTAGGACAGAGGGACTGTGACAAATACTGTGGAGTTAGGTTGGCAGGTGATTGGAAATGAAGCCAAAAGTGAAAATGAAATTTTAAAGCTGGGTTACTGAGGAGAATGAGGTGTCTGGTTAATCCGGGTTGGCAGAGTTGAGAGTTTAATGATTAGGCTGAGTTAGGATGAAGTTAGGGTGCCACTGGGTTCCAAGAGAAAGTGTCAAAGAGACGACTGGAATGAGAGCTCAAGAAATAATCCAGTATCTGAAAACAATTCCAGTAGGGTGCTTTCCTGTAATGTTAAAATGGTAGAAACCCCTAGTTTCGACCCTCAAATAGCACTAAGACTTTCACTGTTACCAAATGTCATCTAATCATGCCCCTAGATTTTTAAAATCTCCCTACTTCAGTAGCTCCCAAGTAGTATAGTAGTATGAACTATTGTAAAGATATTTGTATAAGTTTGTAAAATACATGCCCTGTATTTTATATAGAACCATAAACAATAAATGTCTTTTAACCTTGCTTCTTCTTTTATTACCCCTAGTTACTAGCTTATTTCAAGTTTTCATCATCATTTGCCTAAACTACTGTCATACCTTAATAGATATCTTCTTGCCTAGCATTCTCATCATCCCTAAATTCACTCTCCACACTGAAATCCAGAATGATCTTTTTAAAATGCTTATCTGAACATCTCATTTTAACTTGTCAGCTGTTCCTTTTAATTGCAGAACAAACACGTACCTTACAAGCCAACCATCCTATTTCTTTACATTCTCTTATAGTTGATGCTTCTGTAGTAGTTTCTTGTGCTCACCACTCAATTTAATGCTCTCATCCCTTTTGTTCCTATAAATAAGTCTTTTCAAATTTTAACATTTTGTTTTCTGAAGATTTGCATAAAATACAGACTTAATTAAACAATGAGAAAGGAAGATGAGACTGACTGAGGCAAAAGGCAATTTTTCTGGACATGTGGGAGATGACGCTCTAAGAGCTACATCCCATCATTTAAATACTATAAGGACACTGATTTTCATCTCTATAAAATCAAGTGATTTACATTTCTAACTCCAACACAGAGTAAAATATTTTGAGATAAGGAAAATAATTTAAAATATAAACATTTTAACATTATAATGTTATAAACATAACAAAGTTATAAAATATTAAAATAATAGAAGAAAGAATATATGCAGACACTCAAGAATATATGAGACTTGAAAAAGAATACTGCTTTAAATTTTTGAATTTTCTGAAATAATCTTTTTTTAATGTGGTCTAAGTGTTTATCTATCAATTAATTGAATTAATATTGGTTTACAACACTGTTTATGATTTAGGGGACTAGGATCACACATCATCAGATTTATATTACTATCCCACCCCCACCATCAAAGCACCCATAGTCCTTTACCCTTGGCCATTGGGTCCCCTCCCCCCTTCTTTCCCACTCCTACCCACCCAACAAGTGTCCTTATTAATGCTCCCATGGCATTAACAAGAAAATTAAAATCATTACTTATTAAAACACAAGCTTATTTAAAAATTATTGAGCAGATACATATATTATTGTATTATGAAAAACATTCACATCATCACATTTCTACCTTTTAAAAATTGGGACCATAACATGAAAAGAAAATGTTCCTGTTGCAAATCCTGCCAACAATTCATTAAATAAAAGAATAAAATTCATCTGCTCCCACCCCTCTTCCAATCTCATTCTCCAGAGATAACTACAGTTTATACTTTCTTGTGATGTGTTCCAACATTTTCTGCATTTATAAGCACATTTTGGTAGATATTGTGTGTGTGTGTGTACACACAATATTTAAATTTTTTCATACAGCTCGGATCATGCTATAAATATGATTTCTCAAATTACACGTAATTTACTTAATGACCTATGTTGTACAATTTCCTATATCAGAAGATAAGAATTTATCTTATTCTTTTTAACCCTTGCACTGGATGTATTGAATGAAAGTAACATAACCTATTCATCCAGTACTCTACTGATGGATACTTACATATATTGTTTCTTGATACTCTTCATTATAATTACGGCAGGAGAACCATTTTTTTTAAAGATTTATTTATTTATACAAACACTGGGTACAGTCAGAAGCACAGGATGGTGAGAGAATTCACCAGAGCCAGAGCGGGGAGCAGAACAGGCAGAAGGACGAAGTACACCGCTGAGGGGAGCGGCGGGCGGCAGGAGAGGTCTGCGCGCCATGTGGGACCCTCCTCCGGTGACCGGGGAGCAGAGGCTGCGGGCAGCTTTGCAAACCAGTGCTCAACTGCTGCGCCACTGGGGAGGCCCAGGAGAACCATTTTGAATGTTTTCTATCCCCTATGAACCCCTTTCCTTCATCCAAGTAGTTGGGGAGGTGGGAGGATGAGGGGAGAAGTGGGATGTGAGCCTCACAGAAGACCAGAAGCCATGCCCCAGTCCCTAATAGGGTCCCAGGTAGGTTACTAGGCTTCAGAAGAGAATGGTAACCGCAGTCATTAAATATTCCAGCAGGATGTGTAATTCGAAAGTCTCAAGACTTGAAGGGAGCACATAGACTGGAAATGTACTAGGCCAATGGGCTCAGTCAAGTAACCAATGGGGAATGATGACTGATAACCTGGGCCAGGATAAACATTCCCAGCGCCTTGGCCTCTACTGGAAGAAAATATGCACATCCCTGATGAGGGACAAGGGTGGAAGGAAGGGAAAAACATGACCAGGGTTCTAAATTAAATTAATTTGAAAAATAAAAAGAAATGCTATATATATATTGTATATCTAAGCTTCTAGACTGGAATTCATAATGTCTTCATAACTAGTCTCCAAGATAGCAAGGTATCTTACATATATCTTGATATATTTAAAGGCACATTTTAATTTTGAAGATTGTTGATCCTTAAGAGGATAATTCTTTTTCACTGATTAAAAAGAAAATGCCCAACTGAAATAGTGCTATTTTATCTTGACATAATTACATGTCATTTTCTGATGCCTATATGTTCTTTTAAAATACAAGTCCAACAAAAACAAAATGTGCATATAATATTGCAGTCTCAAGTTGTTAAAGATTTATTATATTGCTTCAATTTCACGCTGACATCAAGCAGAGTTTAGAACATATAATATGAACAACCAAGATTTAATAGTGTATTTTGAAGAGAAAACACTTTCTTTATGGAAAAGCTATGCCTGCATTATGATCATTAATGTTTTATTTGCCATTTATTTTACCTTTAAGTGGTACTTTTGCAACATTTATTGAAGGCTTTATCCTGGTTTATAATTGGCAAGAGATTAGGTCAATTATCTCATGGAAACAATTTAACCATTATTCTCTGATTAAGAAGCATTGATTAAAATTGCTTTCAACAAGGAAAGACAGAGAGGATCCTTGAAATGTCTTATGGCTTAGAATTTTATTATGTCAACTAACAGTTTATATTGTCTTCAGGCCTAATTCTCTGGCATGTTTATATAGCAGTTTGGAGAGCTAGTGCTTGGAGAGGCAAGGCTTCTCTGACAAATAGCCAAGGAAGAACTTGAAACAGACTGGGAAAAGTCCAGTCCTGCCAGGGCATCGAAGTTGTTCAGTGACCAGCTCAATGTTCTGCTAGTTTTGTTGCCATACTTGGTAGTCCCGTGAATCTGGCTAGCTTCAGAAGTTTAGCAAAACAAAATACAACTGTGCACAGCCACGCCCTAGGGTGACTGTCTCCGAATACCATACAAGTCAGAGACTGAAGCACTTGAAAGACTTGTATCCCTGCAGATCAAATCTTCATAAGATTGAGCCTTTAAAGACAACCCTTAAGCACATAAATGTTGTCATTTACAGCACTGTTTCAGTGCAATTTTACCTTTCCAATTATAAAGGTGGCTAATGCACATGATAATTACAGTTCCTTAAAATTTATTCACTCTCAAGCAGATCAGCTCAGAAATGTTGGCACAGTTTCAGGGTTCTTTAACAACTGCTTGCCAAACCACTCTTTGATCCAGTGAAATCATCATATGATTCAAAACAAGGCCTACAGCCTTTCAAGAATTCACATCTTAAATCCTCATCTTCGTCGCCCAACCTCCCCATGTTCAACCTAAAAACTGATTTTTCCTTATCAATGCCAAAGGATAAGTCTTTTCCCTGTGGGATTTATAATATGTTTTTCTTTGTTCCCGTTCATTTATTCACCGTTTTAACTAACATATATTGAATGATTATCATGTACTAGCGATTGTGGTTGCCCTGCAGTTATAAGACTAAGCTAACTCCCCTAAATTTACTGCATCAGCTGGAGACAGCCAGTTAAACAGATAATTACAATATAGGGCTATAAGTCAGGGCATGGTAGAGTAGGAGAAGAGAAGCAGGGCTCAAAGCCCCAGTGGGGGTGAATTCTGAGAAGAGTATTGAGGATAAATAGAGGACAGCAGATGATAAAAGTCAGTTGCAACACTCTAGACAGAAGAGATAGTATGTGTACTAAGATCTGACAGTGAGAGAAAGCACATGCATTTGAAGAACTAAAAATGTTTTGAAATGCCACCTATGGAGTAGCTAGAGAAAAAGTGGGAGAAAAAAAAGCACTGAAAGAGTTTGAGCAACCATTTTTCACCTTCCTAAGGAGTTAAAATTTTTTTCCAAAGTCAATGTGAACCCCTAAATGAGTGGTGAGCAAAGAGGTAGCATGACCAGTTTGGGTATTTTTAGATAAGTGACTCTAAGGGATTATAGATAAAAGTTAAATTCAGAAAAATATAGGATAGAATGACCACATATCAAATCAAATTAAGGAGGACTGAGGAGAGACTCTGCCTGAGACTAGCACAGGGGCAATATCACTCCTGGGTGGCAGGACTATTGCAAGGAAAGAAAGACTAAAGAGGAAAAAAACAAAGAGTAAGGGAAGAAAAGAAAATAAAGAAATGGAAAGCCAGTGGGTAAAGAAGAGAAAAAATGGAAAAGCAGAGTGGAGGTAAGTTGGAAGCAAAATTTGATCCCTAAATCATAGATCTTTAATTGGGCGTGAGAGAGGGGCAGGGACCAGATGAGGGGATCAAGAAGATGTGGTATGGTGTCTGGACCTCACCAAAAGCTGTTGTGTGGAACTGAGAAAGGGCTGTCCCCTCAGTCAGAGGTGAGCTGAGGGCCCCCACAAGCCAGGCCCTGCCTGGCAGGGAGTCAGAGCCCACAGGGGGATCCAGCGATTTGGAGCCCAGTGGGCTATCCAGCCACTGCCAGGGCAGTCTGTGGGACCTTAAGACCCACCACTGGAATTAAACAAATACAGAAGGAGGAGATTTTCAGGGACAGTGACCATTAACATATCCATAATACCATTGCCCTATTGGACTTCTGGCATAACGCTATTGGACTTGATTGGACCACGAGTTCCCGACATCCCAGAAAGAGCACACCAAAGAGATGCCGGCCAGTACCAGCAACACAGTGTCCCAATGCATAGGACAAATTAGAAAATAAGCAGCAGGGAGAAGAAAAGCTACAAGCAACCAAGCATGTCCCCAGGGAAAAGACACACCGCAAAAAGACAATCAAACACCAGACTGCAACACCAGTGACTTAGAGGAACTTATGAGTCTTCCTGCTAGAGAATTTAAAATCACCATAATTAAAAAACTGAAAGAAGTCAAAAATGATATGGGAAAATTAATCAACAATCAGAAGAATGAAATTGAGTCCCTAAAGAGGGAAGTGAAAGAAATTCAGGAGATCAAAGATTAATGGAGGAGCTAACGAACTCTGGGAAAAGCAATGAAAGCAGAATAGATGAAATGGAAGAACGAGTAAGTATTCTTGAAGATTCAGAAATAAAAAGAACCAAAACAGAAAAGGAAAGAGAAGTACGAAGGAAAAAGAATAAAGAAGTCTTCAGGAACTATTGGACTTCATGAGGAAAGGAAATATAAGAGTTATAGGAATCCCAGAAGGAGAGGAGAGAGACATAGGAACAGAGAGAATATTTAAGGAAATAATTGAAGAGAACTTCCCAAATATAAAGAAGGAGCTGAAAATAGACATACAAGAAGCAAGAAAAACACCAATCTTCCATGATGAAAGGAAAAATATAGGGCCTCCCCGGTGGCACAGTGGTTGAGCGCTGGGCTGCGAAGCTGCCCACAGCCTCTGCAGCGCTGGTTCGATCCCCAGCCACCAGTGAGGGTCCCACATGGCGCGCAGATCTCTCCTGCCACTCGCTGCTCCCCTCAGCAGTGTGCTTCGTCGGTCTGCCTGTTCTGCTCCCCGCTCTGTCCCTGGTGAATTCTCTCACTCTCCCGTGCTTCTGACTGTACCCAGTGCTTGTATAAATAAATAAATAAATAAATAAATCTTTTAAAAAAAAAAAAGGAAAAATATAGCAAGACACATAATAGTAAAGCTCCCAAGAATCCAAGACCAGGAAAACATAATGAAGCTGACAAAAGGGAAGAAACAGATAACATACAAAGGAAAACCAACCAGGCTGACAACAGACTTCTCTGAAGGGACATAGTCAACAACTCCAAGACAACAAATGCCAACCAAGAGTACTCTATCCTGCAAAGCTTTCCTTCCTCTATGAAGAAAGAATAAGGATCTTCCCAGAGAAACAGAATCTCCATAATTTCATTACAAGTAAACTCCCACTCCAAAAAATACTACAAGGAATCCTAAAGCCAGGACCAACAGAGATATGAAAAAGGACAAAACAAGACAAATAAATAAATAAATAAATAAATAAATAAATAAATAAATAAATAAATAAATAAAACGAGAGAAAAGACAAACAAAATGGCAAATATCAATATAAACGCTAACATATCAATATTAACTCTAAATGTAAACGGACTAAACTCTTCAACAAAAAGACACCGAGTTGCAGGCTGGATTAAGAAACAAAACCCTACCTTTCGCTGTCTCCAGGAAACACATTTAATTATAGTTGGTAATTAGTGGTCTTCTCAAGTAAAGGACAGCATAATTTATATCTTAAAAATACTGTATTACCTATTATTCAGCAATCAAATAAGATAAACTCATGCAATTTGCAGCAACATAGATGAAGCGAGAAGGGATCATGCTCAGCAAAATAAGCCAGAAAGAAAAAGAAAAATACTGGGTGGTCTCACTCATAGTAGGAATTTAGAAAACCTAAATAAGGGACCAGGAAAAAATCTAATTATAATAAAGTAAAAATCAAAATCAACAAGCAACTATAAACCAGAGATAAACTACAGGCGGGGAGAAGGATATAGGATCAAAACAAAGGTGGTGGGAATTGTATGGGGACTATAACCAAGATGAAAATGCATACATTGTGCAAAAATGAAAAATTATGTTAAAAATATGTAAAATAAAAATTAAAAACAAAATGAAAAAAATATATAAAAATAAAGAATAATTGACATAAAAAAAGATATGGTATATATACACAATGGAATACTACTTAGCAATCTAAATAAATAAATAAATAAACTCATGGAAACATGGATGGAGCTGAAAGGGATTTTGCTAAGTGAAATAAGGCTGGAGAAAGATAAGTATTGGATGGTGTCACTTATATGTGGAATATAGACAAACCAAACAAAGGGTAAGACAAAGACAAACATTAAAACCAACCCTTGAAAGCTGACCATCCAGAGGAGGAGAGGTGAGGATGAAGATGGAGGGTGGTGGAAATCACAGTGGAGTATGGTGGAGGACTTGGGACTTTGGTGGTGAGAGCTACAGTGACCACACCTGAGTAGAGAAATCCTATAATGTCAAAATATTAACAATGGCATAAAACAATGATACTTCATTAAAAAAATGAAAGGGAGGGAGGGACAGAAGGAGGGGAGCAGGGAATACAGAGTTAGGTGATTTCAATAACAACCTAGTTTTTCAAAATATAGACAAATTTTATTTTCTTTCTTATAAAAACACTGTATTGAGGTATGATTGATATTAAAAAGATGTATACATTTAATGTTTACAATGTAATTACTTTGACGATAAGTACATACCCCTGAAAACCATTACCAGTCAAGACTGGAAGCAAATACATCCTCACCTTGAAAAATTTCCTCCCACCCCTTTTAGTTTTTTTCACAAATTTTCTAATTCTTATTAATATCCTAATGACATTATATCAGTTTGTTCATGCTGATCTATCTTTTTTTCCAAAATAACACAAAATATTCATAGACTTTCCTTAAATCTTTCATTATGTATTGAATATAATTTCCAATTGATTTGGATAAAATGGGCCTAATGACTCTCTATGGCAAGTGTTTCAAATCTACCAACACATATTAACAGCTTATCTTTCATATTATATCCAGAGTCCAATCACTTCTCACTATCTCCACTACTACTACTGCCTTGGTCCATGCCACCATCATCTCTCACCTGGGCAATTATAAAACTTCCTAACTCTCACCTACTAACACCCTGCGGTCATCACTACCTTGCTCCTAACTCTCCAGTGGCTTTCCATCACTTACAATGATCTGTGATAGCTCGGGTCCCTTTCTAATTACTTGTCCTTATCTCTTTCTATCTTCCCCTCTTTTCATTCTGTTCTACTTATACAAGACTCTATTATTATTTTGTTATTATTATTGTTATTGTTTACTATTATTTTGCCTCAAACATTCTGTTATCTGAGGGCATTTGCATTAATGGCATCACTCCATCTGGAATTCTCCCCTGCTGTCTTTTGCTCAAAGACAACATTAACTGAAGGGTTTTCACAATCATCTTAAATGAGCACTCATCACCATTTACACATGTCTATTTTGTTTTGTCTCCTCCCAACAATTACCAGAATGTAAGCTGGAGAGGAAGGACTTTATTTATTGATTGTTGGTTCCCATATGCCTAGGATATATATGGGACAAATTTGGTGTTCAATATTTCTCATTAAATTGATAACCATATGAATGAATAACTGACCCTTGAAATGCAGTTCTTTTTGCTTGAGGTGGCACACAGTAAGCATTATTACTTACAATAGTTTAATAACTCAGTCCCTTCTCTTTGCAAATAAATATCCCAGCATTGTGTGAATCCTAGAGATAATCATCTTGGGTATGGAATTAAAAATGATAGCTATTCATCAATAGTTTTAGGCTAAAGGTTGGTAAACTAAACCATAACTTAAAATATGGGAATGGGACAATTTTGTTCCACTGAAAAATGGCAACTTTTCCAAACAAATGGCATCTGTGTGATGGAATAACTCAGAAATACTTAAGAAAAACTGTAAATTAAAAAATCACTCTTATACATCAAGACATAATCCTGTAGGTACAGCCTTGGTAATCTTACTCATATGATACTGAATTGATTGTGAATATAGGATCTTACTTGTATTCATTTTATGCAAGCTGAGAACATGAAGAAGTCAATACACTCTGGTTACTGCTACCTTTGACTTACAATGAGTGGGGCCAATGGAGATTCCACCAAGTGTATATTCTGAATCTACTAGAAAAGTCACCAAGGGCAGAGTAACTCCCTACACACAGAGTAACCAAGTTGATGATGTATCCTTGTATCTACTTTTTCTACTAACTTATTTCTCTCCTCCTGTCACTCCTGCTTTCTGGAATTAGGTACCCAAACAAACATCCCACACATGGATCTTTGTCTTAGACACTCTGCTTTCAGGCTAAATCATATATGCTTTTTTACATATAAAGTTTCTCTGTCTGCATATGGCCTGGTTATGTATAATATATATTTACAATTATTTTATTTTATGGCTTCTGACTATAACTTTCCCTATAACTGGGGTCAGATAAACGTATATGTGTACTTTATTCTTTGTGATTGATTTTCTCATTTTCCTTATTATATAAAGTTTATTCAGAATAGGGAAAAGTTAGTAATCTTTTTATAATTTTTAAGTATTTTTATTCATTAAATTAGCTATAATCACATACAGTGATACATTGGTGCTGTAAACCAATGTTGCTACAAAAAAATTAATTTATAAAATAATTTGTAATTATTGAAATGAAAAATTAATATCAATAAATATAATTTTAAAAATAATTTTAATATAAAAATTTCAAATAAAATCAACTGAACATTTAGTTTTTTCACACTGATTTTGTCTCTGAACATTTCCATTTCAGATTAACAAAAAGGGGCTAATCTTCATTTCCTACTCTTTTTCACATATACTATAATAATAATTTATATTAGCCAAGGTTACATAAAGATCCAGAGAGCAGCAGCAGATGCATTATCTCTTCATCCTTTCTCTTGGTTTCCTGACTGGACTCACAGCTGCGGGTGAACCTCCACAGAAAGGCTTGTCACCACAGAGTAAACAACCCAACTGTAGCTTTGCCATAAGTCTTCAAAAAATTGGGGTTTATATTTTCAATCCAAAATAACTTTCATCAACCATCTAATTGCTGCCATGTATGGGTACTTTTATGAACACGAAATTATCCAGTTTAAAAAAAAAATCTAATTATCAACAAAGCCTCAGCTATGAGGGTAGTCTGTTAGAAACAAACAATACCCTAGTATTAATGAATGATATCATTAACTTAATCTTCCAAGTATCTCAAAAAGCAAAACAAAACAAAAAATAAACTGTTGCCCCACAATCATGCACTAAATATTTATGTGTGGAGGCTGTTTTTGGCATTCAGATCTTTGTCATTAGCTTTCAGCCTATTCCGGTGATAGGTCTAGCAGGGATTTTTGACACATTTTAAATATGTTTAATACCTAACAGAGCAAATCCCTCATGATTGTCCTTTTTCAAAAATTTAACCTTTCTGGGTTTGTGTCTTCTTTCAATTGAACTTTAAAATTACTTATCTGGGCCTCCCCTGGTGGTGCAGGCGGTTGAGCACAGCACTGTGAAGCTGTCCGCAGCCTCTGCAGCACCGGTTAGATCCCAGCCAGTGGAAGAGATACCCACATGGTGCAGCAGACCTCTCCTGTCTCGCACGCTGCTCCTCTCAGCAGTGTATTTCAGTCAGTCTGCCTGTTCTGTTCCCCACTCTGTCTCTGGTGAATCCTCTCACCCTCCCACACATCTGGCCTGTACCCCGGTTCTTGTATGCATGAATAAATAAATTTTAAAAAAAAAATAAATAAATAATAAATAAAATCACTTAGCTGGGGCCTCCCTGGTGGCACAAGGGTTTAAGTTGCAGCACTATGAAGCTATCGCAGCACTATGAAGCAGTCACTGCAGCATGAGTTTGATCCCCAGCCAGGGAGGTGACCCACACGGCGCAGCAGACCTCTCCTATCTCACCTGCTTCTCCCCTCAGCAATGTATTTCAGCAATCTGCCTGTTCTATTCCCCACTCTGTCTCTGGTGAATCTGCTCACCTCCCCACACCTCTGGCCTGTACCCCAGTTCTTATATGCATAAATAATAAATCTTTTAAAAAAATAAAATCACTTACCTGAAGTGTAAAATCACTTAGTCAAATTATCCAAAAATGTGGTAGACTCCAAATACCTGGCCAGTTGCCCCTGTCCAAGGAAGAGCTAGTTGACCAGCTGTAAGGAATGCATGGACACCTTCCAGCTGTCAGCTCCTTTCGGATCACACCCTTTCTTCTGGAGGCCACTTTCATGGGGTAACCAGACAAAGTGGTGCTAAAAAGATCTGTCATTTCAGCTGTCCTGCGATGACTTCCAGGGACAATCAACTTCCCATTATTTGGCTGAGGCTTATTTTGGTCCACATCTAAGTTCTATTTTTCCTTCTGCTCAAGCCTGCTACTTTCCTCTTCTTTTCTCTGACATCAGTCCCCAATAAATGTCTTATACTCTAAATTCCATCTCAATTTCCTTCTCAGTAGAACTCAATCTACAACAAATTAAAATGGGATAGTGCCAAATCTAACAATTAATTGAAAAAAACTGACTTCCTTTTAATACTCAGTTATTCATTTCAGAGTATGAGGTATCTCTAAATGTATTTAAGTCATATATTTTTTAGCAAAGCCCACTTTATATAGGGTTTACAAATTTCTTTGTAAAAATTTCCTGGTTCTCTTTTATTGATTGCTATTATTGATTTTTTTCTGTTATGAACAGAACTTTTCCATTCTATCTTCAATTTGATCATAAATTAACTTGTAAATTATGACTCATTTTATAGTATTTTTAGTGAATTCACATATAAAGTATGCTTAATTAAAACATCTACATTTTAGTTGTTAAGCTTCCTCTTCTCTTTTATCATAATTTTTACCTGGTTTAATGAAATTATAACCAAGATACTTCAAAAAGGTTTTATCCCAATTTTCCACATTTAAGAGTAACTTCACTAGTAACAGAACTTACTGAAATATCTCTAATGGATCAGGCAATGGCACATGAATGATCTGGTGATAAGACCTACAGTTTTAGCAGCCACCCTACAACCACCCTAACCATTGATATTATAAACTATGCTTTGAATAGAATGCATGTAATTTACCAATCAGCTGCTTTAAGTTGTTGAACCAGGAGTGCAAACTAGCATTTTTTCCCCTTGAGTACTTTTCCATTTAAGTTTTTTATTTAGTTAAAATTTACATAGTGAAATGCATGTCTTCATTTTACAATATTATATTTTCTTCCTTTTTATTATATTTTTATTGAAGTAACATTGGCTTATAATTTGTTTACCTTCCATATGAGTGAAATAATACAGTATTTGTCTTTCTTTTTCTGACTTATTTCAGTGCATAATCCCCTCAAGGGCCATCAATGTTGTTTTAAATGACAAGATTTCATTATTTTTTGGTAATTCCATCTTATATAAATATACTGGCATACATATCACATCTTGTTTATCCAATCATCCATTTATGAGCACTTAAGTTATTTTCATAGCTAAGCTATTATAAATAATGCTGCGATGAGCATAGGGGTGCATGTCATTTAGAATTAGTATTTCTCACTCTTCAGATAAATACCCAAAGGTGGAATAGCTGGATTATAAGGTATTTCTGTTCTTAATTTTTTGAGGAAGTTGCATACTGCTTTCCATAATGGTTGCAACAATTTCCTTTCTACCAACAGTACGAGATTTCCCTTCTTTCCACGTCATCTTCAAAACTTGCTGTTTCTCATCTTTTGATAATAGCCATTCTAACAGGTGGTATGTCATTGTGGTTTTGATTTGCATTTCCCTATTAATAAATGGTGATGAACATCTTTACATGTTCCTGCTGGCCGCCTGTTTGTCTCCTTTAATGAAATGTCTACTCAAGTCTCTGGCCATTTTTTATTAGAACTGCTTATTTTTTATTGTTGTTGAGTCATGAGAGTTCTTTACATATTTTGGCTATTAACCCTTGTTGGATGCATGTTATTCAAATGTCTTTTCCCACTCAGTACACTGTCTTTTCATTTTGATTATAGTTCTCTCTGTGCAAAAGCTTTTTAGTGTGATGTAGTCCTACTCAGAAACTGCTAGAATACATAGAAGAAAACATATGTGGAAAGCTCTTTGACATAAGAGCTGTTTGTGCCATATATCTTTCAATAATGTTTATGTTTAGTTACATGTCATATGCATAATATATGAATAATTTACATAACCTGTGCAAGAACATATTATTCATATTTTAATATCCTTTTTCACATAACAATATACTTTGAGAACTTTACACCTATCAACATCACTTTTCATGGGAAATGAAACACTACTATAATTCCTTTCTTTTTTTTTTTTTTTAATATTAAATTTTATTTTTATATTCCCCCATACAATTGCAAATGCCCCATTCTGACCCCAATCCTTCCCCTCCCGCCCCCCACCCCCCAAAAAGTGTCTCTGGTTCATAGTTTTTTGTTGATTTTGATTTTCACTTTCTTATATTCATTTTCCTGGTCCCTTATTTAAGTTTTCTAGATTCCTGCTATGAGTGAGACCATCCGGTATTTTTCTTTTTCTTTTTGGCTTATTTCGCTGAGCGTGATCCCTTCCAGTGCCATCCATGTTGCTGCAAATTGCATGTGTTTATCTTTTTTGAATGCTGAGTAATATTCCATGGTATATATGTACCACATCTTCTTGATCCAGTCATCTATTTTTGGGCATTTGGGTTGTTTCCAAAGCTTAGCTATTGTAAACAGTGCTGCTATAAACATAGGAGTGCAGGTGCTCTTTGGAATTGATGTTTCTGTGTCCTTTGGGTAAATACCTAGGAGTGGAATTGCTGGATCATATGGAAGCTCTATGTTTAGTAGGTCCAGAAATCTCCACACAGCTCTCCATAGTGGTTGGACCAGTTTGCACTCCCACCAACAGTGCACAAGAGTTCCTTTTTCTCCACACCCTCGCCAGCATTTGTTGTTGCTAGTTTTTTTAATATGTGCCATTCTCACTGGTGTGAGATGGTATCTCATGGTAGTTTTGATTTGCATTTCCCTGATTACAAGTGATGTTGAACATTTTTTCATATGTCTGTTGGCCATTTGCATTTCCTCTTCAGAGAAGTTTCTTTTTAGCTCTTCTGCCCATTTTTTGACTGGATTATTTTCTTTGTTGTTGTTGAGTCTCATCAGCTCTTTGCAGATTTTTGTGATCAGTCCTTTATCATTAGTGTTGGGTGCAAAAATGTTCTCCCAGTTGGTGGGTTTCTCTTTGTTTTTGTTATTGTCTCTTTTGCTGTGCAGAAGCTCTTTAATTTGATGTAGTCCCAGCTGTTTATCTTTGTCTTCACTATCACTGCTTTGGGTGATGTGTCTGTAAAGATGTCTTTGATGTGCAAATCACGTAGTGTTTCGCCTATATTTCCTTCTATGTATTTTATGGTTTCAGGTCTTATGTCTAGTTCTTTAATCCATTTTGAGTTGATTTTTGTGTATGGTGTGAGGTAGTGGTCAAGCTTCATTCTTTTGCATGTAGCGACCCAGTTTTCCCAGCACCATTTATTGAACAAACTTTCTTTGCTCCAATGCATAGTCTTTGCTCCTTTGTCAAAGATTAGTTGACCATAAATCTGTGGGTTTATTTCTGGATTTTCTATTCGATTCCATTGGTCTGTATGTCTGTTCTTGTTCCAATACCATGCAGTTTTGATGATTATGGCTTTGTAGTATAGTTTGAAGTCTGGGAGTGTGATGCCTCCATTTCCTTCTTTTTTTTTCAGTAGAGCTTTGGCTATTCGGGGTTTTTGGTGATTCCATATGAATTTCATCAATAATTGTTCTATTTCTTTGAAGAATGCCATTGAGATTTTGATTGGAATAGCATTGAATCTGTATATTGCTTTTGGTAGGATGGCCATTTTAATAATGTTTATTCTTCCAATCCATGAGCAGGGGATGTCTTTCCATTTCTTTGTGTCTTCTTCTATTTCTTTTAACAGTGTTTTATAGTTTTCTTTGTATAGGTCCTTTACCTCTTTTGTTAGATTTATTCCCAAATATTTGATTTTTTTTGTTTCGATAATAAAAGGGGTGGTTTTTTTGATTTCTTCTTCTTCAGATTTATTGTTTGTGTATAGGAAGGCTACTGACTTTTGCGTGTTGATTTTGTATCCTGCCACTTTACTGAATTGATTGATGAGTTGAATTAGTTTTTCTGTGGAGATTTTGGGGTTCTCTATGTATATTATCATATCATCTGCAAATAGTGATAGTTTGACTTCTTCTTTTCCTATTTGGATTCCTTGGATGTCTTTCTCTTGTCTTATTGCTCTGGCTAGGACTTCCAGTATTATATTGAAAAGCAGTGGTGAGAGTGGACATCCTTGTCTTGTTCCAGATCTTAATGAAATTGCTTTCAGCTTTTCACCATTGAGAATGATACTGGCTGTTGGCTTGTCATAGATGGCCTTTATGATGTTGAGGTATGTTCCTTGTATCCCAAGAATTTCAAGGGCTTTTATCATGAATGGGTGTTGCACTTTGTCGAAAGCTTTCTCAGCATCTATTGATATTATCATATGGTTTTTATATTTCTTTTTGTTGATGTGTTGTATAACGTTGATTGATTTTCGGATGTTAAACCATCCTTGTGCCCCTGGAATGAATCCAACTTGGTCGTGGTGAATTATCTTATGGATACATTGTTGGATTCTGATAGCTAAAATTTTATTGAGGATTTTTGCATCAGTGTTCATTAGGGAGATTGGCCTATAGTTTTCCTTTTTTGTGTTGTCCTTATTCGGTTTTGGTATTAGTGTAATATTGGCTTCATAGAACGTGTTTGGTATTGTCCCTTCCTTCTCAATTTTTTGGAAGAGTTTGTGAAGGATAGGCACTAATTCGTCTCTGAATGTTTGGTAGAATTCATTTGTAAATCCATCAGGTCCTGGGCTTTTGTTTTTGGGGAGGTTTTTAATTACCATTTCAATTTCGTTGCTTGTAATTGGTCTGTTTAGGTGTTCTATTTCTTCTTTATCTAGCTTTGGGTGATTGTAGAGTTGTAGGAATTTGTCCATCTCCTCTAGATTGTTGAACTTGTTTCCATATAACTGTTCATAGTAGTTACTGATTATTCTTTTGATTTCTGCTGTGTCCGTTGTGATTTCTCCTCTTTCATTTATGATTCTGTGTATTTGTGCTTTCTCCCTTTTTTCCTTTGTGAGCCTGGCTAGGGGTTTGTCTATTTTATTTATTTTTTCAAAGAACCAGCTCTTGGTTTCATTGATCTTTTGGATTGTTTTTTTAGTTTCAATTTCATTTATTTCTGCTTTGGTTTTTATTATTTCTTTTCTTCTACTGGTTCTGGGGTTTTTTTGTTGTTCTTTTTCTAGATCTTTGAGCTTCGAGATTAGGTTGTTTCTTTGAGTTCTTTCTTGTTTTTTGATGTGAGCTTCTATTGCTATATATTTTCCTCTTATTACTGCTTTTGCTGCATCCCATACATTTAGGATATTGGTGTCCTCCTTGTCATTCAATTCAAAGAATTTTTTAATTTCTTCTTTGATCTCCTCGTTAGTCCAGTGGTCTTCCAGTAGTGTGGCTTTTAATCTCCATGAGGTAGGATAGTTCCTTGCCTTCTTTTTATGATTTATTTCTAGTTTGATGCCTTCGTGGTCAGAAAAGATGGTTGGTATGATTTCAATCTTGGTGTATCTGTTGATGTTTGTCTTGTGCCCCAGTATGTGATCGATCCTGGAGAATGATCCGTGTGCGCTTGAGAAAAATGTGTACTCCGTTTTTTTTGGGTTTAGTGTTCTATAGATGTCTGTTAAGCCCAAATGCTCTAGGTCCTTATTTAGAGCTTTAGTTTCTTTACTTATTTTTTGTCTTGTTGATCTATCCATTGTTGATAGTGGTGTGTTGAAGTCTCCCACTACATATGTGTTTTCTCTGATGTCTGTTTTCAGAGAGGACAACAGTTGTCTGATATATTTTGGTGCTCTTTCGTTTGGTGAGTATATGTTAATGAGTGTTATTTCTTCTTGAAGTATTGTCCCCTTAATCATAATGTAGTGACCATTGGGGTCTCTTTTTATTTTTTTGAGTTTGAAGTCTGTTTTATCTGATATAAGTATAGCTGTTCCTGCTTTCTTTTTTGGCCCATTTGCTTGTAGGATTGTTTTCCATCCTTTGACTTTGAGCCTATTTTTATCTTTTGTAGCTAAATGTGTTTCCTGGAGACAGCAAAAGGTTGGGTTTTGTTTCTTAATCCAGGCTGCAACTCTGTGTCTTTTTATTGAAGAGTTTAGTCCATTTATATTTAGAGTTAATATTGATATGTTAGCATCTGTATTTGCCATTATGTTTGTCTTTCCTTTGATTTTATTTATTTATTCTTTTAATAACTTTTTTTTTTTTTTTGGTCTTCTTTCGTTGTTATTCGTCCCTCTGAGGTTCTGGCTTTAGGATTCCTTGTAGTATTTTTTGGAGTGGGGGTTTAGTCGCAATGAAATTCCGGAGTTTCTCTTTGTCTGGGAAGGTCCATATTCTTTCTTCATGGAGGAAAGAGAGCTTTGCGGGATAGAGTATTCTTGGTTGGCATCTGTTTTCTTGGAGTCTGTTGACTATGTCCCTCCACTCTCTCCTTGCCCGTAGTGTTTCTTCAGAGAAGTCTGATGTCAGCCTGATTGGTTTTCCTTTGAATGTTATCTGTTTCTTCCCTCTTGTCAGCTTCATTATTTTTTCCTTGTCCTGGATTCTTGGGAGCTTTACTATTATGTGTCTTGCTGTGTTTTTCCTTTCGTCGTGGAAGTTTGGTGTTCTTCTTGCTTCTTGTATATCAATTTTCAGCTCCTTCTTCTCATTTGGGAAGTTCTCTTCAATTATATCCATGAATATTTTCTCTGTTCCTACATCTCTCTCCTCTCCTTCTGGAATTCCTATAACTCTTATATTTCCTTTCCTCATGGAGTCAGATATTTCCCGAAGTCTTTCTTCATTCTTTTTCCTTCGTACTTCTCTTTCCTTTTCTGTTTTGGTTCTTTTTATTTCTGTGTCTTCAAGATTACTTATTCGTTCTTCCATTTCATCTATTCTGCTTTCATTGCTTTTCCCAGAGTTCTTTAGTTCCTCCATTAATTCTTTGATCTCCTGCATTTCTCTTACTTCCCTCTTTAGGGACTCAATTTCCTTCTTCTGATCTATCACTTTTTTAATCATGGCAATTTTAAATTCTCTTTCTGGAAGGCTCAGAAGTTCTTCCAAGTTGCTGTCGTTGCAATCTGGGGAGTGGTTTTCTTTTTGTGGTGTGCTTCTTTCCTGAGGAGTTTTTAGGTTGCGTGTGGTTCTTCTACTCCCTACTGTCTGTTTTCTAATTTGTCGTATGCGTTGGGACACTGTGTTGCTCGGACTGACTGACATCTTGGGTGAACTTCTCCGCTCCCCTCTGGCTCTTCCAGGAGCCATCTCTGTCTTCTGGGGGAGCTTTCTGCTGGTTTTAGGCAGTTTTTACTGAAGAAATGTCCCTGTTCTCAAATGGCGAAGCGGGATGCAGTCCCTGCGCCTCCGGTTTCAGGCACACTCTTCTGCGCACCCGGTCTGCCCCGGACGTGGGTGCCTGCTCCCTCTGTGGGCTCAGACTGCTGGTCGGAAGGGGCCTGGCGTGGAATAACTTCCCGGCTGGCCACTGGGTCCTCCAGAAACCTTCTGCCCTTTTCAAGCAGTCTTAAGAAATGTCCTGTTTTATAGGGTGTTAGTGACTGTTTTTTTCCTGGTCGCTAGGTGGCGCCAGAGATCTCTCCTATTGTCCTTGGGGGGCTGTTTTTCGCCTCCCCCCACCCCGTGGGACAGAGAACAGAGCGGGAATGGTAGGGTACACCTCAACAGCTTTGGGGTGCTGTGTCTGCCTTGTGCCCCACCGTCGTGGAGAACCCACGCCCCGAATTTTCGTGCCCCGGGTCTCAGTTCAAAGCCCTCAGTTCCAGGACGCGGGCTGTAGCCCAGTTCAGTGGCGCGGGAATGGCGCCTTTTGCACAGCTCCCGTGCCTGGGCGCCTGGTTCCTGCTCACTCAGGGAGGGACCTTCACCTCCGTGAGGACCTCCGTGCGTCTCCCCGCAAGCCTAGGTCGTCTCCCCGCAAGCCTAGGTCGCAGGCGCGGGGACCTGGGCAGCCGCAATCCAGGTCTGCACTTGCTTTTCAAGCTCCCCGAGCGCGCCGCATTTCCGCGCCAGCTTACCGGCAGCCCGGGCTGTGTGCGTCTCCCGGGGTCTTTGTTCTTCTCTAATGGCGCCCGGAGCCGTTCGCTCACCGCCGCGGCGGATCCTGCAGGGTTCGCCTCAGCTCCCGTTCACGGGGTGTGGTGGCTGCAATAGTTCCTTTCCACTCACAGTCCCGCTTGCCGCGTCGTTTGTTCTTGTGGGCCGTTTTGGTTTGTTGTTTCCCTCCTCTCTGCCGGTCGGAGAGTGCCGCCTCTGTGGGCGGGGGAGGGGAGCAGGGTTCTGCGCTTCCCTCCCTTCTAGTCCTCTTTTATGGCCACTTTCTTCTTCGGGCAGTTCGCTGGCGTTACCCGTTTATCTTCCGTGTCCCGGTTCTCACTGGGACCTGCCGCTTTTCCTCCCTATTCACTTTTTTTAATGGGAGATCTTACTCGCAGCGTCTCCTCGCCGCCATGTTGCTCCGCCCCCTCTACTATAATTCCTTTCTGAAGAAAACAGTGATGTCACTTCTACAGTTCATAAAAGTTTAAGCAGAGTAGAGTGTTTAAGCTAATATTGCTAATTCTTTATTTTTTTACATCTCTCTACAGATATTTCAACAGTTTTAAACATTAACATACTTATTTGTTTTGATAATATTGCACTTGATTTCAATGAACTGCAAACTATTATTTGTCACACACACTCCAATGAAATATTTCTTCTTATGTATAGTTTCTAGCATATCTTTGCATACACTTGAGCAATTTGTTGGACTGACAAATATTTCAATATCTTGAAACTGCTTCTGTAAACCTAAAAGATGTTTCAGTGGTGATGAACTTATATTCCTACAACTTTTATGTCAGAAATTGCCTCAAATTTAATCACTCCTCTTTATATATTTTATTTCAATGCAGATAGAGGCAGAAATCACTTTTCTTAACTCACAATTCCTACTTGTAGTTATACACAAAGCTTCCTAGTACAGTTGTGCATGCTGTATGCTTAGCAAATCTAGGGGTGTCATGCCATTTAAACCGTAGACATGTAAATTCACACACACACGCGCGTGCACCCATACACACATGTCAAATAGTAATGAAATGTCTGGTCCTGGTCTAATAAGGTAGGCTATTATAATAATATCCAAACAGATTGGGAAGGTCAGTGCTACAGAACATATCTCATTTCTTTTACCATCTTGGAAAGTGTAGTTTTGCTTTATGATAAGAAGACTGAGAAATGAATGTATTCTACATATCGCACTCTTTTGTTTTATCTTATTCTACCTCATTTCACTGCAATTGTTTATAGTTTGTACCATATACAGAACTGCAGAAGCCTCAATGCTGTACAGATATTTTCTTTCAGAGGGCTTGAATGCCAGACAGGTGCTCCTGAAGTTCAAAACCGGACTTAGTAGGAACATCATGATACATGAGGAAAATTGGAGCTCCAGAACAAAGTAAAGAACTGAGGCAATTTATGTGTGGTATTGCAATAAAAACAGACACATTGATATGTGGAACAGGATAGAAAGCCCAGAAATAACATATATACAGAAAAGTAATTTACAACAGAGGAGCCAAAGAGCTACAATGGAGTAAGGAAAATTTTTTTTCAATAAATGGTGCTGAGAAAACAGGACAGCCACATACAAAAGAATGGAACTAGACCACTATCTATCACCATACACAAAATTAATTCAAAATAGCTTAGAGACTTAAATGTGGGATTTTAAGTTGTAAAATACATAGAAGAAAACACTGGTGATACACTCCTTGATATCAACCTTAAGATGTGTTAGGAAACTTATGTCCAACAGCAAGGGAAATAAAAACTAAAATAAACAAATAGACTACATCAAAATAAAAAGTTCCTGCATAGTGAAACAAACTTGCATAAAAATGACAACATATACTATTAGTTTGGAAAAGATATTTGCAAACCACATCTGACAAAGGGTTGATATCCAAAAGATCTAAAGGACACATAAAACTCCACAACAAAAATAAACAAACAAGATGAATAAAAAATGGGCAAAGTACCTAAATAGACACTTCTCCAGACATCGATGGACAATAAGCATATGAAAAGATGTGTCTCATCTCTTATTATTAGGGAAATGAAATCCAAATAATGAGATATCACCTCATACCTATAAGAATGGTTATTGTCCGAAAATAAGAAAAAAATGAATGTTGGAGAGGATGTAGAGAAAAAAAGAATCCTTATAAGGGAGGGAATGTAAATGGTGAAATTATTATGGAAAGAAGTGTGGAGACTCCTCAAAAAAAAGTAAAAATAGAGCCTCTCTGGTGACACAAGGGGTTAAGACATAGCACTATGAAGCTGTCAGCAACCACTGAAGCATGAGTTCGATCCCCGGCCAGGGAGATAACTCACATGGCACAGCAGACCTCTCCTGTTTTGGCCCTGCTCCCCTCAGCGTGTATTTCAGTAGATCTGCCTGTTCTGTTCCCCACTCTGTCTCTGGTGAATCCTCTCACCTCTCTGCACCTCTGGCCTACATCAGAGGTGTATTGTATGAATAAATAAAGTTAATTAATTAATTAATTAATTAAATCTTTAAAAAATTAAAAATAGAAATTCTATGCAATCCACTTATCCTACTTCTGGGTATTTAAAAACAAGGCAAAAACACCATTTGAAGAGATATACTCACCCCACATGTTTATTGCAGCATTATTTGCAATAAACAATAATGAATAGCCCAAACAACCATCAGCAGATGATCGTATACAGAAGACATGATATATATATATATATATATATATATATATATATATATATATACACACACACACACACACACACACTGGAATACAACTCAGCTCTAAAAATGATGAAATCCTGTCATTTGCAGCAACACAGATGAATCTAAAAGGAATTACTGTTTTTTTTAAAGATTTATTTGTTTATGCATACAAGAACTGGGGTACAGGCCAGAGGTATGGGGGGGTGAGAGGATTCACCATAGATAGAGTGGGGAACAGAACAGGCAGACTGACTGCTGAGTACACTGCTGAGGGGAGCAGCGGACGAGTCAGGAGAGGTCTTCTGTGCCATGGGGGTATCTCCCTAGCTGGGGATTGAACTCGTGCTTCAGTGGCTGCAGCTTGCTTCATAGGTTGTGTCTTACCCCCCTGTGCCACCAGGGAGGCCCAAGAAGGAATTACTTTTAATGATATAAATAACACAGAAAAAAAAACCCATATGATTTCACTCGTATGTGGTGTACAGAGAAAACAATCAAATGGATGAACTAAATAAGATAAAAATAAACTTTTACACTGTAAGATCAGCCTGTGGTTACCACAAGGGAAAGGGGAAAGGCAGTGTGCAAACCAGGTGAAAGAGACTTCAAATTATATGGTAAAGGATAGAACTGGACTTTCAATATAGTATATACAGATGTTGATATTTTAATAATGCACATCTGAAACACATAATGTTATAATAGTTTGTTATTCAATTAAAATAAGTAAATAAAATAAAATAAAACATTTACGTGAATTTCAAAGGGAACTGGACTATATATACTATAAATCCAAAGTTAGTGACCTGTATTAGATTGATCTTTATTCACCCATCCTTAACACAATCTGAATTGCACACATCACTTCTGCTCATATCCCATTCATTTTAAATTTAATCACATGGCCACATCTGTTGGTAAGAGTTCTAGAAATTTAGCCTGGGCCACCATGAGTCCAGTGGAATATATTATTACTAAGGATGAAAGGGAGAAGTAGTAAGCTGTCACTAAGCTGTGCTCAAAATCTCATGATTTGGTTTACAAAATCACACAAAGAACTACTTTTCCATGGAAGGTTCTTACCTTTTTTTTTTTAAATAGTTGACCCAATCCCTTTTTAAAAACTTCCTAAGGTTGAACTGAAAATGCCAGTAACCCAAAATGGAAAATGTTGGGTAAAACTGATGTATTATATTTCTTGGGTTAAATCTATGAGCTTTTGTGATTAACACAACATCTTTATTAGAATGGTCAACATAAGTTACTCTTAAAATCATGTTAAGCAATAAGTTCCTTACGTCAGTTCTGAAAAACACACCAGAAATTTAGTAGCAAAATAGACTCCCAGTACGTGTATACCTATATCATAAAATTTTATGCAAATCGTGTAAATTGATAAATATTAAGGAACAGAAGCCAATTTACCAATGTTATTTCTATCATGACAAAAGAATTGTGTATTTCTAAGTTTAGCAGTTTGTGATAGGCTTCAGAACATAATAAGACCTTTACTTTTATAATAGCAAAATGAAAGAAAAAGGAAGATTAATATTCCAACAATTTTATAGCCAAGAAATTCTTCACACAATTTATCTGAGTAATACATCTAACAGAAAGAAATATGTGACACACCAAAATTAACCTGTCTTAAAAGTTAAAGAACAATTTTCACTTGGAAGACTAATGAGGTTAAAATAAAATGAAAAAATGAGTTTGAAAATGAACTTCAAGAATATAAGACACACTGTCTATCAAGTGAATTTATATATTCAGTCCCAGTTATTTGAGAGGAAGCACTTTATTGATACTAATTTGACTCTTCAATGTGTATTGAGAGTAAAAATTCACTACAGATTTCAAGAGAAAGTTTCTGGGAACTAAGTGACAATGTACATTTTTATTCATCAAATTGAGTTTATAGGTTAACAAAGATGGCTTACTTAAGCTTCTGAAAAATTTTCCAGTGGTGATTTTCTAATTATGTGACCTATGAATACAAGATGCTTTGTCAGATGACTTTTGTCCTTAGGTTTCTTATGCCTAATAGGACAGTGATGAATTCATATACACAATTCTACTTAGCCTCATGTGGCCCGTATGTGTTTCTTTAAACAGCTAGATAAATACATTTTCTGACACCAGCATTTACCTTCTTAGAAAAGGTTACCAAGACAAAGTAGATAACTTTCTGAGTTAGAAATAAAATCTCCCAAGATTTAGCCCACCCAGATTATTCTGAATATAGTCATTTGCACCCCAGTTCCTTACTGTTCATTTGCAGATAGCATTTACTGACTGACCAATGAGCACAGCATTCCAGTAGACCCAAGATGTATGTGGGTTCAGTCAGGCTCAGAGGACAAAGTAAACATGTTCATGTCCACTTGGGAGGGATAGAGTGGGAATCCCTGATCACCCTGGAAGCCACCTTTTCCCATTGGAACCAGAACTTATTTCCAACACAGAAAAAAAGGCAATGTCGTTCTTAAAAATGCTAATAACCAAAGAACCTTATCAATAGTATTTCTTAGCCATGTTACTTCTCTCTAGTAGCCAGCCACATAGAGTGAAAATAATGACACGGAAGGAAAGGGAAAGAGAGATCCATATGTCCTTCTCTTTTCAGTTCTTCCCTACTTGTCAGTATGGTAATAGTAGAAACTGTTGGTTAGATGCCTACATATCAAGAAGTGAATCAAAACCAATTGAGTTCATTTTGTGTATGTTTCTACTCTTCTGGTGGGAGGGAAATATATGTGCTTAAGCTATGATACAAGCTAGGAGACGTGATTGTGGGAATTTTGATAATTCCACAAATAATTTCTATATATTGGCATTTGAAACTGATTTATGTACCGCACAACATAAAGATGAGTGACAAAAATGATACCAAAATTTTTGAATTTTAGTTTCCTTTTCTTAAAACAACATGAAAACAAGTAAAAAACCACCAAAATAAGTTGTGAAAGAGATTGCAGAAAAAAAGAAAGAGCTCTTTATTTTAGTGTTTTTTAATGGATATTTTCCTACTTTCTGAACAAGTGACCCTATATTTTCATGTTGCCCTGGACCCTGAAATTAATGTAGCAACTGCGTTAGCTTCAGAGCCTGTGTCCCTCAGCAGCCTCTGCAAAGAGAATTGTTTTATTTTGCTATTGTAAAAGTAAAGGTCTTACTACATTCTGAATCCCACCACAGAATGTCCTTTCTGTCACTTCCAAGTGTGATTCTCTGTCCCTCCTAACTCCACAGTGTATGAGCTACCTGGTCTCCTTGAATACATTCCTTTCTGGTTGATTTAGCTGGGGTGGTTCCATACTTTGTAGCTAAGTTTACATTTTAGTAATGATAATAGTAATAATAACAGTAAGGGTGAGATAAGTACTATTACCTATAGTATACAGATGGGAAGATTTAGGTTAAAAATCAAGTTGCCTGAGTTCACTAGCTAATTCTTGCAGAGTCAGGATCAAACCCAAGTAGACTGATTCTAACCCTGTGGGGAGCCACATTTATATTTCCACTTGTCTTCTAAACACTGTGATCCCACTGGCAAGAATCTGAATAAGTTCTAAATAGGCACGGTGCCACCTACACATAGTCATTGTTTGAGTCCAAGATAGTAAATGTTTGAATCTAGTTTTGTTGCTGAAAACATAATTCTTAGGGAAAATCCAATAAACTGTCTTTGTTGAGAGCTACATTGGTGATGATAAGAATGTTCAAAGCTCTGTTTCTGGTTTTTATTTTCCCTAGATTTTATTTCCCTGAATTTTACAAGACTTCACCACCACATGATGATACTGATTAGGATAGTCAGACAAGTGAAGAATTAAATGTAAATATTCACCTCATTTTTGATGTTGTTGTTTGTTTATCAGAGGTGCTAGAATAGCTCTCTCAGCAAGTTGTTTTCATGCTGCTTGTCTATTGTTTCTCTTATTGAAGTTGCCCAGATATCCTGGCAAGAAACCCTGCTTTGCCATCACAACTGCTTCTTGAAAGGTTCTGCACAAATAAAAGAGTGATGATAATGTCTGAGACTGATGGAATCTGGGCGTTTGGACAGTACGTGCTTATGAAATGTACTATTCTGTCATGAGTCCTTTAGCCTGTGAAAGTTAAATTATTCTAACTTTGGGACACATCAGTTTTTTAAAATTTCCAAATTTTGCCGATGCAAGGTAACAGAGATATGGTGCTTAAAGAAAGTATGCAACTTACTGTAAAAAAAAAAAAAAAGGCTGCATGCAATGTGGATCCACTGTGCAAGTTAAAACACTACACACCACAAAGGTGAGGATCATAGGACAAATATTTCTGTACCAGCTATGGGTGGGATGGTGTCTTTATGATTTATTCTAAAATAACAAAACAATCTAAAACAATGAAGTGTTTCTCTGTGTCTCATGAATATATATGAATTCAGTTCATGACAGAACAAGTCATTGGTTGTCTCTGCCAAGCAGCCCAAAGGGGATGATTGATTGTTTTATGCAGAATCTCGCACAGTCTGAGTTACTTGAAATCTGCGGTTGACGAAATGCAAAACACTGCCAAAAATGAATGTAACTCTTAAATAGTATCACAATGTTTATACTGATGACCAGAAGTACTTGAGATCTAATAATCACAAACTTCCCAAATTACTACAGATATCCTTACATAAACTATGTTTTTATTACTTCTTTAAACAAAGCTAGTACATACACTAGAAAATAGATTTGATTACTTTTAGTTGCTCACTTCATACATACTGGTGGGTGTTCATGAGAAAAAAAATTTACCATAAGCCAATATAAGCAAGTGGTTTCTTTTTTTATAGTTAAATAAGTAAAATATCCCTTTCTAAAATGTAACTTGCCTAACTTTTTATTTGCTTAGACTCTAAAAATATATTTTCATATACAATAATTAGGGAATCATTTTTTTGTTTTCAAATTTCTGGCTATTTTTGGTGAAATTTTTGGTGAAAGGGAAGGCTTACACTTACCTCGATCCATAGATTTTCCTAATTTAGGTTCCCTCTAGAGTGGATCCCAAGACATGGAGTTATGGTAACTGAAGGGCTACCACAGGAAGCAGGAATGAAGGAACAGGGAGAGTGAGGAAGGACGGAGAGGCCAGTATGGGCCTGTGTGGTATGAAAATAGCTCGCAGAGGACATAGGGACTCCACACTGCAGGGCACACTGGGTAAAAGAATGCCCACATTCTCCTTCGGACGGGCAGGTGTCAAGAGTTTTTCCAGCTACTAGTCCTCCCTTGGTCAAGGGTTGTTCCAAGGGATGTTACCTTCTCACTGCTGGGCTGGACATGTACAGTTTGAGGAAGTGTTTGTGATTTGGGAATAAAGAAAAAAACACCCCACCTGCTAAGCAAGCACTCATGAACCAAGTACCCTGCATGCAGACAGTTTTCAAAAATACTTAACATTTATATTCATGAAATTGAAATAACTGTGACAGCTGATTTTTACATCTATTTAGGAGCAGAGGGACTATAGCTTTTTTTCAAATCAGAGCTACTCAGACGTAAATTTATTTCATAAACTCCTTGGAATTGTCTTGTAGTAAAGTTGCAAAATCTAGTAATAGTAGCTATTTCTTACGGCTATGTGAGGATTATATGAAGATAATTTAGGTAAGCTCTTACTAGTGCTACTTATTATACTACAAGTGTTTACACTATTGCTTACAGGAGTAAAAGTTCAATTAATATTAGCTATTGATGGGAAACGATCATTAATGTCAATGTAGCATGAAAAAAGGTGACCTGTACAATCACCCTGCTTTCTACATTATTCCTAATTCCACATTCCTGAGGAAGAACACATCTCCCTTCCCATTGCCAAAAATAACTGAAATAATAGGTGAGGTGATGGATGTGTCCACTAAATTTATTGTGGTAAGCATTTCACAATACACACATATATCAAATCATCACATTGTACTCTTTAATATTAGACAACATTATATGTCAACTGTATCTCAATAAAACTGGAAAAAATTCTAAAAAACTTGTGAGTTACCAAGATTGATTATTCTATTTATTTCAAGTGACAGATGCCTATAGTTGTAGATGCATAACCCTTAACCTATCAACACTATTTGTCATGTCATTTGTTTGCTGCCTAGCAAAGTACCTCTAAAACTTAGTGATTTAACATAATAATAAGTGGGGCCTCCCTGGTGGCACAGGGGCTAATGACAGCACTATCAAGCTATCACCAGCCACTGCAACACGAGTTCGATCCCCAGTGGGGCCGGGAGCAACCCACATGGCACAGCAGACCTCTCCGGCCTCACCCGCTGCTCCCCTCAGCAGTGTATTTCAGTAGATCTGCCTATTCTGTTCCCCACTCTCTCTGGATAATCCTCTCAACCCCACACCTCTGGCTTACACCCCAGTTCTTGTATGCATAAAGAAATAAATCTTTTAAAATAATAATAATAAGCACTTTTATCACATTGCACATTTTTTGCTTTTTTTGTTTGTTTTTTTGGTCAATAACTCAAAGAGGGCTCTGTGAGCAGTTCTCACTAGGAGTCTCTCATTTAGTTGTATTTGATTCTGGCTGGTTCTGCAATAACCTGAAGGTTTGATTGGATCTGGATGATCCACTTCCAACACGACTCATTCATGAGAATGGTAAGTTGGTGCTGGCTGTGGCATGGAGGCCTCAAGTCCTCTGCATAGAGTCATTTGAGTGCCTGCACATGACCTAACATCACAAGTCATACACCCTCACTTCCACCATAATCTGCTGACCACACAGGGCTAGCACACAAGGTATGAACATCAGCAGATAAGGATTATTGGGAACCATCTTGGAACTCATGTGCATATCAAAATTTCCTGCAGAGTATATTTGTTTAGAAGAGATTATACCACATATAATCAGCAATACTTATAGCACAACAGAACATAGACAAGAATGGTCTTTCACCAAACCTAACTTAAGCCTTAATTTTTCACTTGTATATACATGCAACTGCAACCTTACTCCTATGTCCTACCCTTTTAGGAAAGGCCTAAAGCAAGCAGGTAATTAGGCAACTCTCAAGCAGAATTCACCTCAAAGACATATTTGGCTTGGCCTAGTCAGTGTGTATAATGAATATGCAATTAAATACCTTTACAATAGCATTGATTCTTCACTTTGCCAACACTCACTACATAGTTAAATCCTACAAAGTATGTATTATCTGCCTGACCCTCAAAGGCACTTAAACCCTGCCTTAAAGGAATAGAAACTGCAAGTGTAGAGACAAAAGAGCCAAAGGGGGAAAGAGGACAAAGAGTTCCTGAAGCAAGCTCACTCAGCTGTCCTCTTTTCCTGCAGAGGATATTACAAGAACAAATAAAAGTCTTGGCAGTATCATGAAAGATTTAACATAGGCAGGAGAATAATGTTCTTGAGAGTGAAGTCTGTTAAACACCAAAGTAAGGAAATGGAAACTCCTTCTCAGGAGGTCTTTAGAAATAGGAAAGATTTTAATCTGTCTGGAAGAATTTAGGTGTGGTTTTTCTTGGGGGTAAATGGGTTGGTTTATATAACGCACAAAGTTTCTTCCATGATTTTTTGACCCCCTTCTATGACTTTTTAAAAAGTTCCGCCCTCCCTTCACCCTCCCCACACACAAAGGCCCTTAGGTGCAGAGTACGTCATGACTCTATCATGAAGTTCAACGATTCCCTCTTCTGGGAAGCAGGAGACCACCCAGGCAAGCAATGATAGGCTGCCACCCGAAGTCTATGTATTTGGCTTGCTGTAAATTGTCATTTTATTCTTCTGTTTGTAGAATTATTTTCAAAGTCTGTTCATAAGTGTTATTAGTTTTCAAAGTTTCTATTATTTCATATCTTTTTCCCATAAATATTCCCCAAGGAAAAAAACAAAGATTCTGATTTGTAGTACATCCAATAATATATGCATGTTTTTAAAGTTCAACACTTTTAAGAAGAAAGTAGTCTGTAATTTATACTTTATCCAAGCCTCATCATTTTCAATGTGTGTGTTCTCATGTGAAGAAATCCAATGCTTCCAACATATTCTTTGAATGTTATGTTTTCTTTTCTAAACAAACAATGTGATGATCAATTTCAACCTTATGCCCAGGCTTCTATACAAGTATGTTTCCCATTAAAGTTCATCATAACTTTTCCAAATGTGTTTCTCAAACAAATCAAGATTCTTTTATCCCCACATAGCTAAATAGTCTTGATTTAATTTGAGAAAAAAATTCACGTATCAGAGGTCAACAGAAACTAGAAGGCTTAGTGCCACTGTTAAAAAATTCATTGCACTACTAATGGAAAGATATACTGTACATCACCTTTTATACTCAAAAATCTAGAAAGCCTTACCTCCTTTTTTAACCTGTGTGGTCCATAACTCTTAAGTTATTCATTCAGTGAATCCTTTTTTTTTTCTTTCAGCCTTATTGTGGTGTGATTAGAGAAAAGAAAAGTTAGATATTAAAAGTATACATCACGATATTTGATATGGGTATGTATTTTGAAAGTATTCTTCCCATAAAGTTAATTAATCCCATCATCTCACATATTCCATGCTCCCCTCTTTTTTGTAAGAATATCTAAGTTCTACTCTCTTAGGAGTTTCAGTTACACAATACAGTGCTTGGAACTATAACCACTATATTTTATCATTACATTAGATCATCAGAATTTACTCACTTTATAGCTGAAAATTTGTACCCTTTCACCAACCCCCCATTCCCCCCACTACCTGATCCCTGGTAACGACCTTTTAATTCTCTATTTCTTGGCTCTTGTTTTCAGACTCCACCTGTAAGTGATATTGATAGAGGACAAGAATAGAAAAAAAAAAACTGAAAAGGAGGTGTACCACAAGACCAGAAACCTGGCTCACAAGGAGATGGGGGTAGAAGAGATTAACATAGCCATTGACACAGCTATGGAAACCAAGATCCTTAGGCACAGACCACACAGTTGCGGAAACTGACATCCTTAGGCGCAGACTAGTATCCTTAGGCGTGGATGCCTAGATTACAAAGCATAACATCCAAGCAGGTATCCGAGGGCGCATCCAGAGGTAAAGATATAGAGATTGAGCCCATTGTAGAATCTCTGGTCCCTTTCAATTTCTACATAGTTATGCAACATTAGCAACCAATTGATGGCTCACAAGGAGTGAGCCCCTCCCAAACAGAAGACTATATCAGTTCAATCTCTGCACAGGCTCGGGGCAGCACTCTGGGCAGCAACTCCTCTGCCCACTTGCCTATGCAGGTGCCTCTTTTCACCAACTCTCTCCTCTGCAGGGCAGCAGCCTTCCTGCCTGCCTGTGACCTGCCAAGGTCGCCCGCCTGCAACCATGCAGGCCTCCCTTAGCAAACCTGTTCCTTTGTGGCAGCTCTTCCTGCCTGCTTGTGTCTATGTAAGGTGTCTTTGACTGTTTTATTCCTTCTCTAATAAACATGCCCTTCAAATATAACCAAAGTCTCTGTCTCATGGAGAAACTAGCCTGGGAAACCAGCTGCGTGTCGCTGAAACAGGAGCTCTGGTGAAACCTTTCCCAGAGTGAACCCAAGGACCCCGCACTCCAAACCCACAGACTCTGAAAATGACAACAATATCATGTGGTGTTTCCCCTTTCTCTGGTTTATTTTACTTAGCATGATGTGCACAAGGTTCACCCATGTTGTCACAAACAGAAGGATTTCCTTCATTCTCACAGGTAAATAATATTCCATTGTACATATAGGCAACATACCCTGTGTCCATTTATTCATTGACAGACACATAGATTACTTCCATATCTCTGCTATTGGGAATAATGTGGCAATGAACATGAGTACAGATATTCTGTCAATACCCTGTTTTGATTTCCTTTGGATATATTATACTCAGAAATAGAATTGCTGAATCATATTGATACTGGAATTGTAGGTTTTCAGGCAAGTTAGGGATAATGTATGGCAGTTCTATTTTTAATTTCTTGAGGAACTTTGTACTGTTCTTCAGTGTAGCTTCAAAATTTGCCTACAATTTACAAACTTTTCCTTCTTTTCGCCCCTCCCAGTCCTCACCAACACTTGTTATCTCTTTTCATTGGTAGCCTTTTTTTTTTTGAGAAGAAGTTTTATTACCTAATTTATTTTTTTATTTTTTTTAATTTTACATCATTGTTCATTTTTCTTTTTTTTTTTTTACAGTGTTTGCCTTCTTTTCTCAAGTGTAGTTCCCATAGATGGTAGCCATTCCTACAGGCTTGAAGTGGCATATCTCTATGGTTTTGATTTGCATTCCCTTGATTACTTAGTGATGTTGGATATCTTTTCATGTACCTCAGCCATTTGAATGTCTTTAGAAAAGTGTCCATCAGTTCCTTTTTTCATTTTTTATCAGATAGCTGTCATTTTTTTCTGAGTGTATGAGTTCTTTATATATTGTCAATATTAAACCCTTTACTAGATATGTGATTTGAAAATATTTCTCCCATTCAATAGGTTGCCTTTCCATTTTGTTGATGACTTTGCTATACAGGAGTTTTTAGTTTGAGATAGTTGTATTTGTTTATTTCAGTGAGCCATAACTTTTAAGACCCAGGTTGTTTATTTTTGTAATTATGAAAATTTTGAAACCTACAGAAAAGTTGAAAGAATTTTATACTGAACACCCATATATCCACCATCTTTTACCATAACCTTAATGTTAGTATTTTACTAACTCAGATTCATTTTAATTAACATAAAACAACAATCATCCTCTATTTCCCATAATCCGAACATGTCATCTTGATGGAGGGAATTTCTGTTCTGTCAGCTATGTATCCCCATCAGAGAAGAAAATTTGGAAGAACCTCATATTCTGTGAGGTGACTTAGATTAAAAATGACAACAATGTATTGAAACTCAAGAGAATTCATAATGAAAGTTGAAAAATTCATTGGTAATCCTTGGATATATTTAATACCAAGCCACAATTCTGAAAATAAATCAGTATGTTCAAAAAAGCAAAGCATTTGTTTTCTCTGTATACACGATAATTCTGGGTAACTAAATCATTGACAAGAGAAAGCTTTTTATAAGAGAATTACAGGCAATAAATACAGAGGAAAAGAGATTTTTGTACATCACTTAATAAAATAAAGGATCCAGACAAGTATCACAGGTTGTTAAGGTGAAAGGTGGACAGGGAATCTTACAATGGATAATTATAGAGAAAATTCTTGACTCCACTGATGAATATTAGTGCCACTAAAACTAAGATGGAAGATATTATGAATCCTCTCAATGATGTAATAAGAATGCACCATGCTATCTGTAAAGTATTCCTCACTTTAAAAAATTAAATCTAAATCAAGTATCTGAATTCAACTCAAGCTGTAACTCCCAATTTATAGGAAATACAGTAATAGAAGCACTAGATAAATAGTCCCATGAGAAAGCAGGAAAAAAAATGCAGAAGATAGAACATTACACAGGATTAATGAACTGGTTTATTCAATAATAAAAAATATTAAAATGGGGTAGGGGGTAAGTAGAAGATTGAAAGACCTAAACACATTAACAAATTAAATACTAATTGTGGACCTTGTTTGGATCCTGATTGAAATAAATCAATTGCAAAAAGACATTTTTATACAATTTGAACAGGGAATAAATACTAGATGGGATACATTTTAAAATATACAAGGAAATAAAAGGAGAGATATAATTAGCAATATATTCTCTCAACATGTATGTATGGTGATAGAAAAAAAGGCATATGAGGGAGAATGAATGGCGTTAACAATCGTTTATTAGCTTTAAAATCTATGCTATGCTCGGAAATATTGTTGGTACATAGGAATTTGTACCAAAAGTTATCTTGATGTCATAATGTAATAAATGCAAATAAGAAATTTTATACTTAACAGTAACATAATTAACCCTGTTTTGAGAAAAATAAATTAACTTTAAATTTTTTTGCAGCTGATCTTAGATTATAAGATCAAAATGGTGGTTGTTACAGAACAAAGGAGAAGAATTTGGGTTGACTGGGTCAAGAGGATCAACTGCAGGGTGGTGGATGACAACTAGACTGGTTCTCATGAACTAGGTGGTTCTCATGATGTAGTATACAGATGTCAAATTACAATGCTGTGTTCCTGAAACCTATAGTGTTTTCAACCAGTAACTTGAATGAAAATTTAAAAAAATATATTTTTTGCAGCTGACCAAATATGAAATCTCTTGTGCATAACATAAAAAAGCAACTCTTTCATTTGTTTAAAAAATTACAGTAACCTTCTAGCAGTGAAAAATTGTTTTTCAGTGATTTTCCCCCTCCAGAGATTGAGATGTTCTGTACTCTCTCCAACCTCCACCCCCATCATTATCTCTATTAACAAGGGAGAAAAAAAGAATAGCAAACAGAGGGCAGAAAACCAGGAGGTCCTAGGGCATCAAAGGGTGAGAAACAGGCAAAATGAACGTGGGAGCCACCACCAATCTCTACTACCTGAAAACTTGCCATTTTCCCCACTATAAGATATAAAAACAAAGCATCAAGGGAATCATGCCCAGACAGATTTCTGGCACAGTCTGTCTTTTGCTGGAACAGACAGACAAGGAGATGGTCTACTGGATCCAAAGCAGTAAGATCAAGGAGAGGAAATAATGAAACTCTCAATTGCATTTGCAGACTTCGGGTTCAGGGAGCATTCCACCACTCAGTCAGTCTCCTTAGGCAAGCGGGAGCTTTCCCTAAACATAGAGGCTCAAGTGACTCATTTCTTGGGAACGATAAACAAAACTTCACTGGGTAAGTCACTGCATGGAGTCTTGAAGAAATTTGGCAGCAGCTTCAAGCTTCGCAGGGGGTCTTGTGGAGGCAACAGAGAAATGAGGTCACACAGTTTAGGAAAAGCCTCCTAACAAAGGCAAGAATTCAAGATGAGAGACTAGACACGAGTTGCAAGAAGGGATGGTATTGATAAAGGGGAATAAATGAGCAAGGGTTGGGGCAAGGATTGCCCAGTATGTCGACAGAGTGGTGGAAGTGACCATGACAGGCAGAAGACTTAAGAAATGGAGAAGCAACAAAAAAAGTGAGGAAAAAAGAGAATGTGGGGGGTTTAAAAAAAAAGATATTAGGGGCAGGAAGGGAAAGCAAACAAGCCTAGAAGTGGGTGCTACCCCAACCCACATATTAATTTTACGTATTTTGAATGTTTGGACACATTTACATCTAACACATCCTGGAAAGATAGCGAAATAAACTATCGAGATAAAATATCAAGATGAGCTTTTCCCTAAAATGTGCCATTTTTATGGCGCATTCAACTGCTTGGCTCTTTTTCTCATAAATGAACAGTGTTCTTTGTCTAGATGAATTATAATAAAGCCAACATCTGTTATTTCAGAAGAATAAATATATAAGCAATTTTGCTAAAAGTTTGTTTTATTATTTACTTTTTTCAATTTCAACATGTCACATGCTGTCTCCTATTTCTTCCCTGTGCAGTCTCACTGTACACTACATAGGGGGCCACCCCAACAGAGGAGCTGTATCTCTCCAGCCGAGCTATACCACTGTGCAAATCTGTCCTTCTTGTCCCTACTCCATTCCAGTGGTTTCCCAATCTCTCATATTTTAGGCTTTGCCTGTTTGTTACTGGATTTTACAGTATGATTCTATCTGATTTTGACTTTTAAATATTTGCTAGCAGAGAAGAGCTTTTAATCCTCAGATTTGAGTGGTAGAGAGGAAATGCTGGCCCAAATTACAGTGCTGGCTTCCTATCTGGCTAAGTACAACTATGATGTTTGTCAACAATAATATTTGCTGGGAGGTCCTACATGAACTTTAACTCCTAAGCCTTATTCTGTCCTCCTGTTGTTATTGGTAACTCTGGTTACTTGCCCTCACCTGACCCAGAACTAACATCTGAAACAGTGATTCTCAACTCTGCATTAGGGTCCACTGTGGGAAAGTACTCCAAATACTAATGCTTAGGTCCTGTCCTCAGTGATTCCACTGCAGTTGGTCTGGGATTTTTTTAGAGCTTCTCATATAATTTTGCACACAGTGCAAGTTAACAACAACCACCAAAAAATACTGCCCTAGAAATATATGAGAGTTTTAGTTGCCTGGGTAGCAACTACACCAATCTGAGCATCCCCAATCATTTAAATTGGGGAGGATATGGGATTGGATACCGATAAATGTCATGTCCTAATAAAGCAATAACACTGAAATTGATAAATGCAGCATAATTTGGCAATATGCTTTGGAACAATGTAGAATTACTTTAGTCCACTTGAATTAATTAATATGGCATTTAGACTAAAATGCCTCTTCTGATTGCAAGGAAGATATTCATGAGGCAGTTGATACAATATGAAGAATAGGAACAATGAAACCAGAAATATATGATTTTCCTAGTAAAAGATCATTATCAGACCCAATTTACAGCAGTTATAGAGTATATGAAGAGAAAGTGCCAGGCACTGAATACACAAGAATTATAGCTGTAGCTAGGAAATGTGGGGTGAAAGATCTTGTTCCTATAGGAAATTAGAAAAGGCAACATGAGGGCCTCCCCAGTGGCGCAGCGGTTGAGCACTGGGTTGTGAAGCTGCTCGAAGCCTCCGCGGCGCTGGTTCGATCCCCGGCTGCTCCCAGGCCACCGGAGGTGGGTCCCACATGGCGCACAGACCTCTCCTGCCGCCCGCTGCTCCCCTCAGCAGTGTACTTCGGTCCTTCTGCCTGCTCTGCTCCCTGCTCTGGTTCTGGTGAATTCTTTCACCCTCCTGCACTTCTGACTGTACCCAGTGCTTGTATAAATAAATAAATAAATCTTAAAAAATAAATAAAATAAAGACTTTGTCTTTAAAAAAAAAAAAGAAAAGGCAACATGTCTAAATCATTCTAGTGGAAGAAAGACTGTACAGAGATTAATGTCTCCCTACTTGTTCTGTGCAATATAACTTGGAACCTGCCTTCCCATTCTCATTAAAAAATGCGTCACTTTGTTTTCCTCCAAACAAGTTGTAGTCAGCATAAGTTGAGTTATGCTGCAGTAACAAATGATGCCTCCCCCACAAAACCTCAGGTGATCAGTTCCACAGAATGTCTCAGTTATGCTTATGTGATTGGGAGTAGATCAGGGAGAGGTGGTCTCTTTTCTTCATTAAGGAACCCAAACTGATAAAGCAGCCACCATCTCAAACGTCGTCCATCTTCACAACATAGCAAGTGTCCTGGAGGATGTTGCACTAGCATTTAAATGGCCCAGTTCAGAAGTGATCAAGTTATTTTTATTCACAATTCATTGACAAAACTAGTCACTTGGCCCCATTCAATCAATAAGGTTCAAAAACATGCAATCTAACCATGTGCTACAGGGGAGATGATTGGAAATATGACAGTTTTATGGGGCTACACCGTCACTGAGAATCAACTTATTCTTGCTTTTCATGGAAACCTCTATGGGATAAAGATATGAAGGCAAGAAATTTTGCCTTTTGTTTTTTTCTGATGTGTTCCTAGGGCTTAAAATAGTGCCTATGACATACAGTTTAACAAATATTTGGGGGGAAATAAAACTCTGTGAGAAGCGCAAATAGGCATAAAGAACAGAGCTAAGCATAATATCACTTATTAAAATGCCTATAGCAAACTTATTATTAATCATTGCAAAAATCATCAAGAAACTCTAGTGAAATGATTCACTAGTTGTAGAACCATGATATTCTCTCCACTTCCTCAGATTACTACAGAAGTCTTACCCCAATTAAGGTCAAGAGCAAATCTTTTCATAGACTGTGACCAATATCACATATTTAACCACAAATAAGCAAGGTCAGTCTTCCAATTAAAAAGAAAAGAATAAAAAGGAGGGGCAAAGAGGTTTGCCTTGCCCTCTACAACACTGATCTCAATTAATTAGAATATTTATGCTTCTGCATAAAAAAATAATAACATCCTCATGGATGGGAGGTCTCAATCATTTATGGTGCTCTGAATTTTCTCTAAATTAATGTATTCATTTAATGCAAAAAAATTCCAGTAGGGCCTTTTGCTTCATTATTTGCTTTTTAATTTCAGTATGTTTGTAACTTCTTTAAGTCACCAAATTTCACCCCAAAAGTCTCTGACATTTACTAAACAGACAGACTAACTTAGGAAAATGCTCAGGACCACTGAAACCCAGTAATGGTTTTGCCAAAAAATAAAACCATATGAGGAGAACCACCATGTCATCTTGGGTGGGCAACAGGGCTATCTTCTCCTACTTCCTAGGCCATCCTCAGAGTGCAGCAACAAGAACCCCAGGCCGGGCACCTTCCCTCTTCACTAGGCCCCAGGATCCTTCCAACTACCCATTTGACTCTGTGACCAGTTGGAGTTGCCCATTGGGGCCAGGCTGAGTCCTCCCTTTGATAATGGGCCCAGGTTCCTGGCTGCATGGACACAGTATTGGCCATTATGCAGTGTGAATCCAGCAGGGAAGCCCACTATTACTCACAGGAAGGCAATTAACATCTGGGAATCCCCCCAGTGCCGGTTGGTAGGCTCCATCTCCTTCCTCTGGCTACCACTCCTCTCCTTCAGCTGGCTGCTTTGATCTTTTTTCCCCTACACTGTGTTAACTTAGGTCCATCTTCTGACATTCCTCTTCTTAATCTCAAATTCTGCTTTCCTCATCATTCTGACACTGTGACCAATTGTCTAAAATCTTTCCAGTCTTGTTTCAAGCATTTATAGGTTTATAAAATGTGAAAATAGGCCTGACTCCATTTTTATAGCAAACATAGTGTGATAAACTAAAATCTCTTCTCTTCAGTAAATGCGAGCCTATTGCATCATTCTTTAAATAGCTGTTTAATTTGCCCCGGACAGAGGATTCAGAATTCATCTCTCCTTTATGGTCATTTCCCAGTTTTCTGTACCCCTGCCACCCATTCCAGATTATCACACCGTATGGAGAATAAGGGCCCAGGAGCCAGGCCACATGGAGGTGGGTCCTGCCTGGCCCTCTTACCAACTGAGTGACCAAGGGCCAGTTACTTAACTGTACCTCAGTGCTCTCATCTGTAAAATGAGCCTTCTGTGGAGATTTTGCAGGTAACACAGCAGAAATGGCTTATGGTTGCTGCAAGTCTGATCAGGACTATTGGGACACTGAATTTAAAAATCTACTCTATTTAAAATTCATTTCTGATAAAACGGGACTAGGTTCTTATTTTTCTATTTCTAATTGGTAAGTACCACTAAATCTCAATTCTCTGTTTTCTGTCAATTGAGAAATTACTGATGGGGTAATAATTCTGTCTTTTAAAATTTATAAAGCCATACTTATTAGTAGCATGTACTATAGCAACAGCATGAAGCACCATCATCACTTTCTATTCTGACAACTCCCATTTTTTCTGTGAGTGGGAAAATTTCATAGATTTTTTCTTTAGTTTGCACATAGCTATTTGCTGTATCAACTTGCTTCTTTAATTAGACTGCTATAAAAATTACATCTTAGGGGCCTACCCAGTGGCACAGTGGTTGAGTGCTGGACTGCAAAGCTGCCCACAGCCTCTGCAGCACTGGTTCGATCCCTGGTCGCCAGTGAGGGCCCCACATGGCATGCAGACCTCTCCTGCCACGCCCACTGCTCCCTTCAGCAGTGTACTTCAGTCCTTCTGCCTGTTCCACTCCTGGCTCTGGCTCTGGTGAATTCTCTCACCCTCCCATGCTTCTGACTGTACCCAGTGCTTGTATAAACAAATAAATAAATCTTTTTTAAAAATTACATCTTAGTAAGGCTTCAACTCTTGATGGAACAAACTATTGCTGGGTAAGCAGTCTGCATGAGGAGGACAGAGGTGTCAGACGCCAAGCTGGGTGAAGAAGGCACCCATGCACAGAAGGAACTCATACCAGGGATTCAGAACCTCAGCATGTTATGAGAGCAGCCTAATGGGCTGGGGTGAAGGAGAAATGGGTGCAGTGTCAAAGTTCAAGCCAAATGAGGAGAATGCATTTTGAAACTAGGGCAACTCAGTGGTTGTGATAGGAGCTCCAGCAGAGGGCAGAATATCCAGGTGGGGTATAAGCTAATGGGTGTGGACTATCAGCCTCCATGGTGAGTGAGGGGAGCACCCACCTGGAAGGCAACCTAGACAGCACATCAGAGTGGATCGTGATTGTCTCCCAATTGTTGTATAATCATGGTCCTTACCAGTGATTGAATTTATGTGGGCGTGTGACTCAATTCTGGTCAAGACTATATGAAATAAAGCATTCAGGGCAAGGGATCACGAGAAATGTCCTTTCCCAAGAAGGTGACAATGGAAAGAAGGCCCTCTTCTTCCTCTCAATAGTGACATGCTAGTATGTGAGACCTGGAACTAGAGCTGTCTTGTGATGGGGTAAGCATCTGGAAAAGAAAGTCAACGTAGAGAAGCATAGGATTTAAAACTAGCAGAGATCTAGAGTTCAAGCTCTGACTTCATGGGGCCTATAACTTCTTTTTGTTAATGAAGGCAAGATATTTCTTTACTGTTTAAACAAGGAAAGCTTAGTATCCAGCTATTGCGATAAATATCCTAAGTGATAACAAAACCTTTCCCTCCAAGTTAACACATATCATTGTCAGTGAGTTTGCTAGTTAGCTCTGCACATGATGAATCATAGGGACTTATAGTTTGGTACATATATTGGAAGTAAACACCAAAATCATTTATAGGCAAACAATATAGGGTCCAGAGCTTAGAAACTGCCCTAGGAAAAAGGCATAGCTGGAATTTATGATTTCCCAATGGATCCCTCTAATGTGGAACTCCAGACAAAAGTCATTCCATCACTTAAGTCAAACTTCTTAAAAAGTTCTTTATTAACATTATGGTAAAGTAATAATGCTATAACATAACTTGTTATGTTACCATAGCTATACAGTTTAGACACAATCCATGTCTAAGTATCAAAATGAAGTTAATAAAAAAGTTTGTTCAAATAAAAATAGTATATGAAAAAAATGAGGTGGGAGAGAAAAAATAGCTGTAGGGTAAGAAGCTAAGTTTGGAAAGCTAGAATTTTTTAGCAAAGAAACTGTCAAGTTTACCAATCCAATAATGTTTTTGATAAATTTTCTTGTCAGGGGACTTCCGACAGGAAATTCCTGAATTTTCAGAGAAAACAGAACCAAAAAATATCAAGAGATCATGTCAAAGAACAGAATAATTTTGATAGTAGAAATCATCTTCAGTATGGGCCACACCAAAATAAACAGCTATGGGAATGCACATGTAATACTTTGAGTCATTAATTTGTAAATGACAAAGATCGGAAATAAGGGATTTTCTTCACCCAAAAGACATCCTAGTTACTAAAGCTATGATACAAAATATAACAAAAGTCAACAAAGGGAAATTGTAAAGGAATGTAGGTAATTGCACCAAAGACAGGATGCATGACATTTTTCACCACCAAAAATGACAATAGGTAGATGGATTAACTAACTATACAATCTTACTTAGAAAATATAGAAAAGATTATTTAAAATAATGTCATATAAAGAGCTTAGTTGACTTCCTTTTGTCAAATGGTATTCACACTTTCGTGACAGTATTTTAAAAGTTTATGAGTAAAAGAAGGAATGCAGTAAAATAGTTTTTAGACCACCTACATGTAGCATACATTAAGTTACACAACGCATTCCTTTTAGTAAATGGTCTTTTTATAACATTCATTCCAGTTACTGATAGAAGCTACAAACAGGGTTGTGATATTTAATTAATTCTCTAAATGCAGCTGTACTTCAAGTTCTTGGCAACTGTCCAATAATTTTAGTGTAAATTTTGCTAGAGAAAACAATTTTACCAGAAATAATTTCTAATTTTCCTACTAGTTCCTGCTCTGGGTAGGGAAGGAGTATAGTGGGGGGCAAGGAGATCAATAAATGCACAATTTATATCTGAATAAAAATGAGGTGAATGTAGGCAGGATGTAGACACAAGAAACAACATGCGTAGGTGAAAATACCATGACATTGTGAGGTACATTCAAGATAGTATCTCATCAACTGACATGGCTAGCCTCTTGATTTCACATAGAGAAATCTAATGCAAACAAGCTTAAACCAAAAAAGAAGTATATTAATTTCTGGAAAGCTGTGGAGCTTTCTGTGGAGCTGACTAGGGCCAGGGTCTCAAATACCACTAGGCTTTATCATCTCTTGTGCTGTATGTAGCTTTATTTCTTCTATTATCGATCCACTTTCTATCTACAAAGAAACAAGGTTAATGACAGCTTCTAGGCTCAAGCACTACAGTTTAATTATTAGATAATGAAAAAATTCTCTGGAAGGACTTTGTGTGGTTCATCGAAAGCTGTGGCTTTCAGGTTGTGAGAACCAATTAAGCTTAGGTCCCTCCTTTATATCAAAAACTGTGGTCATGCAGATCCTTCTCTAACTCATTGGCTCTTTAAATCTCTCATTACATGGGTAAGGTAGAAAAAGGAATACTCAATGATAATATGTGTAAGTTAAATTCTAATTAGCCTTAATTATATAAGGATTAGACAGTCTGTAGAAAATCATCTAGTTATAAAGACAACCGCCAAAATAGGAGAAAACATTTGTAAATCAGATACCTGAGAAGGGTCTAAGAGTATTTAGAATAAATAATGGGGCCTCCCCGGTGGCACAAGGGGTTAAGTACTGTGCTATGAAGCAATCCGCTGCCTCTGCAGCATGAGTTCGATCCCTGGCCGGCCAGGGAGCGACCCACATGGCACAGCAAACCTCTCCTGTCTCGCTTGCTGCTCCCCACAGCAGTGTATTTCAGTCAGTCTGCCTATTCTGTTTCCCATTCTGTGTCTGGTGAGTCCTCTCACCCCCTGCATCTCTGGCCTGTACCCCAGCTCTTGTGTGCATGAATAAATCTCTAAAAGTTAAAAAAAAATAGAATATATAATGAACTCTTAAAACTCAACAAGAGCAATTAAAAATGGTCAAACTTATTTAAAAAATTCTCTCCAAGGAAGAGACACAGATGGCCAACAAGCATATGAAAAGATGTTCAACATCAGTAGTTATTAGGGAAATGTAATCTGAAACCATCATGAGTGTTGAAGGATAGAGAAATTCAAACCCTTATACATTGCTGATGGAAGTAAAATAGTACAGCCACTGTAGAAAACAGGTTGTCAGTTTCTCAAAAACTTAAATACTAAATAATCATGATGCCCTGCAATTGGACCATTAGATCTATACCTAAAAGAGCTGAAAACAGGTGTTCAAACAAAGACTTAAATGCACATAGTAGCTTTGTCATTCAATGGATGAATGGTTATAAAAATGTGGTATACATATAGAATGGAATATTATTTGGCCCTAAAAAGAAAAAGATTGCTAGCACATGCAAAAACTTGCATGAACTTCAAAAAATTTCCATGTTAAGGAAGTTAGACATAAAAGGCTACATACTGTAAGTTTCCCTTTATATACTGTAAATGGAAGTTTCCATTTATATGAAATACTGTAAGTTTCCATTTATATGAAATATCCAGAACAGGCAAATCCAAGACAGAAAGTAGTAGATCACTGGTTGTGAGGACTGGGAGAAGGGAGGAATAGGGAACTACTGCTAAATGCGTATGTGGTCTCCTTTGGAAGTAAGAAAGGTATTTTGGAACTCAATAGACGCAAAGGTTGTACAACATTGTAAATGTAGTAAATGCCAATTGTAAACTTCAGAAGGGATAATTTTTATATTATATGAATTTTATCTCAATTTTCTTTTAAACATCATCAGTGGATAAACTTTAAAAACACCTCATTTTCTATACAGAAAATCTGCAGGCCCAAGAAAGAATTTTAGAGCTTTGAAATATATTACTTGATAGGCAATATTCTAATTTCCTAATACTTGATTTACTTCAGAGGGGTGATTTTTAAGAAGACGATATCTCCCTTATCCCACTAGAGAATATGTCTTATGTATCCTGTTTTTTTTTTCTTTTTCATGAGATTATACTATCACTAGTTACATAATTATATACTTGGAAAATAAAAGGCTATTTCAGTTAAACTTTCTTTCAGTTAAAAAAAAAAAAAGCAACCAAATCATTGCTTTCATTGTTTAACCCTGTGTTAGTGGTTCTCTATTCCAAATTATGCGCAACTTTTTTTTTTTCCCTCCTTGACACTTCCTTGCCTGCTGCCAGTACCCACCTAAACGACAAGATGCCATTGAAAGAAACTTTAATCAAACTAATAGAAGCAAATAGAGAAATATGAAGAAAAACTACAGGAAAGGCAGAACCTCAGTGGTGACTGGAATCTTTGTCTTCCTCTCTTTATCATCTAATTATCTAATCACTGTGGGCTGGCTTTGTATTCATAGCATAGCAATTTCACAAGGCTAGAAACTTGTGTGGCAGCACCCAGTTGGTATGAGAGCTTGTTTTAATCACCTCTTTTTCACTCCATTGGTGAGGGCAGATTCCCACCCTAGCTTTATGGGAATGGCCAAATGCATGACACCTGCACTTTGGTTTGGAAGAAGATACTATCTCTGTCTTTCAAGATTGTTCACTATACAAATATCCTTTACATATAGAACTGAACAGAACAAATTACTACTTCTTCTCATAAGAAGGGTAGTAACATGACATTCATGGAAATATCCATGAAATTTAACATTCCATTATGATTCTCATTTTACATAAACATACAAGCAAGTTGTAACTGTTAGTTACGATACGTTATTTTACCTAAACTTACAAGGAAAATGTTGATGCTCTTATCAAAAAGATTGCTCTTATCTCAAAAAGATTCATTTGTTATATATGTAAGAATATATTTTGACTATGAATGATGCATTGCTCATTCTATGCCCATTCTACACAGTAGAAAGCAACAGATAATGATTATTTTATCTCATAAACATTGTTTTCACTCACCTAGAAAAATAGCATCCAAACTGATCACTGGCCTTATTAAAGACAAAATCAGGAAGAAAAAAAAAACTTTATTATGTGGCTTTGATGGTAGCCATCACAAGCGTAATTTTCTTGAGACATTTTTTCACTGAAAAATTGTTCTTAAAAAACAATTTTTATGTAAACATTACAACAATAATCTGTTAAGGAGAGTGTACTTAAATAATAAATTTTTTTTGAGCTAAGCTCCCAACTTCATTTAGCTGTTGCAGAAAGTGAGACCCAAAGACATTAAGTGACTTGAAGGTGGCCAACAAATAGTTAATGTCAGAGCTGAGACTAAACCCCACATGCCCTGACTTGGAGCACAGGACTCTTTCTTCTTATCCAAACCCACATACATGATATGATAGAGCTTTCAAACTGGGGTATGCATACCCCTGCAGGCAATGGCAGTGTGCCAGGAAGGTAAAGCCACAGGATAAACACAGGGTGTCTTGCTTCAATGTAAATATTACTCAAAGATTTGAGAAGAGTTAGAGTGAACCACTTTATTTTTCTACTAAGACAAGATTGATTATAAAGGAGAATGTACATTTTACATGAATTTTTAAAATTTCAGGCTGGATTCCTCAGGCTATAATCGCATCCCATAAAGGTAAAAGTTCTCTCTGTTCATTCTTCTAAAAATATTACTTTTGTAAAAATTTTATACCTCCAATGTAAGAATGTCATGGAAGGACCTTTTATCCAAAAAGTGCCTTCATTAACTTCCATCTTTAACATTCCATAATTAAATTTGCATTTTTTAATCATCATGGTCAGTTAAATTATACATTTTTCTTGAAGAGGGAACATGTTAAGACCTTGTTTTTTTTTGAAAAAAAAAATTTCCCTATGAACAGAGCTAGATTTTACAACTAAAATGTTATTTTAGTACAAATTAACTGGTTAATACTTCACCTCTGTAAGATGTTGTCTAAAAGTATTTTGCATATGGTTCTAAAGCTCATACTTGCATAATGTACAAAATTATACACTGTAAGCATTTCCTTTTTTCCATGCAGCATACTCATGAATGATATCTGAAATGCTCTATTGCATATTAAGGGAAAAATGGAAAACAAGAAACCAGTAAATTATTGTATACATTGTTTTTCAGTGGCCCATTACTCTGACCTGATTTTCAATTCTGGGATAAAACCATTTAAACAATAGTTCTCAGATGACTATTGCTCCATGATAACTAGGAGGACTTTTAATTACTCATATCAATAGGCCCAAATACTTTTAGAAGAACTAAAATAGTGCACAGTTGAATTCTCCAGTGAAGTATTTTTTAATGTTGTATTTAAACACCAGCATTTTTTAATGCAAGAAGCCTAACCCATTCAGAAAGCTACATTAAATTTCTAGAGTTCAAGTTCAAATTTGAAGCCAAAATACCACTCGTTTAGGTGAATCAACATTTATTAAACACAAAGTATTGGGTTCTGGCACAAAACAGTGGTAACACAAATAGAATCCTGACTCCAGGTTAGAGAAAAACCAAACATAAGATTCCTAGATGGTCCCTGCTGTAAGTTTCAGGAGAACTAGGGGAGACGCACTTACTTACACTTGACCAATAAAATCAACAGAGTTCCATTTTCATTCACCTGGAATCTTGGGGGGCTACCACCCCATCTCCAAACCAGGACTGGGTAAGACAATGGGTCACTGGTCCTTAGTACAAAACTGTAAGAGGGCTCAAAAAAAATCAGCAATAAAAATAAGTATGAATGCAATATTTTAAGAAAATGAAAATTAATACAGAAATATCCGTGATGAACAAAATATCAACATCGTAGATAAAGACAAGGTCAGCACTGATTTTTTTCTTTTTGCCTCAAAAGCCACTAGAACTCCAGTCCCTTCATCACACACAACCCCTCCCCCCACCTGACACGTGGCCAGTGGTCACCAGACACATCTAATTTTCCGAAACCTAAATTTTACCGTATTCATATCCCAATTATTGAAATTATTATTACTGGTGACTGACGTCGGGGCCCACTGACCTCAATTGTTCTCCCACACAGTTGACCATTGGCTCGCCCCCAACCCACTCCCACCCCCATCCGCCCCTCCCCCCGCATCCACAGCACGCATCACCCCACGCAGGGAAAACACAATCTGTCTGAGGTGTGACGCAGTGGGTGCTGCAGAACCATATGTGTAAACGTCACAGAAGTCAGGGGTTAGCTTAAAACCTTCCCTACTTTGGATTGGCTTTTAGTCGATGAGAATGGCGTAACTGTTGGTTAACAGAACAATGAGCGGTGGGCGAGGCTGTGCTGACTATAAGGGCTGCCCACCTCCGGGGTGTCCTGATGACCCGGCACCAGAACCATCTGCCCCAGCGCCTTGCGACTTTTGCTGGAAGCTAACATGGAAAACAGCCGCAGGGTAAAAGGCGCGCCCTCTCCCAGACCCTTGGGTTCAGGCCCCAATGCCCCAGCTCTCCCCACACTGCCCCAAGGTCCTGAGTAGAGCGGGTGGAGCAATGGTAGACCCCCCCCAGAGCTTTCACTGGACTGCAGTTCCCATAACTTACTGGCTAGGGTTTGGAGCGCCCGATCCACACTAATAGACTTATATTTACCTTTCCCCACTTTTCATCTGAAACTAAAAATAACTATAAGCAGTTTAGAGATTAGCTAATAAGGCCGCAAATATAAAGTTTCAACTCTCCAATAGATGATATGTACCCCTGAAATGTTGTTCCCCTGAAGAGCGAATTGACAGGTTGAGAAGGAAAGGTTTTTTTGATAAACAATACAAGCAGAGTTGAGGGCAGTTCAGACAGAGGCTAAGAGAATGCTTGAGGGGGGCGGAGTGACATGTCAGAATTGTGTGATCTAGGAGCTAGCAAGGTTTGTTAGAGGTTTCAGATTTGTCTGAAAACGCTCAGGCTACCACCATGACACAGGGCTGAGAGTTCTGCAATAAGGTGAAAGCTACTCATACTAAATCTTAACAAGTGGTGTGTGTTAGAAGCAGATGTAGGAATTTGCCATTACAGTGAGTAAATAGTCAAAAAGGCTCTTTTCATCTATAATTTTTTTTTTAAATATTGCTGTTAACTTTATATTTTTTCCTATTATAATGGTGTTTTTTTTTAAATTTTATTTATTTATACAAGCACTGGGTACAGTCAGAAGCACGGGAAGGTGAGAGAATTCACCAGAGCCAGAATGGGGAACAGAACAGGAAGACCGATTAAATACACTGCTGAGGGGAGCAGTGGGCGGCAGGAGAGGTCTGCGCACCATGTGGGCCCCTCGCTGGCGGCCAGGGATCAAACCGGCGCTGCAGAGGCTGCGGGCAGCTTCGCAGCCCAGTGCTCAACCGCTGTGCCACCAGGGGCGGCCCTTCATCTATAAATTTTAATGCAGATCTTATTCTTCTGGGATTTAATAATCCCACAATTTTCAAACTGGTGTTTGTTTGTTTTTCTTTTCCTGTTTTTGATTCTAAGGCACAGATCAGGGAGAAAGCCTATGTTATCTTCCCTGTGCTAGAATTGTCCATACCCCAGCACTGGGCTGGATTGCTTTTATTTTCCTGTTGGTCAGTTCATCTGAAATCTGACTTTCCTCCCTTATCAGGTTACTGAAATTGCTCTCCAAATTCCCTACCTTTTATGAGTAATGTCCTCTACAATCCTACATAATATTCCAGATTCAAATTCTTCCTTCTTGAAATTTACCCTCCCACTGTTCTTTGGTTTCTCCTGCCAACTTTATAATCTTTTCTTTTTTGTTTACTTCCCCAGCTTGGTTCCTTCCTCCCTTCCTAAATGATCCCACAATGATCTTCCCCACTCCCTTTTCTACACTGACCTGCTTCATCACCTTTACGTTACCCTTGATATGGCTTGTGCGATCCATCTCCCACTTGCTACCTTCTTATGGACCCTGTGACCACTATGTGCCTCTAGCACCTCCATTTCAGCACTTCTTAGCTGAATTAATCTTCCCTCCTAGTCACATCTTTCTCATAATTATCACATTATTATCATCACTTGTGACGGCCTGGCCCTTGTTCTCCGCCTCCAGTGATTTGCCAGTTCCCATGGATTCTTTGAGCACACCCATGTCCTGTCTGTTCACTGCTCATTCCCACTTGCTGCTATCCTGGGAGAGGCTCATCCAGAGGATGGGAGAGGCTTGCCTTGGAGAGGCTTGCCTTGGATTTCCAGAGGCAGCCTTGCTCCCGCTCTGCAGCTCTTTCTGCACCCCAGCCAATACACATGTTGCTACTAGAGTCATCTTTATAAGGCCTAGCTTTATCACATCTTTTTTTCCAGTTTAAAAAATCTTATATTTCCCTGATAGAATTGAGTTCAGTGCTGAATTATCCAGTAGTTGTTTATTCTTTTAGAGTATCAACAAAGTAAATGCATTGAAAGAAAAAGAAAAATCTTTTAAAAATTACTTGATATTGGATATTGTTTAAAAGGATTGATAATTGTTATGGGAAAGAAATCAGGACTTTGTTACAGACATAATAATTTCACTAGGTGGTTAACACATATACTATATACATATGCATATCTATCATTTAAAATTAAATTAATTCTAAATTACAGATGACAAAAAATAATAATGTGTTTTTAACTTAGAGTTCTCAGGGTCTATAAAAGCTTTTAGTGCTAGTAAGTGCAAACTCTTTCTTCATTTATTTCTTACAGTTCCTGTCTCAGTACACTCCTCAACTTTCTTCCCCACTTCACTTTAGTGTACTTACCCTTCTCTGACTAAACTGCTCATTTATCAATATTCAGTTTCTAATTTGCCTTCACCCTTTCAGGCTCAGCCCACTTTCAGTCCTGCCCTGCAAACTTCTGAGTTACCAGGCTGACAGTTACTTCTTCCTCTGAATTTCTGAGAGCATATTTTCGTTTTCTCACGGCCCTTAACACTTGCAACCTTCTGTTATAGGATTGAATAGCCCTTCCTTCTCCTACAAAAAGGTATACTCATAAATGGCTAGCACCTTGCCTAATTCATTGCTATGTTTACGAGCTAGTTATAGCCAGTCCTGAAGTAAGGAGGCACTCAGTATTTTATGGTTTAATAAATGACTGAACAATCTAGTTAGACCTACTATTTTAAAAATGTTCATGTTTAAAGAATGCTTGTTTGTGTGTAGCTGCTGTGGAAAATGGTATTGGTGATTCCTCAAAAAATTAATTGTACAATGACCAGATGATCCAGCAATTCCACTTCTGAAAACATACTCAAATTAAAGAGGGACTTCAGCAGGTATTTGTACAGCCATGTTCATATCAGCATTATTTACAAAAACAAAAAGGTGAAAACAACCCAGTGTCTATTGACAGATAAAAGGAAAAAAGTGGTATATACATAAAATAGAATATTATTCATTATAAATATACTATTACCCATTTTAAACTGAAGACATTATGCCAGTCACATAAGGACAAATACTGTGTGGATTCCATGTACATGCAGTAGAGAGAGTAGTCAAAATCATAACACAAAAAGTAGAAGGCCAGGGATCGGGGAGAGAGGAAAGTAAAGAGTTTAGTGGATACAGGGCTTAAATTGGGGAGGATGAAAAAATCCTGGAAATAGATGGTGGTGATGGTTGCACAACCATGTGAATGTGCTTAATGCCACAGAACTGTACAGTTAAAGTAGTAAATTCTGTGCTATGTATATCTTGCCACAATAAAAGAAGTTCAGGGTAAAAATGCTTGTGTTTCTTTAGATGAAAGGAGTTTGCTGCTAGTGAAGTTGTGTGTTGATTGGGAACTGGAACTGGTCCACTGAGGATTCACTGAAACTCAAAACTTCTTGGCACGTTTTCGCATTCTTTGGCACTTTGACATTAATACTTGTTACCAGATTTATACAAAATTTTTGGTTGGAAAGAAACATATCGTGATAAAATGTTGTGCAAATAAATAATCATATAGTGATTTGCATATTTTACTGATAGTTCCAATTTCCCCTTTCCTGTCTTCATTTTAAAATTTTGATTTAAATCTTTAAATATTTATCCTATGGCTAAAATGTTCAAAATGCCTATTAATTTCTGATTATTAAATTCATATGTGCCTATTGTAAAATATTCAAACATCATTAAAAAGTGTATTGCTCAGGAAGTGAAAGTTTCCCAGGAGCACAAGTGATTACTTTTGTTAACAATTTGGAGTGTGTGAGAATCTTGTATGAATATAAATGTTATTGGTAACAAAAATATTGTTACACTTACATGTATTATACCACTAATGGCATTTTTTAATTAAAAATTCCTTTGGACCTCTATTTGTCTAGATCTCCATCTCTGTATATTTTTAAGCTACTACACAATGTACCATTGTGAAGTCTCATCTTAATTTAACACATATTCCAGTTAGTGGGGAGTATTTCACAACTACAGACAATCTTGAGACTTGCTGAGATGAGCAATAGTATTCACATTTGTTTGCGTGTGTGTGTTCCAGTTTATTTTTGAGTGCTACACGTAGAATGGTGGGATCAAGTTATAAACACATTTGCAACTTCAATAGATGACTGCAAATTTTAAGTCTACTTTGACTGATCATTAACATCCTGGCCAATCTGGTAAAGTTGTAATTGACTGTATAGAAGCTGATATGGTTTAAAAATATCCAGATGCCTAAAACTGCAATGGGTTTTTCCAAGTCCCAGATTCACCTTGCTTATCAGGGTCACAAAATATTATGATGGAAATGCCCACAGCTGAGCCAATGAAGTCTCCAAGTGCCAAGATTCAGTTTGTGTAACAGGGTAAAAAAGAAAGTTTGGGACTATAAATTAGCAACTGCTCTGTATCCCTAGGATAGCTACCTTCCTTACTTGTTTAGATATTTACTCACCCTACTCTGTCTAGCTCTTCTTAAAGTTCTAATAAATAACAAAATCTTTGTCAAAATTTCATACATCACTAACCAAGCTGAAATTTGGTGAGTGTTTTGAGTCTGATAATTACAATGTATGTCAGCTTTCCGAAGTGCAATGATTATACTCTCCACTTTTGTTGTGTCTTGTTAGTTTTATTCCTTCATGGAACATTATACATGGGCTTTAATTTTTCCATATCATCTTAAGCCATGTGGCCTATGAATGTTATTTTGTAATTTTGAAAAGAACCTTACGAAGAATAAATAGCTATTGCTGGTTTTGTATTTTCTAAAAAAGCCCATAGGAATAAAAATTGCTTCTTTTCCACCAAAAATTCCCACGGTGAAAGTCTGTTAGTAACTTATGAAAAACAAAGACACTTTTCCTTTGCAAAGCAAGGGAGGTATGTTTTTTGACTTATTCGCTCATTCACTCATTTGACATTTATTGAGAACTTTCAGGGTGTCAAGTATATTGGGGTGGATACAAAAAAGAATCTCCTATGATAATGTATAGTTTATCTCCTAATCTTTCCACCTCCAACTGTGATATTAGGTGTTTTCTGTAAATATGGAAAACCTACCAAATACGAATTTTTCTTGTTTGAAGGACATTTACCAATAATTACTAAAGACCCAATTATCCTGCCTCATAGAAAATCGAAGACTTGTTTTTGGTGTAATGTACACGTACACATTTTTTTCTCTTTGATTAAAAATTATTTACACATCTGTGCCCAGGATTAAGGATAATGAAATTCAACCACAAAAATGATTAAATAATATATAATTGTAGTGTTGGAATTTATCAGTTTAGAGTGGTTGCCTCCATATTCACCTTTCTTTTGATCTTCTTGTAGACGTTATTGTTATTGACTGTAAATGTCTCAGTATTTTTGCTCAGTGGAATGTGGCTTGACAGATTAATTATATGTTATCAGGCAGTTGAAGATCAACTAAAGATATGTGGCCACAAAAGGGATGCTGATGTATTTGAGCTCTTCCTTTCTCAAAAGTAAGTATATTTTATGTAAGAAATGGAAGAGCATCATGTTATAATATTTCATAGGTTCAGTCTTTTCCATTGTTTCCCTCCTCCGGACTGTATAGAAAAGGAGCACATTCTAATTACTTTACCACTCACTGGGGCACACAGTCTCTCTTGGGGAGGCAAGATATCAAAATGAATAAAAGCAAAGGGCATGGAGTTAGCTCTCTGTCTTCCATCTGGGTAATCCTGGGCCTTCTACAAGAACCTCCCTGTTAAGGTTGTCAGGTTTAGCAAATTAAAAAATAGAATGTCCAGTTACATGTGAATTGCTGAGAAACAAATGATTACAACATTTTTAGGTATAAGCATATCCCACACAACACTGGAACATTTGCTATTTCTCGGTGACTAGGTATTTTATCTGGTGATCATATTTCCTATATATAATAATGCTACCTGCATTACGGGATTGTTGTGGAGATTAGGTAAGTTAGTAAAAGATAGGAGAGGTATACACAGTAAGTATTGAATGAGGATTAGTACAGTTAATATTACTGTTATTAGAAAAATAACCTCACTATGCTCCTATACTATAGTAATAACCCTATTACACTATAACCCCTATGTAACAAGACCTGTACTTATTTTACTGACAAGTAGGAAAATCCTTTCCTTATGTAGCAGCCTCTTTGATTCCACTCTAACTCACCAAGGTGGTAGATAGCAAAGCAGGGCCTTCTTCTACAGAGCAATCATGGTGCCTAAGATAGAATCTAGGCACTATGAAGGTGGAAGAGGAAGAGGCAGTTATGGGTTGGTTTGAACTCTGATACCATAGTTTTCATGGTGTAGCCACAGTTTACACTTTAATAACAATGAACCTATTCTTTCCCTACCTGTTCTTGATTTTTTTTTAAAGATTTATTTACTTATGCATATAAGAATTGGGGTACAGGCTAGAGGTGTGGGGGGTGAGAGAATTCACCAGAGACAGAGTGGGGAACAGAACAGGCAGACTGACTGAAATACACTGCTGAGGGGAGCAGCAGGCAAGTCAGGAGAGGTCTGCCATGCCATGTGGGTATATCTGTGGCTGGCCAGGGATTGAACTCGTGCTGCAAAGGCTACAGATAACTTCATAGGTAGTGTCTTAATCTCTGTGCCACCAGGGAGGCCCTGTTCTTGATTTTTAATCTCTGTGAATTCTATGTATTGTTTTAATAGATTGAGATATATTTCTGTTCCTATGTAATCTTTGGAGGCCAGCTGAAAAGGAAATCTTTTCTTTTTAAGCAATTATTTTGTTACACATAATTTTTTTTATCAAAGTAGAGAAAAATATTTATCTGTATTGGCCATGAATCTCCTGGTAGTAAGGAAATAAGTACCTGACCAATTTAACGTTTTTTAAAATATATAATTTTAGAATAGGAATGTTCTAACACACTTAGTTATGCTTTGCACCTTTCCATAGATTAGTTTTACAATAATAACAAATTTCAAGTGGTCAAAATATTGCATCTCTAAGCTTTTCTTTTGATTTTAACAACTGTGTACTATAAATCACAAGGATAAGTAGATTATAGTAAGAAAACCTTTAAATCACTAGAAATAAATTACAAATATTGACCTTCTGCCAGTTGGTAATTAGTGGTCATCTCAAGTAAAGGACAGCACAATTTATATCTTAAAAATACTGTATTACCTATTATTCAGCAATCAAAAAAGGAAAACTCATGCAATTTGCAGCAACATAGATGGAGCTGGAAGGGATCATGCTCAGCGAAGTAAACCAGAAAGAAAAAGAAAAATACTGGATGGTCTCACTCATAGTAGGAATTTAGAAAACCTAAATAAGGGACCAGGAAAAAGACTAATTATAATAAAGTAAAAATCAAAATCAACAAGCAACTATAAACCAGAGACACACTACAGGGGGGGAGAAGGGAGTAAGGATCAAAACAAGGGTGGTGGGAATTGTATGGGGACTATAACCAAGATGAAAATGCATACATTGTGCAAAAATGAAAAATGATGTAAAAATATATAAAATAATTAAGATCCACTAAAAAAATTAAATGTTTTTAGGTAAAAAAAAATAAAATAAAAAGTAAAAAAAATACTGTCTTACCAATTACAACATATGGGAACAAAAAAATGTTTCACTGTCCAGACAGCAATTAACCAGGTCAACTGGTATATTTGCCTAAGTCTCTACTGCCCTTGCAAAATGGAAAGCATGTTATTCATATGACCTTGAATAATCAGAGAACTTATGCTATACAACAGGATTCACATATTGTCAACAGAATCATTGCCATCATTAGTAGAATTTCCTCTCCTCCACCATTGGCCTCAACTGACAGCCTATTGGTTAAGGACAAGTTTATGTGCAGAATATGACATGAAAGAATTAAAGTAACCTTAAAAGTGAATCACTTTAATTTGGTACTTTGTCCTCCCTGTTCTCCATGGGAGCTGAGGGCTATTCCTGAGTGGACAGGCCTATCCCTGCGCCAGGTCATACCCTGAAGGCCTGGCGCACACCATGGTGGGTGGTAACAGCCACTGCTGTGTAGAGGATGAGCTGTGGTGGGTACTTTGTCCCGATAATAGCGATGCTTTCACACAGAGTCAACAAACCCCCACCGGGGTCTGGAGCGGCGGTGGGAGAGGGGGCGGTGTACGCTTAACCAGTGCGCGCTGCCCTGCTTCCTGCGTGTAAGTGAAGGCGCACAGGACCGAGGAACAAGCTGAGAAAGAGCGCGGAGGCCTTCGGCCACCTCGCCCGTGTGGCAGCACCAAAAACCTGCGCGGTCAACAAGGCCTAAAAATGCTCATGCTGTGGAAACTCTTTCTACCATAGACTTTACACCCGAGGGCCTCGCCTGTGGCACAGCGGGTTGAGTGCCGCGTTGTGAAGCTGTCCGCAGCCTTTGTAGCGCGGGTTCGATTCCCGGCCAGGAAGATTCCCCCATGGCGCGGCAGACCTCTCCAGCCTCGCCCGCTGCTCCCCTCAGCAGTGTATTTCAGTCTGTCTGCCTGTTTCTGTCCCCCACTCTGTCTCTGGTGAATCCTCTCACCCTCCCGTGCCTCTGACTGTACCCCAGTTCTTGTATAAATAAATCTTAAAAAAAAAAATTTTACACCCGAGGGAAAGTCCCTGAGAGTGGGCAGCACAGGAAGGCCTGCAGCCAGAATGTATCCCCTATACCACAGTAGGGAGGGAGTCTGGGGGTTCCTTCTTGGCTCACTTGCCAGTTCCTTCCTCTGAGGACTCTCACGGAGCAGAGGCCCACAGTCCTGGCCGGGGTCCTGGGACAGCTCCTCCCAGGCCCAGCACCCACCACAGCCGCGGGGGGAGCAGTCCTGGCCGGCGTCCTCTGAGGGGCTTCAGCTCTGCCCCAGCACGAGGGGCAGAAACGCCGGCTCCCATCCTTCTTTGCGTCTAGAGGACAGGAGTCCACGCGAGTGACAGGACCTTTAAGGTTTATCGTACGTAAAATGCTACTTCCAGCTCTCACGTCATGCGACGCCAGAAAACTCACCGAGACCAGGCCCACGTTGGAAGCGGAACCGCGGTGGCTGCAGCCTTTTGCCAGTCTTGGACCTCGCTCTGCTTGCAGGCCCAAGAGCTCAGGAGGCAACCCTGGGGCGGAGCTACAGTTGCCGCGCCTGCCCGCAGGGCCTCTGCCTGGTTGGGCGTCCACGAGATCTGCGGGCCAAAAGCCCAGGGCATGTTAATGGGGTGGTGGAGCCTTGCGTGGTGCCTCGGTGTTCTATGCTAGCAGAGAATCCTCACAGGGGAGAAACCTGATGACTTTTGAACCCCTGTACAAAAATGTGGTCCGTGGACACAGTATATTCACAGAAAGTCGGGGCGGGCATAGAAATGCCAAAGTGACCTCTCGTTTTCTAAGGAACGGTGCGTCCCAAACATCTGACATGATGGGTGGTTTTCAAATCAGGTCCACTGTCCCCTTAACCGAAAATAGTTTGTACTGCTCCCTCCTTACTCAGAAATGAGTTTACATATACAATGTACAAAATCAACATATGGCCAGTTTCATAAAGCATCATTAGGACAAAAGAAATTCGTGATAGAGTAAAAGAAAAGTAGATTATTTACATTCTCCGATAGCTGAAAATTCAGCATGGATAGTAGTAGCACAACAAAATTAATGGCAGTAATTTGACACAGTTGATATTTTACAGATTAATGTCTTAAGATAATACTTCTGGGAACTCTTTGGGGAAAATCCTTTAAGTGGAGTTTAAGTTTCTCTGCTACCCTATAATGATTGTTTCATTTTTCATAGAAACAGAAAGTTAACATAATATTGGACATACTTTTGCACATCTTGTGCCCCAATAACTATTTATTTAATGGTATTAGCTTTGATGATATTTACCTGAGTGAATAGAATTGGGATTATTAAACGGTGATTTTTCCAAATGCTTTCATTCATTTCACACTTAATGGCTGTCATTCTGTAAAAATCTGCCCCTCCCTTTTCTTTCTGTCGTTCATTTTCTTCTTTTCCCTGAATAGGAATTTTTTTTTAATCCCTTATCACTCTTTTCTTTTTTTCAATTCTCAAATTATCCCAAACAAACATGCACCATTCGTCTTTGAGCACGTCTCAGGCACAGAACGTTCCAGATCCATCCAAAACAGCTCCCAGTAGGAATTTACACACATAATGCATTCTCTCTTAGCAGATATATAGCCCATTTCTGGGAGGGAGCAATTGGACCTTAGCAAGGCTTAACAATTTTTTGCTCAACATTTCTTTTCAATGACAAAATTTGTACTTTTACAATGAAGAGACCTGGCTTTGATCAAAAGACTGATTTTGGCTTCACCAAGAGTAAGATAAAGTGACATCATTTGCCTTCTGATGTGATTCAGTAGTTACCTCCTTTGTAACTGAAAACTTCCTTTGATTTTAGTGATGAGGGAGCAATCAGAACAATCAAGAACGTGAGACATTCTATCAGACAATTGTCCTGGTCTCTTCAAAAAGTCAGTGTTAAGGGGGAGGGGGTAGAAGGGAGGAAGGTGAATATTCTAAATTTAAGAAGACTAAATCTTATCCTAACTGCAAATGCATCTCATGAACATTGATGGTGTTCTGAATTTAAACAACTATAAAAGAAGTGTAGGGGCAACCAATGCAATTTAAATGTGAATGATATATTAGATGGTATCATTGAATTAATTTTAATTTTCTAAGGTATGGTAATGATGTTGTAGTTATGCAGGAGAATGTCATGATTTGGGGATAATAGCATGCTGAAGAGTTTAGGATTTAGAGACCTGCAATATGTCTGCAATTGCTTTCAAACCATTCACCAAGAAAGTTATCAGTCAATAAATAAATACATAGAATGAGCAAAAGTGTGGCAAATATTAAAAATGATAAACGTTATACAAGTATTTGTTGTACTATTAATTAATTTTAGGTTTCAAATTTTTCAATATAAGTTGGTAAGAAAGATTCCTTTTTTAAAAAACTGCTTGCCTGCTTTTAAAAGTATGTTTATTTTCATTAAAAATTTGTAAATTTTAGTGCCTCAGTGTTCCATAGTTAGGATAATTATAAGAAGATATTACCTTACATGAGTTCATACATGTAATATTCATCAGCATTAGTGTTTTTAAAATACTTAGAAAAGTTCCTGGCATTTTGTGTGTATAAGTGCCTGACAAATAGACACCTGGGACCCATAATTTCTACCCTGAGAAAGAAATCTGAAAACTCCAGCCACAGCAAACGGTCAGTTATTCTCAGAGGTTTTGTCCTCTTTCCACACCATGTCTGCCCATTTGCTGTGTGACCTGCATCAGCAACAAAGCCTAAACTGATCCAGGGCAACAAGGGGCACTAAAACTGGCCAAGAACCCTGCCCAAATAGTTTATCAGTCACTTTCAGAGTTCTTCATCCACGTGCACAATTGCAAGACTCCTCAGGTTCAGAGAACAACAATAATGGAAATTACTTAACAAACAAAGGAAAACAAAGAGTCACTGAAGCCATAAATGGCTGTTTACCTCACTCGAAGCACTGCCCAGTGTTTTAAAGTTCTGAACATGAAGGCTCCCAAGATGGAGACTTCCTGCCAGTGAGGACACAGAGCTTCTCTGCCAAACAAAAGGCCACACACCCCCAAGATTAAGTTTCCCCACCACTGAGGGCCTGGATTCACAAAGATAGCAGAAGGCACAATGGGACATGCTCACTGGAGTTGCCAAGATGCCCCAGCACAGCACCAGACAAGCTACACTCAAAACAGCAGCTCCAGCAGCCAAACGACCTGACAAACGGCCCACACTCATGAGTCAGAGAGGCGCCTGGCTCTGGGTCTTTGCCTTTTCCTTCCAGGCTATAGCAGCAGGGAACAGTTTCAGTTGCTCAGCTACCTGAAAAACCTCTGAACATTTCTTCTCTGAGATTGGCTGCTGGAAGGCTCTTCACATATCTCAGAGGCCCATAACAGCCTTCTGAAAAATTAGCATGGTGGGGGCAGAAATGGCTGACCCCAGAATCGCTGATCATCCCAAACCGCTAAGATCCCCAATGCTCAATGCTGGGGGCTGCTTCTGCAGTCCCTTATGTTTCTTATTAGAGTGTCTGTCCCACTGTACTTTATTCATTTTTGCTTGGGGCTATTTATCTTCACCAGGAACCCCCTCAGGGGGTGCTACCTGTAACAGTCTTTGGCTTCAGCCCCCTGTTAACAAACCCATTTCCACAAACCCACATCCTTCAAGAAGGATGTAATAAGCGACAAAGGGACAATAAAACACTTTACTCAGTCTCTGTGTTTTGGTAAGACAATTTCCATGTCTTAAATCCAGACTGGAAAAGATGGAGGACAACACCAAAGGAAGAATCCTATAGACACTGTTGAATCAGAAACCAGTGGTGTTTTCATATTTACTTGAAAGTCCAGTGTCTTCTGTACTTTTTTTTTCCTGCAGACTCTTAACAGTAAAATCTTATTAAATGAGGTCCCAAGAAATTCAGACAAAACGTATAAATTTCTACCAATATGATAAAATACTTTCCTTTAAGTATTTGCTTTAAGTGGATAAACCAGGCTACAATGATGGAAATTTAGAAATTGGTATGTAAGTGTGCCAACAATTTTGAAAGGATGAAGATAGAGATTTTTCCAGTTACTCCAAAGTCATACTAACTATATGACCAGCCTAACCATGGGTGAATTCACTGTTGCTAATATCTTTTTTTTTTTCTTTTTAGGGAACTGACAGAGGTCATTGATCTTTCTAGGTTTAAAAAATTAAAGTACTTATGGCTACATCATAACAAGGTAGTATTATATTTTATTTTTAAATATTGTTTTATTTTTGAATGACTATAATTAAATTGCTATCTTATATTCATATTTTAACAGTGCCAATCTTTAAAATTATTAACAGTTTATATCCTTTTTAAAGTTTTGTAGGAAATATTTTAATTTAGCAATATTCAAGCACCTTATCAATCAATTCATTATATGTAGTCTCAAATAGAATTGTTATATGCTCAAAGCCCCTAATTTATATAAAGGTTTATTCCTTTACTTAAAATATTTGTCATTGTACTATTTTAATGGCATATTAAAAATTCTACTACACATTCTTGACCAATTTATGAGCTCGTTATCTAAACAAGTTTGTGATAATTAAACTGACTAAAAGGAAATAAAGGCATTTTAATAAAACTGATTCATTAAAAAAAAAAAAAAAGACTAGGTTTTAGGAGGCAGTAGTACCAGTACCTTCCCAATACCTCCTCCATTGCTGGGAACTGAGTGTGGCTCCCAGCTCTCTGAATAGGACCAAACTAAAATTCAGACCCAAACAATCATTGGAATTAGCTCCGCAGTTAAGTTATTCCCAGCTTTCAAGGTTTTGCCTTTCCAGCTGTCTGTATTTGTTCATTATAAACTGTAATCTAATCTTGACATTTTGAATTTCAACTTTCTATTTTCCATACAAGCTGTTTAAAAATATAATTTGAACTTGTAGCAGTAGTCTGCTTGTCAAGTAGTGGTCCATACTCACAGGGTTGAATCTTTAAATACCTATGTTTATGAAAATAATTCAATATTCCATTGCATTGTCAGTCTTTTTTTAAAACAAGCTGAGTGGAAAATGGAAAATGAAAGTGCTTCTAGTGTTAAATGTAAGCATAAGTCTCATAAGCTTAAAATAATTTCTGAGAGAACAAACACTAATACCTCTGAGGACCAGACAGCTAACAACTGGAATGGAAAGTGCATGCACCACTTGAGGGCATACAAGTTCAAAACTCTTTTAAACACTCTGCCAAAAATTATCCTGGGTCACAGTGGACGCCCTCTCATTAGAAAAGGATGGAAATCATCAAGCATGGCAAAAGTGACTAATCTTTGTTTTTCATGTGTGCTCTGTGTGGTTTTCAGTTTTGAAGGAAAAACATGTACAAATGTTGGCAATATGTCTAAAGGGAGAGGTAAAATTAAGGATTTTGTAATTTTTGTTGTGTTTTGTTTTCTGGTTAGTGAACCCCTCCAGTCAGTCATTGAATATTTGCATAGTTGATTTACAGATATATTATCCATGTAGGAAGAGATTTCGTGTTATCAGCGATTTCAATTTCTATTGTTCTTGAAGGTGGTTGGTGGGAAAGGAATACACCAGGGACTGGATTATTTATGTTCAACAATATCACCAACATTTAACTTTGTCCTTTATAGATGTATTTAGCATATATAAGACTTAAAGGATATTATAACCAAAATAAGTTTTACTGGTCATGGGATAAGTGAATAAACTATGTGCATTTTGCTGATAATAAACAATTGGCTGGTACTAAGTTACTTGAGTATTTTTACTTTATGAAGAATTAAAATATTACTCAGGATCTGGAATGCTAATGGGCATATTGATTATGATAGTATCAATAAAATTATGAAACTTTGATTGGCTTTCTTCAAAATCTAGTTTACATTAGGTATCCCACTAAGAAGCTACCTTACCAATATAGAAACTATATAGAGATTTGTAGTGAAAAATATCACAATGACATGGACGTAGAAATATTTAGAATTATAACATTTTTGCTAGCCTTGATCTGAATTTGTGACAAACATTGTTTTTATATTACTGAATATCTTAGATTATCCTTTATTTAGGAAAAGCTAAGGCACAAATAGTGAAAGAAAATGAATGTATTTTTTTGGTTATCCATTTATTCCATTATATTTGTTGATGCATAAGTAGTAGACATTTTTGTTGTCCTATCAATCTCCATTCTCTCTTTTGACCTAGGCAGCAAAATCTGGGTTTGGGTTTATGTATATAATTCTCCTTTTTCACTTAGGTAGTCCCATCTCCAGCCAGGAGGTGGATGCTGATCTAAGTCAATCAAAATAATCTCATCCTTCTAGTTACTGGTTATTCAAAATGGGCATATAACCCAATTGTGGTGATAGAGACATAAAAGGACATCTGCTAGGAGACTTCTTTTGGAGAGGTCTCCTTATTCCTAAAAGAGAGTTCTAGAAGAGAGCTGCCTTGATTCCTATGGGATGTCTATTCTCCTGGCTGTGAAACTGAGACCCATAGTACCAACCTGTGGATGTATCCAACAGTTAGAGAAAGGTAGAGTTCAGACAATGATTGAGATGCTAAGACTGAGTCTCTTATAACTACTGTGTTTCTTGGTAGTGAGACAAACATTCTATTTATGTGCCAATTTGAATTGAGTTTAGAAGTTGCTTGGAGCCAAAAGCTTTTTATCTGATATGGCATATTCTGTACTTACATTAGTCTCCTGGCAGATTATAATAATAAATATGAAGCTCTGGTAATAAAATTAGGAAGGGCAGAGGAGTGGCTGTGCTCATGGTGAGGATGCTGCATTTGCTAATTGTGTGGAATGTAATGAAAGAGAGAGTGATAGACTTTGGAGGCAATGAATATAGTTTGGTGTGTCTGGATTTGAGCATGCTAGAAGGGTATATACTTCTCCCAATTATTATCCGGTGGATGATAAAACTGGAACTTCTGGTCTTACCTTGCACTAGCAAATCAAATAGGTATAAAGACCTGTTTCTAAGGACCTCCAATACTCCCATTTTCAGTGTTTTCTGCGAGCATGTCTTCTCCTCATAAAACATAGGTATTCACTAGTTCTGTGTCTCCTCCTTTTTCATGGTCTTCTTTTTCTACTCTCTCCTGATATAATTAGTGGAAAATAGCTGTTCTTAGTTGCATATTAACTGAGGCCTTTAAAGTCTTTCTTCTTTGCCTCACTATGCAGTGAACCTAGCTGAGAGAATTTCAGGTTCACACCTCATCCTTTTCAATCTTTCATGAAGAGGAGAATCTGGGCCTCCCTGGTGGTGCAAGGGGTTAAGACACAACCTAAGAAGCTATCTGCAGCGATTGCAGCACAAGTTCGATCCCCAGCCAGGGAGGTGACCCACATGGCACAGCAGACCTCTTCTGTCTCACCTACTGCTCCCCTCAGCAGTGTATTTTAGTACATCTGCCTGTTCTGTTCCCCTCTTTCTCTGGTGAATCCTCTCACCCCCACACCTCTGGCCTATACCCCAGTTCTTGTATGCATAAATAAATATTAAAAAAAAAAAAAAGAAAAAAGAGTTGAGTCTGCTCAGATTGGCAATTTAACTGACTTGCCTTTTATAGTACAATTTCAAATGGTGCATACATTTGATCTCTGAGTTTGGGTGCATTGCCTCAAAAACCCTTAAAGATGTTTAATGGTGAACTCACAATATTTGTATCTTTCTATTTCTGGAAATACTAGCAGTATTTTGATATATTTCATTTGTCTCAGGTTAGAATAAGCATTTGAAGAAAAACCTGTATAATTCCTCACCAAACAACTTTTCAGAAATGGAGTCTGAGTTTTCTCTCATGAGAATTGACATATTTTACAAATTAAATTTAAATAAAAATACCTCTCCTGACATTGTCACTTTTTATAAACGTCATCTGAAGAATTTGAATAATTATTTTAAATTATTTTTTCCAGAATTACTGACCAGTGAATGGTTAGTTTAAAATAAACAAAATTTCTTTAAGAAAGATCCTAGGTTTGTTCTTCTAAGTCATTAAGGTATGTTATTGTTTCTTACCTTCTGGACACATGCGGATTTGTTTAACAGCACAAATTTATATACTTTAAGAAGGAATATTGATGTATAAAATTAGCAAATTTTTTATTTGAAAATTTGATTTGAAAATTTAAATAATTATTTTAATGTGCTGTTTCTTATACTGTAAAGAATTCTTTCAATGGCAGTACTTTTGTCCAGGTAACTGTACAATATTCTTTGTATCATGGAATTTTAATTGGCTCCTTCAATCAGGTTTGGATATGTAGCTGTACATACATATATGTACATATATATGTATTTGTTTATTTATACATACCATACCTTGCTCAAAAAATGACTGAGAGCATTACATCTCCCCTTGTTAGAACATAAGAGTTAATAAAGAATAAAATAAACTAGCATGTATCCCGTATAACTTGGACTGTTACATGTTTCTGTTACCTGAGGGCAACATTAATTATATACTTTATATCAACTTTGTTGAAAGAATTATATTTTGTCAAATATTTAAAACATCCTCAAAAAAATAAATCGGCGTGAATAACCTAAATAAGGCTTCACTGTATGGTTGTGAAATTCATAGATATGTATACCATATGTCTACTTATAACTTAAAATGATTTATACAAGAAAAGTAACCTATTTTTGAAAAAGAGCATATACAAAAATTTCAGTAACCTGGAATAAAGGAGAAAAACATGAGACTGAATGCTTGTTGGGATAAAGCAGTTATTTCTGAAAATTTTTAAAGTGTAGGTTTTATTTTCAAGTTCTTGTGTGTACTTTAAGATACAAATCTTTTCACTTGATGAACAGAAACACCATTCAATGAATTTAGGAATTCTGGCATTATATTAGATTTTTTTTTCTTTTTCTCATATATAAATCAATGCATATTATTAAAATTCTCCCCAACTAATAGAGGCCCAGTTGCCAAAAAGTATACTGGGAACATTCTTGCGGTACAGAATTGCTTCTTAAGTTAATAGTGCTCACTTCATCCCCTCCTCTTTACCCTCACTTCCAGTGATTGAGTCGTTTTTAGAGTGTTGTGATGCACATGTATCAGGTTGTTACCTGGTTTAAAATTTGACTTTCTTATTTCTGTTAATTTTATTACCATTTGACCATATGCTTTATAGCTTCCAAAACTGTATTGCTGTTGTCTCACTTCCTGTTCTCTCTGTTCCTGTTCTTTCCTTATAGATACACATCTTTTAAACTACTCTTTTATTATCAGTTTGATGAATTTTTGGACATAACAAAATTAGATGTGTGTGTGTACTCTAAGCCTTTATACAGAAGAAATTTTCCTTACCTACACAATGCCATGTGTATAGTTTTGAAGTTCCCTCCCAAGCCTACAGATTATGGTCTTGCTTTGCATTAATAGAAATGTTTGTAAGTCATCCTTTGTACTCGTAAGTCATCCTACATATTGGGTTTAGTGAACATAGTCCCTAAATCTGGTTTTACAAGCGGGTATCTTTTTTTTAACTTTTATTTTATTTTATGTATTTTATATCATTTTTCATTTTTGCACAATGTATGCATTTTCATCTTGGTTATATTCCCCATACAATTCCCACCACCCTTGTTTTGATCCTTACTCCCTTCTCTCCCCTGTAGTTGTCTCTGGTTTATAGTTGCTTGTTGATTTTGATTTTCACTTTATTATAATCAGTTTTTTTCCTGGTCCCTTATTTAGGTTTTCTAAATTCCTGATATGAGTGAGATCATCCAGTATTTTTCTTTTTCTTTCTGGCTTACTTCACTGAGCATGATCTCTTCCAGCTCCATCCATGTAGCTGCAAATTGCTTTTTTGATTGCTAAGTAATATTCCATTGTGTATATGTACCACATCTTCTTGATCTAGTCATCTATTTTTGGGCATTTGGGTTGATTCCATAGCTTACCTATTGTAAATAGTACAAGCTGGTATCTTAAGGAGCTATTATAGAGCATATTTTGAGGGACAATTATAAGTTTTCTCAGATAAAATTTTTGTTCAAACTGACCAGAAATTCAATAATTAGACAGTCATGGATCATAATATTCTCATTTAAAAGAAATACCCTTGGGGTGATAATATCTTAAGCTTTATCAACAATTTAGATTACCTCTATGGATCTGCAGAAATGGGACTTTAGATCATGTTGAAAGGAGAGGACATGGAAAGGAAAAAGGAATAGTGGGATGTTCAAGATCGAGAGGATACAGGAAGAGGAAAAAAAGCTGAAGGGCAAGGTTGAAGAAAACAAGAATAAGTGTACTTGTATATGATGATGTGTAGTGTCAGGGTTGGGTAGTTCTTCAGGCTTGGATTGATTGGCACCCATATGCATGTAGGTTCTGCTAGAAGTTAATGAGAAAAACTTCCTGTGGGCTAAGGACAAGATAAGACAGTGCCTGGGACCCTAAGCCAGCTGGAGCAATTTTTACAGAGAAACCCAAATCACTTGAGAGATTAAATTAGATCAGATGGATAGGCCGAGGCAAGCTAGATGCTCAAGCTGATTGCAGCTCATTACCCTGAGTTGTAATGAAGTGCAGTGGTTTTCCAGTATGGACTCTGGAACCTTGGTCAAACCTCATTTTACCATATATTAGCTACATAATCTTGGGCAAGTTATTCAACCTCTCTGTGACTTAGTTTCATCGCTTAAAATAAAGTAATAGCAATAATCTTACCTCATGAGTTTGTCGTAGATTAAATAAGTTGATAAATGTATTATCTATACCATCCAGAAGATACTCATTTACATATATTTTGAAATGATGGAAAATAATCATTTGAGTAGTGAAAATATTAGGTTGAGCAATGGAAAATATTCCATAAATTATTTTTTCTAGTATTTCAGCAATAACCAGAAACATGTCTAAACACTTTCAAATAACAATAAACAGAATGTGGCCTTATTACATGCCTCACATACAAGTTGTGTGTATAATATATATGTGTCTATATTTAAGTTTATATATAAAATGTGTATATGGGTGTGGGGGTGGAGAGATTATTGCATGTCTCTATTCTGTTTGTTTTTTGCAAGTATTCTTGGGTGTATTTTAGACTTGTTTGGGGGTTATTGCTGGAATACTAGATAAAATTAATTTATGGATTATTTTCCACTACTCAATCTAAAATTTTCCAGTATGTAAACTAATAATATTTCCCATTACTTAAGCCTATAATATTTTCCATTACTTCAAGTTAATTCCTCCAAATTAAAGCACCCAATTATGATGTAATATATGCCAAACAAATAACATGGGACTATTGTAATGATTGTATTAGATAATGTCTATAAAAACATCTAGCCTAGTGCCCAGTTCATAATAAGTTACTAATATATATGACTCCCCCTCTTTCCTTGACTCTCAATCAGTAATTCTCAAGTAGGAACACTTGTGCCCTCCCCACACACACCCCAGAGGTGACATTTGGCAATATCTGGAAAGATTTTGATTGCCAAAAATTGGGTGGATGCATGGGCTACTGGCATCTAATGGGTAGAGACTAAGATGCCACTAAATATAGTACTGTGCACAGGACAGTCCACCCAACCCCACAAAGAGTCATCTGGCCCAAAATGTCAATATTTATAGAGGTTGAGAAAACCTGCCCTAAAAAGTGCCTTCTTAATTTTAGATTTATGCTGATATACATTTCCCCCCACTAATACTTCAGTGGTTATTTGTAAGGGCTTTACACAAAATGTAATGGAACAACACCCCACTCTATAAAAAGTAATAATGATTAAATAATAAATAATTATAACTATCATTTATTAGCATGTGCTATGTGTTAAGACTTGAGCTAAGGCAGATAATTTGTGAAATGTCATATTAAATATATTGCTTATGAATCCTTAGCATCAGTAGACTTTTCTAAATGAATAATAAGAATAGCATTTTAATTTTTTTTAATAATAAATTTTATTTTTATATTCCCCCATACAATTGCAAATGCCCCATTCTGACCCCAATCCCTCCCCTCCCGGCCCCCACCCCCTAAAAAGTGTCTCTGTTTCATAGTTTTTTGTTGATTCTGATTTTCACTTTCTTATAGTTATTCATTTTCCTGGTCCCTTATTTAAGTTTTCTAGATTCCTCCTATGAGTGAGACCATCCGGTATTTTTCTTTTTCTTTTTGGCTTATTTCGCTGAGCATGATCCCTTCCAGCGCCATCCATGTTGCTGCAAATTGCATGTGTTTATCTTTTTTGAATGCTGAGTAATATTCCATAGTGTATATGTACCACATCTTCTTGATCCAGTCATCTATTTTTGGGCATTTGGGCTGTTTCCAAAGCTTAGCTAAGAATAGCATTTTAATTTAATAATGACTTGATTACCAGGACAACTACACATGTCTTCCAATTCCTGTTGCTAGGTCTTGACTTCAACAACTTGCCACATTGTAAAGTCTATTAAGTCCTGTGAATTCTGCCTTGAAGCTTTCAATTACCTCTACTTCTTTTTTCTGCCACTGACATTACCGTACTGTGGGCCTGCACTCTTCTTATTCATCTCCTGTCATCCTACTTATAAGCCCTTCATTTTCTCAGTTAAAATTGTACAGTAACATCTCTACAAAATATTTTAATAGCTCCCCAAGGTCCTCATGTTCTGGCTGTCTTTCCCCTCAACTCCTCCAGCTCCCACCTTACTATCCCTCTTACTCCAACAGATAGCACAATCTTAAAATCCAATAATCATGGCTCAAGGATGTTAATACTCTTGGGTAGGGAAATTATGATTATTTAATCAAGATGAAACTTTAATTTAAATTAATATTCCTCTTTGTTAATGAGTAATGGAAGCAAAAATAAAGATTCAACTAATGTGCTGCTAATGTGTGGTCAGACAGGTAACTGGGAAAGGAGAGAAGAAAAAGTCATGGTTTCCACCCCTTTTATTATCGAAACAAAAAAAATCAAATATTTGGGAATAAATCTAACAAAAGAGGTAAAGGACCTATACAAAGAAAACTATAAAACACTGTTAAAAGAAATAGAAGAAGACACAAAGAAATGGAAAGACATCCCCTGCTCATGGATTGGAAGAATAAACATTATTAAAATGGCCATCCTACCAAAAGCAATATACAGATTCAATGCTATTCCAATCAAAATCTCAATGGCATTCTTCAAAGAAATAGAACAATTATTGATGAAATTCATATGGAATCACCAAAAACCCCGAATAGCCAAAGCTCTACTGAAAAAAAAAGAAGGAAATGGAGGCATCACACTCCCAGACTTCAAACTATACTACAAAGCCATAATCATCAAAACTGCATGGTATTGGAACAAGAACAGACATACAGACCAATGGAATCGAATAGAAAATCCAGAAATAAACCCACAGATTTATGGTCAACTAATCTTTGACAAAGGAGCGAAGACTATGCATTGGAGCAAAGAAAGTTTGTTCAATAAATGGTGCTGGGAAAACTGGGTCGCTACATGCAAAAGAATGAAGCTTGACCACTACCTCACACCATGCACAAAAGCCAACTCAAAATGGATTAAAGAACTAGACATAAGACCTGAAACCATAAAATACATAGAAGGAAATATAGGCGAAACACTACGGGATTTGCACATCAAAGACATCTTTACAGACACATCACCCAAAGCAGTGATAGTGAAGACAAAGATAAACAGCTGGGACTACATCAAATTAAAGAGCTTCTGCACAGCAAAAGAGACAATAACAAAAACAAAGAGAAACCCCACCAACTGGGAGAACATTTTTGCACCCAACACTAATGATAAAGGACTGATCACAAAAATCTGCAAAGAGCTGATGAGACTCAGCAACAACAAAGAAAATAATCCAGTCAAAAAATGGGCAGAAGAGCTAAAAAGAAACTTCTCTGAAGAGGAAATGCAAATGACCAACAGACATATGAAAAAATGTTCAACATCACTTGTAATCAGGGAAATGCAAATCAAAACTACCATGAGATACCATCTCACACCAGTGAGAATGGCACATATTAAAAAAACTAGCAACAACAAATGTTGGCGAGGATGTGGAGAAAAAGGAACTCTTGTGCACTGTTGGTGGGAGTGCAAACTGGTCCAACCACTATGGAGAGCTGTGTGGAGATTTCTGGACCTACTAAACATAGAGCTTCCATATGATCCAGCAATTCCACTCCTAGGTATTTACCCAAAGGACACAGAAACATCAATTCCAAAGAGCACCTGCACTCCTATGTTTATAGCAGCACTGTTTACAATAGCTAAGCTTTGGAAACAACCCAAATGCCCAAAAATAGATGACTGGATCAAGAAGATGTGGTACATATATACCATGGAATATTACTCAGCATTCAAAAAAGATAAACACATGCAATTTGCAGCAACATGGATGGCACTGGAAGGGATCATGCTCAGCGAAATAAGCCAAAAAGAAAAAGAAAAATACCGGATGGTCTCACTCATAGCAGGAATCTAGAAAACTTAAATAAGGGACCAGGAAAATGAATATAAGAAAGTGAAAATCAAAATCAACAAAAAACTATGAACCAGAGACATTTTTTGGGGGGTGGGGGGCGGGAGGGGAAGGATTGGGGTCAGAATGGGGCGTTTGCAATTGTATGGGGGAATATAAAAATAAAATTTAATATTTAAAAAAAAAAAGTCATGGTTTCTACTGGTGTTCTTTTTCTATGCAGTAGTTGTGGCTTTGATTAGATTAGAGAACAGTGAGGAGGACAGAAGACAGCAAGTTACACTAAGAAAGCAAGAAGGAAAAACAGAAAAGGGTAGAATATTCCTGGAACTCATCCCTCACTGCTTTACATGGTCTCTGATATGGGGAAACATAGTTCCTCTCATGACTTAAAACAACTGAGGTGAAAATATTGTTGCTCCTCCTGTATGAGATCTGACATAATGTGGTGCAGATGATTCAGTGAAATGATGAAATGGGTGGCATGCATGCCTTTGATAGTTTTATTTATTCATTTGTGAATGTTTCACATGTTAGGGAGGAAATGTACTTAATTCATTAAAGAGATCAATTTCAAACGTTGGGTACAAATCTAAAATAGCTTTTCTAAGCTATAGGAGAACATTAATAAAATTTCCAATAAATCCTTACTAAATCAAATAGGCTCCCTTCTGTCAGTCTGAATCAATCCATCCAAGTTCAAAACAGTTCTATTTAACTGACAACAATCATTTCTATGATAAACTTTCATAAACATGCAAAGCAAAATTATAATCATGGCCATATATTTTTGTATATATAAAGTAGTAAGCAATTGATCAGTACCTATTTCATGAGAATCTTCTCCCTCCTAGATTTTGTGTGAAAGATAGCATTCTTATATTCAGTTTACCTGCTGCTTTTAGAACATACCTGCCCAATCTTTATGATTCTGTCATGTCTCATTCTCATAAATCAAACAAATTATTAAGTTATATCAAGATTATAGAGTCAATGTTTTAAAAATGAATGTTTTAAAATGTTTTAAAAATGAGGTTCTCTTTGCAAGATAGCAGAAACATTTCTTTTTTTATAAGATTTATTTTATTTATACAAGAACAGGGATATAGTCCAGATGCGCTGAAGGGTGAGAGGATTCACCAGAGACAGAGCGAGAAACAGAACAGGCAGACAGACTGACGAAACACACTGCCGAGGAGAGCAGCGGGTGAGACAGGAGAGGTCTATAACAGAAACATTTCTAACATTTAGTTTAGAATTAGTTTGAATTTAGAGTTGAATAACCCATATCATGTGTACAGTACTAACAGGTGATGAGAGGAATTTTCAAGAGTGCTTTTGGTTATTTCCTGCTCATTTTCACTGGATTTCTATTTTTTTAAAGATTTATTTATTTATGCATACAAGAAATGGGGTACAGGCCAGAGGTGCAGAGGGCAAGAGGAGTCACCAGAGACAGAGTGAGGAACAGAACAGGTGGATTGACTGAGGGGAACAGCTGGCAATACAGCAGAGGTATGCTGTGCCATGTGGGTAGCTCTCTGGCAAGCCTGGCATTGAACTTGTGCTGTCGAAGCTGTGGCTAGCTTCACAGCGCTGTGCTTAACCCCTTACTCCACCAGGGAGGCCCTGGCACTGGATTTCTAATATTGAAAGTAAGAAGCAACTTCACCATATTGTTAAGAGAATAAGGAGATGGTCAAGAAACAATCCTGTTTTATTTATTTATTTTTATTTTATATATTTTTACATCATTTTTCATTTTTGCACAATGTATGCATTTTCATCTTGGTTATAGTCCCCATACAAGGAGATCAAAGGATAGTCTCAACAAGTCTCTGGAGCAATGGATACCTCCTGTGGCAGCTTGCTCAGGCATGGTTTGATATGTCTTGCTGGCCTAGGGCTGATCCTTAAGAATAATCGGAAATGTACCAGGAAGAAGAGTCATGCAGGCAAAGGATATCATGACTCATACACAGAGGCAGAAATGGCCCCAGCATTATCTAAGAGCCCTTGGCACATGATAGGCAGTTTCTAATATGTGATGATGAATTAGTAGATATGCCAAGCCAGATTTGCTGAGACTATTGGAGTAGAATTGTGAGAAATATTGTTAGGAGAATTGCAGAAGTTTTGAAACCTTGCAAGGGGTTTGGTTGAGATGTGTTGAGAGGTTTACTTTAAATTAGCTTCTTTTGGGGCCTCCCTGGTGGTGCAAGGGGTTAAGCACTGCACTATGAAGCAATCCGCAGCCTCTGCAGCACAAGTTTGATCCCCCGCCAGCCAGGGAGCAACCCATATGGCAAGACAGACCTCTCCTGTCTCGCCCACGCTCCCGTCAGCTGTGTATTTTAGTCAGTCTGCCTGTTCTGTTTCCCACTCTGTCTCTGGTGGGTCCTCTCTCCCCCCATATCTCTGGCCTGTACCCCAGCTCTTGTATGCATAAATAAATAAATCTTTAAAAATAAAAATAAAATAAATTAGCTTCTTTTTATCATACCATCCTCAAAAACAATCCAGTTGTAAACTGATAGCTCAGACTAAAAGTTACAAATAATAATAACAGCAAATGGTGATTACATAAAATGGTAAATGGTCTTACATAAAAATATTTATATGATTGTTTATGTATATAATTATTGTAAAATGTATATTCTCTCTCATTTTCAGCTCCAGGGAATAACATTTCTAACTAGAAACTATTGTCTGACAGAACTGTATCTAAACAACAATGCAATCTTTGAGATAGAAGGTATTACTTAAATTTTCTCAGTTGATTGAATTGATTTTCCATTAAATAACTTTCAACTATGGTATTTGCTAATGACATACTAAAAATCTTCTAACATTTTTTTTAAAAATATGAGATGGAATCTATTACTTTTTAATGTTCTTATGTATATCTCATTTCTTAAAAATGCACTAGTTGATTATGGGCTTAATTCAATATATTTAGAATTCAATATATAATTCAATTTTTTCAAAAGGTAAAACAGTATTGTTTTTTAATTTTTCATTAATTTTTTTTAGTTTTTACATCATTGTTCATTTGTTAACAATATTTGCTTCCCCCACCCCCTCAGGTGTAGTCCCCATAGAGTTTCCTTCACCAGTGCACCCCTGCACTATCACCTCAGTCCCCTGTGCGCCTCCCTCCCTCCCTCTGATCCCTCTCCCTCCTCCTCCCCTGCAGTATGGCTCTGATTTATAATTGTCTGATTTTGCTTTGTTGTGTTTTGTACTTAAAACAGACCTGTTTTTTAAACACAGAAATTTTGTCATCTTGCTGGACAGAAACTGTTATTGTGTAAACAAATTTTAGCAATACTTAGGAGTACTAATAAATGTAACAACTTTATATGTTCAGAACAAATTACTGCTAATATTTTTACCAATCAAGTTTCTATTTTCCCTATAAGTTTATTTTAAACGAGTCACAATCTCTAAGCTGAGAATTTCAAGTCAGGTCTATGATGTAAATTGTACATGAATTACAAAGTACAGTATAAAACATCTTTTTTTAACATCATTCGCAGAAGCAATGTACTGTAAATTTTAAGCTCCAATATGATTTCACATACCATGAAGAAAGAAAATCTTGCCAATTAGCTATTATGTGGCTATCTCAGAGACACAACACACTTTGATTTGAGTTAAAAATAGAGAAAAATGTGCAATTTAGAATCAACAAAAATGATATGAATATTTGACTTCCTATTATGTAAAGAAAATATTAATTTGAGCAGTTTGGGCAGAAATATTGAATGAGAAATTATTCCTTTTAATTTTTAAATTTATTCTTGCATATAAGAAATAGGTGTAGGCCAGACACAAAGGAAGTGGGGAGTAAGAGGGTTCACCACAGGTAGAGTGGGGAGAAAAACAGGTGGATTTACTGAAATACACTGCTGAGGGGAGCAACAGGCAAGACAGGAGAGGTCTGCTGCACCATGTGGGTTAGCTCCCTGGCAGGGATCTAACCCCTATGCCACCAGAGAGGCCCCTGAATGAGAAATTAATTATTTCTTTGATTGGCATTAAAAATCTAAGTGACATTTAGCAAAACAATACAAAAAGAACAAAGAAAATAACACCAAAATCAAACAAACAAACAAAAACATATCTGCTACCGGGGGGAAAAAAAGTGAAACACTGCAATGGGAAAAAATTAACTATATTCAAACATCACATCACAATAAATTATTTGAATTCTGATGCTCTGTTGTAATCTTAATAATAATGATAATTCACAATATTTTTAACAATAAATCCTCCCTTCACCAGCTGTTGGGTAGTCTTTGCTCTTGTTTAGTTAGCACGTTCAAGTAGAATTAAAAATGTTTAAATCTCTTGTAAAAATGTTTTAAAGGCCTCCACTATTTGCCTTCATTGCATATCCTCCTGCTACACCACAACGAGTTAACAAGCATCGATGCAACTGTGAAGGAATTAAAGGGGATGCTAAACCTGAAGACCCTAAGTATCCATTTACATTTTTCTATAGGCATAAGTTAAACTAGTAATAACATAGAATATTTGTTCTTTTTTTTCAAATTTTCAAAAAATATTCCCAACCACTAAGCCTTACCTTGCTTATCCTTTTCCTTCCCCCTTCCTCTTAACATCAAGCCTTCGCAGTGTCTATTGAAGTCTACTCATATTTGTAAATATTTTACTTTATTGAATTAATTCCCGTGTAAATTTCCCTATTTTTTTTATCGTTCTGACTTGCTTTATTTCACATAATTCTCTCGAGCTCCCTCCATTTTGTTGAAAATGGATACATTTCATCTTTCCTACGGGTGAATAATATTCCATAGAGTAGACCTATCACATCTTCTTGAACCAACACATTTAAACTGCTTCCACATCCTAGCTATTGTAAACAGTGCTTCACTGAACATTGTGAAACATATGGTTTTATATTCTTTGCATAGACACCCAAGAGTAGAATTGCTGGGTCATATGATTGTTTCATTTCTTTACTTTTTTTTTTTAAGATTTATTTATTTCTGCATGCAAGAGCTGGGGTGCAGGCCAGAGGTGTGAGGGGTTGGTGAGAGGATTCACCAGAGACGGAGTGGGGAGCAGAAAAGGTGGATCTACTGAAATACACTGCTGAGGGGAGCAGCGGGTGAGACAGGAGAGGTCTGCTGCACCATCTGGGTAGCTCCCTGGCAGGGGATTGAACTCTAGCCCTAGTATAAGTGTTATTTCTTATTGTTGTATTAGACCCTTAATCATAACATGGTATCCATCTCTATCTCTTAATTACCTTTTTGATTTGGAAGACTGCTTTATCTGATGTAAGTATAGCTGTTTGTGATTTTTATTTATTTATTTTTTATATTTAAAGGGCAGGTTTATTAGGGAAAGGATAAAACAGTCAAAGACACTTGCATAGACACAAGCAGGCAGGAAGAGCTGCCCCAGAAGGGACAGGTTTGCAAAGAGCGGCCTGCATGGTTGCAGGCGGCCAGTCTTGACAGGTCATGCGCAGGCAGGGAGAGAGTTGGTGAAAAGAGGCACCTACATAGTCACAGGTGGGCAGTGGGAGTGCTGCCGATTTTTATATATTTTTTGATAGCCATTTGCTTGTGGAATTGTCTTCCAGCTTTCAACTTTAAGCCTGTGCTTGTATTTGTTGGTAAGATGAGTTTCCTGTAAACAGCAGAAGGTTGGACGTTGTTTTGAAATATGTTCAACCACTCTATACCTCTTGACTGGTGAATTCAGGCCAGTAACATTTACAGTGATTATTGAGACATAAGTGCTGAGTGATGTTTCGTTTTTGTTGGTTTGTCTGTTTTACTTTTGGAGGTCTTCCTTTTGTGTTTTAAGTCCCTTGTGTTACTTCTATTAGTTTTGGTTTGAAAGTTCTGTTGATGTTAGTATGTAATGAGCTACGTGTATGACACTTTTCTGGTATCTGACTCATTCTGATGGACCACATTGTTATTTACTCCTGGCAAGGGGTAGTAAATGAAAAAGGAGTTAGGCAGTAGAGCACCAAGGATCACCTACAAATGAGGATTCTATTTCCTATTGTGCTTTGGGTACTAGAGTTGTGTGGTGGGGATGAACAGTAATGTCTTCTCAACTGCCTTGGTCTGAGTGTCTTGTATAGTCTCACATAGGTTGTTTTTAAGTACTAGCTATATCACCAGGCAGGGATAGTATTTGATATGGGGTCACAGGCCAGAAGTTGTTCTCTTTTCTTTTCCAGCACAGAACCTTATCCTAGATTTTAAGCACCTCTTAGCAACAGGTGCTTAAACTCTGGCTTTTGCAAGTGTTCACTTGTTGTCTTGATTTTAGCCCTGAGGAGTGGGGCAGCAGGTGTTTTTAATACCACGATCTCACCTTGAAGTAGTACCCTCTTCCATGAGGAGACACAGGTAATCGTCCATGGTTCTCCTTGCTAGCTCAGACTCTAGCTATTCTATATGGAGAGCCTCAGGCTTAAATCAGTAATTCTCACTGTGCATCCCTGATCCTGGAGCTCTCCTACAGCACACGCTCGGTGTTGGGTGCCAACTCTGTGTATCCCCTTCTTCTAAGAGTCCCCAGTTTTGTTTTTGTTTTGTTGTGTTGTGCTGTGTATTGTTATTATTTTCCCCTGATATCTTATTTGGTTTCCCTATATTCCTCCTATAAGTGAAACCATTCAATATTTTTCCTTCTCCTTCTGATTTATTTCACTGAGCATAATTCCTTCTAGCTCCATCCATGTTGCTGCAAATAGCATTAGTTTATCTTTTTTGATCACTAAATAGTATTCCATTGTGTATATTCCCCAGTTTTGATAGTGCCCCTGAGTCAGCAACTGAAGGAGCACACAGGTAATCGTGCATGGTTCTCCTTGCTAGCTCAGACTCTAGCTATTCTATATGGAGAGCCTCAGCCTCTGCAGTGCTGGTTCGATCCCTGGCTGGCGAGGGCCCCACAATGGCGCACAGACCTCTTCTGCCGCTGGCTGCACCCCTCAGCAGTGTACTTAGTCACTCTGCCTGTTCAACTCTCCGCTCTGGCTCTGATGAATTCTCTCACCCTCCTGCGCCTCTAACTGTACCCAGTGCTGTATAAATAAATAAATAATCTTTTTAAAAAAAATTTCATTCATATTTTTCAGAACTGCCTGAGACAGTGTTTTGAATATGGTAAATAGTGGAGGTTCTGATCAGATCAATGCATAGATAGTTGCTAAAGTTTTCATGTATTTTCAGTTAGATCTACTGTATTGAGGAGAAATGATTAATGTGCTTCTACGTTGATTCTTTAAGCCTAAATATTAAAATCAAACCAAATTCATGCTTATTCCATACTTATTTTGCAGATGTGATTGAGGTAACCTATTGCTAGGAGATTTTACAACTTTCTGGTCTTCTATAAGAGGGATCTTATCAATTCTTCTATCAGGATTTGACCTGCGTGTTTAAATTATTTGCATACAGAACTGAACAAATGCTTCTATGATTAAAAGTCTGGTCAGACTAGATCTGGAACTCTCAATTATCCTCACTTTTCCATAAAAAATGGGCAAATAGCTACCTCCAGCACTGCTTCACATATGAAGCATTTTTTAGAAACATTATTTCTCAACATTGTTTTTTTGCAGCAGCAATAAAAATAAAATTGTTTTATTGTGGATCATCTAAATTAAATAATGAATTAATATGCACAGTCTACAAATTCTGCTTAGTAGTAAATAGATTTAAAAAATATATAACTGACTTTTTAATGAATAATTATTATAATAACGTGTTTGAATGTCTTTCCTGCTGAGAAGTGCTTTTTTTTATATCATATTCTCATTTCAATTATCACTGCAACCCTATGGCATGATTAGAATTATTCCTTGTCTAATGGCAGAAAATGCAAGGCTCAGAACTTTAACCAAACTACTAAGGCATGTTCAAACTTAAACTCATGACTTGTTTCTTTTTATTTATCATTTATTCATCCATTTGCTCAATACATACTTTATTCATTCCTTCAATAAATATTTATAATGCATTCATTATGTGATACTCTACTAGATAATGCAGACATGAAAGTGAAAAAGATAAATCCTGTCTGCACCTTTTTTTTTTTTTTAGATTTATTTATTTATTTATTTATACCAGCGCTGGGTACAGTCAGAAGTGCAGGAGGGTGAGAGAATTCACCAGGGCCAGTGGGGAGCAGAGCAGGCAGAAGGACCGAAGAACACTGCTGAGGGGAGCAGCGGGTGGCAGGAGAGGTCTGCGCACCATGTGGGACCCTCCTCCGGTGGCCGGGGAGCAGCCGGGGATCGAACCGGTGCTGCAGAGGCTGAGGCTGCGGGCAGCTTTGCAACCCAGTGCTCAACCGCTGCGCCACCGGGGAGGCCCTGTCTGCACCTTTTTGGAGATTAGTTTAACAACCCAGTCTAAGTATTTATTAGATAGCTAAAAGAACTTGAAGAGAAACAATGGCAATTCACTAAAAGAAAAGAGTTAATACAGTATTTGGAGGTTACAATACAGTATTTGGAGTTAGTAAACAAGGGTTGCGCTGATCAAAGTCCAGAAGCTTATGTCCTAAACAAGGGTGCCTGTCCTGGAAGTGAGTGGAGCCCAAAATCTAGCTCTCAGATGTGTATATTAGCACAGAAATGTGTCAGCTCTGAGATGCTAGATACCTTTTCTAGTTCTCTGAAATTCTTTGAAGGCAGCCTGATAATACAATGTCCATATTATTATCTGTCCCAACAATTTAAGTGACCTCTACTTAAAATGACGAAGATACAATTCAAGTAACATAACTATAATTGTTCCAACTGAAAATCTTGTAGTGGGATCATTTTTTTGAAATGGAGGAAATGCTGTATCCAATTACCAAAAAAAAAAAAACTTTCTGAAAATTTGGTAACAAATATGCACATTTTGAACACTTGCCCTGTTTCTGGTTAAAGACATTATATGGAAAAAATTTTTTGCACTTACTAGACTACACTTTTTATTCATGCAGTAATGTCTTCAGATTAAGTTTGTGAGCCTCATTAACAATCACAGATTAGATTCAGCTCATTAACTAAAATGAGAAGTCCATGTATTTTCAAATATTAAAATTTTTGTCTTTTCCAGTTGTAAAACTATATAAAATGCTAAAATGTCATTATTATTCCACTTCAATTACAAGTTCTTCAGAGGGTGAGAAAATCGCCTGGAGGGTAAACCTCTAATCCCCTTCAACATTGCACCCTCCACTGGCATTTATGAGGAGAAACGCCAAGAGATTGCCCAGGAGACACATGGCTGGGAGCTTCAGGGAGGCCTAAAACCAGCTGCTGAGTGTGAGGTCTGGAAACTGGAATTCCTAACTTCCAGGCTGAGTCAGGAAGGCCCCACCTTGTCCCTTCAGGCGGTCTACCTTTCTACACCCTCCCTCCCTAGCTCAATTTTCCTCTTCCCTTTCCTCTTCCAAACTCTTTCTAAATCCAATCTTTATACATTGAAGACCCACTTCATAGCTAATACTTTCACGAAAACTTCTGAGGTCCTACCTCTACCACAACCAATAGCAACAAAATATGTAACCCATTCTCCAGTCCCTTGGACTCACTTCTCTCAAATATTCTGAGTTTCATTAACCCCCCTACTGGAAAGTATACTTTGACTCCTACATTCCATCATTTTTAAGATTTGCTTCCTAGTAGACCTTTAATGACTTATTATTGAAGAGAAGCAGTGCCCCTTCGAGAGAGGGGCTCTGTTTTCTCAGGTTAAGCTCTTGAAGGTTTTCTGTCATTCCTCATTGGCCCTGGCTCTGCTGACAGCCAGGGAGTGAAGAAGGATGCCGAGAGAGCTGAATGTGGGACTGTCATCCCTATAGCTTCATCTTTTGAGAATCTTTACTTGAAATGGCCAAGATGGGACCACCCTCCCAAGAACAAAACAAAACAATTCACCCAATAAAATGAACCAACTGCCTGCTTGTCCAGAAGTAAAGAATGTTCTGATCCTTCTGTTCTCTTCATCCTCTGCTTAGTCCAGTGTGCCTTTTAAAAATCAGGAATGATTGATTTCCTTACTCAATACAAGCATGTGTTGTGCAGTTACCCACACATTTTAGTTAAAATAGATGGTGATGACAATGGAGATGCTGACTGTCCTAAGTCACCTTGAACTAGAAACTCAAAATCTTAGTGTGTGATCATTGCCAAATGAACTTCCTTCCACACGCTATTCTATATAGCACAGACTATAACTGCCTTTAACCTCTCTATATTTCCCCCCCTTATAAAATGGATATGTTGGTTACATTAATTATATCAATGTTCTTCAAAGGTGGTCTTAAAATGATGATTTCTAACTTTGCTTTAAAAGTTGAAAAAAATTAACTGAAGCCAATTATTTAAATGACTGCATTTTTTTCCTCTTCTTCTGTTTCAATAATAAGTAGCTTCACACATGTGACTCATGTAATTCAAGCTTGTGCAGTAAGGTAGTAGAGACATTTTGATATATTATTGGGTAGATGTAAATTGCTTAGACTCAGAATCCCAAATTAAGATAAGCAAGACAGTGCTGGCGCCACTGAGGTGTACTCGATAAGTAGCCTAGAGGGAAGGTGGATTAAATAGTATTAACCTATTGAAAGTGAAAGTGTAAGCAATTTTACTTCATAGTTTCTAAAGGAATGTGCCCATACATCATAGAAGATTTTCAGAACTTTCAGACACACAGGAAACCAATTTCATATCTTAGAAACTTAATTTATGGTAATTTTGGTAGCATCAATCCAAAACTCATAAATCCTAAATGTTAAATGTTTAATAGTATGGAAGGAAAATAAAAAGTTGAAAATAAGTTTGCTTCCTTCTAATTTCAGAGTGAGGGGAAAAGTGAAGAGTAAAAAAGCTAAGCCTAAAATTGTTTAATTTGATTTTTTTAAGTTAATTCAAACAGAGGCTAGGCTAATAGCCCAATTTTCTGACTTGCTGTCACTTTGATTTTACTTTATGATGAGATGAAAGTTGAATCACAATAAGCACATTGAATTTGTAATATTGGGACACCTTAGTAAGTAAAGTAATAATAGTAAATCCAAATTTGGTGTTTCGTTTAGCTGAGGCTAGAGGTTTTTAAATTTACATAAAGAAGTTACTTAAGAACTAGAAAAAAACGACTAGAAAAGAAATAGTAGTATTCTCAGAGGGAAAACAGAGAGTCTACAGGAGTAAAGGTCATTGGAAGATGTTGGTAGGTTTTCCATTGACATCATATGTACAGGCAGAGTCTACTCCCAGCTGCTATAATGTGTTACAGTGTTATGAGGTGTCAGATGTGATTCTCCAAGACAGTAACCGCAGAGCAGACTTCTTGACTAAAGCATTTGAGACTTTTTCTCCCTCCCAAACTCTCATTAAAAACAATTGTGCTTTGCTTTTATATCCTTGAAGGGTGTCCTTTTCTCTTCTCTTTCTGGCGCAAACAACAATGTATGATCCCTGTGGATCATTTTAAATCTGCCCTTATTACTGCTTTAGTATACATCCGTTCTATTCCCTGTCCTGTAGTTATAATTACTTGTTACCACTTTAAATAACTTCTCTTTTTTTTCCCCTCCCCTAAATAACTTCTCTTTTAAGATTTAAATTCAAACCTTTTTTGTCCCTTAAGGAATTTTGAAAAATTTCCGTTTCATTTCTCCCCTCATTTCCCCTAATACATACATATTTCCTTTCTTTTAAGTTTCTTTGTTGCTTCCAGCTCTACATTTCCTTTATGCTTTTCCTCACTCTTATAACTTTTGTTTATTATGTACCAGGTGTCTTCCATTGCCTGCTTTAAGTCTCTCTAAAGCTTATGTTTTCCTCAGGGAATAGCTATATATAAAAATTTTATTAGCCAGAAAAAATTGTGTTTATATAACAAATATCAGAATGTTTTATTACCTACAGAGAAAACGTCCAGATGATTAACTTTTTCAGTTTTTATCTGCTCCCCTTCACCCCCATCTTCTTTATGTTGCAAACTGTTCTTTATAAATATTAATCAATTTCTACTGGGTTTCTAATGCTTACTATTTTCATGCTTTTATGAAACCTCTTTGTATTTTACAAATATTCAAATGCTACAGCAGTACTAAATTTAATACGTACATTAAATGAACCTCATTTTGTTGGAAGGGTAGTGTTTTTGCACAATAGCTGGAGCTCTTTCTGCTACTGCCATCTAGTGGTTATTCTCTCTAAATGAATTTTCCAGAAGTATTTTCCAGAAATTAGGCGGAGGCAGAATCCAATAGCTAAAGATAGCCAACTGAAAATCATCAAAATTTTAGTTACAATAATATTTTTATAAACCTTGTTTAATATTATCTAACCAGAATAAAGGAAAATACCTTTTCCTTGAAAAGAAAGCCCTCACAACTTCTGGTTGAAGGTTTTAAAAAGTGACTGCATGCTGTTGCCGAAGGGATGTGGATGAGAAGCCAGGAACTCTACTTCATTAACATTTTTCCCACCTCCAGCCATGGAGGAGAGAGCAGTGTTCAGTCATCTTAGCATCTGTGCACAAGGAAGTCGGAGCCACAAGTTTCTGACCAGAAATAGGCAAGATAGAAGATCTGTATCTGCCTGCTTTGCTCCTGCTGACATCTGAAGCTGCTACTGTTAGCTACATATTCTGAACTACATGCAATGGTGTGCAGTGGAGTAAGCAGACAGCATTAGAGCAGTGTGTGGCATCTCTGTCCATCTCCACATAATCACCCTGGTGACTTGTGAGATGAGAAGAACTGAACCCAAGTAAACAAATACTTTGATATGGACATGTGGAAATTGTTCTCAGTTGTGGCAAATTTGTATCAACTATATGTCCCCAACACCTAACACAGTTCCTAGTAGATAGAAAGTGCCCAGAAAACATTTATTGAATGAATGAATTTAACCAATAGGAAAAATTTAGTGTTTCTCCAAATTAGTAAGGCTTTAGTGAGGCCAACAGTTGGTCAGTGAAATAGAGCTTTGCATTTTCTTGTTTTATATAAATCTTGCAGTTTCCCATATTTTATTAAGTGACAAATGAAACTAATTTTGAAATATGACATTTTAATTGGGATTCTTCCTTTGCAGGTCTCTATCAGAACCCTTTGTGCCAATATAACCTGTACCGTTTATATGTAATCTACCACCTTCCAGGGATAGAGTTGCTTGATCGAAATCGTAAGGATCTCTCTTTCTTGCAAAGAAGTATTTGAGAGACAGTCTTCTAACTCTGTGGTTTAAAAATGCTGGATATCTTTGAAAATAATTGTCTTTGCAAATGAAAGTTTTAAAATTATTCATTCTTAAAAGTTTTGCTATTCAAAATCTGCCCTAGTTCAGGAATTCATATCTCTTAACCACTTTATTGGAAAGAGCTTCCAACTGACCATGAGGAAAGTATCCTTCTGGTCCTGGTTTTTACATGCATGTGTTGGATGCCAAATCACTTACCCTTTGGCACCTTTGTTTCTTAATTCAAAAATGAAAAAAATTGGACTAAATCATTTTAGTGCTATTTGAGTTTTGAAAGTCATATTCTTTGAAATTCTGTAAATATATAAAAACTTGTATAATCAATGATAACATAATTATGAATGCATCTTTAGTCAATCAAGATAAACTACCATATTGATATATAAGTCTTTAAAAAACCCTCATGCATTACATTGTCTTTTTTTTGAGGTGCTTTAGTACCTCTATCTTCTTACCTTTCTATCTCTACAGGTTTGAACATTCTTAAAAATGTGTTACTGAGTAACTTCTTATGAGGATATATCAAAACCGTATGCTCATACCGCTTCTCATAACCTTGAGGAAATGAAGAGCTGTATCAGAGTTATGATTTCAATCATCCATGGTCATGTTAGAAGGTGTCTGGGATGCATTAGGATTGGTCTATGCCTTGTGACATGGGGAGCATATATTGAGCACTTGTAGGATTATGGAAATAACTGTGATAGTATCTTTACAAATTAGTTTTGACAAATGTTCACATACAACACAATTAGAGGTGTTTTTAAAGTGTTTAATCCTATTTTGAATCATTCTGTACATCTATTGATAATACTATTCAATAACATCACTTTTTGCATTTATCAGAAGTTACAGAAAAAGAAAGAAGATCAATGATTACTATTTTTAACCATAGAAAGGCTCATGTTATGCAATCAATAGCATTCAGAGGAAAAGTAGATGCATCGTGGAATCCTAAATCACCATTTAAGAAAAAAACAGCCCAGAGGGTACCTTCAGGTATTTTGAAAAGAAAAAAAATTAAATGAAAATGCCTCAAACTTTTGAGCAATTTGGTTATAATAATAGTAACTGCTATTTACAATAAACTAAGTACTTTTACCATGAAATTAATATTTTCTAATTAAACTAAAGTGAATATGAAATCCTCATATTTGTGTAAAGTGAGGTAATGTGAGAATAATGAGATCATACATTTAAGTCCTTATCTTAGTATAAAGGGCTCAGTAAATAAACTGCAGTTTTTATTTCTGCCACTATCACAGGACAACTTCATGAAATAAGGCTTTAAGTTTTTTACTGTATGGAAAAATATTGAGAATATTAGGGATCATCTGCAATTTCTTCACCCAGAAATAAGCACTACTAATATTTTGGTTGTGCTCACATACATGGTAGTTATATATAAGCATAACTTAAATACCTTCAGTGATGTTTCACTAGTTAGAATTTAATTCCTTGTCTGAAACAGAAATCCAGCCATAGTGGCTTATGTAAATAGTGGTTTATTGTTCTCACACAACAAACAGTACAGTGATAGGGTGTAAAGTTCAATGACATCATCAGTTCCATACATCTGTCTTTTGTTCTGCTATTCCTAGTGTGCTTTAAGGTTACAATGAAAGCAGCTGTGCCACTAGGCATCACAAGGACAAGGGAGGATGGAAAAGATGCAAAGACAAAATAAGTCTTTTCCTACTAACGTTTTTGCCAAAGAAACAACATTCATTTGAAAATGAACCTTAGATTCACCACAATTAATCTGAAACATAAAAGACACATAATAACAAAATACACACCAAAGTAAAATGGTCTTGAAGCAGAGAGTAAATGTAGATTACCCACAAAAGAATACCTTATAGGTTTACAGCAAACTTCGCAACTGCAATTATGGCTATCAGGAGGCAGTGCTTATTCAAGAATTATTCAAAAATGAGCAAAAGAAGAAAAATGAGGACAAAATACTTTTCCTCCATTTTTTATTATGAAATTTTTCTTACATAGAAAGCAGAAATATAATAATAAATATTTATATGTTCCTTTTTAAATTTAAAAATATACTGCCTTAGTCATCATCCTCCATATAGAAAGCTTTCCGTCTATTCCAGAAAGGCAGGCATCCTTAGAATCTTCTAGTTACCTCTCACTGGTCATCTCCAACCATGATGTAACTCAAAAATATCAAAATATTGCTGACCACTTAAATGTTTCAATAGGAGACATAAAACACTTCACTTCTACAAGATTAGATTATTGAAAATAAGGACATTCCCCTATATAACCACAGTGCCATTATCATGTCTAATAAAAATAATTTATGTTTTTCAAATTTCCTTAGTTGTTTCAAGATGACTTCTATTGCTGCTTCTCCAAACCAGAATGTAGTCAAGGTTGATATTTACATTTGGCTGTTTTGGCTCTGTAGTTGTTTTTTTTTTTTTTTTTAATTTAGTATAGTAACCCAAATTTGTTTCGTGACTTTTTTAATTCCTCTATTTGAATGATTGTTTCCACAAGACTCATCTAACTTCTTTTATCCCCTGTGTGTCCCATAGAATGCAAATAATGTCTGTAGGACAAGTTTTAGATGCAAGAGTACTGTGTAAGGCAGTGGTTTTCAAAGTATGGTCCCCAAACAAGCAGCAGCAACAGTATCACTTAGGAGCTTATTACAAATGAAAATTCCTGCCCAAACAAGATCTTTGAAACTAGAAATTCAAGGGTAGGGACTAGGAATATGAAAAATTAACAAATTTTTCAGGTGATTTTAACAAACACTCCAGTTAGAGGATAACCAGTGCAGAGACAAGAGCATAGAATGGGACTAGATTTCCCCAGGTTTGAACACCACCAGCTCTTCTAGTAATTAGAAGTTTTATTTTGGGTATAATTTGCTTCAGCATTCTGATTTTCAAAATGGAGACAATATCTTCTGCTGGCTATTATGAGCTTAGTATATAAAACATTCCAAGACTTGATCCGATACAAACATGTGCATGATACATACAATAGTTCTACTAGTCAGCCACTTCCTTAGTTTTCCTTTTACTTCATGTAAGAGTTGATGCCCAAACTGAATATTATAGGATTACTGGAATAAGTGACACTGGTAGGAATCATTGGCTAGAAAATCTCTACTCTCAAAAGAAGCTAATGTACCGATTTACAAGCAACATAAGGCCACTCCGACTCTGAATCTGTTTTTCAGGACTATAAGTGTTACTGGTGTATGAGGATAGCTGATCGTTATCTTTAGTGCTTTACATTTCTTTTGTGTAACCAAATTACTGAAAGAATCCTTTTACTGTTATCCTTTTAATTCTCTTTATTGCTTTCCTTGTCAAACCTCCAAAAATAAAATCAGAGGCAGAAACAATAGACAATATTTTATTGCATTTCAAAGTTGTTCTTAATTCATAAATATATTCCATATATCCCTTCCTAAAACTGGCAGCATGACTGTTATCAATATACTCATTTTCTACAAAATGCCACTAGATCATAGCAACTAGAAAGTATTTTTAGCCTATTGTCTGACTTACTTTAGATTATCTTAACTAGCTAACCATCTATAATGAAACCAATAAAACTCACCACGTAAGTTTTTAAAGCTTGTCCATTATGGTTTGATAGTTTCTGTACTTGTTTTGTTATAAATCTAATTGTGGCATGCACATTTAGGGCTCTCAATTATCTTATTGAAAAAAAAAACCCTACTTGAGAATGCCTGTAAGACTACTGTAGTATTATAAGAATATTATAATATTACATTTTGCTTCTGTAATCCTTTATTGTTCTCTCACAACAAACACTGCAAAACCTGAGCCTGGTAACTGAGATACATGCCACTAAAGAAGAGAGGAGAGAAAAACCGAAAAGGAAAAGCAGGCAGACAAGTCAACAAATGGCAGTTCACCACAGTCAATCCAGGTGAAAGGCAACAGGACATAATCCAGAGAAAACCGAACATTCAAAGTTTTGACCTGGGAAATCAAAGACTTTGGAAGCTTGACGTTGAAGACATCTCTGACTGTAGGAGCAATGGCACCAGGCATGCCCAGGAAAGCAAATGTCAAGTGTACTTGTGTATGAAGACTCAGATAGGACCCAAAACTCAATGTGAGGTCTGGAGAAGGGCTCACATTTGAGAAAGCTGTGCATTCAGAAGGATTTGTAAAGGCAAAAATCAGCAGTCAGAAGAGCTACCATGTTGTATGACTCCAGTGGATACCATTTACACAGAAAACAATGACTGGGTGCCCCTGGAGTTTTGCCAAAGAGATAATCTACGATTGTTTTCTCAGGGAGACATCAATTCCAAAGAGACTATCTAAATGTATATAAACTGAAGAGTACTGAAAAAAAAAAAAACTTTTGTAATTCTGAGGTGAAGAAAGCTAATCAAAGTCTTCCACAAACCTCAGTTGGAGAAAATGTTGATAGATTTATCTACATAAAAATAAAAAAATATGATGTAGAAACAAAAGCAATACGACTCCTAGATATCTACCCAAAGAATACAAAAAGTCGATTTGAAAGGAAACTTACATTCCCATGTTCATTGTAGCTCTATGTATAATAGCAAGCTAAGGAAATAAACTAAGTACCCAAAAATAGATGAGTGGATCAAGAATATGTGGTGTATATCTACATAATAGAATATTACTGAGTAATCAAAAAAGATAAACTGTCATTTGTGGCAACATGGATGGAGATGGAAGGGATTATGCTAAGTGAAATAAACTAGAAGGAGAAAGGCAAATACTGGATGGTGTCACTATGGTGGAGGACAGTGGGTGCTTTGGTGACACCTGAAGTTACACCTGAAGGGGATGGGATCCTATTCTTCCAAAATACAAATAATGTTGCAAACCACTGTTACCCAATTTAAAAAAAATTAAAGAAAAATAATGCTTGGGAAGGAAAAAGAAAAGTATTCCCACAAATCAACTGGGAAAACCCCAAATAGAAAACCTGACAAAGGCTATGGACAAAACCTTTGTAGAAGGAACTAAATGTGATGCCTAAAGATCAGCCTCACCAGTGAGCAAATAAATGCAAATTAAAATAATGAGATAACACTTTCATTCAGCAGAAAAGCAGAAATCAAAATAAGGTTGGTGATGATGAGAGAGGGAAGAAAGAATACAACTCATATATTGATTCCTCAGAATCTTATTTGGCTCAAACTTTCTTGGAAAACCATATGGCAATATCCATTAACCAAGAAAATGTGCATACCATTCAATTTAACAATTGAAGTTTCTCATCTTCAGAAGCATTTGCACACATTAACAAAGATATATGCATAATGTTGCTCATTGAAATATTGAAAGGGATATAATCTAAAGTCATTCTTAGGAAAATATTGTTATGGCACATTCATACAGTATGAATTACTGCATATAAAATCTATAATTTTAAATGTTAAAAAAATCAGAGTAATATAATGCTAAGTAACGACAATATTAGAACTTTGCCAGCAAATCTGTGTATATTTGAGTGCACAGTTGTAGGCACATAGGAGACTAAAAGCAAACACAAAACTCATTAATAGCAATAAAAGGAATTGGAAAGGTGAAAGGGCGATTTCACTTTTTACAACTTATTTATGTTCTTTATAAGCAGTATGAATGTTGTTTTAGTTAGAAAGTGTAGAAAAAGAAAGTGTGGAGTGATCACTAGGGTCATGGGAGACTTGGGTCAGCCTTCTGTAAAGGGAAGGAATCCATGAACTCCTCTCCTGAGGCAGAGGCTGTGTGCTCCCTGCTGCTCGTGGATTGGCAAGAGCTTATATTGTGGGCTTTGGTGGCCCAACAGGTGCTGGTACATTTCATCTCTTGTCTGGCTTTAGGCCTTCTGGAAGGGAATAAACAAAGCAGTGACAGTCTCTGGAAGATACCATAAGAAATCCAGGCTTTGAGGGCTAGCCTTTGAGCTCCAAAACTAAGGAAGATGTAGATTCTTATGATCTAGCACTTGTTTATTCTATTTCTTTGAAGTTAATGCCAAGAATGCAAATGGTCTAAATGGCGCTAAATATTTCTCCTATTAGCCCTTTTATAGATGCAAGTGACTATCTGGAAGAAAAACGGATCAGTTTTTGCATATGAAACTCAGTATCTTAATTATAAAAATTCCCATTTGGATTCCACTAGTAACTGCATTGATTAAATTTTCTGTTCTCAGTTTTGAGAGATATATTCTCAGTACATCAGAATTTGCCTCAAAATCTAAGGCACTATGTTTAAAGAAAGTTTACAGTTCAGGGTTATAGTTCTCAAGGTAGTTTTGATGGATTGAACTAATATATGTAAAACAGTTCAGGTTCTAGGATTTTCCTCTATAGCACTCTTCCCTTATTTAAAACATTTGAAATACTAACTTAGAAATACTTTTTTTTCAGATTTTACATTTGCGAATAATGTAGATAAGTAAGTGATTTTTAAACTTTTTTAATCCAATTACTTCATAATTGTGTTGACCCCTAAGTTATGCCTATTTCCCAAAATACATTTTAATGAGTTAAAATATGACTAGCTCTTCAATAGATGGTAAAAATTGCTGTCTTTCTGTGATAAGTGAATAGAAGCTTATTCTTATTCTATGTCAAATTCAAATTTGACATTTTTAGGTCCTTAAAATTATACTATAACCTAAAATAAATGAACGGGTGATTTAATGCATAAAAAATAAAATTTATGCATTATTAGCCATTACAAATGAGGGTCCTTATTTTCTGTTCCCATAAATATTTCAGTGAGAGTAATTACTATGTAAATTAACATTTTATGCTCACTGGAATTTACATTTTCAGAAGCAAATACTTCACTAAGTTAATGAAAAACATTTCAAATCATGAATATTGATGAATTTGAAAATCATCATTTTTTTTTAATTTTGCACTTATGAATTTTTTCTTTGAATTCAGCATTGATAAATATCATTCCCAAGCACTTTTATAAAATATAACACAATGTAGAGAAATAATAACTTTCCAATACAATGTGCTTAAGTTACTAATATGCATAATATATAAATATTTTAACATAATAAATATTTTAAACATCTCATTTAACATTTAACAATGCTTTCAAAACATGAGTGTTTGAATGTATGAGACCTAAAGTGTAATAGTCAATCCCAAATGTTTAAGTACTTTATTTTTCAAATAAACAATACATACAATAAAAATTGAGTTACTTAATTCTAAAAGCCATTTGTCATTAGAGCCCAAAACTTATCAGTTAGTGGGTTTTATACTACAGATAGCATAAAAATATTTGGCTGTGATCCATTTAAATTAAAAATTCGTTTTGGTCTAACTGATTTTTCTTGACTTTATTTGCATTTTTTGCAGAACTTTGTTTGATGACCCAGAAGATGCTGTTTTTGTAAGGTCTATGAAGAGATCAATGATGACAATTACCTCTCTGAATTGGGACACGGTTCCAACAAGAGAGGAAAAATACCTTGAAGAAGAAGAAACAAAACGTACTCAAATGCTCACAATTACACTGAGATAACCTCTGGTATTTTTAGAAATCCTAGTGGTTTTCAGCAGTAAATTAAAAGTCCCTGTAATTTAGCATGTTATATATTTATTGTATTATTTGAATTGAAACAGAAACACCAATAATGAAAAATAATCCCTATATTTTATGTGAAGTTTTTGTTCAAGTAAAACATCCAGAAATGTACAGAAATCTTAATTGTTCAGCTCAACAAATTTTCAAAAAATTAAGATGTTTGTGTAACTGACATCCTAGAGCTAGAAACAGCGTCTCCAGCACTGTAACAGCCTCTTCATTCCTGTTACCAGCCCTGTTACCAGTAACTGCCCTTCAAAAGTAATCACTGTCCTGAAAACCATAAATTGTGTGTTTTATAAATGGAATCATGGAAGTAGAATTATTTTGTCTTTTTTCTTTTACTCAACATTGTAAAATTTACTCATGTTGTAGCTAGTAGCAAAAATTCTATGACTGTCATTACTGCATAGTATTCCACTATGTGACTATAGTCATGGATCTCTTAAAGATGATTTTGGTCAACAATGGACCACTTGTAGGACAGTGGTCCCTTAGATAGGTAGTAGGCTATACCTCCTAGGTTCGTGTAAGTGCACCTGATGTTCATATGACAAAATTACCTAATAACCCATTTCTTAGAATATATCCCCATCCTAAGTGATTGTGTGACTCTTCCAAGGTTTATCCAGTCTACTGTTTTTTATTCTTGCCATTGGAGGCCATTGTGTGGGCTAGTGATCTGAGCTTCACTTAACCAGAAGCCTGCTGCTAAGGAATGAGGAAGCAGAAAGTTTTTAGTAGTTGCCAAGACAAAACTAGACACTCAAATGCATTGCTAATTTTCCCAATTAAGCTCAAGAACTAGATCAAAAAGCAGAGTGATGTTTTCCTCTATCTGATAATACTTAAGACAGGATCACACTCTAACACAGATGCATGACAGAGACACACTGTACAAGTAGAACTAAAATCAAAACAAGCAAGATATGAGTGTCCAGGGAGGCGTGAAAATTCACTGGGAATCTATAGCCTCCTTTCACCTGTGGGAACTTGTGATTCTGTGCAGTACTGAGTGTGAAAATTCATATACAGCCCTTGGGAGAAGTCTGTGGCTGGAGCAAATAAAAAGCAGAGAGTTTGACATTGATGTGGGTAAGTGGTTGGTATCAGGGCAAAAGGGATGGTGTGTTGCTTTCACGATTAGATCACTGAAAGAATCGAAATGTTCTCTCACTGTCTCCTGGATCATGTATTCTGCAGGAATCCATTGCCTTGCCATGTTGTCACTTAGGCAGCCCTCTAGAGAGGTCCTAGAGGTGAACTGTGGTGAACTGAGACCTCCTTCCAAAAGTCACGGAAGAACTAAGGCCTTCTGCCAACAATCATGTGAGTGACTCATGCTGCAAGCAGATTCTCCAGATGCACTTAAACCTTCAAATGACTGCAGCCCTGCTGAAAGTTTTCCATACACTTGTCAGAAATCCAACACCAGAACCACCCAATTAAGCCTCTACTGGAATTCTGGCCTACAGAGCTATGTAAGATAATACTTATTGATACTTAAAGCTGATAAATTTGGGGGCACAGCAATAGATAAATAATACTATAAGCCTTCATATTCCACAGTGCTAGAAGAATTTGTGGTAGGTAAGGATGCCTTGTAAAGTGACAAGCTCTGAAAGGGGAGTCATAGCACATCTCCAAGGGTTCTTGAATAGCCATACCTTCTGCATGATGGAACTAGTCATCATCCAAATAGCAGTTCTAGACACCTGCTGATCCAGCCTAGTACTGAGAGTCTGACCATCAATTAACCATTGACTGAAGCTATTCGATGAGAGCTGGGTATTGTCAAACCCATCAAGCAATAATGTTGGGTGGGCACGGCAACAATTCATGATGGAAATGGTATAGTTTGGATCAAGTTTAAGGTGGCCTGTAACTTGCATAAGCGGTGTTAATTTTTATTAGATTGCGTATGTTAAGGATGGGATATAGTAATCTCCAGGTTAAACACTAACCATTAAAATATGACACCACATTTTAATTTTAATCCCATAATCACCAAAAGGAATGAAAGACATTCTAATTACCAAAATATGGTTAGCAAATTTTACTTATTCTCTTTTTAAGAAAATGAATGGAAGTAAGTCTCATCTGTATAAGGAAAAACTTACTTTAAAAGATACTACTCAATACTGGTTATTTTTATTTAAATGAAGGCATACTGAGTAAGCTGTGACTAGAAATCATTTTTGGAGAAACAAAGAATATAAGACATGATCCTTACTTAAGCAACCTAAAACTTCACCAAAATGGAACACAAAACTGAGAGGGTGTTTTTATAAGTTCTTTGTTTTAAACAAGAGACCTATTCACATTGGTTCAAGAGAAACACATTTATTTCAGCATCAGTCAGGAGATCTTGTGACAAGGAAACTTAAAGTTGGTATACAGGGAGGTGCTAAAAGCTAGGGCTCTGGAATCAAATACCTATCTTACCTCTTCCACTTACTAGTTGTTTTACTTGGAAAAAGAGTTAACCTCCTCACACTTTTATTTCCTCTTATTTAAAAAAATAATCATGGCTATCCCAGTCTGAAGGATTCTGTTGTAAAGTGTTAGGCAGAGTAGCTTTCTCAAAGTAGGTGCTCAGTGTAAGTTGGCTAATAGTTACTCTCATCCTAAGAGCTTTTGTGCCTCTGAAGTACAAAACCTGGAGTTATAGACTGAATGTGAAATCTAATTCCAATGTGATGGTATTTGGAGGTGAAGCTTTGGGGAGTTAATTAGATCCTGAGGGTAGAACCCTCATGAAGGGGATTAGTACCCCGATAAGTGGTCGAAGAGGTAGTTTGTCCTCTTTCTGCCATATGAGGACAAATTAGGCAGCGAGCACACCAAGAACTCTACCATGCTGTCACCCTGGTCTCCAACTTCTAACATCCATAGGGTGAGAAACAAATGTTTATTGTTTAAGCCACCCGAGTTCATGCTAATTTCTTACGGCAGCCCAAACTAAGGCACATGGAGTCAGGACTCCAGAGAAACAGAACCAAGTGGATATATAGATATGAAGAGACCAAGAGAGAGAGCTAGAGAGAGAGAGATTTACTTTAAGGAATTGGCTTATGCAATTGTGAAAGCTGGGGAGACCAGAATGTGTAGGGTATGCTGGGGAAGGCTAGAAGTTCAGATATGAGTTGATGTTGCAGTCTTGAGTCTAAAATTCAGAGGGAAGCCAGCAGACTGGCAGGGTTTTGTTGGACCTTTTTTTTTTTTTTCTGTAGCTTTAATGTTTGCATGTTGCCAACTTTTTCAGCTCCAACTCCCAGATATGAGGCAAAATGAAAACCTAGAGAAGAACCCATGTATCATTCCCTAGATCCCATAGTCTGCCTTTTTCCTCTGTCTTAGTCTTCTGATGTTTAATATGTAATGTCCAGGATTTTTATTTTTACTTAGTGGAAGGAATAGGGAAACATTATGTCTACTCCATCTTCCCAGAAGAAGTAGTCACGGGGCCTCCCGGGTGGCGCAGCGGTTGAGCGCTGGGTTACGAAGCTGCCCGCGGCCTCTGTGGTGCCGGTTCGATCCCGGGCTGCTAGACCTCTCCTGCCGCCCGCTGCTCCCCTCAGCAGTGTACTTCGGTCCTTCTGCCTGCTCTGCTCCCCACTCTGGCTCTGGTGAATTCTCTCACCCTCCCGCGCTTCTGACTGTACCCAGTGCATGTGTAAACAGAACAAACAAACAAAACAAATAAATAAATAAATAAACATGCCTCTATAAAAAAAAAAAGACTTTAAAAAAAAAAAAAAACAACAAACAAATAAATAAATAATGCCTCTATTAAAAAAAATATATTAAAAAAAAAAGTAGTCACATAATTTTTGTTTTTTCTGATTCTTTTTTAAACTTAGCTAGATGTGGCCCCTTTTATGGCTTCTGGGTTTAGTATATTTAGGAAGGCCTCCTTCATGACAAAATCATTAAGAATTTTCTCATGGGGCCTCCCCTATTGGCGCAGGCGGCTGAGCGCAGCGATGTGAGGCTGTCTGCAGCCGCTGCAGCCCCAGTTCGATTCCAGCCGGCCAGCGAGGGTCCCACATGGTGCGGCAGACCTCTCCTGTCTCGCCCACTGCTCCCCTCAGCAGTGTATTTCAGTCAGTTCCCTGCTCTGTCTCTGGTGAATCCTCTCACCCTCCCGCGCATCTGGTCTGTATCCCGGTTCTTGTATAAATAAATAAATCTTAAAAAAAAAAAATTTCTCTCATGGTTTCTTCTGACAGTGATCATTTTATTCACATTTCATCATCTTGAGTTAAGTTTTGTATGAGTTTATGAGTGGGCGAGTAATTGGTCAACTACATAGCTACCAGATTTATTCTAGAAAAATTATGTCACCATTTAAAAAGATGCCTTAATCTACTTGTAAACCCAGAATTTTGTTCTCGAATGATATAGAAAACAAGTTCTCTGAACTAGGTTACAGCTACCTTTTTTGGGGAAAAATATCTCCTGAAATAATTATGTGAAGAAGGAATTAGTTTTTTACTAAAATAAGATCTTGGGTTTCTCTCATCTATCAAAGGAAAATTTATTATCAGAGTTTACATCCATATGTGATAATCCCTATAATTTCAAGCATATGTGTTTTTCCCAAATAAATATGGTAGAGATGCAAAAACACCTAGTGTTGGTGGTTTCCTTTATAACCAAAATAACTACAATCTAATTCAAAACTTCCATTTTATATTTTTCTGAGCATTTGAATCTCAAAAATTTAAATGATATGCCTTCATTTTCCACTGAGCTTTATTTAGATGTATTTATTTTTTGAATGGATTTGTTTCTCAAGGGAGAAATATAAAATCTCCCCTCTTCAGGCTCTGGGAAGCACTTTGATTGGCCTAGTGCCACAAAAGCAGATCATTACTACCGGCAACAAACATAAAACTACCTGAACTGGAAGAGGTGGAGATTCCCACTTAAGAGGGGCAGTGATTTGCTTTAGTATCAGTGGAGATGGGATCCTGAAAAGATAAAAACACTGTAAATATCTACTTTAGTGTCCAGTGCTAGTTAAACTCATATACGTGAGGGGTGACTAAAATCAGTCACCTTTTTAAGGCCTGAGAATATCCACGACATCCTGTAAAATAGTGATTTTAATCAGAGCTCTAAGAACTATCTTATGTCTGCAGAGATGGTACGGTGATGGCAATATACTACATACAATGTAGTAGTTAAAATTCCAGCCCTCACTGAGTCCCAGTACTGTACTTTTGGGTAAGTTAGTTGACCTCTTTAAACTATAACTTCCTCATCTGTGCTATGGGAATAAAAATAAAGTAATTCATAGGGTTGCTGTGAATACTAAATAACTCAGAGATAAAAGAAATTCCAATTTTATCATCTACTGAATCTAAATGCATGAATCCAATTTCCTAATAAACTCACTGACCAATTTAATATTCTGTTTCATCAGCACTAGGTATAATATATATAATATGGAAAGTAAGACTATTCTAATCCTTTAGGTCTTATTTTTGTTTGAGAAAAAAATTTTGATAGCATATGGAAAATAATTCAACATGGCAGAAAAGAAAATAATTGGGATTTAGATAATTTTGGTAATATTACAATGGAAAAAAAATGTCTAAATTTTAAACTATGACAAAGGAAGGGATCATAATGAGAACGAGCCTCATTTTCTCTTAAACCCCATTTTATGCCCACCCTCGCCTCCCTGATATATATCTGTGGAACACTTTGATATTGACCTGGTTTATATCTGTAGGCTTTGTTGTCTCATTTAGAAGTTGCTATTTATGCCAGTTATTGTTGTGTTAGAGTTCTGATTCATATTAGCATTCACTTCAATGAAGGGGAAAATTTCCTCTACAGATCATATATCTTGATTTTCCTATTTTCTGCTGCTTTTTCACAACCCTCCATGGTATTCAAACACATTATAATACTACAGAATAACACAAAGAATACAGAATAACAAAAACAAAAAAATAATTAAAATTCAGGGAACTCTGATAAAAAACATATTTGTGGGAGAGAGCAGCCTGGGAGGATGATTTCATTGCACAAAGATAAATGAGGAACCTTGATGAATGCTTGTTGTGATTTATAACTTTGGACAAAACCTGTCCACTGAATTCCTTATCCAGTTAATAACCCTTAATATCGAATTTACTCAAATGAAGTCTTCATAAAGCAGCATGATAAAGGATCTGCAGAAGATGTATGTATTGGTGCTGAGAGGGAACTGAGTGAAAGGAAGAGGTAAACCAGCAAGATGTGAATTTGATAAAGTATGGTAAGAACTCCAGTCATTTTGATTTGTAATTGTATGTATTAAAATAATTATAAAATTGTTACTTTGTTCATCAGTATTTGTTAAGTTTCTGATGATTTTTTAAGTTCTCTAATACCTCTCTAGTATTTGCAACCCACTGACAGCAATAAACTATTAAACAAGATATGAGCTGGTTATAGCATAGGCACAATTTATTTTACAATCAAGACAAGTTACTTTGGAACACAGCATTCTTTAGATATCATACTCTTCTGTTTAAATACTGTGGACATTAAAACTGGATGCCTGAACATCTATAAATGATAGTTATAACTCAGTATCTTGACAGGAAGAGTTACCAAAAAGCTTACAGGAGATAAAAGTGAGCCTTTCAAGTGGAATATGGCACATGAATTAGATTTACAGGAATTGTAGACACAGTATGTTCAGCCACTATTTAATCAAAAATTTCATGAAACATCATCTTAATGCACATGCTGCAATAATTCTGGTTATGTCTTAGTTCCTTCTGAGAGATTTAGCATTTCTGAAGGTATACATACTTTAGATAAAACATCATTGCAGGAACTACACAGAATTCAGAATGTTCAGGATAATTGTTACAGAAAATTACAGCTGGACTATGGCAAAGATGCTTTACCTTTAACATACAGCTTTTCTTCATTTCATTGCTTCCTACTAAATAGAACTTCACTACTGTGAATGATATTTATAATGCATTTTACTCACATGTAAGTCAGAATTCTTTTAACTGCCCATTTCTGTGGCTAGAAATTTTTTTTGCCAAAAAAGCTCCTCTCCTACACCTATTCTGCTTGCCCTTTAGCTCCTTAGATGCATTTCCTTTTAAAGGAGATTTTTTTTTTTTGAGAACAACTGCTGGGAATCTGGTCTCTGAAAGGCAATGAAATGTTTCTTCTGTATTTTGAAATAAAAAATGTTCCCTAGGAATATCTATCCAATTACAGGACAGAAATCACTAGGAAATTAGGGTGTTTTATACAGAGCTTTGCTTGAAAGCATTTATTCTGTGAAATGTGGAATTCTGCCACAGTGCCATGCAGTGTCACTAGGCAATGAGTCACATGAGTTCTCCAGCTACTGACAAGGTGAGGACCATCTGCTGGCGCTTGCGCTTGCTTTTATTCCTCAGGTGCCTGTGGACCTGCAGGAGCATCCTGCAGACCTTCCAGCACAGCAGCACCCTGAAGAGATTCTTGCTCCCCTTCCAGAGAATCTTTGCAATGGGAATCCTCTTGGGAGACTGCTGTTTCAGCCTCTGACTGCTCCTCATCAACACAGTTAGAATTGACATCAAGTTTGCCACCTGATAAAAAGAAAACACATTTTGTTTCCACCATGTACCAGATATTCTTCTAAGAGCTTTATGTGTATTAAATTATTTAACCTTCAAAAACACCATCAGGTAGATCATCTTACTGTGATTTTGAAAACAGGGAAACTGAGAAGAGAAAGGCTTGATGACTTGCTAAAAGCTTCACAGTTAGTAATGTAGCAGAATAGGCATTTGAATTCAGACCCCTGCCTCCAAATCAGGTCTTAAAATCAGGATTGCTGTCTGGGATCTGACAAGATCTGCATTTGAATACAACTTTATCCAAGTTTAGCTTGCTGAACTTGGGTAGGTAATTGCCTATACAAGGGTGTTTCCTGATCTATGAAGTTGGGGGCGGGGAGCCCATCTTCCATTTGTGGAAGGAAGCCTGTCTTCCACTTGTTTGTAACATTTAAAATAGCGTGTGGCAACTGCAGATGGTTAACCACGAGAAGTTCTCATTCTACAGACAATCCAGTTTTCTCAATGTTTAATGATCAGTTGTAATTCCCTATTCAACACACAGGATATAAACCTGGTCAAGAAGATAGGAAAAGGTGTGGCAATCAAAAAGCCTTACTATTTAAACATTTTATTCATACATAGTAAACTGTAAAAATTTAATTTTGTATAAATCAGTTGATCTAATTAGTAGTACTTCTCATCCAAGTAATAAAGGGGATATGGCTCCTTGAGATGGCAGTGAAAGTGTTAGGGGAAAAAGGATGTCCTAAAGCTAATTTCATACAGGCTTTGTGGACTCCACCCGCATCCCAGGCCAAAGCCAAAGACACTGGGAACTCCAAATCCCATCACCACCAAAGGGAAGGTGGCTGGGACCTGAGGGTGGGTTTAAGCAGCCAAGTTAGTATAAAGGCAGACACGTGGGCTTTGGGGGGGTCCCCCATTTTGGCTCTCCGCCAGCTCGCAGCATCCGGCCAGCTCTGAGAGTGACTTTGGGTTTCCAGGTCGGCGAATCGGGTAGGACGCATTAAAGACTTTATTTCCCTATTTTTTCCCTGAGTTGTACATTTTCCTTATTTCCTTTTCCCTTGTAAATAAACCTTTTATTAACCTTTTGTGTGTGTCTGTAGTGGAGTATTAATAAGTCCCTTTTAAGCACACGGGTGAGGACCCACAGCCAGGAATCCATTCAATATCAGGGCTGTACTATAACAAAAGTAGTTCATGTTACAATTACCTGGGCAACATTTTCAAATGACACACACTTTCCTAAAATGTATGATTTTCTCTGGGGTTGAGTATTGGAGTGAGGATGGCTCACTTTTCCAATATGTGTATTATTGCTGAAGCAACTCACTGTTTCTGATGAAAATGATTCATGTACCTTATGAGGGAAGGAGTTAAAAAAAATAATATGGAACTCACTGCCCTGACACTTGTAGAAATGTAACCTGTATCTTAGAGCTGCAATTTAATCTGTACTATATAAATTTACTCTAGAATTTTAGTAACTGCAATTTAGTAATTGAATTAAGAAATTTAAAAAGCTTCCAACCTTAAAAATTTAAGTAGCTATTAAGGAAAATTTAATTATTTCCTTATTTCAAATACTTTAAAATCCTCTGTGAGCAAAACATAAGTGAATAGTTATTAAGAATTCCATTGTTCCTGGGTAGTCTTGTAAAACAAACTATATTTCTTAGAATTTTATCTCTGTTTTCAGTGATATTTAAGGTGACCAAAAATGCCAATTAGGGAGATATTTGTGTTTCTGTGTGATCTTTATGTTGATTGCCTCCAAGTTTCCTTGGTCCCCAGAGAAAACTCAGTCCCTGTGTGTCCTGTGTTAATATCATCACCCATCCTTTCCCCACTAAGAAGTGACATGAACTTGGTTTTCAAGTACATACTGTTCTCCTCTTCACGTTTTTCTCTGGCAGCCTCCAGTTGTTGCTTTTCATAAATGTCCTTGAGATTCTTACAGATTTTCTTATGTGCAAACCAGTGTGTTTTCTGGCAGTTTTGATCACAATACATTACCTGAAAGCAATTATAGGCTTATTTTTATTTCAAGGGCTGTGATTCCATGACTTTCCAACTATGGTATTAAACTAAGAACTCTGCTAGAAAAATGCTAAGTTTTCTACACTTTAGTTTAAAACCACAATGTATAAATATTTACTGATTTATATTTGAAATTTTTAGCATATACTTAAAATTAATAATGGATATATAACAAATGGTCTGGCAAAGACTCGACAAATGATTTAGGAACGTGCTCTGTACCAGAACTTTGTACAGTACAATGACAAAGAAGATAGAGTTGTCCCAGAGGAAGACAGGGTTGAGAAAGATCAAGAAGTGACAGTAGGTAAGGAGGGAGGTACCCGACACCATAACTTAAACCTAGCACAGGACATTAACATCAATGGACACACAGAGGAAGCAGTGACTCACTAGAGCTGTAGGGAGTCAACAGATGAAACAGAAATGATGTTATCAAGTGGAAGGAATATCTTGTACAAAAATGTAAGAGTAGGAAAGTGAATGTCATGTACAAGGATGGCAAGTTTGTATAAATGGAACTTAGATTTTGACATATGCCATGAACTGTGCTAGGCAAGCCCTTAAACATAAATAATATTGCTGACTATACTACTGCACCCAATTTCCCACTCTCCCCTTCATCCATATATTTTCGTATGTGATTTCAATTATTTTTACTACATTCAGGGAAGGAGAATTACAACTTGGCCATGTGACTGGTTTTGGCCAACACATGTGTCAGCATGGCAATTTCAAAGCTACACCTCAAGAGGCCTCATGTGTTTTGACTTGCCCACTTTCTCCTCTGCCATTACCATGAGAACGGGATCAGCCTGGTTACTGAGCCCAGCCAATCACAAACATGGGAGGAACAACAAATAACTGCAGTTTTAAAAACTGTAGTTTGGAATGTGTTTGATAATGTAGCCATAATTAATTGATATAGATGGCCTCATTTAATTCTCAAAATGTTAGCCTCCCATTTCACATCCTATGAAACTCAGGTTCAGAGAAGTCATTAAAGGAGATAAAACTGGAGAAGAAAGTTACAGCAGACTGTGATGAGCTTATTAATATGCCGAAGAATTTTCAAATCAAAAATAGGAAATTAGCATCACCTATAAAGCAAAGTTAAAGTAAATATGCGTGCATGTGGGAATGTGGGTTATATCTCAACAAGAGAAGAACACAATCAGATATGCCCATTACAAAGATAATTCTGACAGAAGTGGGTGGTGCAGTCCAGAGAGATGAAAGATTGGTGACAGTCAGAAGGGAGTTGTAGTTTCTCAGGGAAAAGTTGATGAAGAGATTACAAATAAAGTCAACATTACAAGATTTAGTATTGTATGACTTTTCCTATTCTAGGTTGTCATATCCGTAGCAGTTTAGTCCCATATGGATAATTTTGTCATATTCATTCATTCATGCATTTGTTCTTATTCTTTCTTTCTTTATGGTGCTTAACAAAGAAGCTGGGGCAGTTTGGGAGTCTGGCAGAACCACACTTATCCTATAGTTTTCTTCTGAAATAACTTTTAACTTGTTAGATGTAATACTTCATATCTAATGTATCAGAATTATTAGAAAACTAATGCCAACAGTTATATTTACAGAATGTTAACTCATTGATCAACCTGATGAAATCTAAACTAGATGGCAATGAACTGAAAGAACTTCATTCTTACCGTTTTGCACACTGAGCATCTTTTACTTGCTCCTTTTTCTCCACAGGTAGTGCAAAATTCAACATCGACAAAACCCACCTGACCAGTGATTGCTTGGGTAAGCACAGAGAATGCAGTGGGATCAGAACCCTAGAGTGGATATGAAGAAGAGAAAAAATACTCTGAAGTCACCATGGAAAAACTACAAAAATGACACCCTAGGAACAATGCTATTTAGAAACCGATACATGAGAACAGCTCATCCAGGCTAAAGATGATGACACACATTTGATCTATGACAACATGACAAATACTCTTCAAGTATACATTTTCTACACAAAGTATAAGGAAGATAAGTCCGGGATTCAAAATTCGAAGAGAAAAAATTAGTTCCATTCTGGAATAAAAATGTTTTTCATTTAGGATTATTTAAGAAACCCATAAAGATTCAGACACAGGACAGTGAACTCAGTGAGATTTTCTTCTGAGAACTGACATGAAGACAATATACAATCCAGTGGAACACAGGGCACATCACAAATGTTTATTCTAATTTCTTAAAATTTTGGTGAAATAAGCATTTTATTTTTTAAGATGTATTTATTTATACAGGAATTGGGGTACGGGCCAGAGGTTGAGAGACAGAGCGGGGAACAGAACAGGCAGACTGAAGAAATACACTGTTGAGGGGAGCAGCAGGCAAGACAGGAGAGGTCTGTCGTGCCATGTGGGACCCTCGCTGGCTGGCCGGGATCAAATGGGTGCTGCAGAGGCTTCGGACAGCTTCACAGCACAGCGCTCAACCGCCTGCGCCACCAGGGGAGGCCCCAATTTAAGCATTTTAAAGAGTATTTGAAACTACTTTCTTGATATGGGTTGCAATTAATTTATCACTTTTATCTTTGAGCTGTTTCAAACTAATTAAAGAGATAGCTACAATACCATCAGGGTATTCAGAAAAACTGAAAGCCTGAAAATTATTATTATCGGGCCACTGAAGATTAGAATGGGTTGCTAAAGAGGACTTATGAAATATTTTTACATAGAAAATTACAGTGGTAAATATTTGTCTGTCTGGCATGAACCATCACATACCTACCAAATAAGAAACTCTAAGGATGTGGTCTACATACCTGCATTATTATTATCATCATCCTCAGGTAAGTCTGAGATACTAAATGTTTGAGAACTACTAGAATTAATATCACATTAGACACTAGTTAATCTATATAATTTCTAGAGTACTCAGTCACGTACAGTCTGATTCACAAATCAGCAAACAATGATATATTCAAAGGACTCTACAACAATTACACTTTCATATTCAAATATTTTTTCACAAAAGTGCCTAAACTGAGACTTTTGTAGGAGTCAGAACACACACTCACATTCTCAACCCAAAGTAAAGCCAAAGGACATTTTGCTAGGCCCATGACTATTAATATGAACTACTGCTTCAGAAAAAAATTGATGGTTTAGCTGAGTACCCATAGGGAAACTTTCTTGTCACTGTTAGGTAACAGCAATGTTGTACATAAAATTTTGTCATTTACTTTGTTAAATAAAGATCTAATAAGGGCCTCCCTGGTGGTGCAGGGGTTAAAGTCTCAGCTCTAGCAATCTATCACCAGCCACTGCAGCATGAGTTCTATCCCTAGCCAGGGAGCTGACCCACAGGTGCAGCAGACCTCTCCTGTCTTGCTCACTGCTTACCTCAGCAGTATATTTCAGTAGATCCGCCTGTTCTGCTCCCCATTTCTGTCTCTGGTGAATCTTCTCACATACTCCCACCCCATACCTCTGGCCTACACCTTAGTTCTTGTATGCATAAATAAAAATTAAATTTAAAAAAAGATCTAATTAGCACCCGAGCGCCTTCCATAGCAAGATATTCAGATGGAAACAAAACAGGATAGTTTATTCAAGGTCTTCTATGAAATCAGAGGTATTAAGTAACCATGTAGAAGTTAAGTTATATACTGTTAACTGATAAAGCAAACATCTTTAACATCTTTAGTACTATAATCTGTTGTAATGCTGGAGCAACATTTCGTAAAAAGTCATGCCTCATACTACCTGCTGAGCTCTGTGATAGGCAGAGCAAATCAAATGCTCTGCAGGAGGGCACAGGCATAAGCATTGACAAGAGGCACCACTGGAGCTCCTCATGGCAGCCAGCCTTGAGAACCACCACATTACAGGAAAGGTTGGCATTGTTTCAGACACCTACGAACCTGAGGTATAATGAAACCTATTAGCAGTAAATAGTGGCTATCTGGGACATTCACAACTATAAGCATTTCAGATAAAGTTTTTCAGAGAATAAAGTATAACTCTTACCAAAAAATTTTTGAAAGAAATTTTCCTAAAATGCATTCCATACTATCTTCTCTTTATTAAGAAACCTTTTCTCAATGATTCTGATCACTAGATAAACATGAATGTTTATAACTATACATTATTTTATGGCACAGATTAAGAAGAATTGTTGATCCCTATACCAACCTGCTTTCTCTATATTTTTTTAGTACTCTGGGCTGTTATTTTTAGTTTTACTGTTTTCCCCTTGAAGTAGGAAATAAGCCACCACTTTAGTGCTGGACATACTCCACAGCAGGCACTGCTAGTTGCTTCTCTGATAATGATTCCTCCAACTTTCCAACTTCCTTTCCAATAAAAGCATGATTTTTTTTTTATCAAAGCAGCAGCCCAAAACATGCATTTTCACAGAGGTATGTGCAGCTCAGAGCGGTGAAATGGCTCAGATGACAGGTTTCTGAGAGAGTATATGCTTTCCTCTTTTTGCCTCCCAGGGACATGAATGTGAGCCCAGAGGAAAAATCTTGATGTCTTGCAATCATGAGGTAACAAACATGAATATGAGCATCTATATAACTAAAAATGGGAATTCAGAAAATGGGACAATATTTGGGTCCCCACTCCATTTTTGAGGCACTGAGTCACATCCAGTCTGCCTCTCTTTGGGCCTGAGTATATATGAATAAATAGACCCTTATTTATTTAATTCATGGCTGACTAGAGTTTGATATGTATAGCCAAAACTGATTCATAATTGAAAAGCCACCCTCCTAATTTTCTAACTTTGCTTTTTCCCAAACTTAAACTCCCAATAACCAAGTTTATTACAAAGTAAGGGTAAAGAATCCCTATGTGAAATCCTGGGGCACTTTCATGCATAAATTAATGCATGAACTTCATGAGATCATCTTATCTGCTCTGGTCTTTTTTCTTTATCTCATGTTCTGAATAGATGAAATCTTAATGTAAAAGGGGGCACCTAGAACTCCTGTCTAGTCCTGATTTTTCTCAATTAGAATGTGTAGATGTGTGTAACAGTATGGAGAAGGCAGAGAAGAACAAGAATTGCCAGAGGGAGGGAGGAAGCAATGTCAGGATGGATTTTTTGCCTAATAGACAAAAGCTGATAAAGGATTAGATTGCAATGTGTTAAAGTATGACTGGTGTAGATTAGGTGAACAGAAACCTATTCAAATAGGGAAGGCAAGGGCCTCCCCTGGTGGCGCAGCGGTTGAGCGCTGGGCTGCGAAGCTGCCGCTGCCGGCAGCCTCTGTAGCACCGGTTCCATCCCTGGCCACCGGCGAAGGTCCCACATGGCGCGCAGACCTCTCCTGCTGCCCGCTGCTCTCCTCAGCATTGTACTTTGTCAGTCTGCCTGCTCTGTTCCCCGCTCTGGCTCTGGTGAATTCTCTCACCCTCCCGCACTTCTGACTGTACCCAGTGCTCGCATAAATAAATAAATAAATCTTTTATAAAAAATAGGGAAGGCAAGGAGTGTCTTGTGAAATACTGTTTAAATAAATATGTAGCAAAAGGTCAGTAATTTAAACAGTAATAAAATGAGCCAATTCATTTCCCATAGCTGGACAGTACAAAGAGATTTTTTAAGTATGGAGAATTTAAGTAGAGCCACTAAGGTAGAACAGAAGGAGCTGGATACCCTTTGAGATTGTTTATCAAGACATATAATGAGTCTTCCCATAGCTCATCTCTAATTTCTCTCTGCCTGATGATCATCAACATACTCAGTCAAGTGTAGGACTTTGTGCCAATTTTTCACAACCTGCAAGGGTACATCTCTATGCATTATAGCGGACGTATACCCAACCTTAAAGGTTTCACAGAAGAACTTAAAAACCTCCACTATATCCAATTACTTTCCAACACAGGGAAATATTGTTTATTAAGTCACAAGCTATATAAATGTAAGAATAGGATCACGGGAACAGAAATAGACAAATAGGAAAGAGTTAATGTGCAAACCTATCTCTACATTTATTCTTGAAAATTTTCAAAAATAAATGTTAAAGAAAACTTGCCTCTAATTGTACAAAATATGGCAATTATGTCTTACTAGAAGAGTTAACTTAGTTACAAGGAGCCTTACAATTTCAACAGGAGCAATGCTTCGCACCAGCTGCTGGAGGAGTGTAGCTTCACAATAAGGAAATTTTCTGATGCTTTCTCTAATGATCTTTTCTTGATAGACTGGAAAGCCATCAGGAGCTCGGCCTTTTAATAAGCTGAAAAGATGTTTTATAAAATGTTACTGCAGTTGAATCATTAAGCATTTCCTCCCAGATGAACCCATGAACGTTTTAGTAGTTTCTTCTTTGCTACTAAGATTTTCATTGTCTCTTCAAATCATTATTGAATTAGTTTAATTGCTGTTTACCTGCATGTAAGGCTAAGCCTTACCAAGTTTAGGGGCCCATGGTGTATTTACAAAAGTGATCCCTGCCCTAAAACATTAAAAGTTTATTGAATTAGCTAGTTACTCATTACCATGTCAGTTATTTGTACAATAAAAACTCTCATCAAGTCACACCCTTTTAACTTAGTTCACTTTTCTCAGTAAAACTAAAAGAGAATTTGATCCCTGGTGGTCAGAGAACAAGGTTAACACATGACTCCCAGGTACAGGAACAGATATATTGACTTCTGAGCAGCAGCCTAATGCACAGCACACCTATCCTCCAATTTGAATTGGGTGACCTTCTATTTTTTTTTAAAGAATTATTCCTTTATTGTAAGATTTTTATTTATTTAACTTATTTATGCATACAAGAACTGGGGTGTAGGCCAGAGGTGAGGGGGGTAAGGAGGGGTGAGAGGATTCACCAGAGAAGAAGAGTGGGGAGCAGAGGAGCCGGATCTACTGAAATACACTGCTAAGGGGAGCAGTGGGCAAGACAGGAGAGGCCTGCTGTGCCATATGGGTTAGCTTCCTGGCTGGGGATTGAAGTTAGGCTGCCATCATGGTGACCCATCAAGGTGATAGCGCTCACTGAGAGGCCCTTCTAAACTGTGCCATCTTGTACACTCTATTTAACTTCTCCAAACCTCAGATTCCTCACCTATAATTTGGGCGTAACAAAACATTTGTGTAGAAATAATCACCTAATCTAGATAATCTCAATCTAAGACACTCAAGAGGCAGTAATACGGCTCTCATTTTTTACAGACTAAATATAATCAACAGTAACAGTTGCCACTAAAATGTTTAATTTTTAAATTTATAATGAGGCTTCATATATTAAGATGTTAACAATTTGAGTATATTTTATATGTGACTTTGTAAAAACAGTACCTTTTGATCAGACTGTCCAGTTTATTCTCTCCGTCTTTTAAGAAGCTAATACATTTTTGAAAGATACAGCTGATGTAGTGCATTTTCATAGCCAATACTTCATTCATGTCTCTTTGCTTCATACACTTCTCACATATCAAATCCATTACTTTGTAGCATTTATTCAGAGCTGCTTCTTCTGCCAGCAGAGGATTCTCATTTACAAGCATCACAATCTAGAAGAAATTCCAGTGAACTCAGAAATTCCACAAGACTTTTCCATGTACAAATTAGGTAGTCAGTTTTGGTTGACTTCAAGAGATTACCATATTAAGTCTTTCTAAGGAACATATATTTACTATGTTACTTCAAATCAGAATGCAAATTGCCATTGATCAAAGCTATAAAATTGAAACATAAGGATGATGATATCATGAAATTTCTTGAACTCTGTAATATCAAAATTCTCATGTGATCTGCCATGCAGCTAAACCAACACCATGCAGATGTTGGTATTCCACTCAGAGCCGAGGATTTACTGACTGCTAAAAGCACTTTTACTAAAGACAAAACATGGCCCATTTACATTCTCTTTATATATAGTAGCAAGTCACTGATCACTACTTTCAGTTAATATTACTGAGCTATAAGAAACGCAAATCTCATTAATTCTTATTAATTATAAGGAAATGAGATTTTTACAGAAAGAAGTTTAAAACAAAGGATATATACTGCTTTCCAATTAACTGTATTTCTCTATGGAAATTTTCCTAATATGCTCCTAATAATCTACAGTAATGAGAACAGTTCAGAAAGGAAAGGATAAAGAGGTTCTAAAGCAATATCAGCATATTATCTAATCTGATGCATGAGTTCACACTTTCCATGTATGCACAAATTCAGCTCAAATATAGTGTAACAGAATAGTTAATTCATGGCTTTGTTATAGGGTAGATAACCTTAAGGAGGTCTGAATAAGACAACTATAAAAATCCACAGTGACAACAATAAAGTAAACATGTAAGGTGGGCACAAATGCACGCATAGAACAAAAAGTGATCAGTGGTGGTTAAGCTAGTACATACCTATTCAGGGTAATGTAAATATTTGGGAATAACAGATGAATTAGATCCTTCACTTTACGCATGAAGACAGATTATTTGTTAACTTAAATAAAACCTACACTTTGCCTCCTACTCAGAAATATAACATAGATGAAGTAGTCCTGTGAAATTAAAATGTGATTTTGAGCTATTCTTGATTGATGAGTAATCTAGTATTTATTTAATATACAGCACTCAAAAACAAATTATTAGACTTCATGAAGTATGATCAGAATCCATACTGGTAAATTTGCTGTCAACTTTCCCCACAATAACACATATAAAATATTATCTTGTGGCAGAGAACACTCATTAATTACCTATTTATACCTCTGCTGTCAACAGCAATTATATGAAGCTGTTTGCTTAACATTTTCATATACAGTATTTACAATCAAACCATAGCATCTTAAATGTACAACTGGGAGTTCTTTAAAAAAAAAATCTCAACAAAATCCAGACAGTGAATTCTTTGGTTTAAAAGATACTAGAATTTAGTTATTTTTATAATACACAGCAACATACACAAAGAAAAATGATAAATAACCATCATAGCTCTATAATGAGCTTACTGAAACTTTACATAGTTGCACCTAAAAGAATAACATTTGAACTAATATAAATCTCTGTAGCATTATGATAAATATATTACTAATTTTAAGAAGTAATGAATGTATTCCTATATGCTTTAAAAGCCTGATATGGGGCCTCCCCGGTGGCGCAGCAGTTGAGCGCTGGGTTGTGAAGCTGCCCGCAGCCTCTACAGTGCCGGTTCGATGCCCGGCTGCTCCCCTGCCACCATAGGAGGGTCCCACATGGTGCGCAGACCTCTCCTGCCACCTCGCTGCTCCCCTCAGCAGTGTACTTCAGTCTGCCTGCTCTGCTCCCCGCTCTGGCTCTGGTGAATTCTCTCACCCTCCCGCGCTTCTGACTGTACCCAGTGCTTCTATAAATAAATAAAAATAAATCTTAAAAAAAAAAAAAGCCTGATATGTCTCAAGGCCTAAAGAAGTGCTACCTTAAAATATTATACAGTGGCATTTTGAATTTTTTATGTTTTTAGATCCCATTTTAAAAAACATTTAGTCAAAAATCTGAGGCTGAAAAATCATGTTAACAAAGACAGGATCACTTACACACTCTGCCTCCTGATGATTGATAGAATCTGCATAACTCTGTTACCATTTTCCCTGTCATTCTGTTTTTCTCCTTTATAACCTCCGTAATCTGGGCATCAGCACAATTCCCAAAGTCCCTTTTGAAAACAAGCACCTTATTGCTATAGCAGCCACTTAACCTGGACGCAGCTGTCTTAGGTGTACTGTAGCCAAAAGGTGAATTGCATACTGAGAAAATTTTCTGTGCTTATTTGAAAAGGCTTTGGCTTCAGAGTGTGGCTGTTACAGTTATTTTTTATAATTTTCCCTATAAAGACCCATGCCAGCTTGAAACAGGGTAGAGCAAAGAAAATGCACCACCACAAAAGCAACTGGCTAAGCTTTATCCTAAGTATGGATAAATAGAAAGGCTTTCAAGTTGACTGGATCATCTATACCTCAGAGAACAAGGTCTGGTCTAAAAGAAGGTAATACAATCATAGAATAATCTCTATTATAAGACCAGATGCTCTAAAAATATATAAGGTAGGCTATTTCAGTTTTCGTATCTGTACAATTTACCTGTATAAATATGCCTAATTTACTCAAAATATATACCTTTAAAGATAACTGGAAGTATAATATTTCTTAGGGCATTTAATCCTGAGAGACTAAGTTCCATGTAAACATGAAAAATTACTCTACAGACTCAATTATTACTATATTGTGATAGTTGCAATCTCAAGGGAAATAAGCACAGACACAAAGACAGTGAATAAGAAAAATATAGGGAAACTTCTTCAAATTAATATAAGCTCTAATTTCATATAATGTTCAGACTGGAGAGAGAACAAGGGCATCAAAACCATACAAATTCTCCATTGAGAAATATTATATCCTTGGGAAAAATACTTTCTACTCCACCCAGTGTAAAAGAAAGAGCACCATGGAGAGGGAGATACTACTTAGGGGAATTCTCCTGCATGTGGGAGGGAGAAACAGTAACACAGAAGAGGTGAGATATTTTTTAAAAGTTTAATTATGAGTTCTTTATAATCTCCACCAGAAATGCAAACATGCAATTTATGGCTTATTTTTTTTTGTTTGCCCATTTAGGATTCTTTCAGTAAAATACTGAATTTTATAAAGTTAAAACAGAGGTACAAATTGTTTTTTTTTAAATACATATAAAATAGTAAGTTTCAGTAGGAACAGTATAGGGGCTATAGTTAATACTATAAGGCATATTTGAATGTTGCTAGGAGAGTAGATCTTTTTTTAAGCTTTATAAGTAAATCCTTTTAAAACTGTATTTTGAAATATAAACATTATAAGAGTAAATCTGAAAAGTTCTCATTATAAGGAAAAAATTATAACTATGGTGATAAATGTTAACTAGACATTGTGATTATTTCACACTATATACAAATATATAGTGTACACATTAAACAAATAAATGTGATATGTCAATTATATTGCAATTTAATATATATGTATGGGCAGGTAGGTAGGTAGGTAAATAGATAAGACAGACAGACACATACATGGGTTTTAATACCAGCTTGGGTACTAATTTTCAATGGCTATGGTGTGCTGGAACTAGCTAATATCAACTCCAGAGAGCCAATCACAAAAACTGCAGGAATCTTGAGAAGTAGTTGTTAAATACAGCCCATATTAAAAATTAAATTATAGAAATTTACAATTAGAGTATATTCAAAACAAAAGTAACAACTACTAAAAACTCATCACATCTTAATTATTCTTCTACATTACTACTATCATTATGATCGTGTATTACAGCTGTATGGTGGAAATGGTATATAATGCTTCTGTGAATTGAACTGTGTCCTCCTAAAACTCATATATTGAGCCCTAACCTCTAATGTGAATGTATTCTGAGATAGGTAAGGAGGTAATTAAAGTTAAATGAGATCATCAGGGTGGGGTCCTGATATGATAGAAAGAGAAGACATAAGAGAACTGACTCTCTCACTCTACCATCTGAGGTCACAAAGAAAATAAAGCTTCCTAGCAGCCAGAAAGCTTCCTTCCCTCACCAGAAACCCAATCAACAGCGGCTTGATTCGATTTCTCAGCCTTCAAAATGGTGAGGAAATTAACTTCTGTTGTTTAACCCACCCAGTCTATGGGATTTTTTGACAAGAGCAGATGAAAGCAAATGATGTGCTATTATTATGCATTTCCTCCCAGCTCCACATTTAGATATCATAGAGTAACTTAGAAAATCAAAAAACAATAGATTCCACTTGTCTGTCTTATGGGAAAGGATCTGCTAATTTATCATTTCTCGTGAAGGCCCAGGTTATTAATCTGAGTAAAGGGCTACATGACAGATGTTTTTATTGGTTTGTTTGCTCCTTAAGCTTCAACAATTGTATACAAAAAGATGTAGCAATAAAGAAATAAGACTGTGTACTAAGAAGTTATAGCTTCTTAGTCTTCAAAAGAGTTATTTCTGAGAAAATCTATTTTACTATATTATGGTTACATATTATATTAAGAGAAAAACCTCAATATTTGACCCAAATTGCTCTGAAATGCTATCAAATCTATACAACACAAATGAAGATACATGACACTGACATTTGAAAAAAGGACAGTATCAGTATTGTATACATGAAATTTTCTGTGATGACTCACTGAAGAAATTATATTCATTTGGACTGATTTTTAAAAAATCATTTGTAAACAAACAAAATGGCTCTTTAAAAATATGAAAAAAAAAATCAATGAAAAATAGTTCAGAATGGCTCTTCAAATTTCCTAGTTAAGCCATTTGAATTTACAGATTGGTCTATGAACTTTGAAAATCTGTGATTTAAGTAACTATGAAAGAACTATATTACTAAATGCATCAAGTAACTATTTGCATTAAAAAATGTGTTCATGATTATGTTTCAGAACATTTCCTGGAAGGATAATTATTGCAGAAGGTGCTATTAGTGCCCCACCCAGATCCCCTTTACCAGACCTCAGCATCTGGCCCCAGCCTGGGCTCCCTCCTTCTCCTGTCTTCATCTAAAGGAGCCACTCACTTTCCTCTCTGGAAGACTGTCCTTTCCCTCTGGAAAAAGCCCTCCACCAAGGCAGATGATGCCTCTTCCAGAGTCACTAGTGGTCCACAACTGCCCGTGAGATGAGGTGGAAACTAGGTTTCAGCTGAACCCACCTCTGCCTTCCTTTCCCTCCTGAGCCCATCATGCTTTCCATCTCTAACTGTCTCAACAAGATAGCCCATCACAAGCTCTACATTTATAAAGCCCAAGACACTTATCCCACATAATCAGAGCAGTTTAAACCCTTATTAAAGGTTGAAGCATTATTTAAATTTAAAGCAAATATAATAAACACACTACCTTGACAGGATGAAGATTTGTGGTGGTGATAATTTTGTGCAGTGGGCCTGCCAATTTTGGGGGTAATTTCGGCTCTTTATCCAGTCCCTGGGGTTTAGTGTAATAATCCAGTCTCTCCCGAGGAAAGAAATTGTTGATTATAGTCACACAATCATGTTGACCTTTTAATAAAAAAAGGAAATTCAGTATTTCATTATTAAATATAAGACATTTTCTAATTTTTTATTAATTATATTGCCATGTTTCCTAGCAGACATGTATCGATTTTTTTTCAGGGAAGGAGATTAGAGGAAGATGAGGAGAGTAAAAAATATTGATCCTAAATATTTTATAAAAGCTGTAATATAAATGTCTCTTTTCTGCCCTTACACAAATGATGATCATACTTTCCTAACCATATCAGATTTTTCTTTCAATAGCATTTTATTCCATATAAAGTTATTTTATTATTATTAAAATAAGTACTAATATTGAAAATTCATCTCTCCCCTTGAATTTGAGATAAGGTTTGTCTTTATGTAAAACCTAGAATAAAAGCTTTTTGCTTCCCTACCACACATGGCTTCTCATAGCTCCCTGAGCCTCATCTCTAAGTCATCTCAAGAGGTAAATGTGGTTCTATGAAAACAGGCCTTTCCTGGTCAAGCTGGTGGCTTGAAAGTGTGTCCTGCTGTTTCCCCCTCCCCATTACTGCTCCACTTACTGTCTGGAGCAAGTAAATGGTCTCTGTTGGCATGAAGTCAGAATTTGCAGGGCACATTTGCAGGCCCAGGCTTTTTGAGCTCTCTGGAGAAGAGACTTCCTCCTCTCTGCCTAATGAGGGTTGAGAGACTAGTGGTGGAGAGTCTTAGGGAGGGGGCTGACACTGAGCTCTTTGAGAATGGTCTGCTGTGGGAGGCTGACGTGGCCCCTTCCCACATGTACAGGGTCCTAGAAGCATCTGCTTGATCCTGTTGACAAGAGGTGACCTGCAAAGGAAGTACACTGTGGACCAGGCTGATCCTGGTACTTGAGGCTAGCTGAGGACTCAGCTGCCCTCGAAGTTGCTGAAGAACTCAAGACTAAAACGGCTTCCAGCTTGTACCTCAATATATGATGAATTATCTGCTGGCTTCTTGACCCTAGGCCTTCAGGTATGGAGATGTTGGCACTGCCCTCCATTGTTATTGGAACCTGTCAGCTTTACTGGACTCCTATGGAAAGCCTCCAATGATAGTTTCTTTGGTGGGATGTGTACTGACATCAACCACTTCCACAGCCACCATACAAGTACACATAAATTAAATTAAGCAGGCTAATCACAGTATGTAAATGGACTTTCACAGACTACAGAAAGTTTCAAATTTTAAAAGTTAACAGGCAAAATGATAAGGAAGATTATGAAACAGTTATATATTAGTTTGTTATTATGCTCCTTGCTATGAAAGAATTGCATCATGTACTTTTTATTTACAATAGTATAGGATGGCATTTATTTAGCGCTACATATAAAGCTCTTTAAGCCTCTCATTTCATTTTAATCCTTTCAACAACTATACAATCCTGTTACAGTGAGGAAACTAAAGGCCGGAATCATTTCGTAACTTGCTATTAACTAGCACAAGTCAGAATTTCAACCTAGGATTGCCGATTCCACCATTCCTGTTCTTAAACGTTAGGTTAAACTACTTCCCTTAGCAAAATAAGAACATACTCACTCAAGCATTTGGTTACAACTAAAGTGGATCCACTATTCCCTGTATCTCACAAAGTAAAAATTCAAAATAGCTATTCATTACCTCCAAAGTGCCAACAGGTATTTTATTAAGTTAGACAAAACCCAGTGGGCTGTAAACACTTTGTTTTTTATTTTTAAAAGAAAAAAAAGACAAGACAATGTTTATACCATAAGTGAAGAGGCACTTTTTCAGGAGGAAATTGTGGGTTAAACCTAAATTAAAACTGCCATTAAAAACTCACCCACAGGGCCTCCCTGGTAGCGCAAGGGGTTGAGGCGCAGCCTGTGAAGCTGTCCACAGCCTTTGCAGCACGAGTTCAATCCCCAGGTGGCCAGCGAGCTAGCCACATGGCGCAGCAGACCTCTCTTGTCTCACCCGCTGCTCCCCTCAGCAGTGTATTTCAGTCAGTCTGCCTGTTCTGTTTCCCTACTCTGTCTCTGGTGAATCCTCTCACCCCCCACACCTCTGGCCTGTACTCCAGGTCTTGTATGCATAATAAATAAATCTTTAAAAAAAATACCTCACCCACAAAGGCTGCCATCTGAGCAGCTGTTCTTCCCACCGAGTTGACAACATCTGTCTCAGCACCAGCTTCCAATATCACCCACGTGATATCTTTGTTACCTAGAGTTAAAAGAAAACTTATCTGTTAAAATTAAGGCACACACAATTCCAATAACCACTTCTAAATTGTCTGTGCTATTTCCCCGCCCCCTTAGTTTTACATTTCCATCTCATTTTCTAAAATATAAATCATCACTATAATTAAGAGTAAAATGCTATAAAAACCCACTCAGATTTAACTTTATTTGCTGGAAAATATATCAGGAAATACAAAAATAGCATGGAATTGAGAATCACTTTTTAAGGAAAAATCATATTTTTCTTAAAGACACGCTTAGTATAAAGTAAAAAAAAAAAAAGCAAAAAGTATCAAAATAAGACAGAAGAGCTAAAATGATTAGAAGTCCCTCTTGAAAGCTACTAACCTATCCTATCACTCACAATGACAGGCCCTGGAATAATCAATAACAGTTGGGAAATCTACCTCTATATTTTTTTCTGACTTAGGATTCATAGTGCATTCTTTCACTATTGGAATCATTACAGATATTTTGCTGTTCTAATCTATTCTTAATTAATTTTTGTTAGTTTGATTTGGTTTGCAAGTTTGAATTCTGATTTCCTTACAAACAGTTGCTGTAAAATATTACAGGATCAAAGGTTATGCATACTTTATATACATTTTGCCAGGCTGCCTTCCCAAGTGGTGGGGCTGACATGTACTACCCAAATCGGTGCAAAGAAGTTCCTAAGGCAGTGCTGGGCATTATCATTCTCTCTTTTTGCCAATGTAAGTGAAAAATGATCATTTTAATGTTCTAATATGCATTTCTCTGATTATTAAAATGTTCTGTAGGTTCATGAGCTTGTATTTCTTTTGTTCTCTGTTCAAATTTCTGTCCAATTTTCTATGCAGTATTTGTCTTTTAATAATTTATTTGTAAAAATTCCTCATATATAATGCTATGACCCTTTAATATATATAATAAATATTTTCCTTAGTTTTTTGCTTGTATTTTACTCTCTATGGTATCTTCAATATACAGAAATGTTAAATTTTGAGGTAATCAAACTGATCGATGTGGACTGCTCTAGGCATGATGTCATGTTTAGAAATGATTTCTTATTCTGGGATTATCAAAACACAGATTATTACACTTTTAAAGTATTATATCATATCATATCACATCATTATTTTCTTAAGAAACTGCAACAAATATAGGTAAATTCACGTATCCCACAATTGTTTTTATTTAGCAAGTAATAAGCATCTTGAATCAGACTATATTCCTAAATGGATCATTTTATTTAATACCTAAGTGCCTGTGAAAGCAGACACTTCTATTACAATAGCTATTTATTTTAACTTGACAATTTTTAGAATAATTTTTTAAATAAATGTACACAACAGATATTTTCTCAAGAAAACAAAGAATTTGCATATTTCCTCAAAATATGAAGACATAGGAACTAACTTGAAAGGGTCCAGCCCTTCAATTGTTTACAAAAAATTGACAATAACAGGACTCAATTGATTTAAATAACATATCACCAAATTAATTATATAACATATATTTCATACATCTATAATACATTGCATACATTATAGCTTTTCAAAAACCAATTTCCACCATTCCTTTTCATAAGAATTGATCTTAAAATTACTATAATAAAAATGCATTTCATTTTAAGAGACACGAACTTAAAACAAATCTGTATGGGCGACCAATATTAGTATTTTAGAATAAATGCTAAAACTTCACCAGAAAGAGCAGAAAACATGAGGGCTGTGTATCCATGTTCATGTTGATGACAATTTACATCGGCTCCATGTCGCAAAAGTAATTTGCACATATCAAGCTTTCCTTTATATGCAGCATGCATGAGAGGAGTCATTCCATTCTTTAATAGAGAGAAAAAATATACCAATTACTTAATTTTCCCCCCATCTATGGGCAAGTCCTGCTAGTCAATTAAAAACAAAATACATATAAGGTACTAAAACAACTTTCATACTCTATATTTTTATGTTTATTTCTTCTGTTGGCTCTTTCATACACCACTGAGAAAAAAGAGTTATTACCTGAGGTTTTTCTACGATTAGCAAAAAGATTACTTGTTCAAACTCATGTGACTAAAAAAATGGCAGGGCAAGGATTGGATCCCAGGTTTATCAAAGCGCTCATTTCTACACATATTATCAGCTCCCAGGGGAACAAGAACAAATGAAAAAGAGAACAAATGCATACCAAAACAATAACAACAAAATAACCCTAAGGAAAAAACCCTCAAAATAAATAGAATGCCTATCAAAAGGTTAGTGTAATTCTATATGGTGTATTTCTACCATAGGATATAGTGAAGCTATTTAACAAATTCATCTATTTTATTTTTGTTGAACTGCAGAAATATCCTTTTTATGACTAAATAATATTTCATTGTATGGATATTTTGTTTATCTACTCATCAGCTGGTAGATATTCATTGCCAAGTTTTTTGAGCTGATATGGGTTTCATTTTTCTTAGGTACATACTTCAAATTGCTATTCATGTGGTAACTTTATGTTTAATCATCAGAAGAATTGCCAGACTGTATAACAAAAGCTACAATGTTTTACATTCCTATCAGCAATGCCTGAGGGTTCCAATTTCTCCACATCTTCAACAATACTTGTTATCATCTACATTTTTGAGTACAGGCATCTTAGTAGATATGAAGTAGTATCTTATTGCTGTTTTGATTTGCTTTTCCCTAGCAGCTAATGTTGAGCATTTTTAAAGTGTATATTGGTTATTTCCAGTCTTTTATGAAGCAATGTCTATTCAGATCCTTTTCTCATTTGTTTTAGGGTTATTTGTTCTTTTTATTATTGAGTTGTAGGAGTTCTTAATATGATATAATTAGCAAAACTTGTGCGAACTTTTTCCAGTTTCTTGATGGCATGCTTTGAAGTACAAGTTTTTAATTTTGAGGAGTTCCAATTTATCTTTTGTTTCTTGTATTCTTGATGGCTTTTAAAATTTTGTTACTGTTACACTTTTTTTAATTCCTTTCTTCTATTTTCTGAGTATTCCTTACTCTTTTTATTCTAATTTCATGAGTTAAAACCTGAGAAATACCACAAAGATTGAAAGTATAACAAAAGCTACAAAATTTTCTCTATCACTTTAGACACGTAACACAGCTTTTGATTAATGTTGCATTTTCAATTCTAAATCACTGGCAACTTCTACTTCTATTTCTTCTTTTATACAAAGATGATTTGGATTAAATAATATATCAAGTTATATGTCTTATTATTTGGAGCATAGTTTCATTTTCAAAGTATTATTCTGAGTTCAATGAACTTGTTGAAATTAACTAAAATTCCCTTTATAAAACATGTTTTTATCAACGATCCATGGAAAAAGGAGATGTACCATTTTTTTCTGTCTTTCATATAGTGCATAAAATGTTAATTAGGTTATCCAAATTTTCTGTCATTTTTTTCTACTCATTGATTTCTGAAAGATATTATTGTGGCCTTACTAAATTCTCCTTTTGAATTCTACCTTTTAAAAAAAAATTATTTATTTATGCATATAAGAACTGGGGTACATTCCAAGGGTACGGGGGGGTGGGTGAGAGGATTCACCAGAGATAGAGTGGGAAACAGAACAGGTGGATTAATTGAAATACACTATTGAGGGGAGCACAGGAGAGGTCTGCTGTGCCATGTGAGTTAGCTCCCTGGCTGGGGATCAAACTTGTGCTGCAATGACTGCAGGATAGCTTCATAGCGCTGCAACTTAAGCCCTTGCGCCACCAGGGAGGCCCCTGAATTCTACCTTTTCAAAATGAATCTCAAGGGTGTATTATCTTATCAGTGGAGGTTTAAGATATACATGTTTTTGGATTATTAATCTATAATAAGGAGACTTCATCTATTAGTTTTTTTGCTTTAAATTTTTTTTTCTGATATTTTACTACCCATGTGTGGATAACACATTAACAAGACCCCTTCCCCTTTTGCATGAGGAACTTAAGTTCAGTTAACTTTCTAGTACTAAAGCCATGCTGTATAATAGGGTAGCTACTACACATGGCTAATGGCTGCCATACTGGATGGCTGAGAATAGACATTCCTATCCTTTCAGAAAGATATTTTGCATAGCACCTGCTCAGGAAAATTGAGTTTAGATTTAGTTAACATTCCCTAAAAGTAGAATTTTGGGGTCAAATATATGTACACTTAAAGTTGACACATATTCTAAAATTGTCTCCAAAATGTGATGCCAATATACATCTAATCTATTACCACACAGAACTTTGTTTCTCATACTTCATAAGAAATATATTTTGTTTAGTTTGCACTTATTTGATTAATAATAAAATTAAACATGGTTTTTACATGCTTATTTTTCTTTTGCTTACATGTCTGCTTACATTTGGTTTTGAGATTAATTTAACTTGAGCAAAAACAAACTCTTACTATTAGATTTTATATACTATCCATTCTTGTATGTAGTAAAATTTTTAAAAATCTTACCTCATCCAAACAGTTAACACGGACATTCTTGCTGGCTAATAATGTTCCAGCTTCTTGAACAGTACCTTTAATAAAAAGATAAAATAAAGTTATTTAGGTATTTATCGTTAAAATGGAAAAAATCTAAGATCAAGGAAACAAACTTTAAAGGGTTATCTACAAAACCAAGACTAGTTAGTTTACTAAGAAATAAAGCATCTAATCACAAACTATGTACTCCATAACATATTTACCCAGACCAATAGGTTCAAAGAAAGTAAAAGAGCTCCATACTGTTTTTACTTTCACTAGCCTTAAAGTATATTAAATTGTCCACACTTTTTTTTTTTTTGGCAGTAACACAATTACCACAAAGGACAAGACAGAATACTGAAACACATCTTAAAGGGCATCTAGTCCAACCCACCATCTAAAACGTAAATTCCAGTCAATGTAATAACTGGAGTTCAAAATACAGTCAGTATTTATATATGTTGCCACCACTAGGCCCTGTGAATTGATTGCATGCTTATAATAGAATGCTTGGTTTAGAACTGCATAGATAAACACATCTTTAAAGTCTGGTACTACATAAAAGTGCCCTATGGTTCATATTCAGTCTCATACTGAAAGTCAGCTAATATAAACCTTAGGGTCAGCACTCTATAACTTTGGAAATAAGCTGTAATTAGGCTATAACTGTCAGGTTTTTCCGGTCTTCTGTTACATATACTGACAGAGGCAAGTGAGTTGCAGAAGAGAATGTTGCTATTATCATCTTTAATAAGAGCCAGTCATACAATCTGCCAAAAATTTTCTGATTTGACTGGGAAGTGAACAATGAAATTGGATGTTCTCAGGGCAAAAGGATGAGATAAGCCTCTTCCCTACAAAAGACATAAAAGAATAGAAAAATGCCCAACTAGGAATTATTTCTTCTCCTCAAATTGAGAATTACAGTTGCAGAATGTGCTGAATTCTGCTAGTCTTCGGGAATTAAAGATGATATGTAGAATAAAGATTAGCATGCTTCTCTTCTCCCTGACCTGCTTCTTAGGTAAGTCACCTCAATGACCCTCAGCAATAGAGGGGAGACAGAAATGTCTCTTTTATTGACAAAGATGGGGCCTCCCTGGTGGCGCAAGGGGTTAAGACGCAACCCATGGGGCTTACCGCAGCCACTGCAGCATGAGTTCAATCCCCGGCCAGGGAGCAACCCACATGGCGCAGCAGACCTCTCCTGACTTGCCCGCTGCTCCCTCAGCAGTGTATTTCAGTCAATCTGCCTGTTCTGCTCCCCTCTGTCTCTGGTGAATCCTCTTACCCCTCGCACCTCTGGCCTGTTTCCCCATTCTTGTATGCATAAATAAATAAATCTTAAAAAAAAAAAAAGAAAGAAATAGCTCTACTAGGGATATGTCAAGTAAATAAACTACAAATTCCTGAATTATGATAGCAACTACTTTGTAAATAGTGCATTTTTCTGACCCTGTACTCCAACAGAGAGCAATTGGTATAACTGGCTGGATGGTTGCAGAATGAGAAGGGAAAGCCTGAGACCATGGAAGAAAGTTCTACATAGAAAATCATAAATATCTGTGACTTCTCATAGACTCTCAAACATCTTTATAGAGGAATTAAACCAAACAAACAAACAAACAAAAAAATAGGGCCTCCCCTGGGTGTGCAGCAGTTGAGCGCTGGGCTACGAAGCTGCCCACAGCCTCTGAAGCGCCAGTTTGATCCCCGGCCCTGAAGAGGGTCCCACATGGCGCGCAGACCTCTCCTGCCATGCCCGCTGCTCCCCTCAGCAGTGTACTTCGCGGTCCTTGTGCCTGTCTGCTCCCTACTCTGGCTCTGGTGAATTCTCTCACCCTCCCGCGCTTCTGACTGTATCCAGTGCTTGTATAAATAAATAAAATAAATCTTTAAAAAAAAAAAAAAAAACAGGGCCTCCCCGGTGGCGCAGCGGTTGAGCGCTGGGTTGCGAAGCTGCCTGCGGCCTCTGCGGCGCCGGTTCGATCCCCGGCTGCTCCCCGGCCACCAGAGGAGGATCCCACATGGTGCGCAGACCTCTCCTGCCGCCCGCTGCTCCCCTCAGCAGTGTACTTCAGTCCTTCTGCCTGCTCTGCTCCCCACTCTGGCTCTGGTGAATTCTCTCACCCTCCCGCGCTTCTGTCTGTACCCAGTGCATGTATAAACAAAACAAACAAACAAATAAAATAAATAAATAAAAACATGCCTCTATAAAAAAAAAAAAAAAAAAAATTATAAATAAAAAAAAAAAATAAAAAAAATAAAAAAAAAAACAACAATCCACACCCTGAATCCACTTGAGGAAGTTGCTTCAGCAGAATCTTATTATCCACTGAGAAATAACTGAAATTATTTTCCATTGACCAGGAGATGTTAATGAGTAAAGTGAGAATACAATAGGGATTGTGAGCAAGTCAAAACCTGCTACATGTTAGGAGAAGGAAGGGAATTACAGTCATAAACATTTGGCTCACTTTAGAGAACAGGTCAATGATTCTGGCCAACAATGTAAGTTAAATCTGTCCAGAAAGGGAGCAACTTAAAAAAAAAAAAAAAAAAAAAAAAAAAGATGTGGTGTGCAGTCACACTACACTGAATCTCAGTCTTTTGAAATGCAGAAACCAGAATGAGAAAATTTTTCTGAAATGGTTTGAGTTTCTAGAAAATGAAAATATTTTGAATAATAAATGAGCAAAATGCCCCAAGAGAAAACTTGCAGTGATTTCTAATTTGGTGCTCTTAACGACATTAGTAGGAAACTATAGGAGGTTGGGAATAGTCCAGCAACATAAAACACATGGCTTATGCAGAAAGATTATTATTTTTTGTTATTCCTTGCTGTCTATTGCAGACTCTCAAACCATATTTTGCAATTAAGAGATAAATTGCTTTTCTCTGGGAAGGGAGTTAAATCTGATTTAACAAACTCTTTAAGATGGAGAAATACACTACTATAAAGGGAATATGAAATGAGTCACCATTAATCTTCATTGAAGACAAAAATTAACAGACCTATAAATGATGAAAGTAATGTTTAATGATTTGTTTTCCCTTTTGAGAATTTCTCCAAGTTATTCAAACCAAAGAATATACACAACCTAACCTACCTGATTAGGGTAGGACTGATCAACTTAACTGGATGGACCAGCATTTTAGCAAAGACATAATTTTAAGAGAGATGTTCTCACGATGTTATTACCCTTTCTTCTATCTGTATGGTAGCCCTTTCAGAATCACCATGAATAGAACAATTACTGTAAACCCCTCATTTTCTTCATGTAGAAAGCAGAGATAGTAGTACCCATTCCAGAGGACTCTGGAGAGTACATAGAACATGTCCTAATGTGGAGCATATAGGAAATCCTTAGTACATATTCGATGCTCAGATATTTTATATTCAGAACAGCATAGTATCATCCATTGTGACATTTCTAATATACAGATTGGGACTCTAAGTCTCTGTTGAAAACCAGTAAATGTAGCCAAAATAAACAAAAAGGGAGAAACAAATCTGTGTCTCCCAGTATTCCATCAGAATACCATGCGATCTGGATATGAATGGGTTTCAATAATTATTTAATGGAATCCCCTAAAAGAGATTACTTTAAGGACTATGTGCAAGTTAAGAATTTAAAAACTGTTTGGCTTATTAGTTGCTGTAATGTTTATGTGTAAAAATATTTAAAATCTCTAAATTTTAACAGAATAATATGTCGATATTGGCTTAATCAGATATAAAGTTACAGCTATATTTTAAAACTAATGACTTCTAATTATAACATGTTTTGAAACTTAATTTAAGCATGAGTTTTCTGAAAGTTCTTCTACTTGAAACTATTTTTAGACTTTGTAGCAAAAATGACCTTAAGTTGGGATTATGAAACACTGCAAAAAAATTAGTTATCTAAGAATTTACAAGACCATATCAATAGAATAGTGAACTCTCTCAGGAGGAACTGTTCTAAAAGTACCCAAAAGCAATGAGCTGTATGCTCTGGTCTGTAATTCCCACCTATAGTCTTCTTAACTTCTGGAGGGCAGTGACTAGCAAAAGGGAGACACACAAATATTTGATAAGTTTATTTTAGATAAGATAAGATAAGATGACAGGTCAGACTTGGCTGAAAATTGTTAGTTCCAAGTACTAAAACTACTCATGTAGCACTTCTCGAAGTTGAGAAATGTGCCAATGGGGAAAAATAATAAGAACTCTATCCACTAACATGCTTTGAAAAATGGCTTTGAGTACAAATCTAAAATTTTGCTGATCACATTTGTTCAACGATAAACCGAATAATTTTTTTAAAGATTTATTTATTTATTTATTTATTTATTTATTTATTTATTTATTTATACAAGCACTGGGTACAGTCAGAAGCACGGGAGGGTTAGAGAATTCACCAGAGCCAGAGCGGGGAGCAGAGCAGGCAGAAGGACCGAAGTACATTGCTGAGGGGAGCAGCGGGCGGCAGGAAAGGTCTGTGCGCCATGTGGGACCCTCCTCTGGTGGCCGGGGAGCAGCGGGGGATTGAACTGGCGCTGCAGAGGCTGCGTGTAGCTTCGCAACCCAGCGCTCAACCGCTGCGCCATCAGGGAGGCCCTAAACCAAATAATTTTACAAATTAAATGCACACAAAAGTACACAATCATTACAGTTCAACTTAAAATCAATATCACTTGACAGATCATGTTTTGCTGAAATTACAATGCCTTTCAAAGCGAATATAGGATTCACTGCTACCTGGGGCTGGTTTCATCACTTGGTTAGCCTGTTTTCAAGTACAGTATATTTCTTGGATTATGGACCAGTTGATATCTCAGCCCTGCAACTTACTACCTGAGTGACATTGGACAAGTTACCTAACTTCTCAATATCTCAGTATCTTTGTCTATAAAGTGGAGATTACCATATTAACAGGCAACATAAATAGTATGCTTTATGCATAATAAATGAATGCTTTACATATACTAACTCATTTCATCCTCATAACAATGTTGCGATGTGATGTGGGAACCAGTTTTCACATGGAGAATCTGAAGCTCAGAAACAGTAACTTGCCCAAGGCTACATCACCAAATGACTGCAGGATTCCAAACCAGATCTTTAGGGTTAACTACCATCCCATGCTCTCTCATGTTATTGCTTAAACATGATTCCTAGTTTATCGAGATGAAATGGATACATCTAAAGAGCTTAAAATTATAACTGGCTCATAATAACACTCAAAAATGTTGGCTATGTTCTTTCCTCATATTACCCATTTCTTTTCTTTGAGAAGTACTGTGATATCTCACAGATCTTCATTTAAAAGGAATGTATCAGAGCCTCCCTGGTGGCACAGGGGTTAAATTCTCAGCACTATCAAGCTATCACCAGCCACTGAGGCCTGAGTTTTCTGCCTGAGTTCAATCCCAGGCCAGGGAGGGAGCCAACCCATATGGTGAAGCAGACCTCTCCTGTCTTACCTGCTGCTCCCCTCAGCAGTGTATTTCAGTAGATCCACCTGTTCTGCTCCCCACTCTGTCTCTAGTGAATCCTCTCACCACCACCCCCACCTCTGGCCTATCCCCAGTTCTTGTATGCATAAATAAATAAAATAAATATTTAAAAAGAATGTATCGCATTCTTTTCTCATAGACTTGGGCTAATTAAATCAGTGAAATGTAGTAAGTGCAACTTGATGCATGTTATGGGCCCAGAAATAGTACAGCACTAACCAGAATAAATTCAGTGTTTTATTTAATCTTCAAAATAAAATATGGTGGTCACCTAAGATTATATCCAAGGATTTCACACACACACACTCTCTCACCCTTTCAGAGACCCATTTTATAAAGTTGTTCACTAGCTTAGACTTTTGAGAGAACAGCATAGCTCTGGACGGAATAAAAACAATCTGTATTTCTGGCGGAGTGTGAATTGATCATTTGTCTGTTTTTTGCCCAACGCAGTACCTGGCACACAGCTGGGATTCACATGTTTGCTGAACCCAATCCTAGAGTCATGAAAGGCAGGGAGAAATTATCCAGAGTGACAGGCAGAACAGAAAGACACCCATGCCAAATAGGTTATCCAGAACGGTGCAGAACAAACAAAAACATCAATTCAAAATTCCACAATTCTAAGCAAAGGACACTGATTTTATATAAATAGCTGTGACCAAGTTATACGTGTTGAGATCAGAATGGCAAGGACTCAGTTCACCAGCATTTGTTGAGTTCAAATTCCATTATTTTTTTCCTTGTCAGTATAAAGAATAAAACTGCCTGACTCGCTGGAAGTCCAGATTTGAGTCTGGCTACTTAGAAAGAAGACGGGAAACTTGGAATCCTTTGTGCCGCAGTGATTGCCCTCTCGGCCATGCGAGAGCACACGGAGCCAGCTCATGCTGGAACTTGAAACAACCACATTTAACTATGCCCGCAGCTTATGCACCCCATTCCCCGCGCTGTCACGGTGCAGAAGCCACGTAGTCACGTTGATGTCACCTGCCAGGTAACGGGACTTAGCAAAGAATTCCTCTGGGACTTCCACTCCGGGACTGGGGTGGGGGGTAGGGTAGGAGGGGGGACTGGTTTTTAGTTCGTCCCGAGAAGGCTGTGTCCCGCTCCCTAAAACCACGGCGGAAGTGGGGCTAAAGCTGGGAGAGTCAAAAGGAAAGTGCGGACGAGCGCGATAAGGCGATCCCAGCAGTGCTCAGTGCATCCAGGGGCGTGGACGCCACGCCGACCTCCTAGCATCTCTGCGGGATCCTGCGGCTTCTAGAGGCTCCCAAAAAGAAGCCGGTGCGATCCAGGACGCAGAGGGCTCAGCGTAGCGCACTTCAGACCTAGTTTTGCGCTCCTATAAAGAACCGTTCTCCTTAGGAGCTCCTTCCACCCCCAATCGGAGGCGGGGACATCCCAGGGATCCAGATCTTTCGGCCTCCGGAAGTCGAAACGGCCCTCAGACACCCGTCTAAGAGCCTAAAACTACCAGGCCACTGTGGCCAAGACGAATGGTAGTAAAAATCATCAGGGGCGTTTTGAAGAATGTATATTCTGGGGCCCACACCCGGGGGAGGCTAATTATAATCGGAGCCAGGACCTGGAAATGTGTATCTTTCCAAGAGCTGATTCAGAGGACGGACCGCCGCAACCTGTGCTCATCCCCCTGAAAGCCTCGCCCTCCCCACCTCTACGCCCGCCTCGGGTCCCAGACCGGAGAGAAACGCTCATTCCCGGAGGTGGGGGGCGGGGGGCGGGGGAGGCTCTAACCTCGCGGAACTGCAGCCCGGGGTCAGTCAGGCCAAGGGGCGCCTCCCCGGCTGCGCCACGCCCCCCCAACACCCCCCCTCTCCGCCCCCGGTCAGACTGGCAGAGCCCCGGTGCCAGTGCGGCACCCCTACCTTTCCCGATGACTTCCAGCAGCTCCTTTTCCTCCTGGGTCAGCTCGCCTTTCTTTATGTGAACCATTGCTCCCGCCAGCTTGAAGGTTATTCTGTTTCTCTGCAAGTGCTGGAAAGAAAGGACGTGTCAGCGTGAGCAATGCCAGCCGCACCGGGGCACCTCGAGACCTGGACACCAGGAGCCCGGCGCGGAAGTGCTGAAGGCGCCTCTCCCTCCCGGGCCGGCGAGCAGCGGGCGAGCTCCGGCGAGCCTCGGGCCGTCCCCGCAGGCCCGGCCGCAGGCCCCGCCCCCGGCGCGGCATTGGCGGCAGCGGGAGGAGGAGCTGCAGGAGGCGGCAGCCCGCGCCTCCCATTGGAACTGCCCGAGGAGGCGCCACCACCTGGAGCCCCGCGGAGGGGGGATTAAATTCCTCTTGCACGTTCGCCACCCGTATCCTGTCACGTTCAGACATTTGGACCCAGGAAACATTCACTAGTCCCTCCGCGGAATGGATGTGTCTGGGTCTGGTGTCGAGGGGGTGTCGACTTCTCCGACGCTCGCTGCATCCCCCCCCCTTTCCCCGAGAGTGGCGCGGCCCGGGCCTGGGGCGGGCTGGAGGCGGGGGCGGCGCGGGAGGCGGGGCTGCGCCGGGCTCCGTGTGTCGATGTCAATGTGTCTGTCCTTCACTCCTCCATTGTCTGCCGCCGTCGCTGCTGCAGCCGCTCCAGCCGCTGCCGGAATCGCCGCAGCCTCCAGCCTCGCGCGTCGCCGCTACCTCCTCAGACAGGTGAGGCGCGACCCAGGTGGGGCAGGGCTAGCGGGGGGTTCTGCGGGAGCCACGGTCGCCGTCCTGCTGGGGGCTTCCACCCGGGCCGAAGCTGGCGGCGAGGAAGCATGTGCCTTCTCGGGCGTCTTCCTGCCTCTCGGTGGGGATGCCTCCTCGCCGCCCCGTACCTGTGCCGCGGCATCCGTGCCCCGGAGGGAAGACCTAGCACTCGCCACGTTGGTCCGCCGGGGCGGACCCCGGCCAGTGTGCGGGCCGTGGCCGGCCACGCGGTGGGAAGTGGCGGGTGCACATCTGGTGCGTGGCGCCGCCGGGTTCGGCTCCCGGGGAGACTGGGGCTGGGGCGCTGGGCTAGGGGTGCGGTGGCGAGAAGAGCTCCCCTTTACGAGCTAGGTGACCGCGTGACGAGGATACTCCCGGGGGAAGGTAGTTTTCCTTTGGCAAGCCTCAGCCCTTCTCACTCCCCCTGCCCCCCAAATCACTACTTGTCATCTCCAGTGGTCTCTGTGGAAGCTGTGGAAGACGACCGAATCTCCTCGCCCTGCGCAGCCTGTTAGGGATGTTAAGGAGGAAATTTACACTTGGACTAATACTCCGCTTATGAGACGGCCTGGGAGAGGGGAGGAGAATGGGCCGCCTCACTCTGCTAGAGTTCGCCAGTCTCTTTGTAACTCAGATGTTGAGATTTATGGAAATTGGGAGGGGAGAGGAAAGGGCGGAGATTAAATTAGTTTTACTGTCTATATATAGCCTTAGATTAGCCTCTTAATCCAGTCTTTATTCACCTTCTGTGAGCGACCTGGAGCTTCGACCATAGGTAGCTAAAGGTGTAAGAACAAGTGTATATCCTCCTGTGGCTTAGAAACAAGACTTCCTTGCTAATATGAAGTCAGTCATTCCTCCAGCGCGCGCATCCATATTTACGGCGTCACTGAAAGCTTCCTTAGAAATTAGTGTTTACGTTTTTAACTTGCTTTTGTACAGATTAATACTGATGTTTTTCCCAAGACCCATGTGTATCAAAAAGAAATATTTGAATAATTATCTAGATGTTTTTGGTTAAGCATCCACACCACCACTCTCCACAGTGCTGTATATGAAATGAAATGCATTTTCCCCTGGCCTTATGCCTTCGTTTTTTTTCCCTGAAGCACTAACACTTCTGAAATTTTGGAATATGTTCATCATTATTCCTGCCTTTAACAGAAATCTTTCCTAAACTCCAGCTGTTCTCATTTCTAATGCTTCATCTTTAGAGGCTGGGACAGATCTGAGCTAGAACATCTCGCATGAAAATGGTTTGAAATTATTCATCTCAGTGTATAACAAAGAAACTTTTGTTTGACGATTTAATAATGGTGTGGCTGTTCAGACAAGAGTATGGCTTTGAGAGTGGACAATCATTTGTAACACAGAATGCTGTTACTGCCACAGTTACAACTGATTTACAACAGTATTATACAGAAGAAACCTAAGGCAGTGCTTACAGAGTAACCTCCTTTAACATGTGTGATTTACCATCTTACACCAAATACATGGCCACAATTGGGTGTGTCGTTGCCAGTATTTCCATCTCTTCTGCCAAATTGGGGCCATGGTTACTTGAAGGTCACACCTGTTTGTCTCACTGGGATTGTCAGTTCCTCAAGGCTGGTAACTTATTATCTATTTTCTTGAGGCCTTATGGCACCTGCTGTCCTCTGTGAATACATTACTTTAATAAATTTGTGGTCAGTGACATTAAAGACAAAAGTTAACCTCTCCTTAGAAATTCAGATAAATGAGCTTAAATTTCTAGAAACATATATAATGAATAGTATTCATAAGATGGATCACATTAATCATTTTGTACATTTTAAATAGTTATATAGGGAAAAGATTAGCTAATGAGCTATACCTTTAGACTTTTCTTATCCTTAGAATGTATTCAAATCAAGTAAGTTTGTCTATAATAAAATAGACACTGGGCCTCCCCGGTGGCGCAGCAGTTGAGCGCTGGGTTGCGAAGCTGCCCGCAGCCTCTGCTGCGCCGGTTCGATACCCGGCTGCTCCCCGGCCACTGAAGGAGAGTCCCACATGGCGCACAGACCTCTCCTGCCGCCCGCTGCTCCCCTCAGCAGTGTACTTCGGTCCTTCTGCCTGCTCTGCTCCCTGCTCTGGCTCTGGTGAATTCTCTCACCCTCCCGTACTTCTGACTGTACCCAGTGCATGTATAAACAAAACAAATAAATAAATAAATAAATAAAACATGCCTCTATAAAAAAAATAAAATAAAATAAAAATTAAAAAGATAATAAAATAGACACTACTCATTGAGTATTTAGTGTATGCTAGATATTCTACTAGATGCTTTGTATGGAATTATTTTAATTGTTATATTGATCCAGCAATTTTCCAGTGTTATTCCTATTTCTGCAAATGAAAAGAAAGAAACTAAAGGAACTTAATTTGCCTTATGCCCCCGCAGTTAGGTAGAGTCATTATCAAATTTGGAACCTAGATTTGTATCTAAAAGTTTTTCTCTTTCTGCTTTTCTCTGCCCAGTGCTTGGCAGTAAAGGGGAGGATTATGTATTCTTTTACTCAGCCAAGAGATAACACTTCATTTGGTTCAGTTTGCCAGAGGTACAAAAATCTCCCTTGTGTTTCTTTTGCCAATCCCTTTTTCATGCCCTAAAACCATGGCTTCTATTTCTCTCATATCCACCCTGAACTATTTTATGTGTTGTAAGCATATTACCACTGTTTCTTTGTTTTTGTAATAGAAATGAGAGCATCCTAACACACACTTTGCCTCTGTGTAATGGAATTTGTGTTATGTTTTGGTCTCTTTTGTTTCTTTTTTCTTCTTTCAAAGAATAATTTCTGAAATTCTGTGCCCTTTCATCTCTCTTCTGCTGCACCACCCTAGACCTCTCCTGACCTGCTGCAGTGGATTCCTAACTAGCCTGCTTCTCTCACCTCACACCATCCAACCAACTCAAGGAATTGCCAGTCCAGTAAACATTGAACAACTATCATCCACGCAAGGGTGAGGCATACTCTATAAACACAAAACTGATTGACTTGCAACAGGTCAATGGCTTTCTACTGGCTACAGAATAGAGACCCAGGTCCTGGAAGGCTCCAAGTTTTAGTCCCAGCCAGCATTTCCAGTCAGCCAGCCCCTCCCACAGGCTCTGCTTTAAGGCACCACTCTGCTGTTTCCCTAACTTGCCAGTAATTTCCACCCCTTTGTTCCTGTTTTTTGCTTCCTGGAATGACCTCCCTTCCCTCTTCACTGAGTCTTTCTCCACCCCAGATCTGATGAACTGTTTGACACTCACAATACTGCTTAAATGTAACCTCTTCCCTCCAACATTCAGGATTACTTCTTCCACCCCATCTGGTGAGGGAAGCACAGACACTAATAAACTCATTTATTCATGTCCCTCAGCAAGGGGATAAGTAAAATATTTACAAGGAGTTGCTGGAACAATTATGGACATCCTCCATATCTCTCCTCCCTTAAGAGCCTACTGTCTCCTCCCCAAAACTAGCATCATTGCTTCTTTGCTTTGAATCGACAATATCTAAATCAAGATCTTTTTCATTTTGTTAGTTTGACTAGATTATAAATTCACTAGGTCTATTTTACCTTTGTTTCTCCAGATTGTAATCCAGGGCCTTGCACCTCAGGTATGCTCAGTACAGATGGAGTTCAATTCAGTTTGGTCTCTACATTATTTTAGGTGGATTTGTTTCCCTACTTGACTAATCCTTCCTGGCAGTGTGAGGTGATGTGACAATAAGCACACAAATTCATAACCAAGGGCAGAAGGTCTTTAAATGTTTTAGGTCTCAAACTGCTTCACATTCTGATAAATGCTATCAACCAAAAAAATAAAAAAGGCTCTTGTGCATGTTACAGAATTTGAATGCCATTTCTGAATTCCCCATTAAAGCCCCTGACCTCCAGTTCTCTGCTTCAAGAGAATACTGTTTCCTTTTTATTGCAGGGGAATAGCTAATTTTGGGGACTCAGAGCTATTGGAATTTTTTTTCCTTGATATTTGTCTTTTCTTAGACTTAAGTACCATTTCCTGAGTAAGAGATTTAATTTTAAGGAATATTTCCTTTCAGCTGTGAAAATTATGGTTATATTTCTAAAAGATCCCTGCTCTTTAGAAATGTATTATTAAAGGAGGGAATAATCATGACATCAGATTTGCTTCAATATAATGTGTGACAATGAGAGACAGGGGCTGAGTAAAAGTATAAATGAGACAAAGTTGCCTGTTGTGAGTGATTGAAACTGGGTGATAAGTACATTGATTTCTTCATTCTGTTCTACTTTTGGATGCTTGAAATTTTCTGTAATGAAATTTTGAAAAGGAAATTTTGAAAGTATTGCAGTTTTAGAAATTCTTGTTTTTTTAACAAAATATAAGAAAATCAACATGAATACAAAAGATCTTTCTCTATAGTTGGAATTTAGTTTATGCAATTCATTTGAATGTTAAAACAGTTGCGCCTAAATCTGCAAAAGATTGTCTCATGAACAATGCACTTCCATAAACTGTTCACATCACATTTTATCTTCTCCACAAAATTAAAAGGTAGGTGGCATTTCTCAGTGCTTGTGTCACAGGCTTATGAATATCTTACTGGCAGCAAACCTTCATCATTTTTAGAGACTGAAAAGGTAATCTGTAGACAAGTCTGAACAAGGGGTGCACATATATTTAGCTTAACTGAGAAAATCAAGATGTGAATGAAGTGAAGATACTGGTTTTCTTCTATGTTTCATAAACTACCTCATTCCAGAAGTCATTTCCAAAAAGCATACCAAAAGTGTTGTAAATAGTATCAACATTATTAGGATAAGTGCACTAATGTAGGAAAGTCAGTAGCAGGTTGTATCTGCAAGGTTCCTTTTCAGAATTGTTTACCTTATAACTTCATAACATATATGTCTTATGTTTGTTTATTTTATATAGTTTGGACTTATTAAATGTTAACGTTTCCCCAAAGGCCAATGTGTAGTTTTTTTGTTTCATTTACAACATGTCTTCTAGACTTTGAAGTTTTCTTTTTTTTCTTATTTTTTTTTTCAGTTTGTAATAAAGCTTTAAAACCAAGTCTTAACAATGTCTGAGGACAATGTAGCCAGTCTACTATCAATGCCAGATAATGTCAAAGCACACATTAGTTTATATCCAACTTCAGCTCGTATTTATTTTATTTATTTTTTGTTTTGTTTGCATATTTATTTTAGATATATCACTCTGGAATTTAAAACTTTTATGTTGGTGCTTCTGAGTATAATAAAACTGTTCCAGTAATTAAAAATAGAAAGCTAGTTCTACATCAGAAGGAAAAGGGTATCATTTACCTTCTCAATAAATACTTCAAAGCTAGAAAATTGGTATTATTCTCTCTTGTCATTTTGTTATCTATTGTGAAATTTTGTTAGACCCAACAGACAAAGCTGCTCTTCAAACTACACTCATCAGCCTCTGGGTAAACTCTCTTCCTGGTCTGTTGATTGTGGAGTAAAGCTGCTCTGCTCCGCTAAGCAGCCTCTTCTGATCTGGGAGATAATGATTGTGGATGGTCCCAAGACACAGCCAAGCCTGGCCCTAGACCTGACTCCTGGTTGCAACCTCCAGCCTCTGTGATTTTTCAAGGCAATTTCCCTTGCCTTTTTAGTTTCTTCATTTTTTGAAAAATAGAGATACTAATCAAACTTACAGGGTGATTTTGAGGATCTTTAAGGATACCCTGTGAACTATAAAATGTTATATAAAAATGAAGCATTATTTTTAGGACCAATTCTGTTACATTTGTACAGTTGGGAAGCATATGAATAACACAATTATAAGCTTCCTTGTTAAATCATTTCAAAGTGAAAATTGTATAGTCATGCATATGTACCCATAAGCCATCATCCTACATTTTGGAAGATAAAAATTATTTTTAAAGAGAGACTTTTTCCTAAAAGATATAATTCCAATAATTTTTATCTCAGGATTTGCATTGTTTTTTATGTAAATAAGAAAGAGCTTGGTGTGCATCTGTTATGTTCAAGGAATCGCAGAGGATAAGACATAGTCTTTGTCTTTGAGGTTTCATACTCTGCTCCTGGAGAAGAGGGCATTCCCTAAAACAACAGGATCTAAAGTAATCATCTAGCCCTACCCTGCTCTTGTCAGCCTTTCAGAGCAAGCACCTTTCACAACTTTCCTAGCCTGCAGTCTGGTTGCCAATCATTCAGCTTTATTTAAACAATGTTGTTATCCACCCAACCTCCCTTGCTCCTGGAAAACCCTCTTCCATCTTTTACTGCATCAAATTTTATTCAGATCCTTCTCAACTCAAATGACCTCTCCACAAAACCTTCTCCAGTCCCCAGTTAGAGCTTGCAAACACAAATGTGGATCCAGAATGCGTGGAACTCAGTGGCAAGGTTGATTCGTGGAGAAAATGAGTCTGAAAGAATTGGTGAATATATGGGCAGCTGAGCCAGAAAATGGATAGCTGCCCAGTGAGAACAACCCTCAAGAAAACAGCTCTATCATAAGATATTGTAAATATTTGAAAAATAAGTATTGACCATACTGAAACTGATTCATTCTAAGGTATGTTTTCCTTAATATGCCAACTTTTTAAAATCTTAAAAGTAGGTTATATTTTAAAATACACTTGGATGATGTGTTCTTTATCTCACTAATTTACAAAATGTGGTACTCCATGTTTAAATTAAAAATTATAAACCAGTATCTTCAGTATTGGTAGTAGCGGGAAAGTTGATAATGGACATAAGAAATCAGAAAAAAAAAATACACTTAAAATTTGTATTTATTGTCTTTGAATACAAAATGTTTTCCTATTTATTCAGTATAGTTAGAATATGAATAAATATCCAAAACAGCTCAACAATGAGTAGGAAATTCTTTGTGAAATTTATTTTGAATCTCTGATCCACATTTTATTTTAAAGGGATTTTAGTACTCATCATTCTCTCAATTTGATTTTTTTTCTATTGATCTGCTCTAGTGTTTTTGATACTTTTATTGATAATTGAAATAAAGACACTGCTAAAACAATCAAACCTGAGAGATCTACCTCAGGAATTTAATAGTTAGAATTACATGTATTATTTTAATGCAGATTTGTAGTTGTCACTAGGCATTTCTACAGCATTTTTCCTTTGAATCTATTAGGGAAAAAATATGAATTTAAAATAAGTTCCAAATTAAAAATATATATATAAAACATCTACCTATATTAGCAAAGCCTGTACAAAAATGCTTTTCATTCTTAGCGCACTCTGATTTCTGTATTGAAGCTCTGTGTTTCTTGACTTAGCTAAAGATCTTTAGGGCAGTTGGGTGCCAAGTGGAATGATTTGACCTGTTCTAAATTTAGCATATGCTAAGTGAAGAGAGCCAAAAATGTTGTGATAGTCTTACTTACAAACTATCACTTTGAAAATAAAGGTTTAAGTAAACTCACTGAATGAACCATTCTTTTGGCAAATGCCAAAATAACAATGCTTTCATTCTTTATAAATTTTTAATGTCAGGTGTATCCTTTGATTTTATTATTAATTTATATCAAAAAAGAACAAAAATACAGTAACACATACAAAAAATAGCAATCAACATTAACATTAAAGATGGTATAATCCTTTGACTTGAATTCTTAATTATAGAAATATGAGTATTTTGATAGGAAAACAATTTAAATCTGTAAGATGTAGAATTATGGTTTTGCATCATGTCTCAAATTATTTTTTCTTAGATGAGGACTTTAAAAATAATTATTAGATGTCCTTTTTTGTGAGGACTTCTAAATAAATTTCAAAAAAAAACCACTACACAGGGGTGAGTAATAATTAGGGATACTAACTCAAGTACCCTAAAGGATGTATCATTAGCCACTATGATATTCTATTGCATTCCTCTTCTTTGTATAGTAACACAAAGGACTTTAAGTTTTTTCAAACTAACCTCGATTGCTTGCTGGATTTACGATCATTTCTAAGAAAAAAAGAACATGACATGTTTTCTTGGTATATATAATAGAATGAAGTTACTATAAACAGGAAGGAGAACCGCGAGTTGATGGTACAGATGAAACTGCTGGCTAGAGGAAAGGGATGTAGCATTGGTGTTTAAGAGTGTGAAGATTGTGTTTTTATTCAAGTTAAACCTTCACAGGAAACAGTTTGACAACAGACTCCTGTAGCACTGGAAACCATGGTGCCATAAATTTCCTACTATTTATGTCCTTAAGTGGCAGGATTTTTGTTAAATCTTCTAACTAAGGGGTTTTTTTTCCTTAATAAAATTCCAAGAACTGTTTGGCATTTTGGAGATAACATATGCTAATTCAGTTTATCCAAGTGCTGAACTAGACTTTAAAATTAATATTTATGCTTTCCTCTAATTGTAAACCATAAAATCTATGAGGCAAATAATGAAAAAGCTAGCAGTCAGAATGCAGTGACTTTGGTTGAAAGGACATCCAGTAAAGACTGAGTTGATCAGATTCTAGCCTTGACTTCCCATGTATGTAAGTTACCAGATGGGCTGGAATTTTTCTCCTTTGATATCTGCTGTATCACCAATGTGAGAATGGAACGCTTGACCTCAGGCAACCGTTGAGATATCTCTGAGGCTTACCAGGGTGTTTGATGAGGGTCTGGGTTTAGAGCTGTGATTTTCAAAGTGTTCCATGATATCACAGATACCAGCTATAAGTTAAAAAGTAAAAGCACATTTAATTATTAAAATGTTGCTAAACACAACTGCAACTCAAATGCATCATATAATGTATTTTAACATACTGGACACTGAATTCTTAACTCAATACCAGATGTTTATGCAGCTTTGTGTGGATCAAAGCTTCTTATGCTAGAAAGTAAATATCATGCAACTTGTCTAATAGGTCCCTGCTGCTTCCTATTGACTAGTTCCAGATGTATCTTTGATACATTCATGTGAGTACAAATGAATGATTTTTTTTTTAAAGATTTATTTATTTATTTATTTATACAAGCTCTGGGTACAGTCAGAAGTGCGGGAGGGTGAGAGAATTCACCAGAGCCTGAGGAGCGGGGAGCAGAGCAGGCAGAAGGACCGAAGTACACTGCTGAGGGGAGCAGCGAGTGGCAGGAGAGTTCTGCGCGCCATGTGGGACCCTCCTCTGGTGGCCGGGGAGCAGCGGGGATCGAACCGGCGCCACAAAGGCTGTGGGCAGCTTCACAACCCAGCGCTCAACCATTGAGCCATCAGGGAGGCCCTACAAAGGAATGATTCGTTGTATGGCTGAACCTTTTTCAAAAGTATATTGAGAGCGTTTATAGTTCTGCAGTGGTCTTTGTTAATTTTCTCTTTTTATGTGGTTCACTCCTATAGAATTGTGACGGGGAGTATATAGTTCCATGTCATAGTATACTGTTCCATCACATAGCATAATGTCCCAAATAAGTCCTAGGCTCTCATGAAATAGACACATGTATCATACATAACTGTGTGCGTATCATATATAACTCTGTGTGTATGTGTACCTTTAAATAGAACTTCATGGCTTGATAAGCTTGAGAAGGTTCCTTCCTGGGAGGATAGAGGCAGAAGTAGCTTAGTTGAAAGAACTCAACATTGAGGAGATATGTTATAACTCCTGCCCATCACCACCTTTTGTTTCTTAAAGGTCCATTACCATGTTTTTTAAATAGTTGATAAAAAGCGAAGTTCTCTGCTGATTGCCAACCTAGGGTGTTTTTTTTCCTAGAAGATTCTTTTTTTCTCTCCTTGATTAAAGTACTGTGAAGACAGTTTCTGAACTCCTTATCTTATAGATCTATTGTACATCCCACAGCATTTTGTAGTTATTCAGTAAATACTGGATGATTATTTTGTTGATTAACTGAAAATAGATTACTGTTTGGACATGATGTTGCTCCAAGCAAAAAAAAATAAAAATAAAAATAAAATAAAATACTGTGAAGAGAGGAACACATTTTAATGCCCCTTTCCTTAATCATTTATCTTCAAACTTCCCATTTGAATTAGTAGTCAAAGTCTCCCATCAGTATTATCTAATAAAACTCACTTCAGTAAATTACTGACTTATTTTCTAGCATTTAACACAATTCCCTGTCTGTAAAGACTTTTTTTTAGAGCAGTTTTAGGTTCACAGCAAAATTAAGAGAATAGTACAGACTTCCCATGTGCTGTCTGCCCCCATATATCCATACCTTTCCCCATTTTATCATCCTCCATCAGTGTTACAAGTGAATGTTTGTGAGGCTGCATGGAATGTTTGATAGAGGTCTGGCACATACTAGATACTCAACATAAATATTCAACTCATTTTCGAAATGCACATATGCCTATTGGTGTAATCTTAGAAAAGATGATTTTTTCTATAAGTATGTATGCCCCCCCCCAGAAAAAATGGAGGATTATACTATATGTTAATATGTGTTCAGTGGTCATTAGTGAAAATCATAAATACAGGAACTTTTTCTCCATGTTTTCCTCTAATTTTTCAACAGTGTGCATAATGAACTGGTTTTATAATCTTTGATTTTTAAGGACTTGTGTTAAAACATTTTTTCTATGACAGGTATTAATATTTTTTATGTCTTTAGTAAATAGTCAAGTGGTATGCTTTATAATACATAAATTGTGTGACCACATATTAATGAGATAAATAAACAATGATAATATAAAACCATAACTTGGTAAGTATGGACCCTAGAATTCATCACCTTATGAGGGTATATATTTACTCTATTGGTAATTCAGTTGACCAATAAATATTTTAAGTTGCTTTTTGAAAAGTACATTATCGCCTTAGAATGCTTTACACAAAAATCAGGCTTACTCCTTTAAAAGTACTGTTACTACTCAGCTTTTTATTTTGGATTCAATATTTTATTAAAAAATATGCACAAAAAGAGCATACATTAGGAGTCTATGGTATGTTATATGTTGAAACACACATACTGACTAACTTCAAAATGTCTTTTTGCAGCAGATTAGACTGAGTTACCTCTGGTGGTTTCCGAAAATTAAATCCTCCACCAAACAATTACATTTCTCATCACTGAAGATAATGGAAAGAATGTCCTGTAGAGTGGAGAAAATTCTAAAAGGAGTTTATAAACTTATTAATCAAAAGGGAGTTTGGTGCATAACACCAATATTAGTTTAATGTATACTTATCCTGTATTGAAGAAAAATTAATTTGATGGGTAACTTCTGGAATATGTATTTTTAATTAATTAGGTTATATAGAAAAATAAGACTTATTTTAAAACATTAAAAACCTTTTCTGTTCAGGAACTTAATTTTTTCTTTTAGGTATTTGTTTTAAATTAGTGGTTAGAACTTACTTTTAAACACCTCATGTCTTATTTTGTGTGCCTGCACATATTTTTAATTTAGCTGTTAACTTTATTCTTTCCATAATGGTGATTTTTTGTAATGTTTAGTCTCATTTTACATACTTCTGCATTTCTCTTCAATCAAGGCTGTAATGTAGAAGACTATTCCCATGGCAGAAATAATGTAGGTAGTGTAGAATGTGGCTAAGCAATTCATAGCTCACTTATGCCAAGGACTTTTGAAGTTTATGAATGTGAAGAATAAAGAACCCCCTCCTCTGATGTAGCAGTAAGGGCATTAAAAGTCATTTTGTACCCAGGACATCCAAACACAAGGCAATACATTAACCAGAATAATGTATTATAAACATCTTCAAATCAAGAATTGAGTCTTCCCCCACCCAGATTGTGTGCTCAATACAGCAAGGTTATTTCCTACTTCATAGCTGGCCAAATTCTGAAAAATATAGAAAGTTTTATATTTCTTTGTGGCAAGCTTTATTCCTGTTAGTCCCAGAAAATGTAGTCACCCCACCCTCAGCCCCCCACCCCAGTTCAGATTTGTGGGCTTTTTTACCTCCGTAAGTTGTTCCTCTTGCCCAACTTCATTTCCTAAAATATGTAGGAAGACCAATGTTTGCCTTTGCTCCATGGTCCTATACATAGAGATTTGCTTTGATTTCTGTGCCAGTTGAGAGTAGATTGTATATTCTTTACTTCTTATTACTTATCCCATATGATTTGTGTGTATTTCCTATGAATAAAATACTTCTCATGCAGAACCAATGTAGTAGTAAAATTCAGTGAATTTAGCTTAGTTATATACTTCCTACTATAGTCTATACACCAATTTCATCAATTATCCCAGTAATGTATTTTATATTATCTCCCCCAATACAGAACTCACTCCAGTATTGCAAACTGCATTTAGTAATGTCCTTTTGGGTTTTTTTTAATCTGACAGTTCTTTATTCTTTGTTTATTTAATACCTTGACATTTTTAAAGAACACAGACCAGGGCTTCCCAGGTGACGCAAGGGGTTAAACACCGCACTGTGAAGCAATTTGTAGCCTCTGCAGCGTGAGTTCAATTCCAGGCCAGCCAGGGAGCAACCCACATGGTGCAGCTGACCTCTCCTGACTCACCCGCTGCTCCCTTCAGTCAATCTGCCTGTTCTGTTCCCCATTCTGTCTCTGGTGAATCCTCTCACCCCTCCACATCTCTGACCTGTACCCAGCTCTTGTATTTATAAATAAATCAATCTTTAAAAAAAAAAAAAAAGAACACAGACCAGTTGTTTTGGTAAGTACCCTAGATACACATTTGTTTCTGGGTGATTAGATTCAAGTCATGCATTTTTTTGATATCTTGTCCTTAGTGGTACTGGTTGTCTTTTGGTTAAGGTGTTACCTTGTTTCTCATTGTGCAGTTATGAATTTTCCTTGTGCAATTTATGTGAAGATGCTTTGAGGCTAATATCCGGCAATTACCTGGGCATGCGCATGTGTACACACACGTACACACGTACACACACACACAAGATTTAGCACATTGGCAAGTCTTATAAGAATCAAATTTTTGGTATGATAATTGCAAAATATTGATTTTCCAACTCCTTTCCTTATTTTTCCACTGAAAGAAAACCTTTCCCTTATGCCCAATTACTCCCTTTTCCCTTGTGCACTGATACATTTGCTTTCTCTAAAATGAAAGTTATGTTTATAGTTCTACAGATTGTTTTTTATTCAATGGCATATTATCCGTTGCTTTTTTTTATTATTTTGGTGCTCAGATTATCTCAAGTTCAGCCAAAATTGTCTCCAAGGTGATTTTTATGTCATTTGATTAAGAGTAGAGAGTGGTATTTAGTTTCTGTGGTATGTCTCTCTTATGAACAAATAATAATTCTTGTGACTATTTTTAGTTTGATTGAACTTAGGAATTAATTCCAAAAGGCTAGAAGAGGTTAAATATTTTTTCATTTAAGCATACAATTTTCTAATTATACTGGCTATATAGATATTTATATATATAAATATATAGATATAGATATAAAACATATGCATATACATATATAAAATATGATAAGTTTAAGCTAGGAAGAGTAAAATGCTGCTTGAACCCACTGCTTATGTTGACTGTGTTACGTATTAGTGAATTTTATATAGCTAAAATTATGTCATGTATACAGAATTTGTGTTTTTGCTGTTTCTACTTAGCCTGTAATTGTTTTCTACAAGTCATAAAAATTACACTATTTAATTTTTCAATAACATTGTATTTTAAGGTTCCACCTTTCCTTGTCTTTTTATTCTCATTATTGCAGTCTTAAGCAAAGGGAAAAATTTGTCTCCTACCTCCCTCCTCAAATTCCACATTATTGCATCCTCCACTTTCCCCCAGAATATCACAGAAAATATCCACACAGCAATACATCTAATAGTATCAAAGACTGGGAAGAGTATTTATTTTGTACATACTAATTGTACTTTTGATTTAGTTATGGCAAGACTCTCAGTGATAAATTGTTTTCTCTAAATTGACATCAGTGTTTGGCAAATAGAATCAAGTCATTCAGTAAAGTATCCACCTGCTCACTGCTCTGGTATATTTAGAATTATATGCACAGTTTTCATCTCTTGAAAGCAAGGACCATCTCTGGTTCTACCCACCATTGCATGTAGTACTTGTCAAACTTGGCACTACAGAAATTTTATATCAGATAATCCTTTGTTGGGAGGGGTTTCTTCCTGTGCGTTGTAGACTATTTAGCAGCATCCCAGCCTTTACCTAGTAGAATTCAGTAGCAAAATTTCTTCATTCTCCCCCCTTGCCTCCGCAGCCTGACAAACAAAAATGTCTCTAGACATTGCCAAATGGCCTGGAATGCGGGTGAGGTGGTGCAGGATGGGGAACAAAATAACCCTTGTGACCATTGCTGTAGTATAATGCTGACACACAATAAGCTTTCTGCAGAATACTTGATAAATTAATAAATATATTTAACTACAACTAGACATTTAAGTATTGGACATTTCCTCCAAATCTTTGTAATTTACAACTGGAATTATATGTTTACAATCATTACTGCAATCGTGTTGTCTTGTACACAAAGGTTCTAAAGGTCTTAACTTATCTAGAGTGAAGTTTTCAGGTATTTTACTATAAAAACTCTTTTATATTTGAAAGAATGAGTTTTCTAAAAACCAAAATAGGCTACAATATGTGTAGTGTGTGTGTGTTTGTGTTTTTCAAAATGTTGATACAAAAATGACATCAAGATTAGACCATCTGGAAGTTTGAATAAGCCTGGTCAGTTGGTGGGGGCAAGGAAGAATGTGGGAGAGATTCCATCTGGGGAAAGTATAAGGGCAAAAAAGGGAATGTATATGCCCAAGGAGACTTTTTAGAGATTGCTTTAAGTAGAAGGCATGAGTTGATAAATGGGTGAAATTTTTTTTAGGACTTAATTTATACTTAAAATTTTTTTTAAAATAACTTTGTTGAGATTAGTAACATATGACTGTCTTTATTTATATAAAAAGGTTGTAAAGGAAAAACCAGCATTCAGAATTAGATTACTATAATAACAAGTTTAAAATGCTAAATAGTTTTAGAAATGTTATTATGAAAATTTTATCATGCCTTTTTCTTTTTTTTTTTTTTTTTAATAGAGGCATGTTTTTATTTATTTATTTATTATATTTGTTTGTTTGTTTTGTTTATACATTCACTGGGTACAGTCAGAAGCGCGGGAGGGTGAGAGAATTCACCAGAGCCAGAGCGGGGAGCAGAGCAGGCAGAAGGACTGAAGTACACTGCTGAGGGGAGCAGCGGGTGGCAGGAGAGGTCTGCGCACCATGTGGGATCCTCCTCCGGTGGCCGGGGAGCAGCCGGGGATCGAACCGGCGCCGCAGAGGCCGTGGGCAGCTTCACAACCCAGCGCTCAACCGCTGCGCCACCGTGGAGGCCCTGTCATGCCTTTTTCTTAAGAAAGATTTAGGTTAATATAGTTAACGCTTAGGACTTTTTTCTCAACACAATTCCTTTGAGCTTTGATGATTTTTTTCCTTAAAAGGTAGCTGTTTAGCAGCTTAAGACTCCACCATTAATGTTCCTCATTGAAAACTATACTTGTAAATTTTTGAGTAGAGAATTATTAATGATTCATGCCTTTTAAGATAGATATGTTTGTCCCTTTCTGTCATTCAAAATAAAAATGAAGGGGATATGAGTAAATAGTAATATTTTTATTTCAAAGAAAGGAATATTTGATTTTATTTAGAAACAGCTATTTTAAATTGTTTCAATCTTTTTCAATTATAAGTACTAAAATTTACATAGAATTTGCTAGGGGGTATAATGAAGCTTTTTGTAGAGGCAAAGTGATCTTGATTATGGAGAGACTTTAAAAAAAGCTTGATGAGGGCCTCCCCTGGTGGCACAGGCGATTGAGCGCAGTGCTGTAAGGTGGTCCGCAGCCTCTGCAGCATAGGTTCAATCCCAGCCAGCCTGCGAGATACCCACATGGCGCAGCAGTCCTTTCCTGTCTCGCCTGCTGCTCCCCTCAGCAGTGTATTTCATCAGTCTGCCTGTTCTGTTCCCTGTTCTGTCTCTGGTGACTCCTCTCACCCTCCAGCACATCTGGCCTGTACCCTGGCTCTTCTATGCATGAATAAATAAATCTTTTTAAAAAAAAAAAAAAGCTTGATGAGGATATTAGAGGATTGTGGGCAACATTTGTATGGTGTTATTGAGGCATATATTTGTTTTATTGGTTTAGAGTGTTAATAATTTAAACTTTTAGAGCAATTTAATTATTCTTGCTTTTGAGAGGATGATACTACAGTGTTATCAACCCAAGTGGTTTTTGGATATGACAATTTTCTGTAGAGAATTGTGTGATGTTTGTTCTTGCACTTTGTATTTTAATGGAGAGAAGAATAATTTATAGTTATGGAAAATTTTTAGCTTCCTCTTTTTATGGTAGATTATTTCACTCATTTGGAATATAGAATAAAACAATTCTTAAAACTTGCTACTAAACACAAAGAAATTTACAAAAAACTGTTACAGTGAAGTGACTCAATTGTCTCTCAAGTCTTGTGTGCTAGTGCTACTGTATTGTTATAAAACATTATAATTTGAGGAGCTTGCTGCCTTACAATTTTTATTATCTTGAAATTAAAAGTCTTTTTCCTTGCTTTCAGTAATTAGTGCATATAGAGAGTTTCACTAGAAGTATATAGTACCTTTTCTTTCTGTAGCCATATAATTGTTCCTCAGAGCTACTTTATTTGAAAAATATTAACTTAAAAAAATCTTTTTTAAGATACATTTTCACTTTTTTATCATATTTGTTTGTTGGCCTTAGGAATACCCTAGACCAATTTGCCCAACAAAATAAATAACCACTAATTCTTTAGTTACCCGGTCACACAAGCCACATGGGCTTCCATTTAGAAAACTACAAGGGCTCAGTACATGGGCCTAGCATCTACCATATTATTGTAGCTCTAGAACTTTTCCATCATCACAGACAGTTATATTGGATACTCTATTCTAGAATAGGAGTTGGTAAACAGCAATATACAAAACTAATTTTGCGTATAAGGTTTTATCAGAATACAAACATGACCATTGTTTACATACTATGTATGATTTTTTTCAGGTTGTACTAGCAGATTTGAGTTGTTGGAACAGAGACTATGTGGCCCATCCATCCTAAGACATTTTCTCTCTGTCCCTTTACAGAAAAATTATGATCCCTGTTTCAGAACATACATTTTCATGAAGTTGAGGCTGTTTAAATAGCATAGTTATTATATCCTAGCCTATATTAGTACCATAACATGTTATATAAGGCAGGTTATCATAGTTCAAAGATAAACCATACCCAAAGAGTCTGGTTCAAGAATAGAGTATTAGGCCAAACATATGGATTATGAGGTAAGAACAGTCTTTTCTTTATGGGAACTGAAAGGTATGCTCTTCTCTGGTAGATCAGATTATTTTCAAAGTGGAATGAATTAAACAATATCCTGAAAGAAAGAATAGTCAATATGCAAGGTGTCAATCTACTCAAAGTGAGCTGTGCAACTGTCAGAATTAGCACACAGTTGCCAGGAGGCCCATCCATGATACTGACCCAATATCACATTTGGGTCCAGAGCTGTTTGGGACTTAAGGGTGGACTCTGCAGACAACACAAGGTCAGTTAGAAGATTAATAAAGTAAAGTGGGGTGAAATTCATCTAGTGTATTTTACATGAAAATCTTTCAATTAAACTTTTCTATTTTTATATAAATAAAATTAGTCAAAGATGTTTATTAATGGAGTACCTCATTTCTGATATTTGATTGGATCATATTGGTATTTAATAGTCTTTTTTTAATCTTGTAGAATATTTAAGAAATGTACTCTCTTAAATGACATGTGAAATACTTAAATTCATTTTGTTTTACCGTTTTACACCTAATGTTTTCAACTGTTCTAACCCATGTTGCTGTTTCATTTGTGTGTGTGTTTGGCTTATAGTTTTCTGAATGGTAGCCAGATCTTCATGATGTATTATGGTTGTACCCCAGACAAATTTGACTTTGAGGAATCCATTAAACTCTGATTTTTTTAATTACATATTTTTAGTTGATTTCAAGTTGTACATTGTCATATAGTCTAATAAAAGTAAGGTTTTAACATTGGCCTAAAAGAATTGTCTTTGTTATTTTGTGAGGGTTAAACTGGCACAGTTTCTAATTCAAAGTGCCCTTGCTTCTCCTCAGCTAGGGCTTCAGTGAGTGCCTTATAAAGGCTGACCCTCACAGGAGCAGATTATAGTGTAGAACGAGAAGCTAAATTTAGAGGTAAGCCAGGCCTCTGCTCCAAATAGTAACAGCTAGACTTTTGGTAAACAGAATATCTTCATTTAGTCTTTCTGTACTAGTAGGTGAGTCTTTCTTTTTACTTGTGGTGTTGTATATCACAATTTTTGCATACATTTTTATATTTACATGTTATTATGTTATTTTTTTCACCTAGAATGTAGTGAAAGTTTGAAAAACAAGCTCATATAACTGGACTGTGAAGAAATAGACTTTTGTGTTTAGAACTGAAGAAAATGTAAACAAAGCTGAAGATTTCTAAAATAGAATTCTCTTGTAAGTAGGTTGTGTTTGGTGGTAATTCTCCATTAGCAGAAACAGATAGTTAATTAGGGATTTCTGTACATTTCTATTCTGTATCCTAAGATAAAACTTAGGACTCACACTTTAGAATCTTATTTAAATTTATTACAAAACAAAAGTATCTTTGGCAGCGTGTAACTCCTTTTCGTGCATATTCACCTAATAGTGAAGTTTCAGACTTCTTTAGTTTTGCATCTATTTTGGTTTTATGTCTCACTACGAGATGTAAATTTTAACCAGTATTTTTCTTTACTAACACAAGAAAAATTTTATATAATATTTGTTGTATTTTTAGAGATAAGAAAATTTTAAGAGAACACATTTACCAAAAAAATGTACTTATGTATGTATGTTCATTCCTTAAGCCACAATGAAGTATTTGCTAATCTAGAGTGAATCTATTGAAAATGCCAATAAGGAAATATCTGAATGAGTTTTACAAATATAAATAATGGATTGAAAGTTTCATTTCTAGCATCTATCAAATGAAATGAAATTTCATTGATTAAGTTTATTGCATTATGATTATTTCCGTCTGTAGCTGCTGCCTGGAAACACATAGCAGTCTGTCTCTTTCTACCTTAGCTCTATATCTATACTTCTGTTGCTTAACCTATTATTCTGTGAACATTGGGATTGTCTCTCCCACTAGGCTCTGTGTTTCTTCAGGGCATGGTAACATGCTAAGTCACCTTTGTTAAGCAGATGTGTTAAGCTCATTTTGGTAAGCTCATGTATAGGATCGATAAGAGTTCGTGAAATGAATTGCTTTTTTGTGTTCATTGCTTTATTTTTTAATGTTTATTTCTACTCTGTTCTAATCACAACTAGTGTCACATTTTAAATTGTGTTTAGATTTATATAATGATAGATTGTTTTATGTGAAGACAGAAGTTTCTCCTATTGGATGGGAAGAAAAATGTGTTACATAAACTGAATAATAATTTTCCATATTCTTAAGGACTTAAAACTTAGAGAAGTAATTAAGTATCTACTTGACTACTGGAAATTTTCTTGATTGCTTAGTGGTATAAATAACAAAGAATTTAGACATTTTCAAATCACAATGTAAAAATCTTTGAAAGGCAATTAAATAATTTGCTTGAATTATGCAGATTATCTTAACTGAGCTTCATAATTTAGGCAATCTAGACATATTTCCTGACTATAATTTTTATGAGACCATTTATTATGTTTTTAAATTGTCTCTCAAGTCCAGAAGAACATACGTTACTCTACTTTCTAGTCCCTAAGGTAAACAAACAAATGAGAAATCTATTAAGTTTCTTGTATCTTCTTAAATTTCCCTTGCATAGAAAAGGAAATACTCTATATACCCCCTTTTAGTCAGAAAATTATACTTTACATTCTTTTATTCAACTTGCTTCTTTTCCATTAACAATATATGTTGAACATCTTTCCATATGGGTGCAACAACTTATTTGACAATTATTTATTAAATGCTTTTTCTTTACTTGGTATGGTTTTAGGTACTCAATAAGCAGTATTAAGTAAAACCTATAAAATCCCCTACCCACATGGAGGTTACACTCAGGGAGGAAATAAACCATAGGCAAACAGATAAAAACAAAAGGGCAGATACTGCTAAAGACTGTGGAAAAAAATAAAGTTAGGTAAGGAGAGAGTGTGTGACAAGAAGTCACCTTAGTCCAGATGAACAAGAAAGACCTTTGCAAAGGAGGCATTTGAATGAGAGTGGGAGAGTAAGCCACATGAATGGCTGGGGAAGATCCTCCCTAGAAGAGGGGTGACCATATCTGGCAATGGGAAGAAGGCAGGCTGGCTAGAGCGAGTGAGTGATGGAAAGAGGTGAATGTAAAGAAAGCAATCACACAGGGAACCAGGGCCAGAAATGTTATATATTAAGATCTTATTTATTCTTTTGTAAAACTTCACAATGTTTCATATGATACAGGCTATATCATAACTTATTTTATCAGACTCATTTATGGGCATTTAACTCCATTTTTTTATGAATCCAGCAGGTTACAACTTTTACACACACATTTGCATATACATATATGTGTACAAATCTAGAATAAACTCCTAGTAAAGAAATTGCTGGGCCACAGGTTATACATATGTCAAGGTTAACAGATCTTCACCAAATGTATCCCAAGAGTATACTGCGTGGAGTTTATTCCCATGCCAAAATTTATATCTGTGGTGGTTTTCCCTGTATCTTTTGTCAACACTATGTATTATCACACTTTAAAAGTTTTGCTAGTTCAGCAGTTAAAAGTCCATCTCCTTTTTAAAAGTATATTCATTATAATTGAGGTGCAATATGTGCTATTAGCCATATCTTTTTATATGAACTGCTTATTTGTAATGAATAATCTTGATTTTCTTTGTTTCAGAAATTTTATGAATAAGCATCAGAAGCCAGTGCTAACAGGCCAGCGGTTCAAAACTCGGAAAAGGGGTAGGTTTTGTGTGTTTGTGTGGGAGATGGGTGTGTGCTTAAAGTTATAGTCAAAGTTTTTCAGGTTGAAGAAAATTTAGAATGATCTTTGATTCTACCTAATTTACTTCTACTTTTATGAGATCTGGATGAAGAATTTGTAGTCCTACCATCAGACCCCAGAAGTGCTATTTACTTAGTGTGTTTGATTTCCTACAAGTCTTTTAACTTGTCTGAGTTGTATGTCCTTATTAACAAGATGAGGATAGTGATAGATGTTCAGAGTGCCTTACTCTCATGTAAGTTATGAAGGCAAATGATAAACTTGATTGTTTTTAAATCAACATTTGTACTTAGATTTTGTTTCCTTGTTGTTTTTGAGAAAGATGGCAAAGATGATAAACTAAAAGAAAATTAGGCAGACAGATAGTAAGGAATTTTACCTTTTCAGAATATAAGAAGTGAGATTAGGTTTATTGTTCTCAATTTCAAAACTCATGATATTTTTTAATTGTGGGTAGAATAGTGTCTGCTGACCCAGTTTGATGAAGATTGGTAAAATTTGTATTTGTGTGAGTAATTTCTTTTTATGTAATTATATAAAGAATATTCTAAATATTTTTATATTTAATTAGTTTTGTGTAATTAAATAGGGATACTCTTGGACTCAGTTTTGAGCCAAAACTTGAGAAGGTTTTTAAAACAGAAAATATGATATGAAATTATTAACTTGAGTAATGCTGAGGAGAATCTCAGAACAATATTTAAGGAAGTAGCATATATAAAGATAAATGACAGATGATAGTCAGATATCTTTTTGAAGGTCTCAATGCTGATTATGAAGCATAATGCCACATAATAATCAATTGCTAGCTTATTGAATTATTATACTCGTACATCTTTGGCATTTCCATTGTAGAGGCAGCTCTTGTAACTGATTTTCTCTTGCAGTGTTGGGTATGTAACAAGTCTAGTCATGTCAAAAAAAGTAAGTCTCAATGCAATAGGTCTTTTGGATTAAAAGAATTTGCAAGGCACCAAATAGCAATAGGCTGTATTTAACTATATATGCACCTGCTGGGAATCTTCCAGTACCCACTAAAAAATGAAACAAAAATTTTTGAATAACCAGAAAATAGTTGTTTTGCATGGTATTTCTACCTTGTGCACTCCTTTTTTCTTTGTTTTTCATCTCTGGCTCCTCCCCATAAATGAAGTACAAGTATAGTTTGAGCCACCTCCCTCTATTTAGGCCTCTTGCAAATTGTGTTCTTCCTACATTTCCCTGGTGAAACCTGGCAGCTGAAATGAATACAAGGCACTACAACCAGCATGCATTCATTGTGTCATTGTTTAAAGCAATCTTGCAGGGAAAATAATGTAGGTGATTTCAAAAGGATTTAATCGGTAACAAACAGTATAGTCCAGAAACCTAATTACAATTAAAGTATTGTTTAGCCTAGCAATGTGATAATAGTTAATATGGGCAAGAGTAAGGTGCGGAAAGGTTTGCCATGCATGCCCGCCGAGGGAACGTGTTAATCTCAGACCTGGATCTCCAGCTCAAGCAGCTTTGTTAGTGTGACGTTGATGCACTTTATCTGAGCTCAAAAAGCCAAGAGCGGGGCCAAGAATGTGTTGCACAACAGCAGACATGATTCAACGAGTAAACTGGCCCTTACAATCAGTGTTCAGTTTTGAAGCAGAAGGTTTTTTCTAAGTCTGAACTGGTTTGCCTCTGATTCATCTGATGGTCAAAATTGTGCCTGCATCTATTTGCTGCTGGGGTATTCAGAGAGAGAGCTACTGAGAAACATATTATATATTATTTTTCAGTTGATCTGAATTTACGTAACTCAGGTCATTGGAGGATTTAAACAAGTCTTGAGTTGTTTTGTGCCAAACTGCTGATACTTTTTTTTTTTTTTTTTTTTTGCTTTTATGATGGGACTGGCTTCATAGAAATGATTTGCAGTTTTGTACAACTAAAAAAAAAAAAAATCCACCAAGGTAATTTGCAAAGGCTATCTTCTGAAGAGCTATCTTCAGTTTGAAACTATTTCCTAGCAGAGCTAATGCTCTCCCTTTCCAAGTTAGTATAAAAATATATTTCTTATTGCTTAACCTTTAAATTAAACATCATGGTAAGGAACAGCCTACCAAACTCCATTGAGACACTCTTTTCCTTCACAAAAAATGTATAGCATGTTCATGATATGTTTTCCTCAAAATTGTGTTCTCCAATCTGGTTTGTAGGAATTAAAAAGGATGAAAATTTCTCCCTGTGGCCATGTTAAGTTTAGCTACATGAAATATTTAATAACTGAACTTGCCTTCTGGATTAAAATTAGTGAAAAGAGAGAAAAAAGTGGCCAAACTACAAGCATCTAGAGTGACCACATACTCAATATTTCTTCCTGAGACTTTATTCTGTGTTGCCGGTTTTCAAACACATTTAGATTGACATTAAGTGGTATTAGCAACTAATCATTCAAATCTTTAACTGTTGAAATATATGTTTAAATATTTATGTGTGTGTAGTTAGAAAACTTATTTCTTACTACATTACCCTTCAGAAAGGCATGTGGATTGTTATTGTTCACTTAATTAACAAATTGGAAAAAATGCTGTTAGCCTAGTACCGTAGTTCCCAAAGAAAGCAATGATTTTACATAATTTACAAGTATATTTGAGTATCAGAAATAGGCCTGTTTTTTATGTCAGTATAAAGGCTATTATGACTAACTCTTCAGTGTCACACTGTGATGCATGCACACAGTATAAATCTGAGACCCTAATTATATACTTCGATCTTCAGGGGAGCTTACCCTACCTGATGGAAACTCAAGGAAGTAATAGCATATTTTTTGTCAGGATTTTGTTAAGATTTCTGCTAGGCTGTCCTTAAACAAAGTGCAAATTACATATACTATTGTTTCTAATGGAAAAGAGTCTTTAGATAAAAAAAGTTGCCTTGTGTCCCCAGACTTCCATCAGTGTTGTTGCGGTTTTCTTATATGAGGATTTTGTATTCCCCTGGATAGACTCTTGATCTTAGCAGGTGGGAGTGTTTTTTTTTTTCATCCAACAAAGGAGTTACTGATCCTTTCATACCATCATGACTTTTTCAGGTTCCCAAGCTCTCAGTGGTCATTTTGACCTATTGCATGATTACTCACTGTTGAAATAGCCTTGATTGTGATAAGCTATCTTCCTTCTTTGACTTTTCCTCTTTCTTGGTAAATCTGCTGGAAATGTATAACCAGAGGATAAAGGGCTTTTTGTAAAAACAAGTTTTTAAGTTGTCCTTTAGATTGAAAACAAAGTCCTCTACCTGAATTCTTAGCATAGTCTGAGATTCACCTTAATTATCAACTAATATTTTCCAGTGCCGCGAATTTATACTTTTCGGATCATGCAAGGCTGTTTACCACCTGAGTCAGTATCCAAATCCCTCGTGGTGCCTTGGTGACAATGGCCTCAATTCATCTTGGAGGCTGGTCATAAAATGCAATAAACAATTTGTAGTATTTTTACTTCTTATGTTTTCATATTACAGAAGAGAAAAAAAAAATCCAAGGAGAAAGGAGAGTTACCCTTTGACTAGACCCTCAGTAGGGGGTAAAATTTCCTTTGCTTGCCTGTCATTTTCTGCTGTGTATTCAGTTACAATCAACCCCTTCGCTAGATCCTGATCACCTTATTCCTGTGGATTTCCCATTCTGCTACCCCTCCCTTTACACAACAAGACCCTAATTGTATTTTTTTTTCTAGAATGAATATTTGCATGTTCTTGGCTACATAATGTTTTGCTTATGGCATCAAAAGGACTTCTATCTTGTGTTCATGACGGAAAGTGTTCAAGTTAATTTCTGTCTCTATGTTATCTTGTGCTGGCAACTCTGACTGGCACTGGGAACGCCATTCTTCTCCTGTGGTGCTGTTCGGATACCTTTTTTTTTTTTTTTTTAAGATTTATTTATTTATTTATTTATTTATTTATTTATTTATTTATTTATTTATTTATTTATTTATACAAGCACTGGGTATAGTCAGAAGTGCGGGAGGGTGAGAGAATTCACCAGAGCCAGAGCGGGGAGCAGAGCAAGCAGAAGGACCGAAGTACACTGCTGAGGGGAGCAGCGGGCGGCAGGAGAGGTCTGCGCACCATGCGGGACCCTCCTCCAGTGGCCGGGGAGCAGCCGGGGATCGAACCGGCGCTGCAGAGGCTGCGGGCAGCTTTGCAACCCAGCACTCAACCGCTGCGCCACCAGGGAGGCCCCGGATGCCTCTTTCAGCCCATTCCTTCTATTGAACTACTACAAGTTCCCAGTGTGTTTAAGACAGACAAGTGCTGTCTGGTTTTTAAATGTAGGGTTTAATTATCAACATTGTGTTTGCACATGATTTAAATAGACAGTTCTGCAAGACAGATTATTTAATGTTTACATTCATGTAGCCAAAGAACGTCCTTACATAGCTATTTCTTGATTCTTCTATAGAGTTATATATATATTTCCTACTGTGGAAGATGAGGGTCTCACCCTTACAAGTGCTTCTGCCCACCTGCATATCCCTGTTCTCTATCCTTGCATTACCCCAATTTTAGCTAGACCAGTGTTTAGCATTTATAGTATTACAACTTTGTACATGCTATTCATACTGTTCAAACTGTTACTTGATTGCTTTTCTATTTCTAACATAATTTTATCTTTAGATTTAATAAATTTAATAATTATCCTTTTTTGCAGTTTCCTTTGCCTTAAAACCAGTTAATTCCATCCTCCCCCATTGTTATGTAAATCTCTAAATATAAACACTGGGAATTCTAGTAATGATATTCTATTCAAGGAATTCTTATATATTCATATCATATTATATTATCATATTGAAAAACTCTACCAGTTGGGTTGCTATGCAGCTGTCGACTTGAAATGCTTGAAATGTCCCATCATTACTGTCCTAAAGAATGCCCTTTCCTGTCTCTTCTGTGTTTTCTCTTTTTGTGGGCTCACGATTGAGACTTTCCTAGTTTTTTCTTGTTTCGGTGGAGTATCAGCTTCGAAAGCTTCAAAAAAGAAGAGTGTAGAGAAATATAAAATTGAAGATCTTAAATGATTCAAATGTTTATTTTGCTTTTATCTTTGATTAATAGCTTGAATACTCAATTCTAGACTAGAAATCATTTTCCCTTAGACTTTTGAAGAAATGGCTCCTGCTTTCTAGTATATCTGTTGAGCAATTCAATGTTTTTCTGTTTATTGATACTTTATTTGTGATTGGGTTTTTTGCTCCTTTAATTTAGTTGCTTCATTCCCAGTGTTTTGAAATTCCACAAAAATGAAAGTTCCTTGGGCCTCCCTGGTGGCACAGTGGGTTGAGTGCAGTGCTGTGAAGCTGTCTGCAGTCTCTGCAGTGCAGGTTCAATTTCCGGCAGGCCAACAGGGAGATACCCACATGGCACAGCAGACCTCTCCTGTCTTGCCGGCTGCTCCCCTCAGCAGTGTTTTTGGTCATCTGCCTATTCAGCTCCCCTCTCTGTCTCTGGTGAATTCTCTTGCCATCCCATGCCTCTGGCCTGTACCCCAGTTCTTGTATAAATAAAAATAAATCTTTTTTAAAAAATGAAAGTTCCTTGGACCTAAGAAATTCAATTCTATAAAACTTTCTTCAAATTTTTAGATAATTTTCTTTCCTTTTAAAAAAATTGTTTTTTTTATTTTACACTTACTAAAGATAATGGAATAATTTGTATTGTAAAGGAGATGTTCCCTTCTTATTTTCTCCCCCTCATTCTTTCCTTATATATTCTCCTTTATTCTTATGTGATTTGCCCTGAATTGTTTTCTTTCTCTATTTTAAATGAAGCAATTTTTGTTTAGTTTTTAAATGCTGTACTTTTTTCTTCTGTCATTATCTGTTTTCTGACAATAAATGATTTCTCCCATTAAATGGGGTCACATAGTTCTCCCCCCACCAAATCACCCATAGTCCATCATCCTTTTCCTTTGTGCTCTTCCACCATTGCTATTTCCACGCCTTGTCATCCTTTACTCGCCCTCCTCCCTTCCTAGGTGCCTCATATCTATAGTCAGCTTTCAAGGCAGTGAAACACAATTTTAAGCTTTGATTGTTATATTCCTTGTTTTTTTTCTCAAATTATTAGAGATTATTATTATTAAACAAAGATTATTAGTTTGCTTGGCCTTATCTGTGAATGACACAGATGAGTGATCGTCATTTTTATTATGTCTTAGATAAGGTTAATATTTGTGATTTCTGTTAAATAGAAATCAATCATTGGCTAAAAGAAATGTTAGAATGGGATTCATAACATGGAAATTTGGTAGAAAAACTTAAATTTTACTCTGTCATTGAAATAATAATTCTATCATAGAAGAGTGAATAAAGAAAATATATGATTGCATTGGGGAATATGAAGGATCAGTAAAGGAATCATTTTATAATTTATAAATTTTAGATGAAAAAGAGAAATTCGAACCCACTGTCTTCCGGGATACACTCGTCCAGGGACTTAATGAAGCTGGAGATGACCTTGAAGCTGTAGCCAAGTTTCTAGACTCTACAGGCTCAAGATTAGATTATCGTCGCTATGCAGACACACTCTTCGACATCCTGGTGGCTGGCAGTATGCTTGGTAAATCATGCCTTCATAGCATCTTCTTGTATACAGATTAACTGCATGAAAATAGACTTCTGAGGTACCTGACTTATGTGAAAATAAGTTTATTTATAAAGCTGTATGCTGAAATCCAAAACCTGTAGAGAGATAATAAGATAAGTAAAGTATAACTCAACTGAATTTTTATTTGACAATATCTACCGAAAATGTTGGCTTTATGTAGGCTTTTTAACCAAAACATGTGAAGTCACAAGTTAAATCAAGTTAGCCATACACTAAAATGGACAAATAAAAATTCATACAGTTGAATAAAGAGTATTTGCCTATGATGACTATTGTATTTTTAGTGCCTAGCACAGTAACCAGTACAAATATATACTCAAAAATATTTGTTGAATATATGAAAGATCTCAATCTAACATGGTCGGCTCTAGCCTTCTACCCTAAATACAATGAAGTAGAATCACAAAACAAAAATACCTGGAGTTCTGATGTGCTTTTCTAATCAAACAATGTTTGCAATGGTCACCATTGAAACTTACAGAAGAAGCCTTTGAGTGGAAAGCCATAGAAGAAAGTCATAGAAGAAAGGCTTTCTTTTGTTCTGGTAAATGTATGCCACAATACTTTCAGACTATGGGGGAAAAGTTGAGAGAATAAAATACTCATTTTCCTAGCCTGTGTAGCCACTGGATAATAAAATGCAAATGGCAAGGAGTCAAAGCATATCCTACTCAACTCTGCATGGGTAATTGGGTTAGTGGAGAACAAAACAGGTTTAATATCTACTTAAGGAGAAACCAGCAAGATCAACTATAAAAACCAGCCTGGACAGTCCTACTCTTGATAAACTGGCGTCCAGCAAAGTATTATGAAATGTGAAAAATGAGCAATGCCTGATGTGGCAAACATCAAAAACTGCATCAGAAATAATCAGATAAAATTTACTGAGTAAATGTTTTTCTGTGGCTTACATTGTTAAGCACATTCTTTGGAAAGAACTATACTTATAATGATGGCATCTAGTGCAGGCAAGGATATGGAACAATCTTACATATTAAGGTGAGATATAAAATGGAGCTATCAATTTACACTACATTAGAAACATTAAAAAATACATAACAACATCTAAACCTTCCCATCTTTTTATGAACTTTTGTGTGGTCTTGGGTTTTATGTCTCTCCTTAATGTTCTTCTTGATGTGTTCTGCATTTCAGTATTGTCCTAACTGTAATTACTTTTCTCTTTTCAGCCCCTGGAGGAACACGCATAGATGATGGTGACAAGACCAAGATGACCAACCACTGTGTGTTTTCAGCAAATGAAGATCATGAAACCATCCGAAACTATGCTCAGGTAGAGCCTGTCAGAGAGAGATTGTTGCCTTAGAAGGGAAACATTAGGTTCAGAAACTTTATAGGGGTGTCTCTGGTGACCTAGGGGTTAAGTAAGGCTCAGTGCTACCAAGATGAAGGCCCACCACGATGGCCTGAGTTCGATCCTGGCCGGAGAGCTAACCCACATGGCACAGAAGACCTCTCCAGTTTCACCCGTATATTTCAGTAGATCCTCCTGTTCTGCTCCCCGCTCTGTCTTTGGTGAATCCTCTCTCTCACACACACACTCCCACGTCTGGCCTACTCCCCAGTTCTACACAAAAATAAATAAAATCTTAAAAAAAAAAAAAACTCTAGGCTAATTATCTAAAACATATGAAAAGACATACAGTTACATTCATTATAAAACAATGGTCACTAAATCAGCATCTGCAAAGGTAGTATTTTTTTTTTAATACCTCTCACCTTTAAGGGACTGGGGTACCAGATGCTCATACAATTGCTAGGGGCATTTATCAATAAATACTCCAACGCTTAGTAAAGTAAGTTTTTCAATACCTTTCAAAACTAACACTACATATTCTCTTGGATCTAGTAATTCCATTTATAATGCTTCCTGTCTTTGTATTGTTTATAGTACTATCAAAGACTGATAAGAATGTAAATCAAAGGAGTGCTAATTAAATAGTTTGGTGAAGTATGTATATCCAGCTCAAAAACTGGTGTTTTAACTGTCCCACTCACTTTTTAGGAAATTTAGACCTTGTTCACTGAGAATCAGGACTTCTGAGTTATATTCATGCTCTAATACACAGTAGCAATTTCCAGATCTGCCAAATAATGATGTTAATCCCTCCCTTACCTTCCTCAGAGAAATTACAGGTATATTATTTATGAGAGGTATTTAACTAGAAAAGAAAAATAATAAGACTTGGAAGAAAAATCACTCCTCTACTATTTTCATAAACCTGAAAAGATAAATATAGAGTTTGCCTCTTCATTATCTGTAAATAGAATTGTTTCTTTTTACAGATTTTTTTTCCATATGTATGTTTTTTTCATATGTATGTTTCATATGTATGTTTACGGACAGATCCTTTGATACTTTGTTTTCTGAGTTTAAAAATTGTTTATTTACAGACTGAGAGAAAAACTTGATCAATGGGATAGATAAGGAAAGAAAAATTAAGTGGAAAGAAATATTTGAGTGACAATAACTTTGTAAGTTATCAGTTTAGAGAGTACTTTCATAATTTGATGACTTTTGCTTTGATATATAGACATTCACCTGTGAAGATCTAGATAATCCTTGTTGGATTAGATTACTTTCTCATGCAAATAAGCATGTTGAGGAATATGTGAGTGCCTTAAAAATCAAATGTATAGTATAAGCTTTCAATACAAGTTATTGTCTTTTCTTATTCTGTATCAGTTCCCTGCCTGGCTCATTATTCTTTTTCCATAAAGGGCAACACTATCATTTTTACTCTTGGGCTACATCTTGATTATTTTAAGGAATAAACAAACACACTTAGAGTTTTAAATTATATCATCACATGAATGCAAAAGAAAGGGTCTAGGTTCCAAAAGCATTTCTATAGTTATTAAAATAATATTTGAGAACATTGTATTAGCTTACTTGGGCTGCCATACCTGAATACCACAGACTGGGTGGCTTAAACAACAGAATTTTACTTCTCACAGTGTGAGAAGCTGGGAAGTTCAAGATCATAGTGCTGTCCACTTTGACTTCTGGTTAAGACTATCTTCCTGGCTCTTTTTACAAGGTAATCAGTCATATCAGACACTGAGGATCTCATTGAACCTGAATTATCTTCTAAAGTCTCTGTCTCCAAACAGTGATATTGGGTGTGAAGGCTTCAAAATATGCTTAGGAAAACAGAAATATCTAATTCATCTGAATAGTAAAATGTTTCCCACTGAAAAGAGCCTAAAATTTTACTGACCCAGTTGTAGCTATCCTCTCCATCATATTTGTTATATATGTGATACCTGTAACCCCTTTCATTTCATTTATTTTTTTTTCAAGATTTATTTTTATTTTATTTATACATATAAGCACTGGGTACAGTCAGAAGCGCGGGAGGGTGAGAGAATTCACCAGAGCCAGAGCAGGGAGCAGAGCAGGCAGAAGGACCGAAGCACACTGCCGAGGGGAGCAGCGGGCGGCAGGAGAGGTCTGAGCACCATGTGGGACCCTCTTCCGGTGGCCAGGGAGCAGACGGGGATCGAACCGGCGCTGCAGAGGCTGCGGGCAGCTTTGCAACCCAGCGCTCAACCGCTGCGCCACCAGGGAGGCACATCATTTCATTTATTTTTAATCTCTGCATTTCACAGATTAAAAATTAGTTTCATCAGTTTTTGTTTACTCACCTTTTATATCCTGACTGAATTTATTTTATTCTACATGTGCATTTTGATCCTACTTTTCTCCTAGATCATAATTACTTTTGAAACGCTTATATCAGTATGAGTGTGTTTTACCACACATTTTTATTACTATAGATTCATGTTGTAATTATGGTGAGTCTTTCCAACTCTTTTTGTCTTTTGAAATTATGTAATATTTGATTTTTTTTTTTTTTTATGTTTAGGTCTTCAATAAACTCATCAGGAGATATAAGTATTTGGAAAAGGCATTTGAGGATGAAATGAAAAAGGTAAAGATTCAAATGTAATGCCTTCTCTTTTTAAAGTGATGAGATGGAAAATGACAAAATTTCTCATAAATAATGATAGTCCTGAAATACCATGGACATACCAAGTTTTTAATAAATGTTTATTGAATGAGTAATGGTGACAGAGTATTAGCTAATAGCTTAAAGAAGAAATGTATGATTAGTCTAAACTTATTTAATTTATATTTAATTACGATAGTATGTTTTATGCAGTTTTTTAGAATATGATCTCTGACCTCATGAAGCTTCAGGCTAGAGAGTCCAAATTTGTAAAAATAAATATAACAAGGAAGGAATACAAGATAATTAGTATACAAGATAATTAGGAATGCAAGATAATTAGATTTAATTAGTGAAAGCACATAGCACAACAGCTAATACATGTTAAATTTTATAATTTTAGCAGATACACTTTAGTAAAGGGGATAAGAGCACATTTTTTAGAGTATACAGGTATAAATTTTAGTGATTTTTCTCATCAGTAAAATAGCTGCAATGAGAGTATATACCTTATGGTTCTTTTCAAATAAATGAAGTAACATAAGGTCTTTATTATAGTAACTGGTCTCTAACTAGTAGCCAAGCAAACAGCAACTTATTAAAGAAGCTCACTTTTCAGTTACTGCAACATGTTCCTTTTTCTAATTTTTGATTTCAGTAGATTCATAAAGCAGTCTGTACATCAACATGGTATATATCTATATGCTGTTTTGTCATTATTTCCAATTTTAGATATCTGACTAAATTGTAAATCACAGGGCTAAATGAACAACATAACATCTACTTTGCTATTTACTTTCTCACTTTCCTCCCGTTCAAAGAAGTGATTCTATATATAATAAATATTTTGGCAATAGGATTTTTTTTTTAATTCATATTCCTCGTCATCAAACGTTCCCATTTATAGCAGTCATTCATCGTGGGTACATAAAACTCTATAATGTTGCTCATCAGAGTATAGAGAAATAATCTAAGTAGATGTTAGTGGAAGATGGAATAACTGAATAATGATGTAGCCATCTAGTGGAATACTATGCAGTCTTTTAAAGAATGAGGCACAGCCACCGGAATTGATTCATGTTCATGATAAATTGTTAAGTGAAATATTAGGATGCAGAGCAACCATTTTATGGTAGTTTAACCTTAAGGAGTTTATTTAATTTCTGTGGACCTCAGTTTTCTTTTCTGTAAAATGAGATCATGGCTTTTGTTAAGTGTGACTACAAATAAAGTGTTCAGGAGATTATCTGCTTCACTTAGCAAATTTTAGTTATTACTAATTGTATAATTCTGTAAAACAATAGGTTTATACACATGTAGTTATTTATAATGTGTAAACATTTAAGTGCATTTAAAAATCTGGAGGAGGGGCCTTCCTGGTGGCCTAGGGGTTAAGTCACAGTGCTATCACTGAGGTGGCCTGAGTACAATACCCAGCCAGGGAGCTAACCCACATATGGCGTGGCAGACCTCTCCTGTCTTGCCTGCTGCTCCCCACTCTATCTCTGGTGAATCTTCTTAGCCCCTGTACCTCTGGCCTACACCCCAGTTCTTCTATGCATAAATAAATAAATAAATAAATAAATATTTTTAAAAAGAAGAATAAAATCTGGAAGAACATACATCAAACTATTAATAATATTTATTCTATAGAGTAAGATTAGAGATTTTTTTCTAATATCTTGTGTTGTCAGATTTTTTTTTCTACTATCATATATTACTTTTTATAATGTGAAAATTTTTAAATGGAAAAAAATGTAATCCATTACATTGGTAGGTATTCAGGAAAAAAAGTGCTTGATTAAATAGATAATAGATATTATAAAGCAAATGATGTTAAAGCATTCGATAAGTTAAACATCACTTTGTCTAATATTATCACTCATGTTTTTACTTCTCAGCTCATTTGAACCTTGAAATCATCCTTAACTGTTTCATCTGTGTGATAAATATGCTTTCAAGAGTGATTTATTTTTCACATTATATCCATATCTATTTTTAAAAAGAAAGCAACTGCGATACATGTATCATTTGATTTTGATGTTGCCCAGTTATTTAAATTTAAGTGAGCGGGCCTCCCTGGTGGTGCGGCGGGGTTGGGACACAACCTATGGAACTGTCCGCAGCCGCTGCAGCACGAGTTCAAACCCTGGCCAGGGCGTTGACCCACATGGCAGGGCAGACCTCTCCTGGCTTACCCACTGCTCCCCTCAGCAGTGTATTTCATTCGATCTTCCTGTTCTGTTCCCTGCTCTGACTCTGGTGGGTCCTCTCACCCCCCAACACCTCTTACCCCAACTGGCCTGTACCCCAGTTCTTGTATGCATAAATAAATCAATCTTTAAAATAAATAAATAAATTTAAGTGAGCAATGTGGATATTTTAAAAGAATGATATAATCTTTAAGAGTATAATACTATATTTAAACAAGTAGTGTTGACATTTTTATTTTGCGGGCTTTTTTATTATTTACTTGTAACATAATTTTTACAATAAGAGTTAAAGGTCAGATTTTGTAAGTTTTTTTAACTCTACCCCATCCTGCTGTTCCCTGATCTCATCCTCTATTATCCTCATCAGGGCTGATGGTCACAGTGAGTGATTCAAAAAATACTAAGTTTGAATCTCACTATTTTAAAAAGAGCAATGAGAACATAGGAAACCCTTTTTATACTCCAAAGTCTTGTTTTAAGGAGTCTTGGATGCTGTGAAGATAGAGAAGTATATACTGAATGTCAAAGCTTATCATTGACTCCAGTTTGTTTTGTTGTAACAAACCTAAAGAAAATGGGTAGATGTATTGTGGAGGAAGAGGTGTGAGAACATCCAAAGAAATGAAAAAATGTGAAAGACAATAAGGTATTTCAGAAAACTTTATTTTCATTATGTAATATCCTTTGTCATATGCAAAGTCAAATGCAAATTATTATGTAATCTATTCACACTGTTGTCCAAGTGTTTCTTTTCCTTCCCATGAATGTTATCTATAAATATGTATCATAAACTTTGAGGAAAGGAACTATTCCTGACGAAGTCACTGTCCATCCCTGCCAGTTTATAATTGAGTGTATGTCTGTATTTTCAGTGACTATTATTATACTTTGTGTATGACTTACTAGTCATGGACCTCTAGCCATGGGTGTGCAGCCTGTTATTTTCCTACGTTAGTCCTTTGCTTTATAGACATGGTTTCTTTTGTTTGACCCACAGCTTCTCCTCTTCCTTAAAGCCTTTTCTGAAACAGAGCAGACAAAGTTGGCAATGCTCTCAGGCATCCTGCTGGGCAACGGCACCCTTCCTGCCACCATCCTCACCAGTCTCTTCACCGACAGCTTAGTCAAAGAAGGTAGTGACTCTCATGTTTTCTTACATGTCAAACAAAATCGAAGCCACAGATAGCTCGGAAAATGCCAGTACCTTTTGTTAGCATTCTCTACGACTTACCCATCCTCCATGGAACAGAATGTGCGTGTGTTTGTGTCTTCAAACAATAGGAAAATTATATTTATTTTAGGAAGTCAGAAGAAACTTAGGCACACCTATACAGAGACAAGTAAAGACTAATAAAACTAGAATTTTTGGTGTTACACCTAATTTCTACATTAAATATACTGAATATGGTCTTGCCTAAAACATTCTTTCCACTGAGATGCCACTGGTATTTGGGGGACAAATACTTTGTGTAGGATTTTTTATGGTCTGTCAGACATTTAACCTTTTTGCCCTCAAATGGAAAATGTCAGCTTCTGCACCCACCTGCATTTAATAGAGCAACTACAAATGCCCCTTCATGCTCCTCATTGCTCCCCAAAACTGTTATTTATTTCTCTGGCTAGGACCATTGCTCTAAACTGTTACCACTCAAGACACTGATCACACACTCATTTTGATCACATTTTGAAGCTATTCACTTTCTTAGTTTTAAAAAGAAAATCAGACAACTGCTTTAGAATCTAACTTAAATTTTAAGACATTGAGTTCATTAAGCATGCATATAATCCTTTGGCTATAAAATAAAGCAATCTAAGAACTAGACGTTTTCCACCTACAAATGTGAAGTCCCAGCTTATTTAGGTTTTCAGTGAAATGGGTTATAGTTTTCTTTTAGCTGAGCAGAGTAAATTGAGTTACGTGGTAATATTTAAGGGTTCGTTTTCAGCTTAAAATACCCCAAATTTAGAACAGTTCATACTGTGTAATAGTGACTAGTGTGTTGTTAATATCATGACATTTTAAAGTACTTTCTTGAAAAGATTTCATCATACTTAGTGCATTTTATTTATATTTTTAGCTATTTTATAATTAAAACAACTAAGTAAAATATAGACAGTAGATATTTATTATGTTAATAGAAAATAGCATTTTTCCTAATTGCATTAAAAATCTAAGTGATGTTTGCTGTTTCTTTTGACATGTATCAAGAATGTATTTTATTAGAATAGATTGCCATAGTGCTAAAGCAAATACAGCTAAATATTAACAGTTGCAGATACTAAATATATAACTTGTAATGTTTACTGTTCAGTTTATTCAGCTGTATGTTCATCTGTAATTTTATTTCTACCTCACTGTTAATATTCTTTCTCATATCATTTGTCAGTAAATCAGTTGACATAATGATATTTCAGTTTTGTGTCTCATGACTTATTTGTCGTACCTCAGAATCCCTGTTATAAACCTGAATTATTGTGAATAACAGGGTTAAATAGAGATAAAAACACTAAAAATTCTGGACTTTGAACCTGTTTTGACTGAGATAAAAATAAATACAAAAATTTACCATTATACCAGCTTAGAATTAGGGAGTCCAATTTTGAAAAATATTTCACCTTTTTTTCCCTTTCCCTTGAAAATGTTCTGTTTTAAATAATGAAAAGAACAGAATTGTACCTACAAATCTATCCATTTCTTTCTAATTTGTAGCAAATTACATCTTTGAGTCATTTACTCACTTCAGGAAACCTACTGCATCATCATGTTTCATTCCTATGAAAGGAATGAAGCTCAATGTCTTTTTTTTTTTTTTTAACAGGCATTGCAGCCTCATTTGCTGTAAAACTTTTTAAAGCATGGATGGCAGAAAAAGATGCCAACTCTGTTACCTCTTCTTTGAGAAAAGCCAACTTAGACAAGAGGCTGCTGGTAAGTGTTGTCTGGACCAGTTGTATAGTGATGCTTTTGTCCCCTCTCAATCCTTATCAGAAAATATACCTCTTATTGATAGTGGGTGAAGTCAAGATGTCAGTATCCATGATACATGAATAAATTTCCATATTCATGATGAGAAGAGGTTATGTAAGTGAAAGTTGCCTTTATGCTGATTTTGAAAGTGCCTTATTTTACTTACAAATATTATTCTGGTAAGAGCTTCTTTTTGTCACCTTACTTACATGATCCCCATAGTAATTATAAGAAAGTAGCTCATATGTAGTCAAAGGAAGGTAGAAAAAAAAAGAAAATGAATGTGCCACATCTTAGACAATTCTGCCCACTACTGTCGCCCCAAGTTCTAGTCTTGCACCCTCTCCTATCTTGCTCCCCTCTCGACCCACAGCTTTGGTAAGTAAGCTTAGTTGTTCAAGAAATGATTCAGCTTAGTTTAAAAGAGAAAGGTGGGGGCCTCCCTGGTGGCACAAGGAGTTAATGATGAGCATACTATGAAGCAGTTTGCAGCCTCTGCAGCCCGAGTTCAATCCCTGGCCAGCCAGGGAACAACCCACCTCTCCTGTCTTGCCCACGCCTCCCCTCAGCAGTGTATTTCAGTCAGTCTGCCTGTTCTGCTCCCCACTCTGTCTCTGGTGGGTCCTCTCACCCCCCGTATCTCTGGCCTGTACCCCAGCTCTTGTATGCATAAATAAATAAATCTTTAAAATAAATAAATAAATAAAAGAGAAAGTTGTATAGAAATTGCAAAAAGGTAGAAAAGGTTGCCTTTATCATTTAACCATAAATGGGGCTTACTAACAATGAAGAGTATCCTTTGAGAGCTGGTCCTGATCTAGGCCTCACTTTTCTAATTGCTGCTCATCAAATTGATAAGCATTTTTCAAATCTGCTCTCTGATGTTTCTATTTAATGATCTTCTCTTTAAAGGAGTTATTTTCTTACTAGGGAAGAAAAATGTTCTACCTGTAGAATTGACATCAGCAGTGCCTATAATAAAATACATGACTAAACTGTCTGGGTCTGTGTTGAATTGAAGAATGGTCCCCTTTGTTTCTGCATAATTGACAGATAAACTAATTCCATTTTAATATCTGTCATTTAAATAGATAGAGTAATACATGTTAGCATTTTATCAGAATTAACACTTTCTTTATAACCAGTAACTATAGAAATTTAAAGTTTTAATATAATAAAGTTCTACCACCTAGTTAGACATTTGTGATATCTTCAGTTGGAATTGGACACTACTAATCACAAAGACATGTCAGTTTGCTAACAAAATAAGAATTTAAATAAGATTTCTTGTTTATATCAAGATTCCTTAGAAATACCTAGCTATGTAAGAAAGCAAACAAGTTAATTGTAGTTAATTTGAAGCTGTCATTATCACCGTTGCTTGATTATATTTTTTATTTTTCTATTCTTGTCTTTTCAAAGAAAATGAAGAAAAATATTTTGTCCTTATAATTCCTATCTGCTCCCTACAATTTCTTTGTGCTAGAAGAAGTCAACAGCTGTGTAGATGCCAGGGATTTCTCCAAATGAAATTGTTTTTACAATTCTAGGACAGCATCTCAAATTATAAGATACCTCTGCCATCGTCTCTTCAGCTAGTCTCTTATGTTTTTCTCATCCAGTATATTCCAGTGTGTATGCATGTTGTTACATGGCGTAATTCCAAACTGTCTCTTTTCCGCTAGAAAACCTGAAAATAATCTTAATTATATTACTTCTACTTTCAATCACTTAAAATTCCTTTGTCTCTTGAAATTTATCTTTAAGCCCAATTTATGTCTTTAAAGTCTTCAGAATTTGATAAAAAAGAAAAATAAGAACTCTAGATTCTAATCAGTTTGCGACTAATAATAATTTCCACCCAGCATGTATTTATTGAGGGCCTGCTCTGTGTCAGGCAAGGTCCTAGTAGCTACAGTCAGTAAAAAACAGGATGGAAAAATTCCCTGCCTTCAATGTCATGATAAGATTTAGAGGGACTTCAACACAGTTTAATTTGATGTCAGTTTAATTTGATGTCAGTTTAATTTGATATAGAGTGATCCTGTATATAGAAGCAAAAGTCATAAAAGATAAGTGATTAGGTTGCTGAGGAGGGAGGAAGTTCCTATGAAGTTAACTTATTGCTTGTCCTTAGCTATGGATTAGCTGTATTCTAGCAAGTCCTAGCTGAGCTCTACCTAACTTTTCATTCTGGGACAAAGGGTGAGGGAGAAGCTTCCATCTGAATGATTCTATTCTCACAGAACACAGGAGATTAAAGGAATCCCCCCCACCCCATGCATTATAAACTCATCTTCTATTGGCCAAAGAAGTTGCTGAGAAGCCTGGCAGTGGGATGCCAAATTTCAGGCCACTCACAGTCTACTTCTCTACCCCTACAGACAGACAAAATAGAAAGGGGTCTCTCTTAATCTTCCTTTAAAAGAGAAGGAGGGATGGTTTGGGAGGACAAAGGTGCAATTTAGACAACTTGTCACAAAAGACTGCTATTTCTTAAAGCATGGTTCCTTAAAGACAATAAACAAAGCCTGGTTAACTTAATTAGATCACTATAAATTTTTTTCATACTAATATCCTTTTGGAAAATCACATTCAGCTGTTCTTACTAGGTTTCTGTAGCAGCATATACTTAGGGTATGAGAAGCATGGGTGGCAGTTTCCACTGGAAGCTCTGTGAAGACAAGGTAGTCAGACTCATCTGGTACTGTGCCTGCCTGATACTTGACTCAGCAGATAAATGGGAACTAGAGGGTCAGTTTCACTGCCGGTAAGAAAATTTTCATTTCATGACGCATACAACAAAATTCTCCTGAATTTTTTGGAAAAACAGCATATTCTCAGCAGTTAGCAATTACCCATTTTGTAATACAGAAGAAAGAGAGGAGAAGGGGTAAGGGAGATATCATGTCTTCATCGCTGGAAAAGGAAACAATGAAAGAGATATTGGCCAGAAACTTTTCTAGAACTGGGGATATTGAAAGGAATCAAACAGATCCTTATTGTACAGGAAAGTAGGCAATAAACTAAATAAGCAATTCAGATAGTGATACAAAAAATGAAAAGTTTGGGCCTCCCTGGTGGCACAGGGTTTAAAGTCTCAGCACTATCAAGCTATCACCAGCCACCACAGCATGAGATCAATCCCCAGCCAGGGAGCTAACCCACATGGCGCAGCAGACTTCTCCTGTCTTACCTGCTGCTCCCCTCAGTAGTATATTTCATTCAATCCACCTGTTCTGCTCCCCACTCTGTTTCTGGTGAATCCTTTCACCCCCACACACAGTTCTGGCAGCCTACACCCCATTCTTGTATGCATAAATAAATAAAAAAAAAATCTTTAAAAAATGTGAAAGTTTTACAAAGCAAACAAGTAGGAAATAGCTGAGGGATGTCAGAATGAATGTTAAAATTTTCAGTGGTAGGGCAGACCTATCCACTGATGATACGACATTCATGTGGGGATATTTAAGAGGTGAGGGAGTGAGCACTGAGCACTGTAGACATCTATAGGGAAAATATTCCAGGCAAAGAGTTTAAAGCATGACTTGTTGGGAACAGCAAGAGAAAATATTTGGTAAGAGTAAGGCTTGTATGGTCTAGAGAATGGCTTTTATTCTAAGGAAGATGGGAAACTTTGGTGAAATTCTCTGCAGAACTGTGTACAATGCTGGGATCACGCTGACTGTTGTATTGGGAATAGACTTAGGAACAAAAAGACAGAAGAGGGAGACTTTAGCTTATGATGAATAATAGAGGTTTGTGCCAGAGGGAGGCATTTCCTAACAAATGCAAACCACAATCCAAGCCAGTAAATGTCATGATAAGATTTAGAGGGACTTCAGCTCAGTTTAATTTGATGAATAGTTTTTAATATATTATGAATCATTCATAAGGACTTTGGATATAGTTTCTAAATAATGTGCTTGAGGACATACTGCTTGGAACATGACTTCAGATCAAACTTTACATTTTCCCTAAATTCAATGCTGAATGCCAGCATGGAATAATGGAGTAAGTATTGACTTTGGGGCCACACAGCTCTACTTTTAAATATTTCTGGTTGCATAATTTGAGTCAAGCTGCCTTAAATTGTTAAGACAGTTTATCATTTATAAATTTCTAATTTCCAAATAGCACTATTTACAATAGCCAAGCCACGGAAACAACCTCAGTACTCACAAACAGATGAGTGGATCAAAAAATGTGGTATAAATACACAATGGAATATTACTCAGAGATCAAAAAAGATAAACTGATGTCATTTGTACAACATGGATAGAGCTGGAAGGGATGACACTAAGTAAAATAAGCCAGAATGAGGGCCTCCCCGGTGGCGCAGCGGTTGAACACTTGTTTGCGAAGCTTCCCGCAGCCTCTGCAGTGCCGATTTGATCCCCGGCTGCCGGACGAGGGTCCCACATGGTGCACAGACCTCTCCTGCCACCCACTGCTCCCCTCAGGAGTGTACTTTGGTCCTTCTGCCTGTTCTGTTCCCCACTCTGGCTCTGGTGAATTCTCTCACCCTCCCGCGCTTCTGACTGTACCCAGTGCTTGTATAAATAAATAAAATAAATTTAAAAAATAAAATAAATTAAAAAAAATAAAATAAGCCAGAAAGAGAAAATAAATACCAGATGGTGACACTTACATGTGGAGTATAGAAGAACCAAAGAAAAGGTCTGACAAATACAAACTTTAAAACCAACCATTGAAAACTGACTTTGGATCTTTGCTTTCAGAGGGGGAGGGGTGAAATAGGGGAAGGAAGGATAGTGTGGTGAGGGACATGCAGTCGAAGAGCGCAATGGACTTGGGAGGAGGACCATGGGTGCTTCAGTAGAGGGGAAAATTCCTATACTGTTAAAACATTAGCAAGGGGCCTCCTTGATGGCGCCAGGGGTTAAGCATCTCACTATCAAGCAATCCACAGCCTCTGCAGCACAAGTTCGATCCCCGGCCAGCCAGGGAGAAACCACATGGCGAAGCAGACCTCTCCTGACTCACCTGCTGCTCCCCTCAGCAGTGTATTTCAGTCAGTCTGCCTGTTCTGTCCCCTACTGTGTCTCTGGTGAATTCTCTCACCCCTCACATCTCTGGACTGTACCCCAGCTCTTGTATGCAAAAAATAGTAAATCTTTAAAAAACAAACAAAAAAACATTATCAAGGATTTGAACAATGGTACTTCAATAACAATAAAGTAAAAATAGGGCCTCCCCTGTTGGTGCAGGCGGTTGAGCACTGCGCTGCAAAGCTGTCCACAGCCTCTGCAGCGCCAGTTCGATCCCGGCCAGTCGGCGAGGGTCCCACATGGTGCAGCAGACCTCTCCTGTCGCGCCCACTGCTCCCCTCAGCAGTGTATTTCGTCAGTCTGCCTGTTCTGTCCCCCACTCTGTCTCTGGTGAATCCTCTCACCCTCCCGTGCATCTGGCCTATACCCCGGTTCTTGTATAAATAAATAAATCTTAAAAAAAAAAATAGTTCTACTTTCCACAGTTCTGAGCAAAGTGTCTACTACATCTTGATTCATAAAAGAAACTCAAAATTAAATTAGTTCCCTGTCCCCCACCACCAATTTAAAAGACCTCTTAACATAGCACAAAATAAACTTCAAAAAGTTTATTCTGAAATGTTTGTTTTAACATGAATATGTGTTTGATAGCTTCTCCCACTAATTCTGTTCTGACATTTTGAAATTCATGACTCAACAAGGAAAACTCTGGGATGGTAATATTTATGATATATTTGATGATATATAGAGGATATTGAAATTTGAGTCAAATTTGGTCATGTCCCTCTCCATGGTGGCAAACCCATTACAGATATTTCTACTGAGATTTTCATTGGAGCCAAATAGCCGTAGACCACATAGATGCAAAGAAAGCAAGAAAGTTTGGATCTATTTTTTAGATTCTACAGCAGTTTGTAAAATATGACAGCTTTGAACATTGCCTTAATCTCATAGTTGGGTGTTGAAGTCTCACAGGTTTAAATCATGACTAAGTGTTACAGAGACTGCCAAGCTGTATAAAGTAAAATGGAAATGAGGTAAAAATATGACAGCATCCATCATATTGGTGTTGCCCTTTTTTAAAATTTCCAGCAGAATTGTATAATTCACTGCACAGTTGGTAGAGTGGACTTAGATGTTGTCATGAACTTAATTGAGAGCCCCAGTCATGAACCAAAACAAAATTCTCTGTAGTTCCTTAGCTAGTACTTAGAATAATAATAATAGCATTTTCTGAGAATGTGAATGGAAGTCCTTGAAAGGATAATTGTCTGTGGTTTTTTCTATCATTATCTCAGATCATATCAGCATTATCCAAACTGACTTTTGTATATTAACTTGAAGTTAAAGAAACAGTGTGATTTTCCAATAATTTTCAGTGTTTTCTTGTCATTTTAAAGCAACCCAAATATCATTCAAAGTTATCTTATTTGCATATAATTTAGCAAGTTTTGTTCGGTATTTACACATGCTAGAATTTGATTAAAGTTTTTAAAAGGTAAATATCATTCAAAATGAGTAATGGTGATTTATCTATGTTCCTTAGTTGTTTTTCGTAAAAGAAATTAGGCAGTTTTTGTGTAAAACTGCCTAATTTTAGAAGGCGCTTCGCAAATACTCAGGAAATATGCCCAAGATGTTTTGTTTTTTTTTGAAAATCAGTCCCTGTTCTTCCAAATATGAGACATTCTAAGTGCTATTTTAATATGAAAATTTTGTCCTTTACGCATGCTGAAATTTAAAAAGTTTGTCTCATAAGTCTCCTTTTTCTTTTCTCTGATTTCAGGAACTCTTTCCAGTTAACAGACAGAGTGTGGATCATTTTGCTAAATACTTCACTGATGCAGGTCTGAAAGAACTGTCCGACTTCCTGCGAGTCCAGCAGTCCCTGGGCACCAGGAAGGAATTGCAGAAGGAGCTGCAGGAACGTCTTTCTCAGGAATGCCCGATCAAGGAGGTGAGAGATGACCTGCTGACATCCCTGCAAAAGGCAGAGTGAGAGGAAGAAGGAAGAACACAGACTGTGTTGTATAAGCTTTACCCTCCCTTTTTTTATTACTGTGAACTTTATGCACTTATTGATGCCATTTAAGTTCATTCCATGCCATAATATTGATTTAGAATCCTGCAAGATAGTCTAGAAATTAATGGTTATTTCCACAGAAATGATTTACTTTACCAGGCTGCTACAATACTCAAAATATTTCATCTGTCATAGATTTACCATTTTATACGTGTACCCTATTATGTGATATTTTTTTCCACCTTGTTGCAGATTATATAATACCGTGAAACATTTGGTGGTTATTTGAAATCAACACTGGGTATTTTGTGTGTGTGTTAATATGCAGGGTTATTTCTTTAATTTGAAAAAGTTGATTTTGAATTCCTATCACAGAAAAAATACAGGGGGACCTGTGACTTGTTTGATCCCACACTTAATAGCTGTGTACCCCATGGTGTGAATACTGTATTAACAGTCAGTTTTTTGCCACCTGATATTGAATTGCTGACCCTCCTCACCCTTCATGCTCCACATCCCGCAGGGCACCACATTTGGTTTAAGACTGGATAATTCCAGACTGATGCTATCCAGCAGGTAGCGATTAGAACAACAAATATCCTTAAGTCTAATGGCATTAAGGTCTGCAATAAATTCAAAAGCTTTTCTCCAAGCAAGAACCTGAGATGATTTTCTATAGGGGAATAAGCAAGGCAAAAACCATTACGATGTTTTCAGATACAAGGACATACTTCTTTGCAGCATCCCCAGCTGCAAAGCCTCTTTATGTTCTCAAAGGCTGCTTAACCTACTGTTGACACCACTGCGAGGCAGGAAAAAAAGCAATATATTTTCAATAAAGTAGAAAGGAAGGGGGGGGGAATCTTACTATCCATGAAATAGTGTATTTGAGATGTCCTATGGTTTTAATCACCCTCCATTTGTGATTTTATTTTAAAAGGAAAAACATTTTCCCAAAGAAATTTAAAATTAAAAAAAATTGTCCAACAATTTAGAGTTATAGTCCATACCATCAGGTTTGAGGTTAAATTTGCATATTTAAACATAATTCTAAGGGGAAAGTAACTTATTGAGTATTTCTGAATTGCTATGTATTAAATAAGAAAAATTGCAGTCCCTTTACAGTTTATTTACTGACCTTTCACTGAAATGGAGCTTAAAGATCATCAGAAGTAATAATTTAAAAATTAATTATTGAGAATGGACTTGTTCAAACCGTTAAACATCATTCCTCAAGAGATATAATAAAGTTGAAGGCCAGAGTTAAAAATTCACTTGCCCTCTTGCTTTAAAAAAACTCTTGCTTTTTTCATAGCCCAAAAGTCAAAATGGCACAGGTAATCCTTGCAATGCCGGCCCAAATGGGTTGTGTGGAAAAGAGTAACTCCTAAGAAACAGAGATTCTTTCTTCTTATTCAGCAATTCCTGGCCACAACCAAGCCTTTTAATTTTTAGACACATTATAAATCTACTTTGAGAAGAAATCTTTGTGTTTTCCTTCATTTTGTAATCTGAGAATCCATACAGGTAAAGGGGAACTGAGCAGAATATTTCATATGCCCCAAACTAGTGTCTGTGCCTGAGACAGAGAGGGAAACCCCACATATGCTGTTACTCTCTGACTTCCTTTTCCATGAAATTTAGGTGGTGCTGTATGTTAAAGAAGAAATGAAGAGGAATGATCTTCCAGAAACAGCAGTTATTGGGCTTCTGTGGACCTGTATAATGAATGCTGTTGAATGGAACAAGAAGGAAGAACTTGTTGCAGAGCAGGCTCTTAAGCACCTGAAGGTACAGCATCTTAACCAGGAGCAATCTCAGCCACAGTCAACTGCAGCTGCTACTCCTTTTTTTTTTTTTTTTGAGATTTATTTATTTATACAAGAACTGGGGTACAGGCCAGATGTGCAGGAGGGTGAGAGGATTCATCAGAGACAGAGCAGGGAGCAGAACAGGCAAATTGACCGAAATACACTGCTGAGGGGAGCAGTGGGCGAGTTAGGAGAGGTCTGCTGTGCCTTGTGGGTATCTCCCCAGCCAGCTGGGGTCGAACTCGCACCCCAGAGGCTACAGACAGCATCACAGCACAGCACTCAACCACCTGCTCAACCACCTGCAGGGTGGCCCTGCAGCTGCTACTTTTAACAGCGTAACAGATAACTTCCAACCACAATCCTCCCCAGACTCAGGCCAATCATATATTTCCTGATTTTTATTTTTCAAATTTGTCACTGCCTAAAATGTTTCAGATGTAAAAGCCTATAAAATATCCAAGGGTAAGTTCTTATTTAAAGATAATGTCAGAGGGCCTCCCCTGGTGGCGCAGCGGTTAAGTGGTGGGCTGCGAAGCTGCCCGCAGCCTCTGCAGCGCCAGTTCGATCTCCGGCCGCTGGTGAGGGTCCCACATGGCGCGACAAACCTCTCCTGCCATGCCTGCTGCTCCCCTCAACAGTGTATTTCGTCAGTCTGCCTGTTCTGTTTCCCGCCCTGGCTCTGGTAAATTCTCTCACCCTCCTGTGCTTCTGACTATACCCAGTGCTTGTATAAATAAATAAATAAATAAATAAATAAATAAATAAATAAATAAATAAATGATTTAAAAGATAAAGATAATGTCAGAAAATTCACAGAATAGTCGTATCCAATATTAAAAGTTAAAGAGAAGTAGTGATCTCACTATTGGCTTTCTTTCTTTTCTACACACCAAAATTTCTTAGTGAAACCGCAGATTGGCATTAGAATTTGAAAATTATGTAAGTGGTGGGAGAAATCAGCTGGTTGTACAAATTGTACATTTTTGTGCCTGGAAACATGTTTTTGCTTTTGTTGATTTTCATCTTCATATGAAACTACATTAAGATAAATGGAATACTTAGAGTCTCTCTTCAGAATTTATACTTGAATTGTGAAGTCAAAGACCACCCAGTGTAAACTAAGTAGACTCTAAGTTAAAGATAATGCAGGGAAAGCTCATTGGAAGAGATTAAGTGTTGGACTGAGTGACTCTTAGAATCTTAGGTTGGGACTGTAATGAGAAGCCGAGGACATTTGGAGCAAAAGGAATAATATGAAAATAACCATAATGATGACCCATAATAAGGGGCCTGGGATGTCTGGGGAAGCAGAACCCCTCTCTTGTGATGGTATAGCCATACTCCACTGACAAAGGAAGCATCACTGTAGTCCCAGAGAACCTGACAACAGTTATCTTTAATGCAGTCAAAATTTCATATTTAGAGTCCTCACTGGTGGCGCAAGGGGTCAAGAGGCAACCTATGAAGATACCCACAGCCACTACAGCATGAGTTCTATCCCTGGCCAGGGAGCTACCCACATGGTGCAGCAGACCTATCCTGACTTGCCCGCTGCTCCCCTCAGCAGTGTATTTCAGACAATCTGCCTGTTCTGTTCCCCAGTCTGTCTCTGGTAAATCCTCACCCCCCCACACACACCTCTGTTCTGTACCCTAGTTCTAGTATGCATAAATAAATAAATCTTTAAAAAAAAAAATCATATTTAGTATCTCAATGGGTACAGTGAAAAATAATCAAATAAAACATTCATTTTGATTAGCTGCAATATTATATAATAAAAAGACAATTCTAAAGGTGAATGTTTCTAAGCAAACTGGCAGGCTACTGCTATTATTCCAGTGACATGATATGGCCTCTGCATTTGTCATGAAAGTTGACGGTTTTCCTCCCCACTTCTTTTCCAGCAATATGCTCCCCTACTGGCTGTGTTCAGCTCCCAAGGCCAGTCAGAGCTGATCCTTCTCCAGAAGGTGCAGGAATACTGTTACGACAATATCCATTTCATGAAAGCCTTTCAGAAGATCGTGGTTCTCTTCTATAAAGGTATCCATCTATGCTGTTCTACCATGCCTTTATGTTTTGTTGAAACTCTTCAAGGGGCAGAGCAGGGTGAAGCATATGATTACATGGGTTCATGTTAATCCTGGCGAGTTGTAGTGAGGCATCCATATTATGGAGATGCAGAATATGCCAACACCAACACCTTGTATGCACAGCCTTGGGAACCAGTTTGATTAGGCCCCTGGGCATTTGTCATTAGTGGCAGTTGCCTAAAGATCTTGATGAGCTGGCTATTATTTTTTTGTCAGGGGGATGGTGAAAAGAATGTAATTATATAAAGTAATTAGGTCTGCTTTTGAATTGTGAGGCTTAACTCTAATAACAGTGATTATCCAAATGCTTTATTAGTACATTCAGACCTTTTCAGGTGCTTATAGCTGACTCTAAAATTGCAGAAACAAGTAGCCTTTTTACTTTGTATTTTAGTTATTTGGTACAGCCATTCTCCTATTTTTTCAAGAAAGTTGCTATTTTTAGATTTTCACATTTACTGTCTTTTTGTCATATTTGTAAGGATTAGGTTACCATGACAACTGGCATTGCCTTTAATAAATGAATGTTATTAAGGTTTTCTCTGATCACAATTTCTATAACTTCATATAAAAAAAGATACTTGAGTATTTTTTGGTTAGGATTTATAAAATTTTCTAAGAGGGGGAAAGAAGCACTTAAGAAATTATAAATTTTCAACATTATAAATGGCATAATCAGGGTATAAATTAATAGACTAATGTTTCTTTTCTCTCTGATATGTTATTAAATGTGTCTTTGTTGAATGATAATTTGGGCATTTGGAGGGTGAAAATTTTATGTTATTAATTAATAACTTTGTAAAATGTTTCATGGCATTTCACAGAGTTTTAATTGGCCATCCAAATTCTTCAGATACATACATTTTGCCCACAAGTGTTTAGGGGACATTTTACTTTCTCTGGGCACTAAACTATTTAGAAGTTTGTCTTTCTGTTAAAGAATGCAGTGATTGTCAAGTTCTACTTGAAGTTTAGTAGTTGGTGCTTTTCTCTGACCAGATCTGAATTCGTTCCTCTTGATGTGGTAATAAGATTGCATTGTCCTAAAACTGTAGGGCTCACTAAATGACACCCAATGTGACCCATCAGAACCAGACTTGCAGGACATATTGCCAACCCATCTATGATACCAACAGTTAAGAAGGAGAGACAGGCCCCACTGAGCCATTCTGTCCAAGTTGCCTCCAAATATGAACTAGAGGAAAAACCTATCGGACATGTTCCACATTTTTATTGTGGGTCATTGATATTTTCCACTTCAGAAAACTGTTTGTAGACTAGTAGCCTCAGCATACAATTTTTTGTCATCCTACCAACCAGTGTTTCTTGCCATATTCTTTTTTAAGACATAATTGTTTGCGCCTCATCTGCAGGAGCACCGCATTTTATGACTATAATTGACTCACCAAAGAATAAAAACCTTTGTTATCAGTAATGGCGCCTATGTAGCATATGAACTGTTAAAATCTTTCTTCACATTTCTCATTTTTACCATTAATGTCAACCGACATCCTTCCCCATTATACTCCTTTTACCTACTTAGTGGTACCAACAATTATTTCCTATTCAGGCCCAAATACTAAGGAATAATTCCCTGAAATTATAAAATTAAGAAAAAAAAAAGGCATTAGCTCTTCATTCAGCAATTAACTGAGCAATCAGTTTTTAAATACCCTTAAGTTAGTAAAGTCTTCGTCAACAAATATGACCAGGCCTAAGGGATCCAAGAAAGGTAAGCATTAACATCGATCTTACTCTGACTCATTTTTGGACATGGAGTCATGAAACATTTTTTTTGTAAATGGAAACCTAAAATATATTACTGAGATGTTAAAACTCAATGTCATTTTCTATGTAATTTTGTAATTTTCTTCAAAATAGTACATGTTGTCTGTTTTTCTGAATGAAATAATTACATTTTCTCCTGAGAACATGAAACCCCTGAGAAATGAATGTTCCATACCACTATTAGGAAAACTACTGTTTACTTTCTTGTGTTTTTTGAATTATGGCTTTTACTTTGACCTAATTTCATCAACAAACACTTGTGTACTAGGAGACTTTCCTTATTTGTCTTTATAAGGATTTGCATGCCCTTGTTCTACACTTTGTAAGCTAGAAAGACTTGGTGAACTGAGTATATAAAGCCCTCCTTTCCCAGCTTCAGTACACATTGGAATCACCTGGAGAACTTGCTGAAACACAGAACTCCAAGGATTCTGATTGAGTTAAGACCACGGTTGAATCCAGGAATTCACATTTTAACCGATTTTCAGGTGATACTGTGACTGTTGGTCTGAAAACATTGGTCTGAGGGTATTAAATGCCAAAAGTGACAAATTCTGTGAAATATATATATGGCTATCTTTAACATTAATCCCATATAGACTACATATTTTACAAATATCGAAGCATCTTGCTCTTTTTTCTAGTGATACAGTACCATTTCTTTATTATAAGGAACAGTTTGCTTTAAAGTAGCTTTTATTTTTAAAGATTTATTTATTTATGCATACAAGAACTGGGGTATAAGCCAGAAGTGTGGGGGATGAGAGGATTTACCAGAGACAGAGTGAGGAACAGAACAGACAGATCTACTGAAATACTCTATTGAGGGGAGCAGCAGGCAAGTCAGGAGAGGTCTGCTGCACCATGTGGGTTAGCTCTCTGGCGGGTGGGGGGGGATGGATATCGAACTGGTGCTGCAGTGGCTGGCTATAGTGCTGTGTCTTTAACCCCTGCGCTGCCAAGGAGCCGCTAAAGTAGGTTTTTAAAAATGTAAGGGAAATTGTTTCACCTTTCACATTTTAATCACACCCACACCATCCCGTATTTCCAGAATTTGAGGAAAACAAAACTTTGACAAGCCTAATGACTTAATTGAATACCATTATTGAAAGTTTTTAAATATATAAACCACTGAGGTCTTTATATTTCTAAGGCAGGAAAGAAAAATTGCAAATCCATCACTAATTTTCACTTTTTTTTAAAAGATTTATTTATGCATACGAGAACTGGGGTACAGGCCAGACGTATGGGGGGGTGAGAGGATTCACCAGAGACAGATTTGGGTGCAGAACAGGCAGATCCACCAAAACATACTGCTGAGGGGAGCAGCGGGTGAGTCAGGAGAGGTCTGCTGCTCCATGTGGGCAGCTCCCCGGCCGGGCATCGAACTCATGCTGCAGTGGCTACAGACAGCTCCCTAGGTTGCGTCTTAACCCCTTGCGCCACCAGGGATGCCCACATTTTTCACTTCAAAAATAATTTCTCTTTCTGAAGATAAATATCATAGTCTCAGCATCGATGTTTAAAAAATTTAATGTGACCTGTCCCAAGTACTGTTAGTATCTTTATCATGGGTTTTTACTTTGTAGAAATGTCTCAATTTCTCAGGTTAAAAAAGTTTCTTGTTCTCATTCTATAAAAAGGTGAACAGCTATCATATGTCCAGCATTCTCAAGGCAAGTTATTTTTTGTTTGTCTCTCTATGTGACTTCCCTCCCTAGTAAAAATTACTGAATTTCCTATGTTCCAAGTAACATGGTTTTCAACTTAAATACCTAAAGCTTTGTATTGATCAGACCACTTTTACAAGATGGACTCTTTGATCCTCATGCAAACCCAAATTTTGTTATTACTCTGCAAACTGAGATATGTTTCATTTTCCTCATCAAGTTAATGAATGTGTTCACTATATACTTATTGACTGCATTCTAGATTGCAGGTCTTTTGTTAAGTGCTGGAAATGAGATGATCAAAATAGTCTTTGACTTCCTGAACTACAGTAATATCAATTGCTTAAAAAAAATAGTTTCATTCAGAGGGTGATAAGAAGTGGGTAGGATGACAGCAGAAGGGTACCTGATTGAGAGCTGAAGCTAATTTGGAGAGGCGAAAGGGAAGGCTCTCAAAGGACACCAGTGTTTCACCAGAGATGATGAGGAAGTGGATCAGGTAGAAATGAGAAAAATAGGGCCAGGGGTTAAATAGCAGCAGTATGAAGCTATCCACAGCCACTGCAGTGCGAGTTCGATCCCAGCCAGCCAGGAAGCTACCCACATGGCACAGCAGACCTCTCCTGTCTTGCCTGCTGTTCCTCTCATCAGTGTATTTCAGTCAATCTACCTGTTCTGCTCCCCACTATTGTCTCTGGTGAATCCTCTTACCTCCCTCACCTCTGGCCTGCACCCTAGCTCTTATATGCATAAATAAATAAAACTTTTTAAAAAATGAGAAAATATATTTTAATCTGAGGGAAGTCTGTGTGCAATTGTAGAGTGTTTTCCTTCCTTACTGTACTTTTTCTGATAATCTATATACCTAGTAGGCTTTTTTAGAAAATTCCAACAAGTACTTCATTGGTTCTTAATTTTTATTAACTCCTCTCCCTTTTCCTTAGTGGAAAAAAATTTCTCCCTCTCTGGTTCCTTAAGGAGTTCCTTCCTTCATTGATTAGATTTGTCAGCAAGCAAAATTTGAGGTCTTAAACTTTTTTTTTAAGATTTATTTATTTATGCACACAAGAACTATGGTACAGGCCAGAGGTGTGGGGAGTGAGAGGATACACCAGAGACAGAGTGGGGAACAGAACAGGCGGATGGACTGAAAACACTGCTGAGGGGAGCAGTGGGTGAGTCAGGAGAGGTCCGCTGCGCCATGTGGGCCGCTCCCTGGCTGGCTGGGAATTGAACTCATGCTGCAGTAGCCGCGGACAGCTTCATAGGTTGCACCTCAACCCACTGCGCCACCAGGGAGGCCCCTGAGGTCTTAAACTTTTTAAAAGTTTCCCTATGCTGTTGTTCCGGTCCCTTCTTATTATTTATTTTCTGGCACTTGAAACTTGATCTTGCAGCAAGTAGTTATTACTAAATTAGGATCTTTTGAGAACTTATCTTTGCACTTGTGTCTGATTTTCAGTAGGCAATGCATGGGATGCATTTTACCTATCATCTAGGTATCTTCTCACAGGTGTGGTCACTGACAAGAGTTTCGGTAGTTGCAGTTCCTCCTTCAGCCTCTGTGGGGCAATAAAACACAAGAATAAGCTTTTAACCTTCAGAAGGAATACCTCAGACAAATATTACCACTAATGTATGTTATTAAGTTGAAGAGAAAAATAGAATTTCTTTCCACATTTTTCATATTTTTAATTCTGCTTTTTGTTTAATAGTAATAAGCATAGTTCTCTAGTACAATACATATGATTTATAAGCCAAAACCTATAATATGTTGGGTATACATGCTCAGAATTGTCTTACTACAAAACAGGTAGGAAATTAGTACTATAAATCACAAGTGTCTTAAGGAAAAATTATACAAAAGGAATTTCTAAAACCATATTTAGTTAGTGTTTTTGCATTTTTCTGCAAAGTAGACTTGTAGTCACTTCCTCAGGTTGTATAACTCCTTGGGCCTCAGCTCAGCAAAAACTGGGCTTTGATAGTGAGTGGTAAAGTTGCTTTATAATTTTGAGTGGAAAAATGTGGCACTGGAAGAAGAAATGGCAAAGATTGAAGCTAAGAGTAACTCTATAAGAATTCTAATTATAAAAAAAGAATCCTAATTATAACTTCTATGTCCAGTCCTTACAAATTAATAAATTTTCCTTTGTTTACAAAACATAGTGTTAAAAATAAAATTTTTAAACCTTCTGTTTTCTAAAACCAACAGTGTATGTTTTAATTCCATTTCTTTAGTTGAAACCAAGAACCAAATACTAATTTTTTAAAAAGGAAGAAAAACAAGGTTTTGATTAGGAAAAAAGGTCAGTGATGTTTCAAATGAAAACTGTGCCAACTCATTTTATTTTCATAAGTCAAAATTATTTTAACTGCAAACACGTCATAGGGTGACTTATCAGTAGTTATAATGTACTGGGCAGGCGTAGGGACAATAATAGGTCCTATTTATCTGTTTTCCATCTCATTTCCTATTCTGAAATCCCAAAAGACTTCCCACTGGAACATTGGCAGAGTACATGGGCTATTATTTTCATATTCCCTGTACTAGATTTCCTATTAAATACTCTAAGTTTATAGTAATTTGTGGGTGTCAAAGCACATTTGTGGAATTTAGAATTTTATATAATAGTTAATGGATAACACTTTTTGTTAGAACCCTGTAGGGAATCTACAGTGTCATATTTTTTTCTTTGGATATAGTACAAGGAAATATTATTCTTGTAATTTAAGATATTAGGCTCTAGGAAAATAAATTAGTGTTTCAATGATAGAGTGAGTGTAGAACTTTGGATTATTTGTGTATTGATTACATGGTACACCCAGGAAGTTCATTTTTATATCTGCTTGTTAACATTGTATCCTATGTACATTTTTTCATTTACCTTCTTTTTTTGCTAACAAAAGATAATTTCTCTTAAAAGACAGTCATTTAAGGTTGCTGTTTAATCAAGACACATTTGAAATTGGCAGGTTACAGAGTGTTCTGAAACACTGGAATTGCTGATTCATTTACAAAATGACAAAATAACCCAATTTCCTGTTAGCAAAATAGCACTATCAGAGATTCCCAATTTCCATCAGTGACTTGTTTATAGGTTTGCATTATATTATGCCCGATGAGATGTATATCATCACCATATTTAAGTTTTTACTAAGTTAACTGCTGATATATGGCACTGTGTTCTATATTGAATGAGTGTGTGGTTCCTGTCTTCTAATAAGCTTCCGATATCTAAAATGATTGATATCCATTAAACTATGAGACATGAAGTTGCTTTAAAACATGACATTTATGGAATAACTTTGTAATCTTCTGTTTGAAATTTCAGCTGATGTGCTAAGTGAAGAAGCAATATTGAAGTGGTACAAAGAAGCACATGTTGCCAAAGGCAAAAGTGTTTTTCTTGACCAGATGAAGAAGTTTGTTGAGTGGTTACAAAATGCTGAGGAAGGTATGATTCCATTTAACAGTTAACAAATACTGCCTCATTATAATGCAAGATAAACTTGCCTTATACAGATTTTTCTTGCCTTCCTGAAACTCAAATTCTTGAGGTATCCTCCACATCAAACATTTTGCTACATCTTAGCCTTCCTTTTGGAATATAGGCAATGAAAATTCCCATATGATAAACAACAAAACCAAACCTCTGAAATTATGCACTCTGTTGGAGGACAAAGAGGAACAAATAATCACCAGATGTGAAATGAAAAAAAAAAAACATTTGATTTAATTGCACATTGTGACATTCTATGAATTTTTATAGCATCTTTACTAGTTGACTGGTAATGAAACACCACTTTGAAACACAAAGTGAAAGAAAAATAATAAATGAGATTGACTTCAACTAAGCTTGAAAAGTATATTTTAGATGATCAGAAGAATAAAAGTAACTGTGTTCTCTAATAATATTTATGAGTATTTTGTAGTTTTAGAAAGTCATATTTCATTTAAAGGCAAAAAGGTGGAAAAATTTTCTTTGCCCTCCTATGTTGACTCTCTTGCGTAGTAAATGGAAACCTAGGGCAAAAATGTCCTTGGAGTGGGGGAAGGAACACTTTCATCATCTTATTTGATGGAGTCATAGAAGAATAAAAAAAAATCCTGACTTTTCTTTTCTCTCCTAGAGTCTGAATCAGAAGGTGAGGAAAATTAGATGCTCAAGCCAGAAGCACAACACCTAGGTCACCACACAACACTTTGGAATGCTGAATCATTTGAGAAGAGAAACTTGGCTTCTGTTTTCACAAAGGAAATAAAGAATAGAATAGGCTTCCCTTGTGCAGAAGGGAAATGGTTTTGTTTTTGTTTTGTTTTTATATGGAGCCCTGAGGCATCAGCTATTATACTTGGGACTCTACCTCTCACTCACTATATGCTAACTTAAAGCCATTCAACAGGAGTCAAATAGAAATCTGAAATTAAGTACTCAACAGACTCCTCTTTTTTAGCTGTATTTTTCAGGTACTGTGTGGTGAACGCCCCACTGGTGTCTATTACAGGGCCACTTTGGTAGTTGTGTACTGCTCGTTATGTGATTTGACAAACCAGTTTTTTTTAAATAAATGGCTTTTTAAAAATCTGGGCTTATGTTCTCAAGCTTTTATTTCTTTACATCACTTCTTACATAGATGGCATTCAGGTTTATGTCCTTTTTTCTATCAAGAATTTTGAATGGTTGTATTTCTTGTCATTTGTAGAAATAATTCTGTTATTTCTCTCATAGGTGATACATTTCAGTTATCTTTGTAGTACAGTAGAAATCAACCTGAAATTATAATTACATTGGCACGGACCTGATGTGCTATTGTGCACTGATAGGGTGTGGGAAGGGGCTGTGTGAGGTATGAAGACCATGAGAAGAGACTACTCAGGACCATCTTCAAAACTGCCGCCACAGTAGCACATAAATAAATATTAAAATTGTTTCTGGATAGATTAAAAATCTTTACCAAATACTAAAACATTAAAAGTACTAAAAGAAAATGTAGAAAATGTGCTTGTAACCTTGACATGAGGGAAAGCACGACGCAAAACCTAAAGCAAACAAAAGAAAAAAAAAAAACCAATTCAATGGCCTGTCTATAAAAAGCTAAAATGTTTTTCTTAATAAAAGCTACTTAAGGGCCTCCCCCGTGGCACAGCAGTTGAGCATTGGGCTGCGAGGCTGTCCGCAGCCTCTACAGCCATGGTTCGATCCCCAGCCGTGACGAGGGTCCCACATGGCACGCAGACCTCTCCTGCCATGCCCGCTGCTCACCTCAGCAGTGTGTTTCATCAGTCTGCCTGTTCTGTTTCCCGCTCTGTCTCCAGTGAATTTTCTCACCCTCCCGTGCTTTTTGACTGTACCCAGTGCTTGTATAAAATAAATAAATAAATCTTTTAAAAAAAGAGGACTTTCAATTAAAAAAAATAAAATAGAATAATAAAAGCTACATAGGTAAACACTATGCACGGGGGAGCAGTGGAGCCTCAACAGATGAAGAGAAAATATTTTTGATAAAGATAATAAAGAATTAGCATCAACATAATGTAAAAAAAATCTGTAAATCAACAAGGAAAATAATTCAAGAATGCAAAGCATATACTCACTTCATATGAGCAATCAACATGTAAAGATACTCTACGATTTGAAAATGTGTAAAAATTTAGATAAAATGTTTTACTCATGGGGTTGGGAAAAATTACTAAAACAAATGATGATGCAAAAAAAAAGTGGGTTTTCCTTTTCTATGGTTCTAGGAGTTAATTTGGCAGGAAATGCTATTATAAAAGAGTTGTTCACAATATGTAAAAGATCGGAAGTGAAAGTTAAAAGGAATGTATTTTTCCAAAATGAAAGTTAGGTGTATACATCTATAACATAGCTTTATAAATACATTGGAGTAAGGTCTTTAATTGTAAATAATTGTTATTGCTGTTTAAGCCTTGAGCAGGACTGGGAGGAGAGTTTTCTTTTTTTACTCTTTCTAACATACTTGAATTTCTTTAGAAATAGCTTATAATTTTTTAAATTAATGCATGTTTATTTGGGAAAATATAAAAGCTTTTGGAAGGAACTAAGCATTATATAGTATTCTGTCATAGGTAAGCACTCATGTTATATTTTTACAAATAGGATTTTGCTTAATTCTTTTAAAGATTACAATCCATTCAATATCATTTTTATATCCTACTCTTTATTAAAATAGTATTCTTTAACATTATACCAGATCAATAATTAGTCTTCGAAACCATGAGTTTACAATGTATACAATTGTTCTTGGTATGGATGGGGCATTATTTATTACTCTATTATTCAATATGAGGTATTTTGTAAATTTTTGCTTTTAAAAAATAACTTCAAAATTTTCTTACATAAATCTTTGGTGATTTAGGAAAAATAGAAATTTGGGTCAAAGGATTTGACTAATTCTTACAATGCAGTCTGTCTGAATTTGCATTTATACATTTGAATGCATTTTGCACACATTGTGGGCATAGTTCACAGTAATTTTTCAGTAAGATGAAAGTTTAAAGTAATAGAATTAAGCAAATCCAATTTGTGTAATTGTAGGGGTGAGGGTAATGAAAATCCTATTTCAAGTCAAGATAGCGCCAGCAGTTTGGAAACAAGGCAGTTTCCTACATGGCTATAGAATCATCTGGTTTGAGTTGGTGTCCACAGCTCAGCTAAGTCAGGGTCCCTGACCTCACTCTCTCAGCTGATAGCAGCTCTGCTCTCTGTACATCTGAGGAAGGTAGGAGCCTCTTCAAGGGAAGATCCCCTACATTGCTATGTCCCTTTGCTTGTGCTATAGATGAAAGTAAAATGTCTCTTCTTTGCAAAACACTTTTTAAAGCTTGTCTTTGTGTATATTCAGTATCTTTACACCTTGGTTGTTTACGTGTGTGTTTAACTACTTATTGATTTATAATAAAGAGAATGTGTGGTCTGCAGCTTGAATAGAAACTGAGCAAAGGGCCTCCCCTGGTGGCGCAGGTGGTTGAGCACAGCGCTGTGAAGCTGTCCTCAGCCTCTGCAGTGCCGGTTGGATCCCAGCTGGCTGGAGAGGGTACCACTTGGCGCGGCAGATCTCTGGTGAATCCTCTCGCACTCGCGCACCTCTGGCCAGTACCCCAGTTCTTGTATGCATAAATAAATAAATCTTTAAAAAAATTCAATCCGGTTACTATGACATAAATTGTACTTCTGCTGTGCAAGCGGAGGAGCAGAGAGATGAACTTAGAATTTATTGGCTTGAGCTGGATACACCATTCTGCCATTAATTAGCTGTTTAATTAGTGGATCATTTAGCTGTTGGTATTTACTTTGCTTAATTGTAAAATAAGGGCCTGGCAAGATCAGTCCTTAAAATGATCCTTCACAGTTCACATCACAGTTACATGCAAAACACTGTTTTCATTGGATTCTTAGAGTAGACTGTGATCTAAAAAAAGACTGGATTGCTGTCTCTCTGACTTCAGCATGTATGGGGATCATCCAAAGTACTTAAAATTGATAGCTGGCCATCTCTCCTACCCAGCCCCCACACAAGTTCCTGAGTTTTTGACTCAGTAGGTCAAGGACAAATTCTCCAGTGAAATTTGATTCTTCTGGCTGAGGACCATACAACTGTGTGGTCCAAAGGTTACTAAGGTCCCTTCTTTTGCTGACTCTCTGCAGCCCTTATGGCTTCAGTAAAGAAAGTGGGTTGTGTTTTGCTCAACTCTGTTTGTCATTCGGTATGTAACATAGCTTGGCAGGAAACTAGTGTTTGAAAATGTTCGAATAAATAAATAAGAAAATATGCACAAAGAATACCTTTTTCAAAGGTTGACCATAAATTCATCCTAACGTGTTTCTATATCTTTAAAAAGTTCATCATTGAGACCACAGCCTGATGGCTGCTTATTGAGAGTTTGGATTCATGCACTAAATAGGAATGCATCATTTTGATTGTGTCATTCTTGAAACGGAACCAATAAAATGTGGGCCCATAGTTTATAAAATGATTCCTGCACCATACCTTACATGCCTCCAAAAGAAGCAAATATTTTGCTTGTAAGGATTGTCTAGCAGGACTCTAACAGCGAATTGTGGGTATTGACCACAGAATATTGACCTACTATGAGCCCCTGTGCCCCCATCCTAGAATAGGTCTTAGGAAGCTAGAATATCACTTAGAGCACTAGTTCTCATTCTTCAGTGTGCATCAGAATCCCCTGGAGGGTTTGTGGATTATGGGTTACTGACCACAGCCCAGAGTTTCTCAATATACTGGTGGTGGGACCTGAGGATTTATTTTTAACAAGTTTCTTACAACAGAAAAAAAACGCTTTGAGAAAATCCTGGTACTTTCTTAGCATTCTCTTTCCCCTTTAACAGGACAATCCAAACGTCCTCAAAGTGCAGACCTCAGACCATCAGCATCAGCAGGGAGCTAGTTAGAAATGCAAATACTCAAGATGAGGGCCAGACTCCTAAATCAAGACCTCTGGGACTGACCTGGCAATCCACTGGAACAAGTTCTCCTAGTGACTCTGATGCTTAGGCTCAAGAACCACTGGCCTAACCTCCACTTCAGTATCAGACCATCCTTGGAACACATCCCTGAAGAGATGGACAATGAGAACAGAGGTACAGGATAAAGAATTAGTGAGATAGTAGATTTCACTTTTTTGGAAGGCTAATCAGAGACTGGGAAACATCTGTGGTTGCAAGATGAACTGGCACTCTTCTGCAGTTTTTTCCTTCATATAAGAGGATTGAAGATGTTCATGCCCTGTAGTTACATGACTCAGATCAAGCTATAAAAGGAGCTGGTAGTTGATTAGGAGCTCCTTGTTAAGAGTATGGAACACCTTCTGAGAGTAATAAATCTTCTAACCACTGCTATTTTTTATCTTCTGGATGAGCATCTAAATTCAAATGTATTTTTTTTTCTCTTTTCCAGTATGTTCAGCAACAAGCACAACAGCAGTTCTCTAAGTTACATAGCAGCTTTTCTTCTTAATTCAGTGGAATCTGGAAAATGAGTCTTCTCAACAAATGTGAAGAAAAACTTTTGGAAAACAGAGAGGAACATGGGGCAACTTAGGGGTGAAAGATGAATTTTATGTGTATATGCATATAGGAGGCTAGATAGGAGGTTTACATTTATTTAGGTAGCTAGGTTGTAACAAAAGTTAAAATTTTTATGTAGTTTTAATGACTGGGATAACATAACAGATGAAATATGGGATGGGGGGGCAAATGTTAAAAGTTTTTCCATGGGCCTCCCCGGTGGCGCAGCGGTTGAGCACTGGGTTGCGAAGCTGCCCGCAGCCTCTGCGGTGCTGGTTCGATCCCCGGCTGCTCCCCGGCCACTGGAGGAGGGTCCCACATGGCGCGCAGACCTCTCCTGCCGCCCGCTGCTCCCCTCAGCAGTGTATTTCATCAGTCTGTTAATCTGTTCCCCGCTCTGGCTCTGGTGAACTCTCTCACCCTCCCGCGCTTCTGACCGTACCCAGTGCATGTATAAACAAACAAGCAAACAAATAAATAAACATGCCTCTATAAAAAAAAAAAAAAAAAAAAAAAGTTTTTCCACTGGGGCCTCCCTGGTGGTGCAGGGGTTGAGATGCAAACTATGAAGCGATCCGTGGCCACTGTAGCGTGAGTTCGATCCCTGGCCAGCCTGGGAGCAACGCATAAGGCACAGCAGACCTCTCCTGACTCTCCCGCTGCTCCCTTCAGCAATGTACTTTGGTCAATCTGTCTGTTCTGCTCCCCACTCTGTCTCTGGTGAATCCTCTCACCCCCGACACCTCTGGCCTATATCTCAGCTCTTGTATGCATAAATAAATCTTTAAAAAAAAAAGTTTTAAAGATTTATTTATGCATATTTACAAGGGCCGTGTCTTTATCATGAATTGGTCGATTTTTTATTATTTTTTTAAAGATTTATTTTGTTATGCATGCAAGAGCTGGGGTACAGGCCAGAGATGCGGGGGATGAGAAGATCCACCAGAGACAGAGTGGGGAACAGAACAGGCAAACTGACTGAAATACACTGCTGAGGGGAGCAGCGGGCGAGGCAGGAGAGGTCTGCTGCGCTATGTGGGTTTCTCCCTGGCTGGGTGGGGGATTGAACTCGTGCTGAGAGGCTGCAGATTGCTTCATAGTGCGGTGCTTAACCCCTTGCGCCATCAAGGAGGCCCCGATTTTTTATTATTAACTGTAGTAATAATCATTGTCTCAAAGTCCACTTTTTAGTATGGTATGGTATATGAATTGTACAGCCATTCCACCCTTTTTAGAACTACGGTTTGTATGATACATCTCTTTTCATCCACGTATTTTCAACCTGTGTCTTTATTTAACATATGACTCCTGTAAAGAGCGCATAGCTGATTCTTTCTAAAAAAAAAAAAAATCCATTCTGATAATTTCTGCTTTTAAGTGGTGTGTTTTGTCTCTTATTGATGTAGTTGGATTTAAGTCTACCTTTTTTTTTTCCTTTTTGTCTCCTTGGGTTTTTATGCAGCCTGCCCCTCATTTCCTGCCTTCTTTTAGGATTAATTGCATAATTTCAGGATTCCATTTTAATTCAGCTATTGTTTTCAGTTATATATCTTTTCAATGATTTCTCTAAGAAATTACAGTGAATAATCTTATACTTTGTCTAGTTAATGATAATATTGTAATACTGTGTATAAAACATGAGCAGCATGTAACCCTATATGCCTATTTACCCTCTCCCCTGGCTCCATTTTTATATAATAATTTCCATATATATTCCATCTATAAACATTAGACACCTTAGAATACAGTATTACTTTTTGTCTTAAACAGTTCTGTGAATTTTTCTTAATTAAAGAAAAACTGTTTTATGCCTGTCCCTTTTTTTTTTTTTACCATTTCTGGTATTCCCCTTCCTCAAGACCTGAGTTTTCATTTGGTAACATTTCTCCTAATTCTGAAACAAAAACAAAAAGCCCTACTTTTAGAATTTCCAGTAGTGTAGATTTCCTGAGAAACTATTGTTGCTTTTATTTCAAAATGTCTTTTTTTTGTGTGCTTTCATCATCAAAGCATGTTTTCACTGGATGTAGTGTCCTGAGTTTATAACTTTCATCTTTCAATACTTTAAAGATCTTGTTCCCTTGTACTCAGTCTTCCATTTTTTTTTTTTTTTTTTTTTTTTTTTTTTTGATGAGCGGTCAGAGGCACTATCTTTGTTTCAAAACAAGCCAGGTTTAAAGTGATATCTATATTTTCAAGTTAGGGGAGACACTCTCACCTAAAGCCCTTCTCTTTCTCTAAATGTTAATTCCCCCTCCTTTGTTTACCCTGATTTTTCCTCACTTTGCCTTTAAGTAGCTTTTGTTTTTCTTAAGTTGTTTGTAGAGTTTGTATGTTTGCTATCTATAGGAAGTTTGGTCTTGTAGAAATTACTCTGCCACTACAGAAGCAGAATCTTGAACAATGAATTCTCAGGAATCCATTGACCAGTCCACCATTCCAGCTTGCATGACTAGCCACACAATCCCTATTACCTATGCTTCTTCACTTATATAAGTGTTCATTAGATAATAATCATTTTCAACTCTGCTATTGTTTTTGAAGATTTATTTATTTATGCATACAAGAGCTGGGGTGCATACAAGTTCAGAGGTGCGGGGGTGAGAGAATTCACCAGAGACAGAGTGGGGAGCAGAACAGGTGAATCTACTGAAATACACTGCTGAGGGGAGCAGCGGGTGACAGGAGAGATCTGTCTGCTGCACCATATGGGTAGCTCCCTGGCTGGGGATGGAACTCGAGCGCCAGTGGCTGCAGATAGCTTCGTAGAGCTGAGTCTTAACCCCTTGCACCACCAGCGAGGCCCCTAAACTCTATTAATCCCATTAAAAATCTTAAAGAAAATCTTTAGCTTTCACACCAAAATAAGTTTAAGAACAATTTATCATGATTTTGTTAATGATTTAAAGTAGGGTTCGATTTGCCCTTAAACTGAAAAGAAATCTAAGAGATGGCAAAAGAGAGCCTATGTCTGCTATGAACTTGACATCTGACTCCCCCACACTTAAACAATAACTCACAATGGACACCACGCTAAGATCCTAGTCTGAGATATGGGTGAAAGGCAATTTGATTACTCACAGCTCCAAAGAGAAGGCTCTGGTTCCAGAAATTCTCCATCTCAGATTGCCATGACTATCAGGTATTATTAGCAACCTTGGCAGAAGCAAGAAAAACTTGAACTACAATGTGACCCCCTGATCATCTCTGGGGTACTTGTGCTAATGGGCATGTCACCCTATGTAGTTTCACTGTGATACATGTCCAGGTGGCAGAACACCTATTGCGTCCATCAGGTGTCAAAGAGGAGCAGTGAGTACACATGCCACTCTGTTCATTATCTGTCAGAACCATGGGCATACTCTAAATTTCACTCACTTCGGGAGCCCTAGAGGCAACTTTGTAGCCTGGAGACAAGACTGGGGACTGCAATCACTCCAAAGCCCACCTGTTCACCAAGGAGCTACAGAAATCCTATTGCATTCAATAACTGAGTTTTCCTTTTTTATGATTATTACATGGGTTTTAAAACTTTGTTTTTATTATCATCCTAATTATTCTCCTGTGAGCTACTAAAACTTGAAGAACTTCAAATTCCTGTGGACTTTAAGTGAGTATTCAGAATATTCTCATCACCTTCTTAACCTTTGATCTCATCATAGGCCACACTTACTGCCTGTTTTCTATAAAGGCTGATGGGTACAAACCCAGAGAAGACATACTGTGTTTTGAATTTACCCTGAGTTGTTGGTGCCAATGGACCCAAATATGTAAAATGTTTCTTCCCAGTTCTTGCTACATCATTTGTGAATATTCCACAAGGTACATAAATAATTGAGTAGGGATTTTAATTAAGACATAGTGAAAGCTGCTTTATGCTAAATTAAATGCTTATTCTTTGTCAAATGCTAAAATATATTGCTCACATTAATAAGGGATGTCAGAGGAGTATAGGGGGCAATTGAGTACTCACTGAACAAAGTTGGAACAATTTGAGCCACATACTAAATAAAGCTGTGTTGGATTATACCTAAACTATAAAATAAATAACCATGAGTCTATGCAATACATAGAAACAATTGAATAAAATGATAAATGGGGGGAAAGAGACTAATCTCCCAAGTAGAATTCTTTTTGTTTTTAAGACTTATTTTATTTATGCATACAAGAACTGGGGTACAGACCAGAGGTGCGGGGGGGGAGGGGAGGTAAGAAGACCCACCAGAGACAGAGTGGGGAACAGAACAGGCAGAGTGACTGAAATACACTGCTGAGGAGAGTGCAGCCGAGACAGGAGAGGTCTGCTACATCATGTGGGTAGCTCCCTGTCGCTGGCCTGGGGATCGAACTAGAGCTTCAGAGGCTGCGCAGCGCTGCCCTTAACCCCTTCTGCCACCAGGGAGGCCCCCAAGTAGAATTCTAAATGATTTATGTAGATACCACACTTTCAAGGAAGCAGAAAATAGCTCCCCTCACCTAAGCATGGGCTGCTTTTTTACAGTATAGAAATGTGCTATATAGTATAGTAATGTGCTATATAGTATATAGTATATAGTAAATTACTATATAGTAAATGTGCTATATAGTATACTATATATATAGTATAGTATAGATTATAGTAAATTGTAAATGCTATCCATGTCCTCTATGTATGAACACTTCCATGGACACTTAAAAGTGGACTAATATAAAGTACAGATTTACAAAAAATTATGTACCAGAAGATATCTCTTATGTGTCAGAAATATAATTGGAAGACCTTCTTGGGTAGCTAGGAAAAACATTTGATAAACACTACTCCTTTATTTTCTTGGGTGAAATCTGGACATACCATAGATTTAAATTTGTTAACGACTTGTAGAATTTTTTTCAGCACATATATACACTTAAAATCCAATGGAGGGCTTCCCTGGTGGCACAGGGACTAAAGACAGTGCTATCAAGCTATCACCAGCCACTGCATCTTGAGTTCGATACCCGTCTTGGCCATGGAGCAACCCTGCATGGCGCAGCAGACCTCTCCTGCCTCGCCCATCGCTCCCCTCAGCAGAGTATTTCAGTCAGTCTGCCTGTTCTGCTCCCCACTCTCTCTGGTGAATCCTCTCACCTCCTGCACCTCTAGCTTACACCCCAGTTTTTGTATGCATAAATAAATAAATAAATCTTAAAAAAAATAAGGGCCTCCCTGGTGGCGCAAGGGGTTAAGACGCAACCTATGGAGTTGTTCGCAGCCACTGCAGCACAAGTTTGATTCCTGGCAAGGGAGCTACCTACATGACACAGCAGACCTCTCCTGCCTCGCCCACTGCTCCCCTCAGCAGTTATTTCAGTCAGTCTGCCTGTTCTGTTCCCCACTCTGTCTCTGGTGAATCCTCTCACCCCCCACACCTCTAGCCTGTACCCCAGTTCTTGGATGTATAAATAAATAAATCTTAAAAAAAAAAACAATGGAAATATAGATTAAATATACAATATATTCAGATATTTATTTTAAAATGATGTTTACTATTTTATGATCACAAAACTAAAAAACTGCATATTGGCCTTCTTTAACATTCTTAATACGTATGGTTTGTAAAATAGACCACACATTCAAGAACTATTGCTACATGTAATGTCTTTAAAACTCAAATTGGAATCATGAGCCAAAGAGTTAGTATTTGCAAATAAGTCATTTAATATAATTGTACCTCTCAAACTTAGTATCTCATGAATTTCTCTCAATTTGTATTTCTGTATGCGGTAACATTGCTGGATAAAAAAAAATTGAATTTCATGTAGGAAAAAATGATAACATTAGGTAGTAGAGGAAAATACTGAAAGTTGGGAGGGCAGTTATCGTGATGTATGAAAACATACAGAAATGATTCTTTTTTTTTTTTAAGATTTTATTTATTTATTTATACAAGCACTGGGTACAGTCAAAAAGCGCAGGAGGGTGAGAGAATTCACCAGAGCCAGAGCAGGGAACAGAACAGAGAGAGTGACGAAGTACACTGCTGAGGGGAGCAGCGGGCGGCAGGAGAGGTCTGCGCGCCATGTGGGACCCTTGCTGGTGGCCGGGGATCAAACTGGTGCTGCAGAGGCTGCGGGCAGCTTCGCAGCCCAGCAATCAATCAATTAATCGCTGAGCCACCAGGGGAGGCCCAGAAACTATTCTATTGTATCAACTCAACAAAAGACTGAAAGCTTGTTTAATTCTAATCAAATTGTCCAAAACTTTCAGAACTCACTGCAATAGAGGATGTTCTCCAACTCTCTCCCTCTGCAGGGCAGCAGCCTTCCCGCCTGCCTGTGACCTGTCAAGGCCACCTGCACGCAACCATGCAGGCCTCTCTTTGCAAACCTGTCCCTTCTGGGGCAGCTCTTCCTATGTCTGTGCAAGTGTACTTTACTTTCCTGTCCCTTTTTCCTAATAAACCTGCCCTTTAAATATAAATAAATAAATAAATAAATAAATAAATAAATAGGATAGGGCCTCTCCGGTGGCGCAGCAGGTTGAGTGCAGTGCTGTGAAGCTGTCAGCAGCCTCAGCTGCGCCAGTTCGATTCCAGGCCAGCCAGGGAGAAACCCACATGGTGAGACAGACCTCTCTGTCTCACCCCCTGCTCCCCTCAGCAGTGTTTTCCTCAGTCCCAGTTCTTGTATAAATAGATAAATCTTAAAAAAAAAAAAGGACATTATCATAAACACACTGATTACAGTAAATAAAAGAATGGTGTGATGTGACGTAATAATCACTACACTACAGAAATAGAGTAAAATAAAAGACTGGTACAAAAAAGAAAGGGAAATAAATCTTTTGTCTATGCTCAATAAATTAAAAAAAGTGAAAAATGTCTTTTTTTTGTTTATACCTTTATGCCTTTATACTTTACCTGTTTATCAGTAAGGATACTCAAAAAAAACAGATACTCAGATTGTTCACGGAGACCTTGGAGGAACAAGAATGCCTGGATGGCTGTTGTACTTGTTGCTTACAGCTACTTCATGATCAGAATTTCATTCTCTAGGACTCCTCCTGGGACCAGAAAATCACTGCAATCTGTGAGTGATTCTATGGGTTGACTGTCCTGAGATTGCTTCTTGTTCAATATTTGCTGCCAGGCAGTGCTAAATACATGAGATCTACAGTAGATGACTGAACTTGTGACATCAGATACCCAGAAGGATGAGAGCTATGAGAACTTCTGATGAGTAATACTTTTGTAAGTCTTCATCAATTTCCTTGGTGAGTCTAGTTAACTGTGTCAATGCCAAGTACTGCTAACAGAAACACAAGAAATTATGCTTGTGCTCTCTTCCTACTTCTAAGTACTGTGATCTCACTGTTTTGTTTTACTAATTGCCATTAAAAAAAAGTAGATTGATGATTAGATGTCTGGGTGACTGCAAATAAAGGAGTTTTATGATTTTAATATCTGGCACATGTCTTTGGGCCAGAAAAAGACTGACAGAAACATTATATTTTTCTGAGAGTAGCCTCTAAAGCAAAATGATTCAACTATCCAAATTAAATAGACACTTTAATTAAATAGTTAATATAGTACTGGAGGAACTTTAGAAATTTCTGTGTAGTAAAAGACAAGGGTGATTCTGAACCACAGAGTTTCTCAAGAAATATTGATATTGTTGGATGAGGGGATGGAATTGCTGAGGTATTTTAGTGATAGGAAATCTGTGGTTCAACTGGTGTTATGGATGACTTGGGTAATATGCTAACTCTGTCCTGTTCTCTCATTGTTGATGGGCCCCTTGTCACCTGAGCCTCATCTCTACTTTAGAATAATGTCACAGCAATTCACCAGGACCCATAGGCAAAAGCATGCTTTCATCAAAAAAAAGAAAAGAAAAAGACAATCTATCAAACATAGACTAGGTAAAAGAACACAAATTATTAGCGATTTCAGTGCTACCCTGTCCCAGATAAGATCCCATCTAAAGTATCTATATGGGGCTTCCCTGTTGGCACAGGGGTTAAAGACTGAGCTATCAAGGTATCACCAGCCACTGCAGCATTAGTTTCATCCCTGGCCGGCAGGCCAAGGAGCAACCCACAAGGCGCAGCAGACCTCTCCTGTCTCACCCACTGCTCCCCTCAGCAGTGTGTTTCAGTACATCTGCCTGTTCTGCTCCCCACTCTCTCTGGTGTATCGTCGCACCCCACCCCACCCCTACACACCTCTGGCTTACACCCCAGTTCTTGTATGCATAAATAAATAAATCTTTTTTAAAAAGTTCTATAAACTTGATTTCATCATCCTCCACCCCTCTGTGTAAGAGTCACATTTAGACACATGAATGCTCAACAATTTTCTAGCATCAAAGGAATCCCCTGGGCACTACTACCATGGGAGAGGAAGCTCCCATTCTCATCTTTGATCAACAAATATTTCATGTTTGACCGCTATTAGACCCAGCATTGCGATATGTGGAAAGCATTTAGTACTAACAAGATAGACCTAGTCTGTGACTATATAGAACTTATGTTCTACTGGGAAAGAAAAATACCAAAATACACAAATATTTAATGACAATTGTTGAATATGTCTTAAAGGAACAACACAGAGTTTTAGAGAGTTTTTAAATGGACCTAATTTAGAATGAGGGTGACTTTTAACTTGAGAACTAAGCTGGTTCAAAAACCACCCTGGGACCCAAGTGCACTATGAGGGAGGATGAGTTCCTGGGAAAACAATGGAGACTTGGAGAAGTGGACAGATCTTTTAAAAGTCAAATCAGCAGCACTGATGACTTGTGAGGATGATGGCAGCTTCTGGGAGGATTTAGGTTTCTTGCATGAATCAGTGCGATGTTGTTTATTTGCAGGGATAGAGGTACTTTGGAGGAGAGGGAGAAATCTAACACACGAAGTTATGGGTACATAAGCCTGGAGAGAAGTGTGGCTGTGTGGAGAGCATTTAAAACCACAGGGTTTGTAAGAGTCAAGGAATTTTCCCTGTTGCCCCAGGTCACCAGGCATAGGTCACCTTGTACACAAACTTCTTGAGCATAAATAAATCCTAGATGAGATAAGAATTTGACACACTTTCATAGTTTCCCGAAGGTGAGTTTTTTGAAGACTTCTCTGGCTGAAGATAAGGACCAAAAAGATACCAGTTCCAGGAAAAGACATTGCTGAAGTCTATATAACTTGAACAATACTGCATAACTTCATCTCACTTGTCCCCTCTACACAACAGTTTCTTTGGAGACAATAGTTTCTCCCTTTCTTGTCACAAGGAAATTAGTATTTGTTCTTTGTGCACTCCATCTGGGCTGTGTCCTTTATAAGGCCTAGGCACTCATCAAGAGAATGAAACCATTGAGTTGGGTTATAGCAGGAGACTAAGCAGCTCACCCAGGGTAGAGCTCTAGGAAATTCTGGATTTCATTATAATCATCCAGTTAGAAGTGATTGTGTGAGTTTGATTTGATCCTGGACCCAAACCGAGGCGTTTGAATTAAAATATGTGAGGCTGAGAAATCAAGTTGAAAAAACTTGATTTTTCAACTTCAAATTGAAAAATTTCCTCAGATGATTTTATTAAAGATTAAGAAGTACTGGCTAAGGGCCTCCCCGGTGGCGCGGCGGTTGAGCACTGGGTTGCGAAGCTGCCTGCAGCCTCTGCAGCGCCGGTTCGATCCCCGGCTGCTCCCCGGCCACCAGAGGAGGGTCCCACATGGCGCGCAGACCTCTCCTGCCGCCCGCTGCTCCCCTCAGCAGTGTACTTCGGTCCTTCTGCCTGCTCTGTTCCCCACTGGCTCTGGTGAATTCTCTCACCCTCCCGCGCTTCTGACTGTACCCAGTGCTTGTATAAATAATAAATAAATAAATCTTTAAAAAAAAAAAAAAAGAATTACTGGCTAAAATGAAGAAAAAAGTAAAATGTTTTCATCCCATCTTACATTTTTACTTGTTCTTGTCAATTTAGTGCTAACATCGCTTAACTGATGAACTTTTCTTCCTCACATCATTCCTCTTGTATGTATTATCTTTGTGTCTCAGTTCTTAGTTTCCCTATCACCTAGATACAATCTCCTGGGGTCAGAGAATAACAGACTAGTGGCTAGTCTGTCTAGTCCTCTTTTCTCTCTTCCTGCCTCCCTCTTTTATTGATTTACAACACTATATGGGATTCAGAGGTGTAGGATCTGTTTTCAGGTGTATTTTACCACACCATACCCACCACCGAGGCACCAAAAATCCTCCATAACAAAATTTTACAATGAAGAAAAACCAAAGGGAGACATTATCAATGGAGCAATTTTGTGGTTAAGGATCTTCTGAAAAATTAATATTCAGAGATCTCCTTAGTGAATGAGTGGTCTCAGATGTGATTACTGAACAAAAGGAATCATGTGAAGAAGAAGAATGCTATTGCAATATCATACATCTCTTCAAATGTAAAGATATCCATGTTGGGTTCCCTTTTACTCATTGTAAGGAATGGGTAGATAGCTTCAGATCTTTTTTTTTTTTTTTAAGATTTATTTTATTTATTTATGCATACAAGAGCTGGGGTGTAGGCCAGAGGTGTGGGGGTGTGTGTGAGAGGATTGACCAGAGACCTAGTGGGGAGCAGAACAGGCAGATCTACTGAAATACACTGCTGAGGGGAGCAGCGGGTGAGACAGGAGAGGTCTGCTGCGCCATGTGGGCCACCTCCCTGACCGGGTATTGAACTAGGGCTGCAGTGGCTGGTAATGGCATGATAGCCCTGACTTTAACCGGTTTTGCCACAAGGGAGGCCCCCCAGCCTCAGATCTTGGCAGGGCTTTACCGTGTCATTTAGACTCCTCAGTCATTGTCAAGACAGGGATAGAAAAATTTCCTGCCTGGCAAGCTGCAGATTTGCTGCAATCTGCTGTGGCCAGGCCTTTCTGACACCTCCTCTAAACATTTAAGTATAAATAACAAGTGATGGGAAGTCTTTAATCAGTGAATTAGCATTTCAAAGATCAAAGATAACAGATCTCTGAAGTATCTCAGCAAGTTAGAACTGTCACCTTGCTTTATGGTTCAGATAGCCCTGCAATCCTTCCTTCTTATCTTTTCTTCTTTATTAGCTTTCTCTTCTTGTTTCTCTCTGTTTGTCTCTCTGTCTCTCTCTCTCTCTCTCCCTGGCCCCCACTCCCACACCTCTGTGTTAGGAATGTGTTTGTTCCTTCCCCCCAGTGGCTAGTCTGTCTATTCCTCGTCTCTGTGCTTATTCAGCTGTCCTTCCTCCCCAACTTCTCGTTAAATAAATAGTGCTTGAGCTTCAACTTTGCATTAGGCTCTGTGCTAAATTCTGGATTTTTAACAGAAAAATAAAGATCTTTGCCCTCATAAATATGTATGATGCTTGCATTTTTTTCTTCCTTAAGTTGTCTGCTTTTTTGACCACCATTAACTGCCTATATGTGACTTCAATTTTTTTTTTACTTTAATTGTTAAAAACTTTTTATTTTTAGAAGAACTGGGGTATAGGTCAGAGGTGCAGGGGTGAGAGGATTCACCAGAGACAGAGTGGGGAGCAGGATAGGCGGACTGACTGAAATACACTGCTGAAGGGTACAGCAAGCAAGACAGGAGAGGTCTGCTGCTCCATCTATGGCTTAGCTTCTTTGTGCTGGGGATTGAACTCAGGCCTTTGTGGTAGCAGATCCGAAGATAGTGACAGAGGATAAGGATAGAAAAGTTTGAAAGGAAGCACCACTAGACCAGAAACCTGGCTCACACAATGCCCGGAGCTGGAGGTGGGAGTAGAAGTGGTTAACATAGTCCTTAAACCACTTATAGGAACTCAAAATCTTTAGGCTCCAAGGCACAGACACAACCAAGGAAGTGTCAGACTGCAGTAAGTGTCATAGGGCAAAGGCCAGAGGGAAAGATAGGGAGGGGCCACTGTAAATCCTCTGCTCCCTTTCAAATTCTCCATTGTTATCCAAAATCAATAGCAAACTGGCCACTCCACAAAGGAGTGAGCCCCTCCCAAAGAGATTATATCAGTGCAGTCTCTGAACTGGCAAGGGGCAGCAGTCCTCTGCTCTTTTTGCCAATTCTCTCCCTCTGCAGGGCAGCAGCCTTCCTGCTTATGTTAGGGGGGAAAAGGATGTCCTAAAGCTAATTCCATACAGGCTTTGTGGACTCCACCCCCACTCCAGACCAAAGCCAAAAGACACTGGGAACTCCAAATCCCATCACCACCAAAGGGAAGGTGACTGGACCCTGAGGGTGGGGTTAAGCAGCCAGGTTTGGTATAAAACCAGACACGTGGGCTTTGGGGGATTCCCCTTTTTGGCTCCCCGCCAGCTCGCAGGGTCTGGCCAGCTCTGAGAGTGCCTTTGAGTTTCCAGGTTGGCAGATAGAGTAGGACACATGAAACACTTTATTTCCCTATTTTCTCCTTGAGTTGTACATTTCCTCAATTCCTTTTCCCTTGTAAATATACCTTTTATTAACCTTTTGTGTGTGCCAGTAGTGGAATTATTAATGAATAAGTCCCTTTTTAAGCGCACGGGTAAGGACTCACAGCCAGGCAACCTGTTTTATATCGGGGCTGCTCCATAACACTTCCAATGACCTGTACCTGTTGTAGAGCTGTTAGGGGGAAAGGATGTCCTGAGATAATCTCATACAGGCTTTGTGGACTCCACCCCCACTCCAGACTAAAGCCATCAGGACATTGGGAAAGACAAATCCCATCACCACCAAGGGGAGGGTGGCTGGGACCTGAGGGTGGAGTTGGGCAGCCAGGTTGGATATAAAAACCAAACACGTGGGCCTTGCTCTCTCTCTGGCTCGCGATCGCTCGCCTCCTGGCTTCACCGCTCCTGGCTGGCGGCCAACTGAGAGCGCCATTTTGGGATTCCTGATCGGCGGATCGGGTAGGACGCATTTAAAACTTTGTCTCCCACTTTTCTCCCAGAGCTGTACATTTCCTCATTTCCCTTTCCGTTGTAAATAAACCTTTTATTAACCTTTCACGTGTGCCTGCAGTAGAGCATTGATAAGTCCTTTTAAGCGCGCGGGTGAGGACCCACAGTCAGGCACCCCGTTTTGTATCGGGGTTGCTCTACAACAGTTTGGCGCCCAGCGTGGTTTCCAAGTTACACCCGCGGTTGACCAGCCCAAAGTAACATCCCTTGCGTTGGTCACCATAAGCGCACTAGTTCCGCAGGACTAGCAGTATAATATTTGTCTCTAGTCCTGAAAAGTCTGTTTTTTTCCCTGTGCGTACAGCCCTTGTGGGTGTGTTTTGACTCAAATATGGCCTCAACCATGAGCCTATACAGTTTCATCCCTAGCCTGAGTTCTTTCAGTTTCCTTCCGGCCTTGAATTTGAGCAGCCTTCTTCCATTAAATATCACCACCAGTTTCATTAATATAAATAATTTGATGAAGCCTGGTGTATGGCATGTGATTTTACTATTGTATACATACATGGGTGGTTTACAAGCCATCCCTTTACAGACTGTGCTTCTGGGTGGTTTTTTGGTAATATGTGTAAGCGCAGTTTGCTACATTCTTGTTTCTGTGAGAGGTAGAAGTTCTACTTCACATACTGAGAATGTGCAACAACAAATTCAGGCTTTTAACGTGGCCATACAACAACTAAATCAGGTTTTTGATTTAACTATTAAGAGTATAAGGGATGAAAATCGTAATGTTTTTGAGTCAGCTTATCAAAGCATGCTGTATCAAGTGCAACAACAAAATCGGACTTTTGAGTCAGCTTTTAAAGGTATGCAGGACCAGATGCAGGCCGCCCTCCATAAATTAGATATGGCGGAGGCGAAGGCTAGGCTAATGGTGCAGAGAAAGGATAGACCTTCCCCTTTCCATGAGGACAGCCAGCGAGCAGAGTTAGAAGAGGAGGAGCATCATATTTTAAATACTTTAAATACACGAGGACAAAATCCTCTTCCACGTGACAAAGCCCCTCCCGTGCAGACCCCTGAGGCTGCACAGCCTCCACTGCCCTCTGGGGAGGACACTAAAATGGCGTCCCCTCCCCACACTAGACTCGGCACCCATTTTGGCAGGAAGGATCAACCTGAGGCAGGGCAGTTTCCCCTTCGCCAGATGCCAATGGGTGGCTTAAATGAACATGGGAGACCTGCTGGGTACTTTTGGTCGCACCATCCGTTCAGTACTGCGGACCTCCTAAATTGGAGGAGCTCTGTTCCCTCGTACCGGCAGGCTCCTCAGAGGATGGCGAACTTGTTTGCCTCTATCTTTGTCTCCCACCGCCCTAACTGGGCAGATATACAGTCCATGCTGCATACTTTATTAACGCTGGATGAGCAGAGGATGGTATTCAGGAAAGCCAGGGAGGAGGCTGACCGTCTCCACCAACAGGATAGGCAGTCCCCAGAGCCGGAGGTTGTTGTCCCAGAGAGAGATCCTGGATGGGACCCTAACAATGGAGGAACGGCGATGTTGGATCTCTATAAAAAATGCTTATTGGTAGGACTGAAGCAGGGGATCCCCAAACAAAAAAACTTTAACAAAATATTGGAACTCGAGCAAGGAGCTAATGAGGATCCGTCAGAGTTCCTTGAGAGGATTATTCAAACTTACACTAACCACACGGACATAAACCCAGATGCCCCAGAAAATGCTCGTCTGATCACTACGGCTTTCATTACCCATAGTGCCCCAGACATAAAGAAAAAGTTAGCTAAGGTGGACGGCGTCACTGAGATGAGTCCGTCCCAGGTAGTGGACCTGGCATTCAGGGTTTATAATAATAGAGAGCACAGGAGACCGAAACCTGCGACTGTTTTTTTACAAAGAGAACACAGAACAGGGTTTCAAGGAAACAATAATGGACAGAGACGTGAACCCCTAGGAAGAAATCAGTGTGCTTTCTGTAGGGAAGAGGGACATTGGAAGTACAGTTGTCCCAGGTTACAGGGAAGCGGCAGACGCAATAATTATAGAAGGCAGGATAGAAGACAGAGAACCCCAAGACATGATGATTCACGTAGGGGTTACAGGAGGGAATATAGAAGGAGCACACAGAACCAGGAACCAAGGAGAGAGGAAAGAAGACAAATGTTAGCACAGAGTGGAGGCTCAGATGATGACAGGGAATACAGACAGAGAAGGAATCGAGAGCCCAGTACAGAGGACAGGAGACAAATGACAGCACAGGGTAGAGCCTCAGGTGAAGATAGGAGGGAATACAGACAGAGTAGAAGGAATCTAGAACCAAGTGCAGAGGAGAGGAGACAGATGATAGTTCATGGAGAAAGTTCAGATGCAGAATAGGGGTGCCCGGGGGCTCCACTAGATCTAGAGAAGCCCATTAGAATAACCCCCTCAGAGCCCCGGGTAACCCTCGCTGTGGGGGATCGTCTGATTGATTTCTTGGTGGACACTGGAGCAACATACTCAGTTTTGAATTCGAAATTAACTAAAATGAGCAAAAAGACTGCAGCAGTCATTGGGGTTACAGGGAAGTCACAACAGACACCCTTCCTGCAACCTTTGGAGTGCCGGCTAGGCACCACACAGCTCCAGCACAGCTTCCTATACATGGAAGAGTGTCCAATCCCTCTCCTTGGTCGTGACCTTTTAAGTAAGCTCAACGCACGAATTATATTCTCACCAAAACATCAGAGGCTTCACCTACAGGTGCCTCCAGAGCATGCTCTGCGGTTCCAGATGTTACTTACTCAAGATGTTCCACCGAAAGGTGAAATTTTACCTCCAGAAATTGTTGAAAGAGTAAGTAAATGGGTATGGGCTGATGGAACCCCAGGACGTGCGAAAAATGCGGAGCCTGTAAAAATAGAAGTGATAGAGGGGAGCAGAACCCCGAGGAGGAAGCAATACCCCTTAAAAGAGGAGGCCTTGAGGGGAATTGAGCCAGTATTGAAAAGGTTCCTTCAATCTGGACTCATTCGGCCCTGTCGCTCACCGTATAACACTCCGATTCTGCCAGTGAAGAAACCCCATACAGGCGAGTACCGTTTTGTCCAAGATTTAAGGGCCATTAATGACATTGTTCGGGATTTACATCCCACTGTGCCTAATCCCTACACCTTATTAACTGCCATACCTGGTGACTTTGGGTGGTTTTCGGTATTAGACCTGAAGGATGCCTTTTTCTGTATCCCAATAGATGTCCAGGATCAACTGCTTTTTGTCTTCGAGTGGCAAGACCCTAAGTCCAAGAGCACTCTCCAGTATTGCTGGACTGTGCTTCCACAGGGGTTTAAGAACTCCCCAACTATTTTTGGGGAAATACTGGCCAGGGATCTCAGGAAGGTTCAATTAAACCAGGGCGTCTTGTTGCAATACGTAGATGATTTATTGATTGCAAGTCCAGACTACAAATCTTGTCTGGAAAATACCATAGTGGTACTGAACCACCTGGCAGAATGTGGCTATAAGGTGTCACCCCAAAAGGCACAGATCTGTAAACAAACGGTGACGTATTTGGGGTTTGAAATTAGGAAAGGCAGACGGAGCTTGATGACAGAAAGGAAACAAGTAATTTCAGCCCTTAAAGTCCCCAGCAACCGGCGACAGTTGCGTGGATTTTTGGGTATGGCTGGGTTTTGCAGGATTTGGATTCCTAACTTTGGATTAATAGCAAAACCCTTGTACGATGCTCTCAAAGGCCTGGACTCTGAACCTTTGTCTTGGACCTCAGAATGTCAAAAGGCCTTTGAAGAAATAAAAGTAAAGTTGATTTCAGCACCAGCATTAGGGCTTCCAGATCTTAGGAAGCCATTCAAACTTTATGTACATGAGAGACAGGGTGTTGGCCTTGGAGTACTAATCCAATTGTTGGGACCAGAAATGCAGCCCGTTGCATATCTGTCCAAACAATTGGACCACACCACTAAGGGATGGCCTCCATGTTTGCGTGCTGTGGCTGCCACTTGTGACCTCCTACATGAGGCAGAGAAGTTTACATTGGGTCAGCCCATCACTGTGTGTGTGCCACATCAGGTCTTGACATTGCTGGAGCAGAAGGGTGGACTTTGGTTGACTGCCGGGCGAATGGGAAAATATCAAGCAGCTCTGTTGGACAATCCTAATGTGAAGCTGCAGGTTTCTAACTCCCTGAATCCCGCCACACTGCTTCCAAGCAATGCAGATGGACCTGAGGATGACACTTTAATCCACAATTGTTTAGAAACCATAGACACAGTGTATGCTAGCCGACCAGATCTAACTGACCAGCCTCTGCCAGACCCAGAGTGGGAGCTATTTACAGATGGCAGCAGCTTCATGGACCAAGGCCGTCGATGTGCTGGATATGCAGTGGTGACGCTCCAGAACACCGTGGAGGCCAAGGCTCTTCCGGCAGGTACATCAGCGCAAAAAGCTGAATTAATAGCCCTGACCCGTGCATTGGAACTCTCGAAAGGTAAAAGAGTCAATATATTTACCGACTCCAAGTACTCTTTTATGATTCTCCACATGCATGGGGCCATTTGGAAGGAGCGGGGACTTCTTACTGCCAGTAACAAGGACGTCAAACATCCATTAGAAATCCTGGCCCTGTTAAAGGCAGTAGCTTTACCATCAGCTGTTGCCGTGATGCATTGTCCTGGCCACCAAAAGGGTGGGTCTGACATGGCAAAGGGCAACAGGGCAGCCGATCGGGTGGCTAAGGTCGCTGCCCGTTCTGCCCATTCTGCCCTCCAGGGTGCACTCATCCCTCTTGTGGACCTGACTCAGTATGCTCCTGAATACACCGAGCGGGATGAAGAGAGAGCTCGTGCATGGGGATTTACTGAGTTTGATCCCAGCTCTACTTGGAGAGTAAACTCTCATGGGATGATCCTCCTCCCGGAGGCCCTGGTGTACCCGGTGCTAAAACATCTTCACGAGGGATCTCACTATGGGAGAGATGCCTTATTAGAAACAGTGCGCCCATATTTGAAGGGCCCGTATTTACACAAAATAGCACAACGGATCACCAGAGGTTGTGAATTATGTGCCAGGAATAACCCCAAGACTGACTCCCACCCTAAAGCCATTGGGGTTCAATATCGGGGCAAGTGTCCTTTTGAGGACTGGCAGGTGGACTTCACACAAATGCCTAGAACAACAGGCAATTTCAAATATCTCTTGGTTTTTGTCGACACGTTTTCGGGATGGGTGGAAGCATTTCCCACAAAGACGGAAAAAGCTTCCGAGGTTGCCAAACAGCTACTGAAAGAGATAATCCCTCGCTTTGGGTTGCCGGACTCTATCCAGAGTGATAATGGGCCGGCATTTGTCTCTGACGTCACCCATGCAGTGAGCAGTGCGTTACAGATAAACTGGAAATTGCATGCTGCATGGAGACCGCAGTCTTCCGGGCAAACAGAAAAGATGAACCACACCTTGAAGAAAACCTTGGCAAAACTGTGCCAAGAAACACAACTTCGTTGGGACCAGGTACTATCCCTTGCCCTCCTCCGCATAAGAGTGGCACCTAGAAGTGGGCTACAATTAAGCCCCTTTGAGATTGTGTTTGGAAGACCTTTTCAGGCCTCAGTTCTGAAAGCCAGTCCGGAAATAACACAAGATTGCCGGATCACGCAATATGTGAAACACATCCAGGAGGTTCTGGCAGTGATTCATAACTTTGCAACCTCAAGGATCTCTATGCCTCCTGATCAACCATTGCATCCCTTCAAACCTGGAGATCAGGTCTTACTGAAGACTTGGCAGAGCGGGGATGCTCAAAACCAGCTGTCAGAAAAATGGACTGGTCCCTATGATGTCTTGTTGAGCACACATACTTCTCTGAAACTTGCAGGCATAAAACCCTGGGTACATCATTCCAGAGTTAAGAAAGCCCCAGGAGGAACTGACCCAGAGACGAAGTCCCATTGGTCTTGTGAACCCATTGAGGACTTGAGATATTTGTTTAAGAAACAGACAAAAACTTGAATGTTACTGACTTCTTTTCCAGTTATTGTTGCAGGATACCCAAGGACTCATTTTTTTTCCTGAAGAAACCCTGAGAAAACTAACATGCTCTAACCAATCTTCTTCTTTTCAAAGTTTAGGAGACGTGAAATAACATCTAGGATCATGCATATGGTGCCACTATTTTTTTTTACACAGAAAGGTTTTCAATCTTGATTTTGATTTTGTTATTTTTTTTAACTTTCTGCTTTTTTTTACCTTTGAGATTTTTTTCTCTGCTTTCTTTTTGTTACTTTGGCCAATGAGTGAAACTGCAGTTGCATGAGATATCCCACGCGTGATAAATGGTAACTAATGAGCTCTTTGTGTCTATATGTTGTATGTCTGTATGTCCTTTCCTTGTGTCCTTGTCTTGATCTCAAGTGATTGACAAATTGGTATACATGGTGCCCATAGACGTTGAAAAAAAAAAAAAAAAAAAAAAAAGAGAGTCTCCAGTTATGAGAAAAACTAAAGGTTATGGTTTGATTGTCAACATTGTGCTACTGAACTAACCCGGTGCCTTCATAGAGATTGAACATTGTTGTTTCTGTTATTTTTCTGATATTTATGGCAAAGCTTCCCAGAAATCTAAATTCAAGTACAAATTTGGTAGCCTGTCATTTGGCTGATGCAAGGAAATTTTGTGGAACCTCAGTAGAGCTCCTGAGACACTCCACAAAGTTTCTCCCTTTCCTCCTGGGAAAGGCATTAGATGAATTTGTTCTATTTGGATTTTACCTAATGAAGTAAAACTGGAAGGGAAGCATTGTCACTTGGGAAAATGGTAAAACTTTGGTATGTACAAAATGTTAACAGTAGTATCTGGTATGTATGTAAATTGTCAATGGTGATTGTCACCTTATAATATTATAATTCAATTGTTTCACATCTACAGAAATTGTTTCTGAAAATATAGGGAGAAAAGGTCTCAACAGATTCCTATTGATGGAACTGTTGAGAGTAAAACTTTTCTACTAAGGACTGAATAGACTTGGAAATACACCTCATATTTACTAAGTTTTCCTTGACATAATAATACTGATGATTTTTTTGCATTTTGCTCTAAATCCACAAAGTTTTCTTGTTTTGGTGACCAGGATCTGCAGCAAGGTTGTAATTTTTTTTTTCCAACAAAGCTAACTTGTGTTTGCATTTTCTCTCCCCTTGATACCAACACGGCATAAAAATAGTGGTAGTAATCTTTTACTACTTATCTCAGAGTCTGTTTTTGCATAACTTCCATAGGGATTTTGTTTAAACTGAAAAAAATTGGACATAAGTTTCATTGTGTGGCTTTGTGTGGAGCTCTTCCAGAAAGTTGAAACAGAGCTGAACCAAGAAGAGGAGAACCTGTATGCCTTGTTTGTAGGGTTCCAGAGACCTCCAAAGAAGGTGAGGAAGCTTGCCTCCATTGGCAGGACTGGACAACCCGGCCAACGAAAAGTCCCTGGTACCCTCGAGAAGAGGAAAGCCCAGGTGGAATCTGATGAGACCAACTTCTTTCAGAAGACTACACGGACCGGATGTCAACAGTTCGCTCTGAATCCTATATGGAGTATTCCAACGGAGCCAGCTAAAAATTGCTGCTTAGTTATTCTGCCCTGTGATTTTATGCAAAAATAGGCAATATGGTTTAAAAGTAGATTTGGTTTGCAAACTTTTGCTATGCTGTTTAAAAAATTTGGGATCAAGGTTGAGAGAATTTGTCTTTACATAAGTTGAACCATTTTAAGATTTTTTTTTCCTGTGATTTTTGACATATCTGCTGTCTTGTTCTGGCTAATGCCTCCAGATGTTTTCTTTTGGCTGGGACTGATGAACTGTTTTTCCAGGAATGGAGGACTTTTGCTTTCCACAATGGACACTACCTGGAGGGATTCGTTTTCTTTCAGACTGGAACCCTGGAAAATTTTCATCTGAGACTGTATCCCAGAATCCATATGTTTGATCTTCATCACCATGGAAATGGTGGCAAAAAGTGAAAGGGGGGAATTGTTAGGGGGAAAGGATGTCCTGAGATAATCTCATACAGGCTTTGTGGACTCCACCCCCACTCCAGACTAAAGCCATCAGGACATTGGGAAAGACAAATCCCATCACCACCAAGGGGAGGGTGGCTGGGACCTGAGGGTGGAGTTGGGCAGCCAGGTTGGATATAAAAACCAAACACGTGGGCCTTGCTCTCTCTCTGGCTCGCGATCGCTCGCCTCCTGGCTTCACCGCTCCTGGCTGGCGGCCAACTGAGAGCGCCATTTTGGGATTCCTGATCGGCGGATCGGGTAGGACGCATTTAAAACTTTGTCTCCCACTTTTCTCCCAGAGCTGTACATTTCCTCATTTCCCTTTCCGTTGTAAATAAACCTTTTATTAACCTTTCACGTGTGCCTGCAGTAGAGCATTGATAAGTCCTTTTAAGCGCGCGGGTGAGGACCCACAGTCAGGCACCCCGTTTTGTATCGGGGTTGCTCTACAACAGAGCAACACACCTTGCCGGTGCTTCTCTGCACTGACCTTCTTAGCTAAACCTTTCCCTTCCAGGGCAGCTCTTTCTGCCCACTTGCATCTATGCAACTGTCCTTATGTTAGGGGGAAAGGATGTCCTGAGCTAATTCCATGCAGGCTTTGTGGACTCCACCCCCACTCCAGACCAAAGCCATCAAGACATTGGGAAAGACGAATCCCATCACCACCAAAGGGAAGGTGGCTGGGACCTGAGGGTGGAGTTAAGCAGCCAGGTTTGGTATAAAAACCTGACACGTGGGCCTTGGGGGGCTTGCTCTCTCGCTGGCCTCCTGTCTTCACGGCTCCTGGCTCGCGGCCAGCTCTCAGAGTGCCATTTGGGATTCCAGATCGGCGGATTGGGTAGGACGCATTTAAAACTTTGTCTCCCACTTTTCTCCCTGAGTTGTACATTTCCTCATTTGCCCTTCCCTTGTAAATAAACCTTTTATTAACCTTTTGCGTGTGCCTGCAGTAGAGTATTGATAAGTCCTTTTAAGCGCGCGGGTGAGAACTCATAGACAGGCAACCTGTTTTGTATTGGGGCTGCCCTATAACAGTTAGTCTTCTCTTCCTTCTATAATAAACCTGACCTTTTGCTTTATTTTTGTTTGTTTGTTTTAAAGATTTATTTATTTATGCATACAAGAGCTGGGGTACAGGCCAGAGAGGTGGTGGGGGGTGAGAGGATTCACCAGAGACAGTGTGGGAAACAGAACATAAACCTGCCCTTTTGGGTATAACTAATGTCTCTGCGTCGTGGATAAACTTGCCTGGCAAACTCACCACGTGCCACTGAAAGGAGAGCTCTGGTGAAAACTTTCCCAAAGTGAACCCAAGGACACTGCTCTCCAAACCCAGTAACTCCAAAAACTACTGCACTTGTCAGTTAAATGTATTGAGATCAGTCACATAAAATAGAATAAAGATTATACTTAGCCTCTGTCATTTTAGGTCAAATTTTGCTACTAAAAGAATCCCCGGGCCTCCCTGGAGTACAGGCCAGAGGTGTGGGAGGTGAGAGGATTCACCAGAGACAGAGTGGGGAGCAGAACAGGCGGATTGACAGAAATACACCACTGAAGGGAGCAGCAGGTGAGGCAGGAGAGGTCTGCTGCACCATGTGGATCACCCTCCTGGCAGGGCATGGAACTTGTGCTGCAGTGGTTGCGGACAGTTTCACTGTGCTGCCACCAGGGAGACCCCCCCCCCATAATATGTTTCTTAGGAGAAAATTTTGTTAATTCTATTTTCTCAACAATTTATACCATGATATAATAGTCACATTTTAAACATAATTTAATTTAAATTTAACACCTTTCTGCTGTAATATTTGTTTGCTAACAACAATGGTCATATATTGTTGAGGGGTTGGCTACTGACTTATGGAAACATTTTCTCCTTATGGTTTAATCTTATTCTCTTTTAGTGTTATAAATTAATATATAAAGCATATCTTTCTTTACCTACTCCTCAATCTGGGTCGGTAGGTTAACAACATAAATAAACCTTACCTTTGTGAGTAAAACTGTTAAGCTTTTAGGTATGAATCTCATACTTGAGTACCTACTCAAGTAGGTACTATTAAAGTGTCCACTTCAATGCAAGATTCCTTTAGACACCAAAAAATGCTAAATTGAAAATGTAGTTTTGTCGCCACTTAGTTGAGAATGTGTGATAATGTTTTACATTCATATACAGCTTTAGCATTTCCATAAATCATAGATATATGATTTATATCTCTTCTTTCTCACTCTGATTTTGTGATATATCAAAAAAGAGATTGTCATTATAGGTTGTGGACGAGTAAATTGACATTAGAGTTATTCGAAGGTTAACCCATGGTTAAAATATAGATTTAATAACTCCCAAATCAGTGGTATTTGCCTTATGCAAAGGATGCAAATAGAAATGGTATTTACATTTGCAGAGCTGTCAAAAAGCAGCTCTGAATAAACGTAACAGTTCCATTTCCTTTGATTATCTAAAAAGATGATACAATAATCAACCTTATTTTAACAACATAAACTAGGTTACTGCATTTTGTCTTAAGATAATTTCTTGCGGGCCTCCCCCGTGGCGCAGTGGTTGAGCGCTGGGTTGTGAAGCTGCCTGCAGCCTCTGCAGCGCGGTTCGATCCCCGGCTGCTCCCCGGCCACCTGAGGAGTGTTCCACATGGCTCGCAGACCTCTCCTGCCACCCGCTGCTCCCCTCAGCAGTGTACTTCGGTCCTTCTGCCTCTTGTGCTTCCTGCTCTGGCTCTGGTGAATTCTCTCACCCTCCCGCACTTCTGACTGTACCCAGTGCTGTATAAATAAATAAATAAATAAATAAATAAATAAATAAATAAATAAATAAATAAATCTTTTTTTAAAAAAAAAAGATAATTTCTTGCAGTTGGATATTTATTCAATGATTGACAAAAAATTCAAAAATAATTTAAAACTCTTATTTGTGAGTTCCTTTAGTAAATTCCAAAATCTTAAACTATGTATGTCAGGAAAATAGCATGAGAATTAAATGTATTACTAGACATTTAATTATATGATTTTCCATATGTTCCCTTCCAGAGCAGTCACTTCAGGACACACTTATTCTGGTATGTGACAAGTGCAAAGAGATGCAAAGCAGGAGAGCCCATCTTACCCTGGATGTCTAGAGTTTTTATGTCAATCATGCAGACCAGTGCACTGATCACAACTGCTCCAAATTTATTGCCCCTTTCCTGCCCCCCAGGCCTTGCCAGAACAAAACATGCATTTACATAAAAACAGTCAGGGTCAATGCCTGAGCATACGAAAACTCTTAGCATGTAAAATATTCTTTTTTTTTTAAAGATTTATTTTTATTTACTTAATGCATGCAAGAACTGGGGTATAGGCAAGAGGTACAGGGGTGAGGGTGGGGAGGTGAGAGGATTCACCAGAGACAGAGTGGGGAACAGCACAGTCAGATCTACTGAAATACAGGCAGGAGATGAATTCATGCCTCAATGGCTGGCTATAGCCTGAAAGCGCTGACACTTTAACCCCTCCACCACCAGGGAGGCCCCAACCAAGCCTCCCAGCCCCCAGTGAATCTTTGCGGGTTTTTTTTTTTTTTTGTGGGACCCTCGCTGGTGGCCAGGGATCAAACTGGCATCGAACTGGCATCGAACTGGCGCTGCAGAGGCTGTAGGGCAGCCTCGCAACTCAGCGCTCAACCGCTGTGCCACCAGGGGAGGCCCAGAATCTTTGCGTTTTCTATGGCCTCTCTTTGGCGTTTTTTTCTGGAGTTGAGTTCTTAGTCTTGTGTCCTCTCCTGGTCTCACCCACTGCCGTGCTGCCACCAGGTGTCCATATTCATAGGTGTGCATGCCCATTGGCCCAGGGCATCCATGCTAGTGGAAGGACCCCCCAAAACCTGATTTTTCATTCCCTTTATGCTAGGAGGAAGACTACATTGCCTTTCTATTTTCTCTGTGGGAGATACTACAAAATGGTTGGCATACTAAGAAGAGATCAAAGAATCAGAACCCAAAAATGTGGGGAAATGTTCTATGAAGGCAGTAAATTAATGAAAACTCTATGATCCCCCCAGAATATTTTAGGCTTGTAGTATTTATCATTACATAAAATTTCATGATTTGTTGTGAAAAATTTTTCATTTTAGATAAATATTTACTTTTATACCATATATATGTACATGTATATACACACACACACACATTTGTGCTTTTGTATTCTTGCTCTTAAAAATCTCCTCCAATTTTTTAGAACACTAAAAAAAGAAGATTCTAGAAGCTTCCAAAGAAAATAGCCAAAAATACAAATTGTACATGAAATATCACAAATTAGAATGACTTCAGAAGACTTTAGAATGACTTTAGAAGATATCAAGCTTCTAAGGAAAAATAACTTTCAACTTAAAATTCAATATGCTGGCCACCAATAAAATGAGAAAGAAGAAGAAAAATAACAGGATTAAGATTTTGTGCTATATCATATGACAACATAGTTATATATATGTGTGCCATGACATATGAGGGGGGTGAGGGAAGAAGCTGGTTGGTAAAAGCAAGAAAAACCTTCCAAGTTTAATTTGTGATTGGAAGAAAAACATTTTCTGAAATTGAATTTTGATTTGAAGTCCTTTGGCATGAATAGTGTAACACCATGCGAGACAAAAGTGAGACTGAATATTATTGCAGGAGGGATGAATGTGTTGAATTTAATTGCTATAGTTTGGCAAAATATCAAAAAAGGATAACACAGGAAAAATAGAGCAAGAGATAGAGTTGGAAGGAGACAGGGACAGCTCCCGATAAACCACTTTGTCTCATTCTTGGCCAAGAAATTCCTCATGCTTCATTCAATCCAAAATCTTGCAAATAATTACAAAGGAATGTTTCCATAGTTATTTCCTTTATTTTCCCAAAAGACAGAAGACTATCAGAAGAATAATGAACAGAAAAAAAAATGGAATAAGAAAAATCTCTTTGTCAGGAGAAATAATTTAACTGGATCAATTTTAGTTAAAACCATTAACGGTAATTTTAAAATCTGACAGTACACTCATTTAGTAATATTTCATTGGCTAAGGAAATAATACCCTGGGATTTAGCTTTAGCAAGGTGTGCTGTCATGGAAGCAATTTTGAATTTTTTCTATTACTGAAACTTTACGTGACTATAAATTGTGCATGAGCAATTTTGTTTATCTAATTTCTTGTTTGTATTTCTGAGATGTTAGAAAGTCTTTTGTAGTTAACAGTGCTATCCAATAGCTAAAGAATAATTTTGCTTAGGATTTATTGAACACAATCAAGTCCTGGTGTTGAATTATTAAAAGAGAAATGTTGACCTGAAACTAAATTTTTTTTTAATTTAAGATAATGTTAAGTTAACTTAAGCTATGCCGTTTTAAAATAAGGTTGTTAAAACCCAAAATGGATTACTGAAATGAAATTAGAGAATTCCCTTCCTTGTTAAAGTGAAGAGACCTGAAAAATTTAAAGATGATTTGAAATTAACTACAGAAATGCTTTTAGGATAAGGAGAAATGTAGTAAGAATTATTTTCAGGAATAATGCACTTCTCAGATCTATTGCGGGGAGCATAATTGAAGTCAACTCCAATATTTTACTCTGAAATCCTTCATAGTGTTTGTGTTGATGTTCCAGCCAACTACCGAAGGTGGCTGAGCCCACAAGACAGGCTCCTTACAATGGGGTAGGCCGGATGTCTCTGCATCTGACTTAGCCTCAAAGACTCCCTGCTGGTCTTGCCAAATCTTAAAACCATTCTGCAATCTCAGGCCTTCCTTTCTTTTCTTCCTGTCTGTCCCTCTCTCTACTGATCTGACTTGTATTCTTTTAGGTCTTGTAGTCATCAATAGCTCCTTCTTCATCTCTCACAATCCTTTCTTCCAGGAAATCTCTTCCATATCTAATCTAGTTTTGGTGTCTGCTTCAGTGGCAGTGGGCTAATATACAAGAATTCTGTGTGCTCTGGCTTAAAAATTCTTTAAAATGCCGGAGAGGAGGGCCTCCCCGGTGGCGCAGAGGTTGAGCGCTGGGTTGCGAAGCTGTCCGTCAGCCTCTGCAGCGCCGGCTCGATCCCCGGCTGCTCCCCGGCCACTGGAGGAGGGTCCCACATTGTGCGCAGACCTCTCCTGCCACCCGCTGCTCCCCTCAGCAGTGTACTTCGGTCCTTCTGCCTGCTCTGCTTCCCGCTCTGGCTCTGGTGAATTCTCTCACCCTCCTACGCTTCTGACTGTACCCAGTGCTTGCATGAATGTATGTATAAATCAATCAATCAATCAATCAATCAATAAATCTTTAAAAAAAAAAATGCCGGAGAGGAGAGGGAGGAGGAGAAAGAAGTATAGCAATCACCTAAATTATTATAAATTCACCTTATATTAAAAATTAATCAGAAACTAAGAAATATGTCAAATATTAGATACAGCTTGTCTTTGTTATTCCTGTTTTAAAACTCTTTAAAAACATTTTACTTAGGAGTCCCAATTTTTAAAAAATAAAGTTCCATTTCCTTTCTATTGATTTTGTAGACAAAGACAAATATATTGTATAAAAAAACCTTCTCTTCCATTTAACAAAAATGCACACTCTCTTAGCTTAGTCTCCAATACTGTCCAGTGTCCTGTTCTTTTTTTCATTAAAAAAAGGGGGCAATCTGGGCCTCCCCGGTGGCGCAGCGGTTGAGCGCTGGCTTGCGAAGCTGCCCGCAGCCTCTGCGGCGCCGGTTCGATCCCCGGCTGCTCCCCGGCCACCGGAGGAGGGTCCCACATGGCGCGCAGACCTCTCCTGCCGCCCGCTGCTCCCCTCAGCAGTGTACTTCGGTCCTTCTGCCTGCTCTGCTCCCCGCTCTGGCTCTGGTGAATTCTCTCACCCTCCCGCGCTTCTGACTGTACCCAGTGCATGTATAAATGAAAAAACAAACAAATAAAGAAAGAAAGAAAGAAAACATGCCTCTATAAAAAAAAAAAAAAAAAAGGGGGCAATCTGTCTATATTGGAGGCATAATATGGAAAAGACATTATTTCTGGCAGATTTTGTTTTTCAAAGCTACATTATGATATTCCTTATCCTAGCTGCTCTTCTACAATGTGACTTTACAACCCTCCAGTTAAAAGATGGTGTCTATGTCCCCCACCCTTAACCAGTGTAGGGTTGGGGTTTCTTTGAACAATACAGAATGTTGTTAAGTCACCATCCCACAGGATAGTAATCTGTGAATTGCTATATCTTACCAACTTTGGAAAACTCCTGACTTACTTAGTTTGCCCCCTTTTCTTTTCTTCTGAAACTCCAGTCACACATACCTCCCCCTACATCCCCTGCCACACACCTTGATTTTGTCTTACAGATCTCAGATGCTCTGATCCATTTTTCACTTTTTTTTTTATTTTTGCCCTCAGACTTAACCTCTCAGCCACCAGGGAGGCCCCATTTTTCTTTTCTTTCTTTCTTTCTTTTTTTTTAGATTAATTTAATTTATTTATGCATACAAGAACTGGGATATAGGCCAAAGGGTGGGGGCTGGGGGTGGGTTGGGGTGGGGGGTAGGGTGTGAGAATTCCTTACAGGATTAGCAATTCCCTCAAACCCTTTTTTTTTAAAGGCACTGAAGGATACTTTTTGTTTTTTTAAAGATTTATTTAATTATACATACAAGAGCTGGGGTGCAGCCAGAGGTACAGGGGCTGGGAGTGGTGGTGGTAAGAGGATTTACCAGAGACAGCGGGGAGCAGAACAGGCAGACTGACTGAAATATACTGCTGAAGGGAGTAGCAGGTGAGTCAGGAGAGGTCTGCTGCGCCATGTGGGTTGCTCCCTGGCTGGCTGGGGGATTGAACTCATGCTGCAGAGGCTGCGGACAGCTTTACAGTGCTGTGTCTAACCTCTTGCGTCACCAGGGAGGCCCTACCCTCAAATACTTTTGATGCCATTCCTGATCAAGACATTCCTTCTGTAGGAAGGAGGTTTACATAGCCATCGCTTTGTGGTTTATGGTTTAGTCACCAGCTTTCTGAGTTTTAGGAGACATCTGTTTTACCATCTGGTTGTTACCTTTTTGTACCTAGGAGTACAAGGGGGTATTCTTTGCTCTCTTGTCATATCCTTGGCTTTCTGTGCTGTCCATGTAAGATTTCTCCCTACACTTCTCTTCCATTCCAGCCTTGCAGGTTCCTGAAGTATACCACAAGGTATTTTTCTCTTCCTTTACTCAACCTTTGGTAGTCATTACCTTGGGCTAAGACCCAGACTGTTTGGTAGGGAATTTTCTCATCTATCTTGTCCTGTCCTTAACTTTTATCCAGTCTTGTGCTACAGGGAAGGAACACACTTGCATGACCACAGCCTTTGGGGATTATAACTTTTGTATTAAGGTGAAAGCTCATGGGTTTAAAGTGGCAATAGTTGTAGACTCATTCTGTGATTATGTGTCACACTACATAGGGGCATTAAAAGTTGGTTAAATGGTCAGCTGTGGGGCCTCCCTGGTGGTGCAAGGGGTTGAGTTGCAGCATTGTGGAGCTATTCATAGCCACTGTAGCACGAGTTCCACCCCCGGTCAGGGAGCTAACCACTGAAACACACTGTTGAGGGGAGCAACAGGCGAGACAGGAGAGGTCTGCTGTGCCATGTGGCTTGCTCCCTGGCTGGGGATTGAACTCATGCTGCAGTGGCTGGCAACAGCTTGATAGCGCTGTCTTTAACCTCTGTGCCAACAGGGAGGCCCCAAATAAATAAATCTTTAAAAAAAAAAAAAAAAGGTTAGCCCTGGCAATATTTCTTCTACAGTCATTTCATGAGAGATGAAATTTAACTGTAAGCTTTTTCTTCCTGAGAACGAACTGTTACTTTCAAATTTTAGGTTATTTAGAATATCTTTGAGCCTTCGTTTCTAAGATAAGTTTTTTAAAAAAAACTGATTTTGTAGTTTATTTAGTTCATTCTTATTAGGGTGGGACTAAACGTTCTTTTGCAAACTTCTATATCCAAATGCTAGGAAGAAATTGTACTATGTTAATTTGTTTTCCTTCTCAGTCTGTAGTCATTCTTTCATTTTTGCTATTAAAAGTCACAACTCCTATCAAACAACCCGTCTACAACTTAGCTCTTGCTTGGCTCTGTAACTGTTCCATTAAATTACTTGTCAGACTTAAGGGAAATCATAACTACCTAGCTCTGAGCTGGTTAACCATCCCTGTTGATTTTCTTTAATGTTGTCCATACTTTTGATAATATTCTCTTTGTTAAACTCCTCAAAATCATGCTATTTGGAATGAATCACCTCCTTGCTGGGCTGGATCCAAGACTGATAGATGGTGTTTCTTTAAGAAAGAGATCCACCCTCTAAGGGAGATAGTAGAGACTATTATGAACAAGGCAAAGGAGAAGTTGCTGTAGATGGTGAGTTATTGTTGAAGTGGTAGAAATGTTGACATCACCCAAAATGGGAAGAGGAAGAATAAATTGCTCTGTTAATACTTTAGTAAGTATCTGGCATTTGAAGTGAAAAGCTGAGCACCAAAATATAGTTTTGGTTTTGAGGGTCATTTTCCAGACTGATTTTTTGAAAATTTCTGGGTTTATACAAAAGGTTAATGTGAAATATAAAACCTAAAAATTAATGGGGTCTTCTTAGTGTAGTGGGGTTTGGGGAGATCAGGAAAGGTTAAAAGCGAGAGCAGAGGTTTCCAAGAAAACAAACTACTTCAATCAGCTGCAATGCTTTATTTAACATATATTTAGCATTTACCATCACATAATTTACTCAGTGTGAATCATTAGGTTCTACATACATACCTGAGAATTTATCAGGGCTTTTCTTTTTTTAAATCAACTCTTTTTTTAAAAAAAAGATTTATTTATTTATTCATACAAGAACTGGGGTACAGGCCAGAGATGCGGGGGTGGGGGTGAGAGGATTTACCATAGGCAGAGTGGGGACCAGAACAGGCAGATTGACTGAAATACATTGCTGAGGGGAGCAGTGGGTGAGGCAGGAGAGGTCTGCTGTGCCATGTAGATTAGCTCCCTGGCCTGGGTAGAACTCATGCCACAGTGACTGGCAATAACTTGATAGCGCTGAGACTTTAACCCCTGCGTCACCAGGGAGGCCCTATCAAGACCTTTTCTGATAGCAAGTATGATGACATAACCAAACTGACTGACTTAGGTTTGTGCCTGGAACACAATAGGTATTCAAACACTGTTAACCTTCTAAGACTAGCTCACATTTATCGAGCCCTTATTGTGCCAGGCACTGTGCAAAAAGTGCTTGACATTCTGTAAATATCCTACTTAATAGGAAAGGGTACAAGATTCATCCCTACAGTATACAGTAAAGCGATAGTGAATGAACTGTGGTGAAGACTGTCATTTAAAAATTTTCACAGCTTTTCACATTTGTGAAGAGAAGCGTTCAGAATTTCGAATTGGAAGACAAAAATAAGCTCTTGGTTTTCTTTTGCACACATGTATTCCTAAAGTTCATCAGTATTCTGCAAATCCATGTAGGCTAATCTGTCTGGACAAGAGTCACAATTCCAGGCCACGTCCTTTACCTATTTTCTGACAGAAGCAGAGATTTTATTCTCCATTTATTATCCCACCAATTTCCTTCCTACATTTCCTTCCACCGCAAGCCCTCTTTTAAATCCTTGACATTCACTCATCTATCGCTTGCTTTCTCCTTTCAAAGAAGCCAGGTGTTCAATTTTAAAATCGCGTTCAAAATGGTGCCACGTCATCCGCCGGGGCCCAGAACAGGGGTGCTGTCATATTTTCTCGCCTGCGCGGACCTCTGCCGGCCCCGCCCTGGGCTCCTCACCTGCTCCCCTGGAAACCGCGGCGAGGCGGCCGTCACCGGCTCAGGCCTCGGGTCCCTCCCCCCGGGCCTCGGCCCCCTCCCCCTCGCCCCAGGTCCGCTCCGCCCCGCCTCTCCCGGATCCCGGCAGGCGGAGCGCATTTATTTGCATATTTCTACCTTTGTTCCCCGCCTGCGACCAATCAGCGCTCGAGGCGAGGCGGGGGCGACTGGGCGGGGCTCTCGCTCGGGCTCCCGCTGCGGCGGCCGCAGGTTCTGGAAAGCGGGTCCGAGTAGCCGCGGGCGCGCCGCGCACTGCAGCCCCAGCCCCCGGGCGTCCACCCCTTTGCGCGCGGCTGCCTCGCCTCGGCCAGGCCCCAAGGCCAGGACAAAGAGGCTGTCCCGGAGGCTCGGCTGGAGCCGAATTTACCTGCCGTTGCCGGGAACCACAGGCTCCAAAATGGTTTGCGGAGGCTTCGCGTGTTCCAAGAACTGCCTGTGCGCGCTCAACCTTCTGTACACCGTGAGTATCCCAAGCCCCTTTCTCCCCGCCGGGAGGGTTTGCACCTGCTCGGGTGCCCCTGGGCTCGCCAGCGTAGCCCGCACGCTCACTTCACCCCGATCGCCTTCCCCTCTTCCCACGCTTTTCGCGCCCCCGGCCTAGCCAGCAGTCCCGGCTGGGCACCCCGAGTCGGCGCTTGTCGCAGTCTCCCCTGGCCCGCATTGTGAAGCGCCGTCTTTCTGGCTCGCCGGTCGTCTCTCTGCCACATTGCACTACCCCGCCCCCTCACCCACCGCCTTGTTTTTCAGTCATTGTACCAGTCCTACTCACTTTAACATGCCTGTTCTTTCTGCTCTTCGCTCCTGGCTTCTGAGCACATATGGGGCGGGTTGAGAAGCCCAACGGCCTCAGGTTTGAGGACAGTTTCGTAAAATAACGTGACCTGAAATTGACAAGGTGGCCTGTGGACTAGGTATGTCCCATTTGGCGCTGCGTACTCTTGTCCCTTTAATTGAGGCCACCGAGTAGGTTCACAGGACATACGCAGCTTCCGAAGTTTGTTTCCCGCTTACATAAAGGATGTCTTTTGTTTTTTGGTCAGTGTTGCTTATACTTGATGCTTTTTCCATGTGCACCCCCTCTCACCCCCCCCCTTACCCCACCCCCTACATTCTTCCCCCAACCCCGCCCTTATCAATATCCCAACTCCGGTAAATAAGCAAGCCTCCACCCAAGTCTTGTCTTTCTCTCCCATCTAGCCTGGGCCTTTTAATTTTAACACTGCAGTCTATCTTTGTGATTTTTGAAGTGTAGTTCTGGGTGAACCAGAGGGTGGGACTGCAGGTTGCTGTGTATTGATTGCTTACCACGTCCCCCGTTTTACATACATGATTTTCATTCGTCTGACAACCATCCCAAGCCAGGAGCATTGTCAACATTTTTATACATAGGAAAACAGGTCGAAAAGGGTTTTTAATAAGTTTACATAGCTCGCAGTTGGCGAGTTAGGAGTGGAAACCAGGCTGTGGAAGCCAGATCTTTCCACAGGCTTCTCTACCAGATGGAAGAAACTTCCTCTTCTTTCATCATCCCTCCATCCTAGTCTTGCTCTCTTCTATAAATACACCTGGTGTTTTCTAGCACCCACCCTGAAAACAAACCCTGCATTAGTAGAGAGCTTGGCCATCTGTAAAAGCTTAGGTTACATTGGTTACATTAGGTTACCTTGGAATGGAGAAGCTGCCAGTGTTCACCAATAGGAGAGAAAGACTGGGTCATTTTACCACTGCTGTTCCTTTGTATGTGAGCATGATTGCAAAGATTTAAAGCAAGGCTAATAAGGTGTGCTGCCCTGACTAGTTAGTAGGAATTTTAATCGACGTGGGGAAAAAATTCTAGAATAGCTAGTACTAAAGCTTTTTGTAATTGGAGATCCATTGTCAAGTTTCAGATTAAAATCCACCATTGTCTTACCCAGAGCATGCTTATCAATACTGATTATTTATTAAGTAAACGCTGACCATTTCTCCAAGTATTTTTCTTTTATTACGTGAATGCCCTGCTTATGTCACTTTCCTCTTTTTGTATCCTGATTTCTGTCCTCCCCTTTACCCTAATGATTTAGTCACCTGTTCACAGGTTAAGTGATAACCTTATAGTGTCTGCTTACACAGAATAGAATGTCTGTTTTGTATATTATACTTGACTGAGGAGCTTATTTACATTAGTGTACTATATACTTTTGAAAGGTAAGTTATTTTTAAATCTAGTTTCATTGCTTCAAAATTTAGAATTTCTAGTTGTATTTACTGTTCATCAGCAAAACAAGGAGAAAGGTGATTTTATAGAAACATACTGTTAATTCTATTCTAAATTATTAGCCTTCAAAGCATATTCTATTAACCTTAATATCTATACAATAAAACTGAATTGGAAAGTCATAAGACTGTTAAAAAGATTAGCCCTTTTAAATACTAAAGGGTATTTCTTAAACTAGTGTCTATTATATATTGTGAGCAAGCTTAAATAAATCCAGCAGTTTTAATTAGAGGTGAATGAAAGGTAAGCATCAAGCCAGGCATTCAGTAGATACTGAAAATTTGTCACTGCTGTTACTTAGAGTCTGTACCTTGTTCCTCTCAACATTTTAAGATGAGTAATGGTAGGTGATTAGTAGTGAGATTGAGGATGAGGACTTGGGAAACATTTCTTTGTAGGTTCCAGTCCCACCTAATCACTGTCTGCTGCCTCTAAGGTATATTCAAAGTTGCTGGATTGGGTTGGAGGTCATTTCTAAAAGTGTTAGTAAAACCTGGATTGCAAATGGGAGTGGCAAGGGTAAAGGTCATGTCTTTCACTGTTGTGTTGAAGTATTTTCTTGAGGAACTTAGGACTCTGCCAGCTGAATTGTCCACCTGTGAAGTGATCTGCTAATAAGCCTGCGATTAAAGCGAAATTCATGATGAGTCCAGGATGCAGGTTGCTGAAGTAGGTTGGAAGGAATATCCCTGAAAATTGTCATGGACCTTTGATCACTGACAAAGGTGCAGTTGAGTTTTGTTTTGTTTATTGTACATTTTATTTAATAGCATCCCTTATATTGAACTTTAAGTTAGCAGAATGAATATAAACGGTTTATAGGTACACAAGGAAAAGGAAGAAGATATAGTCTCTTCATGCACCTTCATGGTGCTGTAAAAAAGTGTAACTTGTTATAGAGCTTCCTGTATTTAAAGAAATTGAAAGTTTCTTCACTCAATAAATTTTTACTGAGTACCTACTATGTGCAAGGCACTGTCCTCAATCTGGGAATATAGTAGTGAAACAAACTGAGTTTTATATACAATATGTCTTTTTTAAAAAAAAAAGATTTATTTATTTATGCATATAAGAAATGGGGTGCAAGCCATAGGTGCAGGGGTGGGGGGGTGAGAGGATTCACCAGAGACAGTAGGGAGCATAATAGGAGGATTTACTGAAATATGCTGCTGAGGGTAGTAGCAGGCAAGACAGGAGAGGTATGCTGTGCCATGTGGGTCACTTCCCTGGTTGGGGATGGAACTCATGCTGAAGTGGCTGCGGATAGCTTCATAGTGCTGGGACTTATCCCCGTGGGCCACCAGGGAGGCCCAACAATATGTCTTTGAAGTCTTTTTATTTACTGTATTTTCTATGTATGATCTCAAGAGCTTTCTTCAGTCAATAAACATGCCTATCATGTGCATTCTACATAGAACTGTGAGAAATAATAAAGGCATATAAAACAAAGGCCTGCTCTGAAGAGAGGATCTAGTTGGGATTCATGGAATAGGAAAGTAAAATATAGTATGAGGGAAGGACTAAGCTTAGATGCCATAAAATATAGTAACAGGGGAAATCTTAGTGGTTTTGAGAAGTTGGGAGGAATGAAGAAGGTATGATCAAATTGGAGAAATGTAATAGTGTGAGTCTTTTTGATACTGTTTGATATATAAATGGTATCTGCTTTGGGAAAATGGTTTTAGTACCTTATTTAAGAATAATTTTGATGAAAATGTTTTGACATATAGTGAAAAACACCTTTTTTTTAAGATTGATTTATTTATGAAAGAACTGGGGTACAGGCCAGAGGTGCGGAGAGTGGGGACATGGTGAGAGGATTCCAGACAGAGTGGGGAACAGAACAGGCAGATCTACTGAAATACACTGCTGAGGGAAACAGCTGGCGAGACATGAGAGGTCTGCTGTCTCGCTACCACCCTGGTCTGGGATCAAACATACTGCCAACAGCTTCATAGTGCTGCGACTTAACCCCTTGTGTCGCCAGGGAGGCCCAAAAAACACCTTTTAAAAAGGTGATTTGTGCCGAATTTGGGAATTATGAAATAAATGTTATACTAAAATATGTAACACTTTGAAGGTTTATAATATATCTCCTTGCGCTTCTTAAGCAGAGAAGAAAATTTTTAAGAGTTGCACTGTTGATTTATATATATTTGCATATATACCCATATAAATAGTTTTAACTAAGATTGTAACAGAAAATAACTTGTGGTCTTAAAATGAGAAGGGTAATTTCAGAAGGCTGGACTTTCTTTTTCCATATTATTCTAAAAATTTTTCAAGCTCATTTCTATTGACTTTTTTCTTTTGTTGTCTTTCTCTATGCCTTTGGTTGCTTTAGGAAAATCCCCAATGTAGCGTCACTGATTTTCAGCTATTCTAAGACACACATTTATGTACATTTTAATGTCTCAGAAATTTGGGTAGCCTTAAAGTTAGGAAAATGAAGTAAGACATACCATAATTATCAGGTTTAAAAAATTTCTATATAAGACCTCCCCGATGGCTTAGCGGTTGAAGTCTCAGTGCTGTCAAGCTATTTATTACCAGCCACTGCGGTATGAGTTTGATCCCAGTCAGGGAGCTACTGTGCATGGTGCAGCAGACCTCTCCTATCCTGCCCCCTGCTCCCTTCATCAGTGTATTTCAGCCTGTTCTGCTCCCCACTCTGTTTCTGGTGAATCCTCTCATCCTCTAAACCTCTGGCCTAGACCCCAGTTCTTGTATGCATAAATAAAAATAAAAATAAAATATATCTTTTTTAAAAAAATTTCCATATATAATGTATGAGGAGAAAATGCACTGAATTCAGGAAGGAAACTTAAATTTGAGTGCCAGCTCTACAGCTTGTTTGGGATTTAACCTTGGGTAAACAGTTTAGTTTATATGAGCTCCAATTTTTTTTTTTTTTCCCATTTGTAAGCTGGTGATGATATCTTTCATTCTTATCTCATGGAGTTGTAGTGAGGGAAAAATGAGAGGACATATGGATGTATGTCCATATGTCACAGGAAAATATATTAAGTTGTTACAGTTTTAAGGGTAAAAAGTTGAATTTTTTAAAATTTCTAAATTACAGGTCTTTGTTGGTGGCCTAAGGGTTAAGTTTCAGCACTATCACCCTGACCAAGCCCACCATGGACAAGAAGCTAACCCACATATGCCATAGCATAGCTCTCCACTCTCGCCCGCCTGTTCCTTTTAACAGTGTGTATTTCAGTAGATCGACCTGTTGTGTTCCACACTCTGTCTCACTCTGTCTCTGGTGATCAATCCTTCACGCACCACCCCTGCCCTGATACCTCTGGCCTACACCCCAGTTTTTCTATGCATAAACAAATAAATCTTTAAAAATTTTTTTTCTGAGTTACAAACCTGCATGCTATAATGAAAACATTGAGAAGCTAACACAGGCTAATACAAGTCAAGTCGGCCCTATGGAAGCCTTGTGTATTCCCTCAAAATAGTAATATTAATCCCTTCAGCTATAAGAAAAAAAATGACTGAGGTACACTAAGGATTCATTTGGAATAATTTACTGGTACATTTTTTGGGTCCTCTTATAGTCATTACAGTATTGGAAAACTATAATTTTGTTCAGTTTCAATTCCCAAATAAATGAAAAACATTAGTATCTCAACCAAAAAAAAAATACACTTATTACAATTACTTTCAAATTATTACTGCATTTACCATATTTGAAAATTGATCATCATTTTTCAAATTATTCTTGTCCGAAATATTTTAATGTGTGGTTAAGTTTATATTTCTCCCTCTGTCCTTGTTCAAACTGCTGAATGAATTTGAAATTTCTAAGTGGTTGCCAAATATTTATTTGTATTTTCAACTTTAAAATTATACACTATTTACAGGCTGATCTATATCTCCTGCTTTTGTGTCAAATGTGTTTGTAAGATTTCCCTGCTTTTCATTTAAAAACACAGTGCCATTTATACCATTTCTTGCCGAAATGAGGTTATTGCAAACTGTATCATTAAGACGCATTTACAAAAAAAAAAAACAAAACTATACAATTAATTTTGGGAAATATTGTATTTCAGCCCATATTTTAAAAGTGATTTGAACTTCTCAGTGGCATAATATTTATGGTTTTAGTGGGTTTAAATGAGGTCCTTGTGATTGGTACTAGCCCTACAGTGATAGGTGTGATATGTACATTTATTCAGGTGTGAAGCTGTCTTCAAATTTACATAGTACTGTACACTAATGATACAGCAATAAAATAAATAAATAGCTCTCTTCCTACTCTTCCCATTTTAACTGAATTCTTCCTCTGGACTATCTTGGCACTGCAAAATGAATATTCTCAACCCAGTTATTACAATGGGTAACAACTCTAGGAGAAAAAACACAAGTTCTTTGGCACTATCTACTTCTCCTGTCTATATCCCTTTACCTATTTCAGCCATAAAGGATTCCCCAGACATTTTGCCTTTGCTGGCCTTTCTGTCGTTGCTGACCCTTTGTTCTCAATCTCTAATGTCTTTCTCTGTCTTTGTAAAATTACTTAAATAAAGCCTCCTCTTTAGTAGAAAACTATTTTCTTATATTTTCACTTGGCTATTTTAGTACTTCAGTGCCATCCCAGGGTGATTCAATCAAGATTTAGAGAGAGGAGGAGGGCATGTGATTTTTTCAAAAGCTTTTTTAAAGCTTCCAAAACTAATTCTAAATTACAGTGAGGGCTGAGAGCCAGTGTTATAAGATATTCTTTTACTTTGTCTTTGCTGTCGACCATGCCAAGGCTCCATATTGTAGAGAGCTTTGTGCTCGGTTCCTTCCAACCCTCAATTGTTTTGTTGAAACTTTAGTGACAGCTTTGCATACCACCTCAATCTAGTTACTCTTGGAAAATGAAAAGTCAGGGTCCCTTAGTTTTGATTCCTTTCATGTAATTTCTTCCCAGTAGATACTATATATTATGTATTTTGTGCCTAGCTGAGTATAAAATAATCTGCTTGACACCATGGAGAACATCAAGAAGAAAAAAATAGCTAGTAGAGGCATTTCAGGCTTCTTTGTGTCATTTGAAGGATGGAAATGACACGATGAACTAAGATCTTGGCTTCAACACTAAATGTCTGGATATTTAGCAATATCTGGAATATTTATAGAATTTTCAAACTCCCACCCAGATGTTTGGTATTGTGGAAACACATGCTTGATCATCTCTGAGTTATTTTTCAGTTTTCCACATGAAGTGGAAGTTCTGGAGAGAGGCCAGTGTTCGAGGGTAATGTTTCATATGAAGCATATAGAGGGAAGATTGTCTAGGCTTTTGTTTTCTTTATGGGTTTGTGGATGCTGTATTACACTTAGGTGGTGTAGTTCTTTTAAATCTTTCTACCATTTTAAATTTCCAACTCTCCATTCCCATCACAATTTCTCTCTTTAGTGTTGGCAAAACATTTTTGAGTAATTTAAGTCCATAATTGAATCCATTTATTTTTTCCCCGAATGTGCCACCTTCCTCTTTCATCCTCATGTTCATTCACCCACCCAGGTAGAACCTTTGATGCTTAAAAAAAAAAAAAAAAAAAAAAAAAAAATGCAAGTCCTCCCTGGTGGCACAAGTGGTTAAGTCTTAGCACCACAAAGCTATCTCCAGCCACTGCAGCACAAGTTCAACCCCAGGCCAGGGAGACGACCCATATGGCGCAGCAGACCTCTCCTGTCTTGCCTGATGCTCCCCTCGGCAGTGTATTTCAGTCAGTCTGCCTGTTCTGCTCCCCACTCTGTCTCTGGTGAATCCTCTCACCACCACCCCACACCTCTGGCCTGAACCCCAGCTCTTGTATGCTTAAATAAATAAAATAAATCTTTTTTTTTTAAAGATTCATTTATTTATTTATACAGCACTGGGTACAGTCAGAAGTGCAGGAGGGCCAGAGAATTCACCAGAGCCAGAGTGGGGAACAGAATAGGCAGACCAACGAAGTACACTGCTGAGGGGAGCAGCAGGACCGCAGGAGAGGTCTGTGCGCCTTGTGGGACCCTCACCCAGTGGCCGGGGATCGAACCGGCGCTGCAGAGGCTGTGGGCAGCTTCGCAACCCGGCGCTCAACCGCTGCGCCACCGGAGAGGCCTAAAATAAATCTTTTATTAAAAAAGTAACAGTTTTAGAAATAATTCAACTCTTTCTTTACATCTTATTTTTGATATGTGGTGAATATTTCATGGAAGAATAAAAATCTTCTGTGTAGGTTATGTGCAGAAGAAGTGATCTAGAACCTCAGTAGTAGATTTCTTTCTCACAAGTATTGTATAGGTCAGGGAATAAGTATTTGCCTGTCTGAAGTATAATGCACAATATCACATGCTCTTTCATTCATAGGTATATTTTGAGTACTCTTTTGTACCAGGCAGTTAGGCAGATGCTTGTAATATCAGATCAGCCTGTGTCTTGACTGTATGGCACTTAAAGTGTAGCAGGCCCATCAAGAAAATTTAAAATAAGACTGGAGGTGGGGAGTAGTAGCTAATGAATTACCTCTAGAGGTAATCCAGGTCCTTTACATCCTGGGATTTTTCAACCTAAGAGTTTGGACTTTATCCTGAGATTAGAAACAAAAATAGCCAGATGGCAATGACCTCATCTTATGGTGTTTTAAAAACAATCATCAGGGCCTCCCCAGTGGTGCAGCAGTTGAGCGCTGGACTGTGAAGCTGCCCGCAGCCTCTGCAGCACCGGTTCGATCCCCGGCCTCCAGCAAGGGTCCCACATAGCATGCAGATCTCTTCTGCTGAGCCCACTGCTCTCCTCATCAGTGTACTTCGGTCCTTGTGCCTGTTCTGCTCCCCGCTCTGGCTCTGGTGATTTCTCTCACCCTCCCGCGCTTCTGACTGTACCCAGTGCTTGTATAAATAAATAAATAAATCTTTAAAAAATAAAAACAATCATCAAAGACCACCTATTATGAATAGGGTCCAGTTGCAGGTAATAGACACCTAGCTACTGCTGCTTGCAACAGTAAGGTTTATTATTTTCATGTAGCAAGATGTCCACAGGTGTACAATTCAAGCATGTTATCAAGGTGCCCATCTCCATCTGTCTTCCTGCCTTACCACCTTTGATCTGTGATTTTCTTCTACATGACATCTGCAACTCTGAGATTTGTTTCATGTCAGAGGGAGGGTGATGCTTTAAAATGTTTTTCCTAGTCAAGCTGTGTCTTTTTTGTTTTGCAAATTTTTTTAAAGATTTATTTATTTATGCCTGAAAGAGCTGGGGTACAGGCCAGAGGTGTGGGTGGTGAGAGGATTCACCAGAGACAGAGTGGGGAACATAACAGGTGGATTGACTGAAATACACTGGTGAGGGGAGCAGTGGGCAAGACAGGAGAGGTCTGCTGTGCTATGTAGGTTGGCTCCCTGGCTGATCGGGGGTCAAGCTCGGGTGCTGTGCTACAGTGGCTCCTTAGAGCTTCATAGTGCTGCAACTTAACCCCTTGTGCCACCAGGGAGGCCCTACAAATTTTATTGAGGTATGACTGACATACAATCAGTTGCACATGTTTAAAGTATAAATTTGTTAAGTTTGACATGTGAACCCATTACTGCATTCAGAAATACATCGAACACTCCCCAGATTTCATTATTATCTTTTGTAATTCTTTCCCACTCCACAACCCTTACTCCTAATCTATAGGCAATGACTGACTTGCTCAGCAGTAAAGTTTAGGCAGGAAATAAATTTGGTAAGCCTAGAGAGGGTGTTTGCAGAAATAAGATGGTGTAGGACATTTCTCAGACTGACCGATTCCCTCCTTGTTTTGTCCTTAGAGTAAAAAGTTTTATGGAGGACTTTTCTGCTAAATGGGAGTGCTTGTATTTTTCTAAGGCCCACTGTAAAGGTGAAGGATTTAGAGTTCATTTATTTAGGGAAGGTGGTCACAGTGGTGAAGGTGCACAGAGTCACAGAAAGTTTGCGGGTATTAAAAAATTTGTGGTACACTTGCAATATGGAATTTGGATTAACTGGAATTCTTTGTGGTTTTAGAAAGGCATAAAAGAATGTATTGCTCTGTATAATTGTAACATCCAGTCGTTGGATCATCAGGTATGACTGGATCGAGGTGCTCTGGAAAGGTTAGAACTCTCATTTCCCTACTGTCCACTTCTCAGCTCAGCTTGCCTTAGCTTAGATTCTTTCTAGGACAGATCTTTCCATGTGTATGATGACCACTGGAGGAATCAATTTTGATTGTCTTTATAGCTTGCTATGCAAAAGGGATTCTTTTTTTCTTTTAATTTGAATATCCCTGTATTACCTTATGGGACATATCGATTGACCCTGTAGGTTTATAGACCCATCCTTCGGGCCAATCACTGTGGACAACAATGAATAGAACTGAACCTTGTATTTCTGCTGCAGGTAGTGTTGGAAGGAACCCATGAAGCTGTTGTTAAGTTTTATGAGAAATGTATGTGCTGGGTTGTAAAAGCAGCATATGGCTACTATAGATGTTATTCTTCCTCTGGGTAGCAATTCATCTGATTCTTCTAATTTTAGAATTTTCTCCCAATTCCTTCATCATTTGAAAGGCTTAGTGGCTAAATACTGCAGTACCCAATTGTGCTGTATTATAAAAAATGTCGTGCAGATATATGTATTTTTTCTTTGTTATTAATGGTATTACATGTATTAATCCCCAAAGTGCATTAATACATTTGGTTTGTTTTAAACCTTTTTTTTTTTTTTTTTTTTAGTTAGAGTGATCACAAAGATAAAGACTTTATCTGGAGCATCATGATTTCTTGCTCCCCCACTCCAAGCATTTTGGTGTATGCTTGTGCTTGTATGTGAATCTAGACATATGTGACAGAATTTATGGGTTGGGTTAAAGAAAAATAAAATGCACAAAATTAATCAGCTAGCATTTGGTAGTTAACTGATAGAAAACTTGTATGAATAATGGACTTTACTGTTCTTTTGTAAAACTCATGCAGCCAGGTCTCAAACAGAGTAAGTTAAGGATACTATTCAAATGGTTAACAGAGTGGCTACAAGGCAAGAACTACAATTTCCTGTGCTTTATAACCCTGTCTCTAGTATTATATGTCAGAGTTAAATACATTGCTAGGCCCTATGCCTAGACCTACATGGGGGACATACACCAAGCAGCAAATTTGTCTCAACTCTGCGTCTGTGTCGTTGGGCGTGTCATTTTGCTTCTCTAATCACTTTTAAAGTGAAGGGATGAGATTAAGATCACTGTGCAGGTAGCTTGGTCCTGGGTGTTCTGTGAGTTTGTGGTGTCTCGTGAGTCTTGTATCACCACGTCCTTTCCACAGTGCCCTCCCCATATCTTCCCCTTTGACGGATTCTCCCCCTGTGCCCACTAGTAGTTTTGTCACCATCTCCAATTAGGATTTGCTTGGGGAAGCAATGCCCATTAGAGAGGCTCTCTTATCATCTTGCTTTGGTATGTCTTTTCCACTGTAGTCTTGTAATCTCTCTTTAAAAAATTCTTTTTATGTTTCCCACTTTTTTGTTTTAAAGAGAAAACAGGAAAGGTTGTGCTTCCTGCTCATAAAGACATTGCTATCAACCAGTTAACAGATTCATACTCAGTTTTTATCAGGTTTTTGTCTCCCAGAGGAAGGAAACTATTTGTCGTTGTTCTAAATTTACTTTCTATTACAATTGGCCTCATTAGGAAACTGTTATTATTATTGAACAAAGGATTCTTACAGTCCTTTTGCCTCCCAAGTTCTAGTGACAAAACCAGGCCTTTAAATTTTGTAGTTAGAATTAATTTTATTGGAATCAGTAATTTTTAGATCTCTAGTTTGGAAAACTTCACATAATCCTATTGTCTTTGAAATTATTAACCAATATTTCATATAGTTACCACTACTAAGAAATGAATTGTTTATCTTTAAAAGACTCCTTCTTAGTAAAAGTTAGAGGAACACTGATAATCGGATCCAGTTAGTGGCATATCACATAATATGTGGGGTAATTTTGTTCCACAGTGTTAAAAACATCAATTACATTTGCATTGTTTTCAGTTTTTTATTGAAAAATCCTGACTTACAAGTTGGGGATTTAACCAGAAAGTTGATTAACCCAAATAACTTTGTACTGTTTCACTATTGTAGTAATAAATGCAACATTTGTTTGAGATTGGACAGTTAATGTTCTCTTCCACCTTTAGGAATGACCTTTGTTACAAATTAGAATGTGTCTTTCTGTGATGAGTGTGTGTTTGTATTTGTGTGGGGGATCTTGTTTCACACATGAGATTACTCAAATGTGGTAGACCTTGACCTGACTTTCTGTTGTAAGCATGTGGGCATTCCACAAAGTGTTGCCTGCTGCCTTCAGTTGTGGGCCACCTTCATTCAATAGCCCGTCTGTTTCCTAAATGGAGCAAAGTAGAGGAAGGAATATGCACAGGACTTCAAAAGTGCAATTAATGTGAAATATTTGAGAGACAGATGAGAACATTTTGATTTAAGTAGCTGTGTTTGGAGAATGGTAGGAACAAAGACTGAAAGAGGAGTCTTGGATCAATTTAACAGAGGAAACCAAGGCAGAAGTTAGAATTGGTCCCCTAATAAGACAGATATTCAAGGAAATATTTTAGGAAATATCTGTTTGAATATATAGAAAACATTAATATATATTATAAAATATAATAGAAGCATTTCATATGCACAGAAAATAATACAGTAGGCTCTTTCGAACCCAGCAGCGTGATATCACAGCCACCAGTGTTGGGTCATGTCTAAAGGCCACTGTCCATCGCCCGTCCCAGTTTCCCCTTCAGCAGCAATCACTCTCAATTCAACAGCAATCACTCTCAGTTCAACATGTCATTTCCGGGCCTCCCTGGTGGTGCAAGGGGTAAAGCACAGCACTATGAAGCTATTCACAGCCACTGCAGCACGAGTTCAATCCCCGGCCAGGGAGCTACCCACATGCCGCAGCAGACCTCTCCTGTCTCGCCCGTGGCTCCCCTCAGCAGTGTATTTCAGTCAGTCTGCCTGTTCTGTCCCCCACTCTGTCTCTGGTGAATCCTCTCACCCTCTCCTCCTCTGGCCTGTATCCCAGTTCTTGTATGCATAAATAAATCTTTATATAAAAAAAAAAGTCATTTCCTTGCATGTTTATATATCTATGGGCTAGATATATAATTAATAGGCCAGTTTGACCTATTAATTAACCACAAAGAATGAGTAGCATTGTTTTTCAGGTTTGAAGATTTATATAAATGATGTTTTATCAATGTTTATACAGTTTCTTTCATCTTTGAAATTTATTGATTTAATAGAAGTAGATCTAAGTCACTGTATTAATACTGAGTAATTTCATCAGAGTTTATGAATTCCCTCATCATTGTGTATGAGGTTTTTAAGTTTTTACTACTATAAGAAAGCTGCAAAAAAAAAAAAATACTAAAATATGTCATATTGGGACATGGGTGTGTTTCTCTTGGTTATTGATCTAGAAGCAGAATTAATGTTTTTATAAGGTATAGACATCTTTTAAGTTTCCGCCAAATTGTTCTGTAAAGTGACTACAATGACTTATGCTCTAACTTTAATGTAAGTTCTAGATTCTCCACATACTTGGTATCATTAGGTTTCGTTTTGTTTTTTTAAAGATTTTATTTATTTATACAAGAACTGGGGTACAGGTCAGAGGCATGGGAGGGTGAGATAATTCACCAGAGACAGAGCAGGGAGCAGAACAGGCAGACAGACGACCAAAAACACTGCTGAGGGGAGCACAGGCAAGGCAGGAGAGGTCTGCTGCACCATGTGGGTTTCCCCCGGGCTGGCCAGGAGTGGAACCCACCCCACGCTGCAAAGACAGCTTCACAGCACTGTGCTCAACCTGCTGTGCCGCCCGGTAGGCCCTCATTAGGTTTAATTCTTCCCAACCCAGTGCACATGGAGACAGTATCTCCTTGTTTTTGTTTTCCTGAATTTTAGTGAGAATTAACACCTTTCATGTGTTGATTTGTCTTTTTTTTTTGTTTGTTTTTGGTGGGACCCTCGCTGGTGGCCAGGGGATGGAACTGGTGCTGCAGAGGCTGCGGGTAGCCTTGCAACCCAGTGCTCTACCCCTACACCACCAGGGGAGGCCCTGATTTGCCTTTTGAGTCTAATTCAGTGAACTGCCTCCTTACCTTTGACCACTTTTCAATGTGCTGTTTTGACCTTTTTATTGATTCGTAGGCATTATTTAATGAGTGCTCAGATTTTCTTCTAGTCCTAGGCTTATCCTTCATTTATCTGGTATTTCTCACTGTATAAAATTAAAACATTTTAACTTTGAGACAAGGTGTGGTTGGTAAGACCACAGAAACTAGGCAGACAGCCTAGGATTTTTTTTTTTTTAAAGATTTATTTACTTATGCATGCAAGAGATGGGATGTAGGCCAGAGATGCGAGGGGTGGTGAGAGAATTCACCAGACTGAGTGGGGTACAGAACAGGCAGATCTACTGAAGCACACTGCTGAGGGGAGCAGCAGGAGAGTCAGGAGAAGTCTGCCGCGCCATGTGGGTCACCTCCCTGGGCGGAGATCAAACTCATGCTGCAGTGGGTGCAGGTAACTTCATAGTGCTGTGCTTAACCTCTTGTGCTACCAGGGAGTCCCTCCCCAGCCTGGGATTCTTATTCCTGACCTATTTTTCCTTGCAAGTTACTATAGGGTAAGGTAAAAAGTATCAGGTTTTTTTGCCCTCCTGCCATTAGGATAGATGACGGAACCCTGGGGTCCTGAATGCATGCCTGATGGCGGGCACCTGGAATAGGGTGTAGACATGTGTGGATGGGATTCACCTGGGCTGAGACTGGGCTTTTAGAGGCAGCATCACAGGGATGCCAGCAGAAGCCAAGAATGAACGGAAGCCGAGAGAAGAAGAAGAGAAGCAGAGAGAACGCCAGAGAGCCCAGATAGAGGGGACTGCTAGCCTCCCGGCCCCCCAGCACCTCTGCCTGCCATGTACCTGGTAAATCTAAATAAAAGACTTGCAAAAGCCACTGAGGTCTCTGACTCCTCCTTTACCCGGTCTGCTGGATCAGAAAACCTGCTCTGTGGTCTTCCTGCCTCTACAGTTACTTAATGTCGCTGTGCACGACTTCCATTTCTGGAAAGTGGATGCACTGGTAGTACTATCTCTTGCTTAGGGTTGAGGTGAAAGTAAGGTTAATTAATAAATGTAAAACTCTGAGAATATTTACTTGCACATAATAAATGCCACTTTGTTGTTATATGTGCTTTTTGGGGTGGGTCTTGTTAAGAAATTTTCCTTTAACCACAAAGTCATTAAAATAATTTTGGTACTTTTTCCTAAGAGTTTCAGTTTTGGTTTTTATATTTTAAGATCTATAGTGTAAGGTAGGAATTAATACTATTCTTTTTCAAAATGAATATAATTGATGTTTATGGCTACTTAACTAAAATCGGCTCTTTCCCTGCTGATTTAGAATTCCTTATCTCTCCACGCCCACACTATTGCCGATTTAGATTTGTGTAAGTCATTTGGTTTTAATTACTTAGCCACTATAATAAGCGTTGTTAGGCACACTTTTGTTAGGATTATTTTTAAATTATGTTAGCTCTTTTAGTTTTATATACACAATTTTACTAAAACAAGCAAAGTCTCAAAAAGAATGGTGTAGGTTTTACAGAATGATAACAGGCAATATGGGGCAATTTGAGCTGCCATTGACAAGGGTTGATTTGCCAGTAGGAGCTTACTGGGCAAGGACAGTGCTGCTGGGCAAGGAAAAGTACAGTGGACACTGATATTTCTTCATCAATTTCCTTTTTTTAAAGATTTATTTATACATATAAGAACTGGGGTGCAGGCCAGAGGTGTAGGGGGTGAGAGGATTCACCAGAGAGTGGGGAACAGAACAGTCAGACTGACTGAAATACACTGCTGAGGGGAGCAGTGGGTGAGACAGGAGAGGTCTGTTGTGCCTTATGGGTAGCTCCCTGGCTGGGGATCGAACTTGTGCTGTAGTGGCTGAAAATAGCTTCATAGGTTGCATCTTAAAGACGTTCCATCCTCATAGTTGGGGAGAATCAATATAGTCAGAATGACTATTCTACCAAAATTGATATATGTTTAACACAATCTCATTAAAATATCAATATTTTTAAGAAATTGAAGACAAATTATTAAAACTTACATGGAATCATAGGTGTTCACTAGCAAAAGTAATCCTGAGAAAAAGAGCAAACAGAGGCATCTTGTTACCTGACTTGAACGATAGAGAAGCAATAATCAAAACAACATATGGTATTGGAGTAAGAATATGCACATGGATCAATGGAACAGAAAGGGAAGCCAAAATTCTATAAATCCACATATATATCAATACTTAATTCATGATAAAGGATTTAATGACTACAATGGGGAAAGGAAGATCTCTTTAACAAATGGTGCTGGGGAAAACTGACTACATGAAATCATGAGATTGCATCACTCTCTTACCTCCATGCACAAAAATAAATCTAAATGGATTAAAGACTTTGGTATGAGAACTTCTGTCCATTTTTTTGATGGGTTTGTTTGTTTACTTTTATGAGCTCTTTGTAGATCTTTAATATCAGTCACTTGTCAGATGTATGGTGTGCAAATATTTTCTTCCATTAAGTAGGGTGCCTTTTCATTTTGGTTACTTTCTCTTTCGCTGTACAGAAACTTTGAATCTTTCTAATGCTCTTCAGTTCTCCTCACATTTTTCACCTGAAAGTCTTATAAAATTTTGTTAGATTTAGGGCCTCCCCTGGTGGCGCAGCGGCTGCCCGCAGCCTCTGCAGTGCCAGTTCAATCCCCGGCCAATGGCGAGGGTCCCACAAAAAAAAAAAAAAGTTAGATTTATTTATGCATTCCTTATAATTTTGGTACTTACTATAAATTATATCCTAAAAAGTACATTAAAAATTTTTTGGTGCATCAATATATATTGATTTTTGCATATTGCTCTTACTCTATTACTAGCTACTTTGCTGGTTTTTACCAACTTATTTTTAAGATTTATTTTTATTTATTTAGGCATACAAGAACCGGGGTGTAGGCCAGAAGTATGGGTGGTGAGTGGATTCACCAGAGACAGAGTGGGGAGCAGAACATGTGGATCTACTGAAATACACTGCTGACGGGAGCAGCAGGCAAGACAGGACAGGTCTGCTGTCCCATGGGTATTAGCTCCATGGCTGGGGATCGGGGATCGAACTCTTGCCACAGTGGCTGGTGATAGCTTGATAGCACAAGACTTAACCCCTGCACCACCAGGGAGGCCCGGTTCTTACCAATTTTAATAATATTTGTATTCACTTGAATTTCCTGTGTAGATACTTCTCTTAATTTGTGAATAGTTAATAGCAAGTGTTTTCCCCTCACTTTTGCTCTTGTTCACTCTAACTTTATTGTCTCAGACCTTCTCCACTATTGAGGGGATGTGGGGGTAGCCAGCACCCTTGTCTTAATCTGGAATATCTAAGGAAATGTTTCTTATGTATTATTATTGAGTAGGATTTTTGGATTTGGATTTTTGGTAGGTATTCTTTATTAATTAAGGACCTCTGACAGGACATTACTCCTGTTCTTTTTCTTAAAAATTTTTGCTGAAATCCTGTCAAGATTTCTCTTTTCATCAGTCTTTATTTACCCTTCCTATTTGTTTTTCTTCTGCTGTTTTTGGATTAGCTCTGTTTATCTTTCTCAAATTTGTATTCATAAATATGATTTTGTTTATTCCATGTTGTTTGTATTTTATTTTTAAAATAAGGTTAAAAATACTAATTTTCATCTCATTCAGTTCTATTTCCTTAAGTTCCTGGGACCTCTGATAGTTCTTTTGCTGTGTGTTGTATCTCACAGTATGTCTTTTTTTTTTTTTTTTCTATGTGGTTTGTGATTTTTGATCGACCACATTTTAAGCTTTAATCTTTGGAAATGACGTGAGGGCTGGGATTTAGAAGTGTCCCTCCTGAGTCATTTTGGATTTCTTCAGTGGGTTTTCCTCTCCTAAATGCCATCATTGCTTGTTTGTGACCAGTTTTTATATGAATTGCTTGGCTTAAAGATTTCCACATGCCCGGATAGTGTACATTTAGATTCCAGACCCAAGCATTAGAGTTTCTCTTCCTTGCAGAATGCTTTTGGGAAGATACTCAAAAGTTTTGCTGTCATTCTGAATGTGGTAGGTAGTTTTTCTATAACCCCCTTAAAATACAGCTTTCTGGAAGTCCCAGCTATGCCAAGGTCTTAGTTCCACTTCCCAATTCTGCTTGGTTTAGTCCCACCCTTTTAGAGACTATTCTGACCCAGGACCTCCTGCTGCACTCTCTCTTGCACCCCCATAGCACCAGCTGTGTGCTTACAGTTCTGACTTTCAGTTGTCCCTTCCTTTTAGGCCTGTGAAATTCTCATAATTTCTCTGTGCTCAGTTTATATTTAAAATGTTACAATCTCTTTTAATGTTTGAAAGTATTTGTAGCAGTATAGATTCTATGGTAACTCAGTTACCCTATGTTCTCAGAAGCTGCTCTGTTAGACTAAGTAATATTCTTCTCCTCCCAAAGGTATATATTCTAATCCTTAGAATTTGTGAATGTGTTACCTTATATAATAAATGGGACTTTGAAGATGTGACTAAGTATCTTGAGATGGGAATCTATTTCTTGATTCCCCAGAGGAGCCCTATGTAGTCAGAAAGGCCCATATGAGGCAAGAAGGTCATACAAAGGGGAGGAGGTGTGTGGGCGGAGGAGGTGTGTGTGGGGAGGAGGCGTGTGTAGGCGAGGAGGTTAGGCGAGGAGGTCCTAGTCTGAGATTGAAGATGCTTTGTTGCTGACTTTGAAGATAGAGGAAGGGGCTAAAGGTCAAGGAATGTAGGGACTTTTAGAAGCTGGAAAGAGCAGAGATGGATTGTCCCTTAGAGTTACCAGAAAGAGTGCAGCCTTACTGACACAGATTTTAGCTTTCTTTAAGGCCCATGTTGGACTTCTGATCTTCAGAATTATGAGAGAATAAATTTGAGTTGTTTTAAGCCACTAAGCTTGTGACAGTTTGTTAAAGCCACAATAGAAAACAGATATACCCTCTTAAGTGTTTTTCAGAGTGAGGTGTCGAGGAGGAGTAGTAGTAGTAGTAGTAGACACTGCAGAGTGAGTTTGGTGAGAATTGTTCTTGATAGAGTTACATAAAAGCATTTAGTCTCTTCCTTTCCTTGGAAAACATCAAAGCAGAGATAATCATGACTATTCTAGATAATGCTTTCAGTAACAGCAAAGTGCCCAGTCTGAGAGCTGGGAATTCTAAGAAGTGATAAAGTACTTCCCCCTCCTTTTAGTTGTAGGAAGTATTTTTCAAAGGGAAAAAAAATTCAGTTCCCGTTATTAATACGCCTATAAATTGGCAGCTGAGTGAACAAATAACAACTGTCTCATTTTTTGAAAAGCTGCTGTTGTAAATAACAAATTTGGTTTTCTGGTATGGTTTTGAGAAGGATATCTGAATCCTTCAGTCTGGGTACAAGGTAGGAATTCCGTTGGTGGTAAAATGTCAAGCAGCTTTCTAAAAGTCAAATACTTGACTTATCCAAATCCAAATGTGTAAATTGTCCTGTTTTATTTTTCTAGGGCCTCAGTGACAAAGTACCAAAAACATGGTGACTTAAAAAGCAAGAGAAATTTATTTATACAGTTCTGGAAACCTAAAGATTTAAAATGTGGTGTCCATAGAGTTCCATTCACCCTGGTGGTCCTGGGGGAGAATCTTTTCCTTGTATGTTTTCTGGTAGCTGTTGGGATTCCTTGGCATTCCTTGGCTTTTGGTGGCCTTTATCTCTGTTTCTGTCTGTGCATTGCCTCTTCCTCTCCGTGTATCTCTCTAGCCTTCCTTTGACCCTATTTTTTGGTGGTTTTTTGTTTTTTTTTGTGGTGGTTTCCATTTGGCATTTTTTCCCCCCAGAATTCTGGTTATATGTACCATGCTGTCATCCAGAGCAAAGTAGTTTCTGATTAATTTTAAGATAAAATGCTTAGCAAAAAGCTCCATTATGATTATGCAAATGATCTCCTAGTGCCAACTGATTCTGACCCTGTTTTATAAGATGTTTTTATTTACATTTAGGAACCATCCAGTAATCCAGGATAAACTTCTTTTCTGAGCCTTAATTTAGTTAAATCTCTTACCATACATTCATTCTTTTGCCCTATGAGGTAATAGTCCTAGTTGCTCATTTTTTTTTTTTTAGTGTATACCTCCTCCTTTATTCCTTCGTTGCAGTCGTTGACCTGGTCTATTTATCTGAATTTTTAAAAAAATTATAGAACTATTCTCTGACACACCTTATAAAAATCTCTGATATAGCAATTATTTGTCCTCTGAAAATTTCCATTCTCTCCTCCGCTGACTTTTAGAGCAAAGGTCAGCAAACTACAGCCCAGCCCATGTGCTGCAGCTATTCCACTGCCCATTTTTGTATCACCTGCTTGCTCAGACTGGTTTTATGGTTTTATTTTAAAGATTTATTTATTTATGCATACAAGAGCTGGGGTACAGGCCAGAGGTGTGGAGAGTGAGAGGATTCACCAGAGACAGAGTTGGGAACAGAACAGGCAGACTAACTGAAATAAATACACTGCTGAAGAGAGCAGCGGGCTGAGCCAGGAGATGTCTGTTGTGCCATATGGGTAGTTCCCTGGCCGGGGATCGAACTCAGGCTGCAGTGGCTGCGAACAGCTCCATAGGTTGTGTGTTAACCTGTTGCGCCACCAGGGAGGGCCTGGTTTTATGTTTTTAAATGGATTCAAAAAAAAAAAAAAAAGGAAGAGTAGTATTTTGTTACACAGGAAGAGTATATGAACTTAAATTTTAGAATCTGTAGGTGGAACTGTATTGGAACACAGCTGTGCTCCTTTGTTTATGTATTGTCTTTTTTTTTTTTTTTTTTTAAAGATTTATTTATTTATTTATACAACCACTGGGTACAGTCAGAAGCCCAGGAGGGTGAGAGAATTCACCAGAGCCAGAGCAGGGAGCAGAACAGGCAGAAGGATCGAAGTACACTGCTGAGGGGAGCAGTGGGCGCGGCAGGAGAGGTCTGTCGTGCCATGTGGGACCCTCGCTGGCAGCCGGGGATCGAACTGGCGCTGCAGAGGCTGCGGGCAGCCCAATGCTCAACCGCTGCGCCACCAGGGGAGGCCCATGTATTTTCTTTTGTTGCTTTTGTGATATAACTGTGGTGTTGGGTAATTGTGGCAGACCATGTGACCCACAAAAGCCACATGGTTAAATATCTGGGCCTTTACAGAGAAAGTTTGATCACCTTTGTTCTAGTAGGGATATCCTATCTCTGGCTTTCAGTGTCTAGTGAACCATTTCTTGATGAATATTTCACTTGTGGTAAGAATTTCATTAATACAGTAAGAATTTGCTATGATTAAAAAAAAGGTCCTTTGAGGGGGGCGGGGGCGGGAGGGGAGGGATTGGGGTCAGAATGGGGGGGCTGCAATTGTATGGGGAATATAAAAATAAAATTTATTATTTAAAAAAAAAAGGTCCTTTGAAACTATATTGTTAGAAGACTTTTATACATCATGTTATTCATGCTTCTGATTTTCTTGGTTCTAAGACTCAAATAAACAAATGCAATAGAGTGATGATTCTGCTCCTGAATTTAATTGAATTATGAAATAGACACCAAGTACTTGAAGTTGGCAAATGTGGTGGTTAATTTTATGTGTCACCTTGCCTGGGGAGTGATACCCGGTTGTTTTATAAATGTGTTATGAAGATATTTTGTAGATGTCATTAACTCATTAACTTTTAAACTTAGTAGGCAAATTTAAGCAGAATGCCCTTCATAGTGTGGGTGGATGTTATCCAGTCAGTTAAAAACCTTTATAACAATAATGAGGTTTCCTGAGAAAAAAAGGAATCCTGCCTAAAAACTGCATTATAGAAAAAAGATGTGGTATATATGATGCAGTGAAATACTTCTTAGATGAACTCCTGCCATTTACAACATGCATGGATGAATAAGGTATTATACTTAGTAAAATAAGTCACACTGAGGAAGATCAACAATGTGTGATTTCACTCATATGTGATACATAAAGACACAAAGCAAATAAATGAACTAAATGAAACAAACTTTTAGAATGTAAGACCAATAGAAGAAGTTAGCAGAAGGGAAGCGGAGGGAGGGAGGTAGATCTATAGGGCAAGAGGGGTCCAATTGTATGGTAAAGGATAGAATTGAACTTTTAGTGGTGAATTTAATGCAGTATATACATACTATTATACAGCAGTGCTACTTCAATAAAAACAAGATGGAAATCCTGCTTGAGTTTCCAATCTACCTTGCAAAGTTTGAACTTGCTAGTCCCCACAATATTATGAACCTATTCCTTAAAATAAGCCTCTTTCTGAATATATATCCTATTGGCTCTATTTCTCTGGAGATCGCTGACTGGTTCCTGTAATCTGTAAATGTTGTAAATGTGGATCATCTTCAGTATTTGACTCCCCAGCATGGTAGGAATGCAAAGCTTAGCCTTCTCCTCCCACCCAGGCAAAGCCTGGCCCTGTGACTGGCCCTTTTTCCTTTGCACCTCCTTCAGGCTTCTGCCTTTTATACCTTGTGAAAAGAAATGTTTTATATTTGGATTCCACCAAGTCAGAAATAAGCTCACTTGTGAAGGGACAGAGGACTTTTTCTCACTCCCACATTGAAGTTGTGAGAAGATTGTGAGATGACAAAAATAAAACAGAAGCAAATGAACCTGCTGATAAGGGGCAGTTGAAAAAACCAGAACAACTAGGCGTATTTCTGGGTGGCAAAAATTGTGAGAATTTTTTTCTCTCTGCTTCTTTCCCTGAAAACAAAGGCTTTCTGTATTTCCTAACTGCAGTGGAGAACACCCTGTCCGTATTGTTCTATCATGCTAGATAGTTTCTATCATCCTCAAGTTTTGCTTCTTTATAATAAGTTTGTAAAAATACAAATAGATGTTGTATTTGGCAGATTCAGCAGTTTTACTTGTATTTCTACATGTGCAAAAATTTTATATACCAACGCATTTATAATTTGTGTCTAATAAACTTTCATGATTACATACATGAAATATTACACATGTGAGTAAAAAAAAATTGCATAGTGGTGGTTTATGTATATTTCTGAACAATGTTTATTAGACTTTAAAATGATGCTGGAAAGTATATTTTATATATTTTGAATCCCCCCAACTGGGTGTTACACTGTCAGCTTGCATCAGGAGTGATTCTGGATTGAATTGAAAATACTATTTCCTTTTTGCTCTAAGACCCCACTCCTCCCTCATATATGTGTAAGCTGTAGCATCTGTCTGTTAATTATACTGTATATCTCATGATGCATATTTGTTATTTTAAAGAAATTGTTGTAATTTTGGGTTTAATAGGTGATGGTCAATTTTGAGGCATGTGACTGCACTTGGTTTTGTTTTGTAAGTACTAAATAAAATGAAAGAATAGGAAAGAATTTCTTCTTGCTCAGAATACCATTTTCTGTAAATAGCTAAAATCTCTTAGACTCTTTTCATCTTTAAAGTTTCAATAGTGTTTCTCTCTCTGTATAAGTTCATGTTTGTACATGCACACAGAGTCATATGTATGGATTATAACATAACACTTAAAGTATGTTAAATATATATTATAAAAAATATACCAGATGTCTAATATATACTATTTAGATTCATATATTAGAAAGTAGAATTTATATATATATAAATAAATAAATAGAATAGAAAATGGCATCTCATGCAGTTCTTTGGGCAGCAATTCCGTGAGAAATTTCGGTGTTCCCATGGGCAAGTTCTGTGATAGGTTCTAGGATGCAGGCAGATAAAAAGATGGGGGTCTTAATTTCTCCAGTTGCTCTTAGTCTCCTAAGAGAGACAGGCTTGGAAACAGAAAGTGAGTGTTCCTCCTCGAACAGAGTTGTCCAGAGATGGGAGAGGTTAATTTAATTTAGGTGGAGAACGAGGAAGAGTTTAGAGCCCAACTGAACTTTGAAGGAAATATAAATGATTTCCATGTGAGAAGTCAGCATATATTGAGTCTAGCAGATCTACATGATGTTATTATTTCCAAAGCTTAATTAACAATCATTCTGGCTTAATAAACTAGATGACCTCTGAGGTGTCATAATTTTATAGATTATTGTATATTTTTATTTACAATTTTTTAATTGGCATAACACTGTTTTATATATTTCAGGTGTACATTATTAAAAATAAACATGTGTATATACTATAATAGCTTTTTTAAAACATGATTGAGGATTAATGTAATTTGTTAAATTGGTGCTACTGTTGAGATCTTGTGTGCATTCTATCAATAGTAGTATCAGAATAATTTGTAAGAGAGTTATCAATGCCTGACAATTGTTTTGACAATATATAAACTGATGTTTTCCTCTCCTTTTCTCCCTGCCTCCCTCCTCCCCTGCCCATCTCTGCCCTTTCTGGTTGTTTTGCAGTTGGTTAGTCTGCTGTTGATTGGCATTGCTGCCTGGGGCATTGGCTTCGGGCTGATTTCCAGTCTCCGTGTGGTGGGTGTGGTCATCGCAGTGGGCATCTTCTTGTTCCTGATCGCCTTAGTGGGACTGATCGGAGCCGTAAAACACCATCAGGTGTTGTTATTTTTTGTATCCTTTTTAAAAAGCAGGAGTTTTACTCCAACTGCATTTGTTCTTACCAGTTATTGATAACTGTTTTGATAATGACAATTAAAATTATTCTTAGGAAATGAATTGGCAAGCAGCAACTTCTAGCAAGTCCTGTTATTCAGCTAACCCTAAGAACATTTCTTAGGATGAAGTTATTGTGTGTCTATGTATTCCTACTTTCTCCTGGTCTACATCATGAATGTAATTTGCAAGTTTACAAGTGTCCTGTTGATGTAGTTATCAATTTGGAATTATACTGAACTGATTTAGTGACCTCCAGGTTCTTTCCAGCATAAGAATATTTGTTTGAGCGTTTTAGTGATATGTTTTAGGCAATATATGAGACTGATGCCTTATCACTTGGCCACTTTTGACTTATATAAAGAAAGCTTATTGCAGGTTTGTTTTTACTAGTTCCTTGTTGTGTGTGTGTGTGTGTGTGTATTTTATTCTAAATTTCACAAAATAGTTAAATAATTGTCATTCTCGTATTTTTTCATATGAACTTATAATTGCAGTGTATTATTGAAATAATTGTGTGTATACTTTTGAGATTTTCTTTAAGTATTATTTGTTCTATATGCTGGATGAATTTCTTCTAGTATATTCTAAAGTTGTCAGTATCTCAGTTTCATGTTATTTTAAGAGCATTTAGATATATCCTTAACTTTAATTCTCAGTACATGATCATTCTCCTACTTGTGTTTCTTGTTCAATTTTCTGTATCTTGTGCTTGTTTAGCCCTGAACGAGGAGCAACAGGTAAGCAGAGAATTTTTTTCTATTTTATAATACTCAAAGTATGTGTGGGAGTAAAGGGGAACAAATCATTGCAATATGAAATAATTTCTTCTTGCTCAGAATGCCATTTCATTCTATATAGCTAAAATCTTTTGCTCCTGACTGCATTATGTTGCCTATTGGAACCTTAAAAGACCATCGGTTGTTGCCCTTTTTTATATCCTTTATATAGGATTTTGCCCTCATTGGGTAAAAATGCACTGCCAGTAAAGGATGACTACCCAGTCTTTCCCCACCATCATGCAATGAAACATTTGCTTCATATTACTTGTAGTCCCAGTCTAGCAATTATTGTTTTCAGGTTCTGGTTTGTAGAGGAATATGGGTCTCTGTTTTGGGACAGTGGAACATTTGTCTTATTACATTGTGAGAAATATGCCTTTGAACCAAGTGATTCTTTTAAATTGCATGTAAAATTAAGACTTTTCATTTTTAGGATAGAAATAGTGCCTCAAATTTTGCTGCAGATTAAGGTATAAGCCATTGAAAAGTTTAAATGGAGTTATGGAATACACCAATACTAAAAGTTGTAGGCTCTTTATATATTTTACGCAGTTATAACACATTTTAATGTATACATTAAATGCATTTTCTAGGGTCAGCTTCTGGAAGTTGGTTGGAACAATACAGCAAGTGCTCGAGATGACATTCAGAGAAACTTAAATTGCTGCGGGTTTCGAAGTGTTAACACAAATGACACCTGTCCAGCTGTAAGTACAAAGTATAAATTTTTTTTTGAAGATGTATGGCATATAGATGAATAATGGATGACATGGAAGATAGCAACGTTCTCATACTGAACTGTATTTTTAAGTGTTTTACATATAACACATATTTTATGTACATTATTATATCATCTGCCTGATCTCAAATATTTATACCTGATAGTACTGATATTTCTGGACACTGATACACAGATGCTGTTGTTTTTTTGCCCTTAGTTCTTTCCATTCAGTTCCTTCTAATACAAGTTGTGAAAGAAAAATAGTAGTAGATCAGTCTTAGAGATTCAGAGAATGTAAATATCTTGGCTTTGAAATGTATCAGGGCAGTAGGAGAAGTGTCTCTACTAAATTTGGCTTCTTAACCTCTAAACCATTTCCAAGGTGAAGGACATAGATCTTTTCTTTTTTCTCTCCCTTCTTCCCCACCACAAGTTGGTGCCCTTTCTGTTTGGGAGCCGAGCTAATGACTGGAGTCATCCTCCTGTCCAGGCTAGACCACTGACCTCCACATTCCAGCTTGACCCTAAATAAGGATGGAGTCAGGAAGTTGTCCTAGGAGGTTCACTTATGTTCATATTTTGGAGAAACTCCTATTACCATCTCTCTGAGCCCTAAACTGGATGTCTCCTCCATGAGGTTTTTTTTTTTTTTTTTTTTAAAGATTTATTTATTTTTATATAAGAACCAGGGTACAGGCCAGATGTGTGGGAGGGTGAGAGGATTCACCAGAGACAGAGCTGGGAACAGAACAGGCAGACCGATGAAATACACTGCTGAGGGCAGCAGCGGGTGAGACAGGAGAGGTCTGCTTCGCCATGTGGGATTCTCGCTGGCCAGCCGGGATCGAACCCACGCTGCAGAGGCTGCGGACAGCCTCACAGCGCAGCGCTCAACCTCCTGCGCCACCAGGGAGGCCCCTCCATGAGGTTTATTGTGAGGTGATTTCTTCATAAGGGTCTGTGTTAATTTTCCATTACTATGTAACATTGTCATAAATTCAATGATTTAAAACAACACGCATTTATTATCTCAGTTTCTGTAAGTCGGGAGTCTTGTTATGGCTTAGCTGGGCCCTCTGCTCAAATCCCATGGGATGATATAAGTTTGTTGGCTGGGACTGCAGTCTCATTTGAGTCTTGGAAACCTCTACTAACAACAATGGTTGTTGGCAGAATTTGACTCCTAAAGAACTGTTTTTTGCTGGTTGACTCTCAGCTTCTTGAGGCTACTTTGTTTCCTAACTATGCCCTGGGGATAGGAATGTTGGGAACCATCTTAGAATTTTGGACACTGATAAATGACCAATGCCCTGCAGTTATATATAAAACTCCCAGACAGTCATTTTTATGTGAACCTGGTTTTTATCTGTTCTTTATAAATGTATTTTGAAATTAAAGTTCTTTTTTTTCAATTGATGCAGAGTTGTGTTAAAAGCAGCCACCCGTGCTCACCATGTGCTCCAATAATAGGAAGATATGCTGGAGAGGTTTTGAGATTTGTTGGTGGCATTGGCCTCTTCTTCAGTTTTACAGAGGTATGTGCACAAAGCTCAATCAATGCATTTTCTCCTTTGTCATAGGGATTCTTTTTTTTTTAAAGAACTGCGGTGCAGGTCAGAGGTGCGGGGCATGGGGAGAATATTCCCGAGACAGAGTAGGGAGCACGACAGGCAGATCTACTGATGTATACTGCTGAGGGGAGCAGTGGGCACCATGTGGGTTAGCTCCCTGGTTGGGAGTCGAACTCATGCCTCATTAGTAGCTTGATAATGCTGAGACTTAACCCCTCTTCCACCAAGGAAGCCTGGGATTCTTGTTGTATGTGCCAAGAGGGTAAGGCATTTTATCATAGTATAACATTTAACTTTTGGAATATATTGCTGGCTATTTTCATTGGGATCTGGTATTCCTATAGGAGAAGCCCTGGTTTGGAAACAGAAAACCTAATAGATTTAGCATTAACTATATAGAGGGTGAGATGCTTGCTAATCTATTATGCAGAGTTCAGTGAACAAATAAAAAGAAGAGAGTTTACTGGGTTATTCTTGGGTCTCTAGTATTTCTAGAGTTGTATGATAAATCATAACTTTAAAGTTAAATTTGGAATAGATAGGATATATACATGGCTTTATATGTTAATGTCTAATTCACACTCATGCATATATATAAAGGTATACTTTGAAAAATTGCCTTGTAATACTATCACCTAAGCCCCTTTGTTCCTGGCCTCACATATATGAGGAACTATAATTTTTAATTTATTATCTATATATTTTATACTATATTAGTATATTTATTATTAATTAAAGCATTTGCTTATAATGCATGTATCTATAAGCAAAACCATGTACATATCTGATAATTTTTGAGGGATGCTGAGCCCTTCCTCATTGTCTATTAAAATTCTCAATAATTGTGGACTTTTTTTGATGCATCTAAGTTGGCAGTATGTATCAAAATTTTTTTTTTCTCTAACTCATAAGTTCCACTACAGTACTTTATTTTTTTGTAGGTAATATAACTATGTAAAATGGACACACAAGAATGTTATTTTTATTTATTTATTTATTTATTTATTTATTTTTAGATTTATTTATTTATCCATGCAAGACCTGGGGTATAGGCCAGAGTTCTGGGGGGTGAGAGGATTCACCAGAGACAAAGCAGGGAGCAGAACAGGCAGACTGACTGAAATACACTGCTGAGGGGAGCAGTGGGCAAGTCAGGAGAGGTCTGCTGAACCATGTGGGTAGCTCCCTGGCCAGGGACTGAACTCGTATTGCAGTGGCTGCAGACAGCTTCATAGGCTGCATCTTAACCCCTTGTGCCACCAGGGAGGACCAAGAATGTTTATTATTTATAACAGCAAGGTTTTGGACCAACTGTTTTCTTCAATAATAACTGGTTAAATTAGGAAATACAGCAAATAGTCAAGAAATGTACTGTCTGGTTTAAAGCCTATGTTTACTGCTTGTCAACTGTGTGAACTTGGGCAGGTTACTTAACCTTTCTGTGCTTCTGTGTCCTTATCTTTATTTTTATTTTTTAATTTTTTTAAAGATTTATTTATTTATGCATATAAGAGCTGGGGTATAGGCCAGAGGTGTTGAGGGGGTGGGTGAGAGGATTCACTAGAGACAGCAGGAAGCAGAACAGGCAGATTGACTGAAATACACTGCTGAGGGGAGCAGCAGGCGAGACAGGAGAGATCTGCTGCACCATGTTGGTTTGCTCCCTGGCCAACCAGGGATGGATCTCTTGAGTGCTGCAGTGGCTGAGGATAGCTTCATAGTGCTGTGACTTAACCCCTTGTGCTACCAGAGAGACGCAGTGTTCAGTTTTTAAAGTTTCTCCTGACAATCTTTCCTACTTTGTGCGTTTTTCATTTCACTTTTCTCATGAAAGAGCGCCCTTGTGTGTTGGTTGTGACTTTGATTCAAGAACATTCACATACAGCTTGAAAATATTTCTGTGATTCCTTTCTTTTTAAAACATTTTTTTTTTTTTTTTGTTATGAAAAGTTAAAAATCTATCTGGAGCAAAACTGGAATGAGCAATCTCTATATATACCCTGTTAGCTAGATTCAAGAGTTATCAACATTTTGACAAATGGTTTCTTTTTATATCTGGAGTTTATTTTGAGAATTTAGTTCTTTTGAGCTGTTCCATTTTCTTCTCATCAGATAGTACTGCCTTTAGTTTTGCCTTTTTTAAAGTTTTAAGTTCTTTTTAAAAAAGAGACTTTTTTAGATAACTGTTTTAAGTTCACAGCAACACTGAAAAGTACGGCGATTTCCTGTGTTTTTCTTTTTTTTTATTTTTTATAGAGGCATGTTTTATTTATTTATTATTTGTTTGTTTGTTTTGTTTATACATGCACTGGGTACAGTCAGAAGTGCGGCAGGGTGAGAGAATTCACCAGAGCCAGAGCGGGGAGCAGAGCAGGCAGAAGGACCGAAGTACACTGCTGAGGGGAGCAGTGGGCGGCAGGAGAGGTCTGCGCACCATGTGGGACCCTCCTCTGGTGGCCGGGGAGCTGCTGGGGATCGATCCGGTGCCGCATAGGCCGTGGGCAGCTTCGCAACCCAGTGCTCAACCTCTGTGCCACCGGGGAGGCCCGATTTCCTGTATTTTTCTTGCCCTCACAAACACCTAGCCTTCCCTGGTATTATCATCATTACTCAGCAGTGATATATTTGTTACTGATAATGAACACATGTTGACACATCATAATATCCCAAAGTCCATAGTGTGCATTAGTGTTCACTCTTGGTGTTGTATATTCTGTGGATTTGGGCAAATAAATAGTAACATGTGTTCATCATGATAGTATCACACAGAATATTTTCACTGCCCTAAAAATATTCTGTGCTCTGTCCATTCACCCCTGCCCTGCTAATTTTTAAAATATCAATTCATTAAAAATGTAAGCTTGTAAGTCTTAGATTTCTATGTCTTTTATTTGAATTCTCTGTATTTTATGTATCATTTTCTGTTGAAAACCAGTGGACATTTTACGTAACCTAGTATTTTCTGGTCAGTAAGTTTTTGTAGGGTAGTAAGCTCTCATTTAAGAAAATTTCTATGAAATTTTTTCATAGAAGCTTGGAATTTGAGGGGGTGCATTTGAAAAGATGTTTTCCTATCATAGATGAAATGGAAAGATTTGAACTATTTATAATACCTGAAAATAAACTTCAAATTATCACATCTACATACACATTTCTATGTTAAGAACTATACTTGGGTGACCACTGTATAATGGATGTATGTAGTAGAATCAGCAAATTCCTGATTAGGTCTGCTTAAAGGTACCTTTGAACATCTTTAAATCATGAACAGCATGGAAAGCTTAAAACACAATTATTATCTGACTTGCCTTTTTTATATTTTGGGCATGGCTATCTTTCAAGCTCTCCCTCAGAGTAAGGAGAAGATAGTGATTCAGCAATGGAGCAAAAGAAGAGATTTTCCCATTTTGTCACTTACAGATGAATTGGGGAAGTTAAATTTTGGTAAAACATGGTTCCAGATTATGAGTATTTAATTTAGCTAGTTGCTTTGTTTTATCTAAGGACTGTAATTTACACAACTGGCGTATATATGCAGGAATGAAAATCAAAATATTTAGCCATCTCAAAATTCCAACCTAAAAGCTGGTGCCACAGCCTCCAAGGGAAGGTCAGGAAAATGATGTTTTGGGTAGGTTGGAGGCTGGCAGAGAAATAGCCTTTTGACAAGTGTTTAAGTATTTCAGTATATTAACAATCAGAGTAGTTTAAATGGCAGGGAAACGTTAGTCTGAGAATGGCCAGTAACACATCAGATTGTCATATAAAGCCAAATCTATGATTAAGAGCATGGTCTCCAGGTTTGAACTCTGGTCTACACATGACTTGTGTGATTATTAGTTATTTAACCTCTCTGTGTCTCATTCTCTCACTGGTAAAATGAGGATAGTGGTAGTATATCACTTGCAGAGTTGTTGGGAGGAATGCATGAATTTGTGTTGTATGGAGTGGTGACTGTCATAGAGTACTTTGCGTGTGCTTATTAAGTAAGTTTCTTTTTCTCCCCATCATAACACCAGTTTTGCCACTTCCTTAAATTAGACTTAATGTTCCTTGATTCAATTCACAAACCATTGTTCCATCATCCCTTGCATGTAGCTATAAACATTGCTAGTCATGAATTTTATAGAACTCGGGGATCATTGTGTTCAATAGAAAAAATTTGGAACATAACACACTTTTCTAGAAATAATTTAAGGAACTAATGAGTAGTTATGAAGATAAATAAAATTTAGATTGACTTGAAGATTTGAAATTCATTGTGTTCCATTTAAAGTTGTATCCTTTGCATTCTATGAATTTTTGATCATTAAAAAATACTACTTTGAAGTAGCAGAAACAGAATGCACATATTTCTTAATTAAAAAAAAATAAATTACATTGGTTAACTCTTTAGTGAACCTGGTGTGGGAAATGGCACAATAACAACCTATTACTTTTCTAAATTTATGCTGCTCCCCCGCCCTCCCGCAAGGTAGGAATTATATTTTTTATGATCTGTGTTGGAAAATATTTATCATAGGGTATTTGTTACTGCTTAGTTTTTGCTGAACCATTTGTTTCTGAATTTTCCAAATATTAGATATTTTAACTATTTGATATTCTGTGTTTGTGTTGGTTTCCTATTGATACTCTGATACATAACCACAGATGTAATAGATTAAAGCAACACACATTTACTGTATTGTACTTCAGGAGATCAGAAGCTTAAAATGGAAGTACTTTTTGGACATTCTAGGGGAAAGTCTTTCCATTGCCTTTCTTAGCTTCTGCAGGTAGCCTGACTGCCTTGACTTGCGACCTCTTCCTCCATCTTCCAAGTCAGTGCTGCAGCATCTTTTTGTTTTAAAGAATTATTCCTTTATTGTAAGATTTTAATTTTATTTATTTTTGCATAGAAGAACTGGGGTGTAGGCTAGAGGTGTGGGGGGGGTTGGTGAGAGGATTCACCAGAGACAGAGCGGGGAACAGAACAGGCAGACTGACTGAAATACACTGCTGAGGGGAGCAGCAAGTGAGACAGGAGAGGTCTGCTGCTCCTCTGCTGGCTGGGGATTGAACTCAGGCCATTGCTGTGGTAGTGCTGAGACTTAACGCTTAGGCCACCAGGGCGGCCCATTGCAGCATCATCTTGACTCTGCTTCTTACTGCTGCTGTTATCACATTGCTTTCTCTCTCTCTCTCTCTCTCTCTCTCTCTCTCTCTCTCTCTATATATATATATATATATATATATATATATATATATATATATATGGCTTTGCCCTTTCTCTTACAAGAACTCTTGTGAATACATCATGGGGTCTATCCAGATAATCTCCCTATATGAAGATCTTCAGTTCACTCACATCTGCAAAATCTGTTACCATGAAAGGTCACATAGGGCCTCCCCTGGTGGCGCAGCGGTTGAGCGCTGGGCTGTGAAGCTGCCTGCAGCCTCTGCAGCGCCGGTTCCATCCCTGACCACTGGCAAGGGTCCCACATGGTGCTACAGACCTCTCCTGTCTCGCCCGCTGCTCTCCTCAGCAGTGTATTTCATTGGTCTGCCTATTCTGTTCCCTGCTCTTTGGCTCTGGTGAATTCTCTCACCCTCCCATGCTTCTGACTGTACCCAGTGCTTGTATAAATAAATAAATAAATCTTAAAAAAAAAAAAAAAAAAGGTGACGTATTTGCAGGTCTTCAGGGTTATGATGTGAACATCATTGGAGGGCCATTCTTTAGTCTACCTCAGTGTTCATGTTAATTTTTCTTAGGGTCTCTCATTTGGGTTACTTTACTACCTTTAAAAAGAAAAAGCAATCTCTTCCTCTTTGAATAAACAATACAGAGTACTTTCAAGGCTTCTGAGTTGTTTTATTGATAAACTGAATATACAGAGCTGTTAACTTTCTCTTTTCTCTCTTTCCTATTCCAGATCCTGGGTGTTTGGCTGACCTACCGATACAGGAACCAGAAAGATCCTCGCGCTAATCCTAGTGCATTCCTTTGATGAGGAAACAAGGAATATCTTTCATATTCTCATCTTGTTCACTTTCTCTGACTTTAAGTTAAGCTAATTTGTCTGTTTAAGAAAACAGTATCTGAAAAATTACTTTACTGACTGTGGAAGTATATATTTTTACTCTTATGTTTCTCTAATTGTTTTTCTTTTTCCATTGCTGAAACAAATTTGGAAATTGTGGTCTCCTCTAACCTCAGTGGTACCTGTAATCTACTGTATTCACAGTGTCTGGCACTGTCCACTGTGGCCTTTCTTAGCGTTTTTATCTGCAGAAAAACTTTGTATTGCACTCTTGTGTTGATCATATTGTGAATCTAAATTACATCTCACTGGAATAATTAATTGTAGCATTCTGCTGTGTAGATAGTTCCTACTGGAAAAAAAAAGCTGAAGTTTATTAAAGCCAGAAAATATGAGATTCTATTATGTTAAGTTCAGTAAGGGAAATACAGATTCCCATTTTTTTTATCTTTATAGGAAAGATGTATTGTGGTGAAAATTGTTACTATAAAAGTGATAATTTAGTTATAGTAGTCTTTTATGATTACAGTTATATTAATGTATTCTAGAAGTAGCTCTGTCATGAAAGTGTGGCTTCAGTTTTTGACTTTTACAGGTAAGTGCAAAGGTGAGATGGTGTATACCATTTGCCTTCAGCTTTCAAAATGGAATGAATTTGACAAATTCAGAAAGTATATCTCTATATCTTGTTATTCTTTTATAGTAATTTGAAGTCCAAAAGACTGCATTTTTAAACAAGCTACTATTAATGCATTGGCCCACGTAGCAAAAATATTTGATTACCTTACAAATTGTTAAATGCCTTTTTCATGATATTTCTGAGTATTGTGATATCAACTTGTCAAATCCAAGCATATTTGGACATGATTTCCCATAGTTTGAAATTGAAATAGTATTGTGGCTCTGTATATTATGTTCAAAAATTAAAGAATGGGACATTTGTTTGTGTATTATTGTTTGAATTAAAGAAAGTAATTGAAAAATTGATAAAATAAGTGAAATGAAATTCTTTTTGCCTTAGATACTCATTAGTTGACTTAAAGCTAGGTAGTACTATTTCCGTGTAAAATCAAGTCCTGGAAATGAACTTCTACCACTGATATCTATTGGTAGTTATCCAAAATCCTTTCTTAAAATGTTTCAGTGTTTATTCCTCATGGTGAGAAAAGTTTATAAAAGTGAAGTCACTCATTCTTTTCAGTTACTAAAAATTACTGATTTCTTGTCTTGCATTTTATATGGTATATTGCATTTTATTGGTAATTGTCTGGTGGACTTTAACTAAGAAAGATTGGTGAATGGTTGGTCTATAAAATTTGAGCATTTTATGAATATATTCCTTCCATGACTGGAAGCCTGGCTGGAATACTGAATTCCCATAACAGCATTCCCTTGATGATGTAGGGGAAGAAAAAATAGTAATGATTTCCCTCCGCTTTTCTGAGTTATTAACTGAAATCACCTGTAATAAAAATAGGATTAACAAGAGAAAAATACTGAAGTGTATTAGCATGTATACTGAAGGCTGGGCCTCTTGAGGTCTTTCCAAGATGTGTCACTTTGGCGTAAGGATTATTTTGGGCTGAGTTTAGTCAAGGTTCTGTAGGTTTGGGAAAACTTTTGCTGCTCTATTAACTTCCAGAAAGAATGAAAATTGCTAACATTACTCAACTTATCTACAGAAATAACTTTCCTATTGTAGAGCCTATTTATATGGCAGAGCAAGTGGTCCTGTCATCACATGGACTTCCTTCTTCTCTTTGAAACTCAGGCCTCTACCCCAGCCTTCGGGCCAGGATAAATACCCTCTTTAAAAAAAAAAAAAAAAAAAAAAGATTTGTTTTTATTTATACATACAGGAACTGGGGTGTAGGCCAGAAGTATGGGGGGTAAGAGGATTCACCAGAGACAGAGTAGGGAGCGTAACAAGCAGATTTATTGGAATAAACTGCTGAGGGGAACTACAGGCCAAACAGGAGAGGTCTGTTGCGCCATGTGGGTTAACTCCCTGGCCAGGGATCAAACTTATGCTGAAGTGGCTGCCAATAGCATGATAGCACTGACTTTAACCCCTGTGGCCCTGGGGGGCCCAGATAAATACCCTCTTTTTGCTCCATTTATGTTAGCGTTTCCATTCATGTAGATTCTCCATATATATAAATTAATTTTCTTTTCTCCTGATAATTTGATGCTGATTTGATTGCTTGTTCATCATGAGAAGAACCCAAAGGTATAGGGGGACATTTCCTACACCTTCAATCTCACATTGAGCTCTGGGCAACTGTAACGTTCCCACTTGGACCCTAAGCTAAGATTGTTAGTGACATGTTCAGGCATTGCTAAACTCAGTCTTCCTTTAGGATTTTTTTTGATTTGTTATTTGCTTTGTTTTATTTTGAATTTTGCATGAGGTTCTGGAATCTCCTAATAGAGTATTTCCCCCCCCCCCCTTGATACAATGTTTTTTATGTGGCAAAGACTATTCCAGAGAGAATCAACTCATAACATGGGTTTGTGCACTAATCAGCCTTGTTTGTGTCAGACCAGTTAGAAATCAGGGAAAATATGAATCTTCAAGGCTACCAAGCTATAGGATTATAGGAGCAGGTAGTAACTGACAAGTCACTCAAGAAATAATACATTTTCAAACACCAAGGGCATACCTGATCAGCTACTCTGGGCTTTCTGTTCTCACAAAGACCTGAAGGTGCTAGATTTTCCAGTCTCTTTTAGGAGGTATCCTGTGATCTTTGCTTTGTCTGGGTGCAGAGATACATTATGCAGTATATTATAGTGCCCACTGAAAAGGCCTCTGAATAGTCTGCCCGGAATCCCGAATGACGAGCCTGCAGAATTCAGACTGACCCCAGGATTACAGGAAGGGCCACTGCCTGGCTGCACAAAAATGCTGCCACAAACACATGGGCTCAGAGGAGGATTAGTTTCAGATCAGGGTCCTCAAGTTACAACAAGTGGCTGTAAAACAAACTTGTACCCTAGAACTTTTGCCTTCTAAATTTAGCATTTTTTTAAAAGAAAAACTGTGCTACTTTTAAAACATTTCTTTTACTCCATGTGTACACATTCCATTTGAAGGAATGTTTCTTAGAATATTTACCTAGTCGCCTTTGATGTTCAAAGTAAAATTTTAGAGACTATAATGCTAGAACAAAGGAAAAACTGGTAATTATTATTTCTAGAATCTGAGCTCACATAGCATGAATTCATCTCAGATCCTCTGTTATCTAAGCAGGAATGAGTTTGGTATGAAAACCAGTTCTACATATTCATCTTAAGTACCATGCTGCTGAATGGAACCTTTCAGAGAGAGAAAAGAAACCAGAAGTGTGGCTTTTAGTTCTTAGTTTCCTTAAGCCAAAATCCTCTTACGATTTTTCCAAATATTTGGTTAGCTCTGCTTAAGTTTATTCATTCTTTTGAAAATGCTCTGAGTAAATATATGAAACTATTTCACTTTTTAGCAGGTAAGAAAAAAATCCCTTTTTTCCCGAGGGTATTTCATAGGAAAAAAACACTTTCAAGCATCGTGGCTGTACAAATATGATAATTTGCATCCTAATGGTCTTACTAGAAATGATAATAGGGCCTCCCCCGTGGTGTAGCGGGTTGAGCGCAGCGCTGTGGAGCTGTCTGCAGCCTCGGTAGTGTGGGTTCGATCTCGGCCTGCCAGGGAGAATCCCACATGGCGAGGCAGACCTCTCCTGTCTTGCCCGCTGCTCCCCTCAGCAGTGCTTTTGATCTGTCTGCCTGTTCTGCGCCCAGCTCCATCTCTGATGAATCCTCTCATGCTCCCGCGACTCTTGCCTGTGCCCCACCTCTTGTATAAATAAAATAAATCTTTAAAAAATATTTAAAAAAAAAGAAGTGATAATAAAGTTCAGGACTTAACTTTTCAGGGCTCTGGATAAAGTGAGGGAATTGTATCGAGTTGTTCTGTACTTAGTGTGTTTGGCATAGTGGTAACTATTTACATCAGGCTCTCTATTCTAGATGAAGTATAGTATACATCGTTGGTGAATGTCTTCTAAGTATTCTTAGGGGAACATTGTAGGGCTGGAAAGGAATTTCCCGCCACCTCTCTGGAATGTTCTAAGGCTGGTCAAGCAATCAGATTAATATCAGAGAGGTTAGTAGCAGGAAAGAAAAAATTTAATTACACATGGAGAATCCACATGGATGTGAATTTTAAAACTAGTGGGACAAAATGACTATATATCCCGAGTGAAAAACAAAATGTGTGACAGGCCTAGAACTTTAAGTCAAGAGGAGAACTCACATGATGAAGGGCACATGACTTGTAATTAGATATTTGCCTTGTCATTTATCTAATAGAGGGGTTATTTCTGATAATACCCCCAATTCTGGGTTAAATGTCCAAATTTCATCCTGTTTGTTAAGTGAGTGGTGAAAATTTCTGTGAGCCTGCAGGGTTTCCGTTGAGCTAAGCTTGAAATAATCAATGTGCCAAATGACACAGCTTAGGAAGGCTTGGGGAAGCCTATCTTTTAACAACCAGCAATGCCCTTCACCCCACCAGAGGGAACGGGAGAGGGAGAGAAAAGAAAATCTAGCTTTCCATGTTAAAATTTTTCTTGAATGTCAGATCACAGCAAGGTAATAAAAGGCTTTGAAATACCTCCTGGTGGGCCTCCCTGGTGGCACAGCGGTTGAGCTCTGGGCTGTGAAGCTACCCGCAGCCTCTGCAGCGCTGGTTCAATCCTGCTGGCGGCCAGTTAGGGTCCCACATGGTACAGACCTCTCCTGCCGTGCCCGCTGCTCCACCCTGCAGTGTACTTTGTCAGTCTGTCTGCCTGTTCTGCTCCCAGCTCTGGCTCTAGTGAATTCTCTCACCCTTCCATGCTTCTGACTGTACCCAGTGCTTGTATAAATAAATAAATAAATCTTTAAAAAAAAAAAAAATACCTCCTGGTTTTGAGAAATGGCAAAAACTAGACACTCCTACTATGTACCAGACCCTTTCTCATCTACTTTCCTCAGAAAACCAGCTTTTGGAATTCAGTTTCAAATGAGGGCTGGAGGGCGTTGCCTGTAAGTTAAAATATTTGTGAGAGGAGCCATAGAATCACTTGAAGGGTAAAACCTTGTTTGCTGACTGCATCATCTTGCTTTTCACAGGTTGGTCAGGTCACAGCTTGACAAGTGGTCTTTTAGATCAGGTTGACTACTTGGACTTTGAAGTCAGCCTTCTTGGTGAGGCCCTGAAGAAAATCTAGTTCTTGCCTTGGAGATTGTTCTGTTTTTACCAGTGATTGCTAAAGATAAGAACCTCAGTAGCTACTTAGGATTACTGAATGAAAAACAACTGAAACAGACAGCCATAGATGATCATTGAGGAAAGCTGCAATTCTGAAACAGGTAAAAATGGTTTGAGAGGCATGTTCATAATCCGTGTCAGTTACTTTACAAATGATTTATGTTACCAAGATTTTTTAAAGTTAATTCCTCTCTTGTCTCCCTGTTTTGTGGGACCTCAGATAAAAATGGTTAAACACACTTTTTTTTAAATTGTGTTAAAATATACATGGTAAAAAGTTTATCATTTTAACCATTTCTAAATGTATAATTCAGTGGATTCAGTACATTCACATTGTTGCACAATCATTAACCACCATTGCATGCACCATTTCTAGAAGTTTTTCATCTTACCAAACTGGAACTCCATTCCTGTTAAATGATATATCCCCATCCCCACCTCCATTCAACTTCTGGCACCCACCGTTCTACTTTTCTGTGATGTGTCTGGCCTAAGCACTTTGTATAAATGGAATCATACACTGTCTGTCTCTTATAACTGGTTTATTTCACTTAACATCATGTCTTCATTGTTCTTCCATGTTGTCATATGTGTCAGAATTTCCTTCCTTTTTCAAGTTGAATAATATTTCATTGTATGTATCTGCTACATTTTGTTTATCCATTCGTCTCTCAATAGATGTTTGGGTTGCTTCTGCCTCCTGGATATTGTCAGTAGTTCTGTTATGAATTTGAGTGTTTAAATATCTTTTTCTGGCTATCGGGTATTTTGGGCACACATGCAGAACTGGCATATTGAGTCAGAGAGTAGTTCTGTGTTTAGTTTTTTGAGGAACAGTCATTGTTTCTCATAGTGACTGCAATAGTTTACATTTCTATCAAATTACCAACCTATTTAATTCAGCCCTTGGAAATAATACTCTCTAGTTTTTACTATATCACTCTCTGTAGTCAGAGGAAGTAAAAATGTGCTTTCATTTAAATTTCTTTAAACACGAATGAAAGATAATGTGATTATATTAACGGGATTTCTTAAAAAAATAGGCATTGCTGAGAGGTCTCCCTGGTGACGCAAGGGGTTGAGACACAGCCTATGAAGCTGTCCGCAGCCACTGCAGCATGAGTTCGATCCCCAGCCAGGGAGCTACCCACATGGCGCAGCAGACCTCTTCTGACTTGCCCACTGCTCTCCTCTGCAGTGTATTTCAGTCAGTTTGCCTGTTCTGTTCCCCACTCTGTCTCTGGTGAATCCTCTCAACCCCCAAACCTCTGGCCTGTACCCCAGTTCTTGCATGCATAAATCTTTAAAAAATAAAAGGCATTGCTGATATTTCCAAGAGTGTAACGTAACAGTTTTCAGGTTTGTATTTTTACTTCTATTTCTAACCTGTGTATGTACATAGTTTCTCTAGTTACAATTCTTAAGTTATTTTCTATATTCCTTTCTATTTCTATTTCTCCATAACTTTTATTACTTTTATAGATGGCAACATAGGGCACTTTGTGTCAATAAAACATTGTATTTGGTGGTTGCCAATTTTCATTTATTGCTTTGTTAAAATAATGTTGCTATTGGCATCTTCACAGAACTCTTTCTCTTGAATGATTTCCGAAGGACATATTCTCAGAAGTAGAAGAGATTGGATCAAAGTCAATGTTTTTTATGAGTGTTGCTCTATTTCTAACACATTCTTCTTGCCACCATGACATTTGACTTCCTAGAGATTTATGTATTTTTTAAATTATATATTGTCAAAATAGCATTTTGTCATTTAATAAATTTTAAGGACTTAACCTTATTTCACATCAGCGCAATTTAAAAATCATTATTTTGCTTTACTATAGAGAAAACTTGAATAGCTTAGAAGTTGTCATTCAGTGTGTTTGTTTATACAAGTGAAAACTTTTTTCTCCTCCCATTATCCCTCAGAGAGCTTTCTAAACGCACTATTTTATCCTTTTAACCACATGTAGGGTACCTACTTATGAGAAGCACATACCCTCAAGTGCTGTTTTTACTGAGAATTTGTATATCATTAAGTCAACAATATATGCTCAGAACCTACTCGTACATAGCTACTTGACAGTACTGAGAGAAAAGTATTTAAAATAGATTATCTCCTGGAAAGGTTAATAATTCCAAAGGGTCTATTCAGTAAACAATCTATCTCCCCCCTCTCAAACTTTAATCAAGACAGGCACTCAATATTCACAGCATTGCACTAGACTACTCAGGGAGATGGGTAGTAAAGGAATTTCATATAACAAGGAGTGTGAGGTTAATTATGTAGTGAAGAAATTAACATATAGTTCTGTCAGAATAAAGACTTGAAAGAATAAAAACTACTGTCTGAATCCATACCCTTTCTCAACATTTCCAAAGACATGTAGTGATCTCTGACTTATATGCCATTGGCATAATAAAGCCCTTTGCTCTTCCAACCAGTTACAGTTTAGTGAAGAAGATGGGACCCAGTTTAACTGAATTTATTACAGGTCAGATATTCCAACTCTTATATGATGAGAGATAAATCTTTTAAAATCAATTTCTAGGAATTTCTTTAGGGGCTTGGGGGGGATACAGATGTTTTTTGACCTTTCACTAAATTAGTCTTCTGAAGAGGAAAGCTACCAGCCAGAGCTCTTTTCTCTGAGAGCATTTACTTGGGGATCTAGCTAAAACTAAATTATGGAATTAAAGTGCCTGCATAGATGTTTCTGGCCAGGATGGGGAGGGGTTGCTTTGAAGTAGGTGCCTGATTTTCTCAGGATGCCTTTGTGTATATTCTTTCACACTAAAGCATACTCGGATATGCATGATACTTTTTTAAATTAAGTTCATGTCTACTTTTAGTCTCCCAGTGAGACATTATGGTGAAGTGAGATATAAACTTTGTTTTTGGTCTTATTGCTTGAAGTAGCTTTGTCTTGCCCCGACTTTATGAATATTGTGTGCATCCAAAGGCTTATTTGGTAAGTGAACCAAATAGCATTTCTGTGAAAGACCAAATTGGAAAATTAACAGCCTGAACACCGCCAAAAGGATTTATTTTTTTTTTAAAATCATGGCTCATTATGGTAGTATATAATATTGTTTTCATACTTGGAACCAATTTTTTTTTTTTTAAAAAAAAGTAGCCGTTGTAACATTAGACCATAATCTATTCTGTATGTCCACCAGTGCTTCCACATGATCCAAAATCTTCTAAAATCTCTGCTTCCATATGTCAAGGACTAACAGAGGGAAGAGTTTGCAGATACTGTTTTTTCTCTACAATTCAGTCTTCAGAAACTTGAGAGCTTTCTTCATGTTTTCCAGCACTAAAGGGGGAAAGAGTGTAAAGATGTCACCAGGAATTAATAGATACAGTAACTCCCCCAAACTCAGGTACTTTATTCATTGTTTAAAGGGGTGCTATTTTATCATAGGGTGAGAACTTGATAATCTTATGAAAACTTTTCTAAAATGATCTACAATGGCTTTACAAGTTCTCTTCCAATATTTATTAAATGCCCTTTCTACAAGATAGATATTACTTGTACAGGACACTTCCCTTTGGAGTCCAAACTCTTATTAAGATATATAGTATTATCTCAAGAATGATCAGTTTTTGGGATGTGCTCCTTCTTGTCTTCTCAGCACCCACTGGAAGCTTGCTAATGGACCAGGAAAATCTTTCCCAACATAATGTTGTTGGTCAATGCTGTCCAGTAGAAATTTCTATGATGATGAGAAATAATCAGTGCCTTTGCATAGACTACTTGAAATGTGGTTAGTGTCTTTGTAGGAATGGATTTTAAATTATAATTTCAAGTCAATATAAAAAAAAACTGCATGTGGCTAATGGCTAACACATTGGGAAAATAGTTGTAGGCAGTGCATAGAAGGGCAAAATGGGTTCTTAGGTCAAAACCCAGTTTTCTTCCCAGAAGGACTAATTAGATGTCACACTAAGTATGGTTTCCTATTGAGGTGTTTCACCTGCCTTGAATCTCTAAATTTTTTTTCCATTTTCTCACACCCCCAGGGGAACTGAGTATCTTGGCAACTAGTTGGAACTATCTTTCCTGCTGATCTTTAAAATTGAACTTGAATTCAATTTCAACAAGCTGGGCTATGTCATTTCACTTTTGTTCTTTCGAAAAGAAATATTTGACAGAGCATGATTACTACTGTTACTGCAGTCGTATAATTACTATTGCACCCAATTCTGTGGTAGGAGTTGTAAGTTAGTGTGTCTAAGGAGAAAAACCTGAAAAGCAGATAGGTACTATGTCATAGACACCCCAAGGAGAAAAAGATACCTAATCTAAATAAGTCATCTTCACTTGAGATTTTTTTAAATCAGTCTCAAAGTTAAAGTGATTTGCTTGCAGACAGGAGTATAGTTAGGATCAAAGGGGTTCTCTGTCCCTGAGCAGAGCTTTCTCCTTACCAGGTAGCCTCTACTTCCAGCAGGATAGCAATAGAGATGTACAAAGGAGGTAACACTTACATAGAGCTGCATCTGAAGGTTCGTAAGCATAAAGACGATTTGAATATCTTCCAGTGATGTCGGCTCTAACTGTTAGGGATGGGTCTACAAGGCAAAAGACAGTGGAGCACTAAGTTTCCAAGTAACCTCTCTCTTACCTGACAAAGTCTATATATTTATCCACATCCTATGGATGGAACTAAGCGTGTGGCCCACTAGCCCAAGTTCTATTCTCTACATCCACTTTGCAACCTGTCCTTGCTGTCGGTACCCAAGGGGAGCTATAGCATCAGCACCTGCACGTGCTATTTGACAAGGTTATGAACCTTGCTGTCCTAGTATAGCAGCCTGAAAATGGGATAAAATATATTGTTCGTATTTTTTTTCTTGTGTTTTTGTTTTTTGGTGAAAACATTGGCCATCGCTACTTAAGAATTATCTTAAAACTTTTGAAACATTTTTGATATTGCTGAAAGGTCTTTCCCAGATAATAAGAACCTGACATCCAATGCCAGTTTTTTAAAATCAGAGATGTTTAAAAATGAATGAAAAAACACAAGTTCTTCCAAACAGCAATGGGTCTGTAAGCATTAGTGTAGCCCCCTCCACTATTATTTTATTGTTAACCATCTGCATTTTAGAAATAGATGTTTACATTTTAGAAATTAAGGAGTCATCCCTTATGTATATGTATATTCCTTGGTTTAAATCCATTTTTTTCATGTTTTATATTTAATTTGATGTTATCAATTGCTGAGATATGGGGGCGGGGAGAATGGTAAGGCCTATCCACCTTTTTAAATGTAAGGTGTATGCAAAGATACACAGACGCTTAAATCCTTGCCTTGAGAGGGCTGATTGAAGGAGCCTTAGGTACATGTCCTGAAAACTAATAAAGCTTCTGTGAGAACCATCTGCAAGTGTGCAGAGCCTGACAGTGATACTTGAGCAGACAATCTGTCATTTGAGAACGTTGGATTAGGACCAACGAACATAAATTACAAGAAGCAGACACACATTTCTTCAACAAAGGCTTAAGAGCAACGCAAAAACAGGGTCTGTGCACAGGATGCAAACACGAGGTCTCTCCTTTGTAATAAATTAACATAAGACCAGCCTTTTCTTCACTGACCGGCCCTGGCTGCTTACTGGAACCACCTGGGAAGCTTTGCAAAAATACTGACACGCCCAGAGTTTCTGGTTTCATTGTTTTGAGCTATAATAGGGGCAGCTTCATTTACAAAATCTTCCAGGTGGTTGAAATATGCAGCCGGCACGGAGAAGCTTTGAGCTGGAAGAGCAGGATGCCTCCCAGTTCGTTCCTAGGTGGAGGATATGGAACGAGGGCTAAGATGCCCCACGCGCTGTGAAGTGACCGCGGGTGGTATGGCTGCGCCCACACTGCATTTCAGTAGCTGATAGACTATTTTCTCTGCAAAGGTATGTGTGGCAGGTGATGAAATAAAAACTCACATTTTCTAATGAAAATATGTTGTGGAATTTAAAGTAATGCTATACCTCTTGCTAGAGCTTTAAAGTGACACTGGCCTTCGTGGAATGGCCTATGAGGGTGGGGTGGTGGAAAGAGGAAGAGATGGGGTGGCCCTTGTGTGATGTTTAGGGTCTGCTTCATCTCCCTGTCACTTTTACTTACCAATAAACATAATCCTAGGGACATACTGGCCATCAGGAGAAAGGTGTTTGTCAGTTGTTTCATACTAAGATTTTTTAAAAAAAAGAAAAAGCAGTTTTAGTTTGTTTATACTTCAGTTATTTTCAAACTTATTAATAAAAAACTGTGTCCATTCCTGGGCTAGACACATTAAGATGTGGTATGGCACGACTCTTCAACAACCTTATAATGCAGATGAGCATGAAATAATAAGATAGAACAGAATATGTTTGAACACATGAAGTAAAAAACTGAATATGTGATAAACAAATGTGTTCAATAAGAGAAACTATGGGAGGATTTAAAGTGTTTGGGAAAAAAATCTTGGATGAGGTAGGGAGAAATAGATTAATGAAAAAAGCAGAATTCATTTTTGCTGGAGTCCAGAAATAGACAAGATTTTCTTGAACATACATTTATCCAATTTTTTAATTTAGATTTTTCTTAATTTAGCTACTCAAAGCACTTATCTTTAATGAATTCACAGTCTATTGGCAGGAAAGTGAGTATTGAGGATCCAGTGGGTGTTCTAGCACTTTCTGAAGTAAGGGGGGAATCTTAAAAAAATGCATAGGGATGAGTTACATGGACAAGAAGATGGCTCTAGGCTGTGCAAAGAATGTAACATATAACCCAGTGCTTGGGGCAGACTGAAATATAGGGGATGTGTGGGGCAGTGGAGATAGAAGATGCTTGAGCTGCTTTGGGGCTGGGCATGAGTGTCCTTGCTGAGCATACAATGGTGTTGTATTTGTGCATAGAGAAAAGCCAGTGGAGCATGTTAAAAGAGGAACCATGATCCCATTGTGGTCTTTGAGTTACCATTATGGTCATATGGGGTTAGGTAAGTCTAGTAAGCATGAAGTCATTTAGCAATACTGCGGTAAAGTAGGTAAAATGAAAAATTTGTGCACTATAATAGGTGGTTCTCAGTTTATAGGGAAATAATAGCAAGAATATTTAGAAGTTAGAACTATAGGACTTCACTGTTAAAGGTGAGTAGGAGATTCCAATATAAAAGAATACTTGTGATGAAACAGAAGGAAGAGAATTTGAAAAGCCTGGGCCAAAATGATTAATTCATGTTAAATATACTGAGTTTAAGCTAATTATGGGATATCTAGAACTCTATTGTATACAAAAGTTGGAAGTTGTGTTTGGGTAAGATGTGGGAATCACCAGTGTGTAGGTGTTGATGAAAGGCAGTGTAGACGAAGTTGTCCATGGAGAAAATAAAATGTAAAAAGAGGATCACGTCAAGTATAGAGTCACCAAAACACTAACATTAAGAGAAGAGGGGCCTCCCCTGGTGGCCCAGTGGTTGAGCGCTGGGCTGCGAGGCTGCCCACAGCCTCTGCAGCGCCAGTTCGGTTCCTGGCCACAGGGCGAGGGTCCCACATGCCACACAGACCTCTCCTCCACATGGCACACAGAGCCGCCCCCTGCTCCCCTCAGCGGTGTACTTCGTCATTCTGCCTGTTCTGTTCCATGCTCTGGCTCTGATGAGTTCTTTTACCCTCCCCCGCTGCTGACTGTACCCAGTGCTTGTATAAATAAATAAATAAATCTTAAAAAAAAAAAAAAAAAAAAAAGAGAGTAGGGGACAGAAGAGTCCATGGAAGGGAAATGAGGAAGAACTGTGTGTATACTTGAGAGAGAGAGAGAGAGAGAGAGAGAGAGAGAGCGCGCGCACGCATGCGCATACATTGAACAGAAAGTGGTGGAAATGGTGACATAGGTGGGAATTTATGAAGCTAAAGCACAAGTTGCATGATTAGATCTGGACAGCCACAATGTTGTCTTTTCTAGGTAGAGCGGAGCAAGGATTAAGAATGGGTGTGCAGCATCCGGAACTATAGGAGCAGAAAGTAATTTGCAAAATACACAAACCTAATGATTACAGCAATAGACAAAAATCTAAGTCTGTTTCAGGTAATCAACCATTATAAATTACTAAATAAATTAAAAGATATGCAAGATAGATTATTAATAAAATAAAATGTAATATCTCTGTTATCTCCAATCTCTGAAATGAAGTAGTGGGGACAGATGTAGTTCATGCAGTATGACTAATATTTATGGGAAAAATGAATATTCAATTTCAAATAATGATCTAAAGAGAAATGTTAGTGATGGTGAAAAGTAAACTTACAACTAGATTGAGGAGAACAAACTGATCTGCCAATTTCTGGATTTCTTTGTTTTCAGCAAACACTTTCTTTAAAGCTACAATGCAAAGAAAAATCATTAAGCTTCCATCTCATTACCAGTTAAAACCATTGCTCTCTGCTACATTTTAAGTTGAATTTTATTTTTAATACAATATTTTGCTTTTCCAATTTAGCAGATGATTAGTGAAGTAAATAGGTAACTGACTACCTTTGCTTCTCATAATTCACTCACTCACTCATTCATTCATTCAACCATTTGTTTTTCCAGTCATTTATTGAGTGGGTACTACTATGTATGCACTGTCTTGTACACTGTGGATAAATTAATGGGAAAAAAGTAACATGCTTTCTTCATAGAACTCATATGCTTGTTTAGGAGATAGACCATAAATAAGTAAACAAATGCCTAATATAGATAGCGATAAGTACTTTGAAGAAAAATAAAGCAAGAGAAGCAGCTTAAGAGCTGTGGGTTGATTAGAATAGACCTCTCTGGAAAGGTGATGTTAATGTGAGTAATCCATTCTAAGATTTTGGGGGTGAGTCATTCTAAACAGAGGGTACTGTAAAAGGAATAACACTGAAGAAGTATTGAGCTCAGATGTTTGAGGAAAAGCACAAAGGCAAGCTAAATGGTGTAGAGAGTAAACACAGGGAGAGTGGGAAGAGTGGAAAGAGTCAGAGACCAGATTATATTCAGTCTTTCAGACCTTGGTCAGGATTTGGATTTAGTTTTATCTGTGTTGAGAAGTCATTTGAGAACCTGAGTGATAGGATCTGGTTTATATTTAACAGTGTCATTTTGGCTTCTATTTGGGGAACTGACTATAGGATGATGAGGCAGGTGGGTGTTGCAGTAGTCTAGATAAGATGTGATCTTGGTTTGGACTGGCAGTAGCAAAGAGTCAATAGGAAATTACTGGATATGAACAGAACCTCCATAATATATGGAGCCCAGAAGAAAGTAAAAATACGGAGTCCTTTGTTCAAAAATTATTAAGAATTTTAATACACTAGCAGCAGAGCTTTAAATCAAGCCTGGGGACCTTCAAAGCACTAAGCGCTGTGTGACTGTACAGTTGCAGGACCATGAAACTAATACTGATACTGATTTTAGGATGTATTTTGAAGTGAAAGACAGTGGCATTTGCTAATGTATTGGATGTAGGACATAAGAGAAAGTAAGAAGTCAAGGATGAATTCTAGAGCATGTCTTCAAAATATGCACCAATAATTAACGCAAAATATAGAAATATTTGAAGCTGCTTTAAAGTATTTTTACTATGTAAAATACTCTTACTCAATTGTGCTCAAAGCTAAAAATATAAAGATGAGTGATTTGGACTGTGGACTAAAGCTAAAAACCTATAAAGGACATTATATTTAGAACAAGTTACCTTGACTGTGTGGGCATTCATCCAAGTGATGAATAATCATCAAGGGTTTGTTGCTTTAAGAGATAAAGAGAAATTGGATGATTTTTAATCAGTAGGATTTTATGTATAGTTAATTAACACTAGATGGTGCTCTTGAGAGCTTTGAGAGATCCTGTATAAGGCAGTTTTACCTTGTCTTGGATTTGTATAAAGCTTCTTCATATGTCTGAGTCCAGATGAGTTGATCCCCCCAACCTAGAACAAAATGAATAGTATATTTAAAACAATGTAATTTTAGACTCGTCTGTTGTAAAGTAATGGTATAGACTAAGATAGATATATACTCTTTACTATGGAGGAAGTAGAAATAATTATAAGCTGATAAATCCAGAAGGAACACATACAAAAACATGTTCGGTTTCCCGATTAAGTAGTGTTGGAAACTAAGGCCAACTCCTACCTCTAGAGAGGGTCTGGGGCAGTTTAGGGCGAGAGTCCTTTGAGTCCTTTTTAGCTCCTGGTTTGACTGTGGCATCCTTAGCCAGAGTGTAGGAGAGGGCCACAAGAAGCAAGAATGTTGACACTGAAATCTTCTCCATGGCAAATCTGATACGGAAAACAAGCAAAATGAAGATACATAAAATGAGGGAATTAGCAGCCTTTAGATTGTATCACAACTGAGGCACACAAAAGGAATTGAGACTTAGTTGATACTGAATACATGATTAGAGTAAATATTACCTTACATAGAATTTTCCTAAGAATACATATTATGAATATTGATTTAGTGCTATATATAGAACCATATAGAAATAAATACACTAATTTAGGTCTCCATAGAAATCTACAATATTGAAATATAGATATATATTTTAAGAAAACAAGTAGACAGAAATATACACTCTGACAGCTAAGAAAACCTACATTTAAATTTTATATTCAAAAATTTTTTGTACTGGAAGTCACATTAGGGGAGACCTCCTCTTTTCCCAACTTCCACCTCCCAAGCCTCACATTATTGAGGAAGAATCTGAGAGATGAAGATTTATGAGATGGGTACCGAATCAAGGTTTTTATTTTAGCTCTTGCCATTTTGCAATTCTGACTCCCATCTTCCCATCCCGAAACCTTTAAACTTTTGTCAAAATGATGGCACTGCCATTGAAGAATCTGAGTGAAAAGATTTCTTAGTTCATATAGAACCTGCCAACTTTTCACTTAACTGAGGAATTGTACTCACTCAGCTTTCTCCCTAGTGTAACGTCTACTCAATCTCTACATATTCTCTCTGAATTGGCTAAAATACATTAAATGCAAGTTCCTTTCAAACAACTCTTTGATTTTATGTGGATCTTTTAGAGGTCGGTAGTTGTAGGCGTGTTCTCAGTGCCCAGAAATATTCTATGGGACTCATAACACAGAGTAAACAACTCTGTCTGAGTCTTTTTGTTAAAAGCATTTTTCCTTTCCAATATTACTGAGTTAATTTTTTGGAAAAGTCATACTAGTGTGAAGGACGTGCCTAGAAACAGGGAAGTGAATGGCTAGATAAGATGTATGAGACAGCAAGAGAGTAAACTTACTAGCAAAGTGAGTTGCTCTAGCAAATCATGGTTATCCAGGAACCACAAAATACAAAGCTCTGGTGACTTGGGATTTGTAAAGACAAAGACTGAAATTGCTTAAAATGACACATCTAACTAATATTGTAAGTTTTAAATTAAATCAAACTGGGCAAAGGAAACAGGGTAGACTGTCAATATTTAGTGTTTTTAAGGGGGAAAGTTTCTCATGTTCTGATAGTTTGGTGCGAAGTTTTGCTGTAGGTTAGCTGATTTTAAAAAAGCTTTACTAATATTCCAATTCAGATGATAACTGTATTACACTATTATCCAAATCATAATAAGTAGCCACAAAATTCCTCACTCAAAAAGGATATAAGCCAAAAGCACCTGATACACTTTTATTTTTCTGTATTCATGAAAAGATACAGAAATGCCAGTAGCAGTAACAATATTCAAGCATTCTGCAGAAACAACTCAAATGCTACATCAGGTCAACAATCACCAACCTTCTTAGTACAATGACAGCTTTTTAAATATAAAAATGTCTCGAACATTTTTTGTGAGAATAATTATACTTTTGAAATATCAGTTGATTCATAAACATCCTCTTGCCAAATAGCTACTTGGAATTTATCAACAAACATTGGATTTTCGTATATTATTTATGGTAGCAGCATCTATGCATGTTAGCAAAACAATAGTACACTGATTATAAAGCATTTCATTTATATATTTAGCTCATAGACAATTCTTATTGTGCAAGTGGCTATCACAATTGCTTCATGGCTTAAAGGTTGGAGCTATTGATAAGTATATATATTACACATGTTTTATGGCAGGATGTCTCAAGGAAACATAAGTTAACTCCTATTGGGCAAACATCCTACTCTGGGCTGACTTCTGAGATTCAATATATTGAGTTTTCATAATATGAATAGACTGTTCTGCAAACTTCCTGTATAAACCACACGCAAGTAAGAATCCTAACCATGGAAAATGTTGATAATTTGATGATTCTCTCTTTCTCTCCCCTGCACTTTCTCTTTCTGTTATCACAACCAAGGAATGAACTTGCAGAAAATTCCAGCTCTTTGTTTGTAAATGTTTCATGAAAGCAGTCATATTTCTCCTTTTACAACCTATCTCATGAATTTATAAGGCTGAAGAAGCAACACAGATATCGTTACAGAGAAAGAAAACAATTTTTGCTATAATTTTCTGAATTGCAATTCTAAGCAGGCAATCTGACTCAAGGTTTCACAGTCCTATGGGCCTTGACTTCAGCCAGGGGGAGAGAAGCAGAGGCTTAGATGGTAACCAAGGTGCAGTGACTGAGATAGAAGACACTGGACCTGTCCCAACCTTGAGAACTCCATATCCTTAACTCTTAATCCTCTTCTTTCCAAAATGCATTACCTATACCAACTCGGGAACGCAGAACTCTGCTTGCTCTGGCCAAAGACAGGTCCCTGTAAGTTCTGGGGGGAAATTCCATTATTCTCTCTCCAAGTCTCACTCTTTGCCCCTGGAATTACCTTGTACTTCTCTGTCTATTGATTGCCTGTAACTTGACACAGTAATCAGAGGCAAATCTCACTCTAACAAGTGAACTATTCCAGTGCTATTGTTAGGAGCTTACCTGGATTTCCCCACCCACCTATCTGGCGAGCCAGGCAGCCTCAATGCAGTCCAAGCTTCTGAGTGTGCTAGCTGAGCTCCAGCCTCTATTTATGCACCAGATAACACTCCAATCCCACCCACTAATCCTGTATTCACATGTTGTTAACTCGGAAGGAACTTTCCTTTTCCCAAGCTTTTTCTGAGCTACAGGGATACCGGTTCATAAGAACAATGTGAAAAGGTGTAACTTTAAGTTTGCATATTTTAACAATTTATATCTTACTGATAAAAATACATTATTAGGAGATTTGGAGAAGATTGGCACAGTGCCAAATCCAGGTAAGCTTTAGATGAAGACATTTGATTTGCCCGAAGGCTGATTTGTCTGTAGGTGATTGGATGGAGTTTGTGGTTTGTAGATGTTTTTTTTTTTCCCCCGTAGGCAATCTGAAAATACACAGGAGATGATTCACAATTTTAAACTCAAGAGTCGTATAAGCAGCGATCCTCCATCGTGAGACAAATTATTTTCCATGATATACTTCCCTATTCCTGTTAAACGAAATGTAATTATGGGTATGACAAAATATAAATCAAGAACTCACATGATATTTCAAAACTGAGGAAGTTGTTGAAAATAGATATCCTGACTCTAGGAAGTTTTATTAATTACCTTGGAGTTGAATATAGGCAGCAATTTCCCTCCAAAGAGTTCAAAGGTGTTTCACAGATATTCTCTCATTTCATAGTAAACTTTCTTGCTAGGCAAGCAGGAAGCAATTTATTTCATTTTTCAAATCTTAGAAACTAAAGTTTGCAACCACCCCTTTTCACTCAAGATTAATCAATAATTCACTAAAGATTTTAAGACTGATCTCATATTTTCTATATCAAAATTTTAATCTTAAATTTTGCTCCTGAATCAGGATGTAATCCTTAAAATTCACAATAGAAGAAATCTAACAGAATACAAACTAATGGGATGCAAGCCTTATAAAAACACATTTTTGAAATGATACTTTAAGTTTCTCAAGTTTGTATATTTTTGATAAAATAACTTTGAAGATATATGTCGTGTTTATATTTTCTCATTTTTTCTTTTAATGGGCAGGTTTTTTTTTAAGATTTATTTATGTGTACAAGAACTGGGGTACAGGCCAGAGGTGTAGGGGGTGAGAGGATTCACCAGAGACAGAGTGGGGAACAGAACAGGCAGATTGACTGAAGTACGCTGCTGAGGGGAGCAGCGGGCAAGTCAGGAGAGGTCTGCTGCACCATGTGTGTAGCTCCCTGGCCAGGGATAGAACTAGTGCCAAAAGAGACTGCGGATAGCTTCATAGGCTGCGTCTTAAGCCCTTGTGCCACCAGGGAGGCCCATATTCTCTCATATTTTTAAGATAAAATAAAGTTTTATTTCTGTAAGCAGAATATGAAAGGATTCTCAAATATTGAATTTTCTTAATTCTAAATGAGTGTATAGAGATAATTCAGCTGGGAGTCTGACTAAAAACAGTGATTTGAACTAAGCTTTTAAAACTGGAAAGAGTTTTTATATAGATGCTTAGTCTATTCAGCTTTTAGAATATTCAGTTCAGTTCCCTTATGGTACAGATAATAAAAATATGTTAAAAAATAATTTTCTTAAGGCCCCACAACTAGTTTAGGGTAATGTTGGTACCACAGTCTGGGTACCCTTGAGTCCGTCACCTATTGGGCGGCATTGAGGGTGATAAGATTCCAGTCTGAGTCCCTCACGCTGCTGCTGGATGGCTGGTAGAAGTCTGAGATATCATTTAAGATGTCTGAAACTTTGGTTTCCCTAATTGTAAAGTGGGGATATGATTACCATACTGACTGTTTGGGGTATTAAGTGAGACTTTAATGAACTAAGAGATGAGAAAGTACTCGGTGCTTTAGATCACTTTGCTAAGTCAGATGTAACAAAGTACCACAGACTGGGTCACTTATGCAACAGCAACTGATTTTCTCACAGTCTGGAGGCTGGGAGTCTGAGATCAAGGTATCTACAAGTTTGATTTCTTTTGAGACCTCTTTTGGGCTGTTTCTTATGGCTTCATAAAATTTACATACACTACTAACTCCTCCATATCCATTTGTGTTCTGTGTCCTCATGTCCATTTCCTAGAAGGACACTCATCTTGAATTAGGGTTCATCCCAATGAATTATTCTAACACAATAGTCACTTTAAAGACCTTATCTCTAATACAGTCATGATCTGTGGTACTGGGAATTAGGATTTTAACATGTGAATTTTGGGGGGTTACAATTCATCCCTTAAAGTGATAATACTTAAGAAGATTTCTAGTTTGTTATAATTAATTGTAATAATACTATAATTATGCTACTGTACTCCTATGTCTAATTTAGTGTCAGTAAAAACACAGTATTTGTCACAGTGGGTAAGGTATGGCAGAGAGGAAGTAATTATGAGAATATAGCCTACACACATTAGTGGTATAGCCCCTCTGGCATGTCTGTCTTGGACTTTGTATATAGATAGAACAAGTATGCTTTGACACAGGTGGGTATGGGAGTTTTCTTGTATGTTATTAAACTGCATTACTTTAACAGTATGTCATGTGATTAGTTTCATTAGCAGGGATCTGCCTGCTGCTGTAGAAATATGCTTTTACTAGATAGACATTTTTGATTTACTTTTTTCTTGAGTAAGATTTTATAATATGTTTTATTAAAATCATGTTTGGTAAGTCACATCAAGCTTGGTACCATTGACCCTAACAATAGGCCCAATTACATAGAGGCTATTCATGTGTGTCATCATAATTTTAGAAACTTTTACTCAATCAGATTCTATAATAGACAATTTCCTATTTGGGAGGTAAAATTTAGAGACAGTAATATTAACTAGCAATTATTGAGTACCCAGTATGTGCTGCATATTTAATTTTTTTGCTCATTCATTCACCCCTTCACCAACTATCCATTGAACTTATTTATGTTGCAAGTCTGATGCTGGGCATTAGAGAGATGAGGATGAAAAAGATAGGGTCAGTTATTGAGAGAGCCAGGCATATACATTATATAATTTCAATTTAGGATGATAAACCATATCATGGGGAAAACACAAATAATTTGAAGTCACTGTTCCTACCTGAAGGTTACTTACAATCTAGAGAACCACTGAACTGAAGATAGAATTATGCTAAAAAAGAATAATCTACACTGGAATAGCATACAATAAATAATAGATGAGTGATATAGACATCAGCTGATGCTTTTCAGAGAAAGTAGAGATTACAATCTACTAATGTATGCAAATTAATAGTAGAAAATTATCAGATGGAGACAGTGAGACAGGATTTGCAATATGGGTTTATTGAATATTTAATTGGACTGGCCTAACTAGAGTGAGTTCCATCTGAAACTAGTAGACAATAGGGCTGGGAAGGGATTTGAGGGCTATATCTTTGTGAACTTGAATGCCATTTGAAGTTTATTAGGATTTTGGGTCCTAATTAGGGAAGTATTATTTAGTACTTTCTCATCCTCAAGAGGAAGTATTGAATAGTAGTGGTCACGAGGGCAATTTGTAGATTCAGATTGGTTTAAATTTATTTTTTTCAAGATTTATTTATGCATACAAGAGCTGGGGTACAGGCCAGAGGTTTGGGGGTGAGAGGATTCACCCGAGACAGAGTGGGGGGCAGAACAGGCAGACTGATTGAAATACACTGCTGAGGGGAGCAGCGGGCAGGTCGGGAGAGGTCTGCTGCACCATGTGGGTACTTCTCTGGCAAGCCAGGAGATCCAATTTATGCTGCAGAGGCTGCAGACAGCTTCATAGCTTGAGTCTTAACCCCTTGCACCATCAGGGAGGTCCCAGATTGGTTTAAATTTAAATCTAGTTTTAAAACTCTTCCTCTACCAATGCCTGCAAATTACTCACCCTCTCCATGTTTACTTACTTGTAAACTGAGGATTATAAGGACTGCTTATAGGATCTGTGGAAGATTATATAAGATTAAATAGATATAAAGTGCTTAGAATGGTACATAGCATATAATAAACACTCAAAAATATTATTACCAACTGTTTAACTTATTCTCTATATTATGATCACTCAGGTCTCAGTCTATTAATTCTATTAACTAATATTAAGTATATTAACTCCATCAAAGACTCTTTGATTTGTTGATTATAGCCTATATAAGGCTTAAACTTCCAGCATATACTATTAGAAAAATTGATTGGCCATCATAAGAACCTCATCAGATATCATTATTTTCTTATTTTTGAAGATAATTCTTTGTCTTTAAATTTCATTGACATTACATTGAGTTATAACATTATATAGGTTTCAGGTATACAACATATTTTGACATCTGTACATATTGCAGTATGATTACCATCAAAAGTCAAGTTTCCATCTCCCATCATCAAATGACCTCCTTTACCTGATTTACACAACCCCTTTCACTTTTCCTCTGGTAATCACCATTTTGTACTCATTATTTTCTTTTAAAAATAAGGAAATATGCTCAGATGGCTGGACATGATTGGGCGAAAGACACAAAATTGATAGAGTACAGAGAAGACCTAAACCCACCCTGTGATTGCTGATAGTTAACCTAATAGTCCTTTCAGTCTACAAAGCTGCTTGCCTGCTGATGTGAGGAAGTGAAGAAAGAACGCTGGAAACAAATGTCAACTTCACAAAGCTAAGGAGTGATGAGCCTTATATAGAGGAAACTGAGAACAGCTTCATTTCATGTACCCAAGAACTTTGCTTCTAAAGGAGTTTTTTCAGATAAATTACATGATGATAGGGCCTCCCCAGGTGGTGCAGCGTTGAGCGCTGTGCTGCGAGGCTGCCTGCAGCCTCTACAGCGCCAGTTTGTTCCCGGCCGCCGGCAAGGGTCCCACCAAAAAAAAAAAAAATTACATGGTGATAGTGGTGGTCCTTATAGGCTTTGCAAATGTATTTATACCATGAATAAATTAATTCCATAAATTAAAAAAAATAATAAAGGAGCTTTTTCAAAAAATTACCTAATGTAGACCAAGTTGCTGAATGAATACACTCTTCCCAAATTCTATATTAGAGAAATAGACACATAGCATTAGTATTTTGGCATATAGGAAGAATGATTACAAATTGAGTTTATCTTAATATCTGATGGGGTTTTGGGTACTAAAATTATTGTTATGTGCTTCTTGGGGAACTTCAAACTTTAAAACCTAGTTCTTCCTAAGTCTACAAGTTAAAAAATAGATAATTTTGTATATTTATGCAAAATATAGAAAATATTTTGAATATTTTTGAATATAGTCAATTGGTATAAAAATGAAAATCTAACTTATTTTTTTTTATTATTGTGCAGAACAGCTAACATGAGCACATTTTTAAGTATTTAATAAAGTATTGTTAGCTGTAAGCACTATGTTGTACTACAGAGCTTTAGTTGTTTCTTGATGTTTAATTAAAATAAATTTCAACAAATTAAATTCACCTAAATTAAATAGATAATATTCAAATAGATTAAATAGCCTCTTTACAAACTCAGTTAATGAATTTTCTTTATGTATTTTTAACTATGTTTACAAATTTAATACCGGTATATATAATTCTCTTTAATGTTTAAAATGCCTAATAGGGCCTCCCCGGTGGCGCAGCTGGTTGAGCGCGGTGCTGTGAAGCTGTCTGCAGCCTTTGCAGCGCCGGTTCGATTCCCGGCTGGTCAGGGAGATTCCCACGTTGTGGTAGACCTCTCCTGTCGCGCCGGCTGCTCCCCTCAGCAGTGTATTTTGGTCAGTCTGCCTGTTTTGTTCCCCACTCTGTCTCTGGTGAATCCTCTCACCCTTCCGCACCTTTGGCCTATACCCTAGCTCTTGCATAAAAATAAACAAAAATTTAAAAAAATAAAAATAAATAAAATGCCTAATAGGGCAACTAGCAAAACATATCTGAGAACTTTAGCAATTCTTGTAACTATCATAAATAAAATTACTGAATAGTAATTTGAGTTGTTGTTCATTTAAATATTATAAGTAGTCAAATATATTTTTCAAATTAAATAGTTCTAATTTTTTTAAAATCAATCACAAATATTCAGATTTTTAAAAATGTTAGCTTCTTTTATAGCTTGTAAATACTTAAGTAACAAGCATATAAAGTATGTATGCCAATAGTTTCAAACTGTTCTTTAATTTCACATAAATGTCTTAATACTATAGACTTGAATGATTTCATCAACTTTATTTTTGGTTATATTGCTTCTCCAAGTTAGTGAAGAGGGAGCAGATTTATGTCTCAGTTGGACGAAGTCTCCTGGTCCTAAAATTTCAGATTGTGACATGGATCAGAGGCTATGATTCAAGCAATGATATTTTTTATTCAAAGTTCTACAATTAGATGTGTTTCTTGTGGGAAAGTGTAGAGCAGAAGTCTCAGCAACAAACCCTGATAATGCTCATTTAGGAAAGTGAGGTGCTCTTAAAGCACAGAAACAATCAGGAAAGTATGAGGACATGAAGAAGAGTGCCAAGAATTTCCTTTGGATCCAAGTTTAGTGGGAACTGCAAAGTGTAAGTCCATGTCCAGTGTTAGATGCAAGTGAGAGAGTTTAGGACTAGGGTCTTCCTACCCATAGGCTTAAAAGTATTTGAATGATTTTCAAAACTGTCTGATTTATCGCCAGACACTTGGAGAATACATCTGATTATATAAAAATCAATTGCCTTAAATCAATACTCATGAGTGGTACTTGGGTTGAAGTAATTAAAAGGCAAATTCCCTGGTGTAGTAGTGTAATCAGCTATTTTGGTGATGAATAAAGTGAGTACTTCCCAATTTTTCTGAAAAAGTGTCAATATAAGTATTTTATTGAGCATAACAACTAAGAATATCCCCTTTCACTCTTAAAAGTAATGAGATTAGCCAAATAATCAAATCCTCTGAAGGAAAAAATGCACTTGCACACACGTGCACTCACAAATTTACAATTATTTCAGATAATAGGAGCCCTTTGCAGGATTATAGAAAACAGGTTAAAAGCTCTTGTTCAAGTGTTCAAATCTCTATGCTTCTCCATTCTGAAGGAGCCCAAAGCTTTAAAATTTGATGTTTAGCTCTTTGCATTTGTTTTATAACACAATTTATTATTCCTGGCTGTCAGAAATTTTAAATATACCCTATACTAAGCTAGAAGGAATCCTAGCATCAGAGTCATTTGAATCTAGACTAAAGGCCCATATTTTGAAATTCTTTTAGATTCTTGTGGAGGTGGGACTTATAAGGAAGGAGGAATGAAAAGTAATTTAAAATGCGTGAACATCCAGCAATTAAGCAATTTCTTTATAAACTGTGATCTTTTTCATGGAGAGTATATCTAAAGGTAACAGTAATATCATTCTTTCGAATTTGACGTGAATAATCTAAATATTTAGAACTTCCCATTGAAGTCAAATGCTGCTAATGAGTTTGAATGGTTGGAAACCGGGGCCTTTTTTTGTTTTTGTTCTTTTTTTTTTTTTAAAAAAAAAAAAGGTAAATTGGGATCTAGGAACTAGTTTAGCCACATATGAAAGAAGAGATTCATATACATTAAGGATACGTGTCCTTAGCAGTTGGATTCTGACCCTAGAGTCAATATTGTTATATGACAAATAAACTCCTTAGGGCGGAGGCCTGAACAAGCAGAGATGTTGTCTCAAGTTGTCATTCCTTCCTCAGCATGCAGCCAACATTTTAGAAAGCCAAATCCTACCTTCTGAGATAACTTTGACTTAATTTCTATGAAATTTCTTCTGATATTTTTTAAACCTCTAGTCCTTTAAAAACCATTTTATCATTATTTCACTCTCCAGTGTAACCAGATTATCTTGTCACATCTAGAGTGTCTCATTCTCTAGTTCAGTACACTGAAATAGCAAGTGTTTTGTAAGGGACAGTGGTAAATGAATACACACATAATATGAAAGTAACAAAACATTATGTATTAATATTAGATGGGTAAATAGAAACCCATGGTATATTATCTAAGGTAATGTTTTGCTTCAGGTTTTTGATGTTTTCTTTAAAAAGCAACAAACCATAATTTTAATAACTTGAATCTGTAGCAGAAAACAATACTTCTGAGCAATAAATGGACTCAAAAGGAAAGTACTCTTAAATTTATAATTTTCTCATTTGTTAAATCATAACTTTCTAATACCTCAATTTTTTTTGTGTCCATATGATTGACTATGTTGCATAGAAGAAAATCTTTCTGTGACCTGTGATTCCAGATTTGCCTATGTGTGTGTGTATTTTAAACTAAATTACTCTGTTACATTGTCTCTCCAAATGAAATAATTGGTTTAAAAATTCAGAATTTGGGGGGTCTCCCTGGTGGCACAAGGGGTTAAGTCTCAGCACTATCACACTACTGGCAGCCACTGCAGCATGAGTTTGATCCCTGGCCAGGGAGCTAACCCACATGGCACAGCAGACCTCTCCTCTCTTGCCTTCTGCTCCCCTCAGCAGTGTATTTCAGTAGATCTGCCTGTTCTGTTCCCCACTCTGTCTCTGGTGAATCCTCTCACCCACCCCACACCTCTGACCTACACCCCACCTCTTATATGCATAAATAAATAAAAAAAATCAGAATTTGGTAAATTTGGGTTTTTCATAAAAATTTATGTAATTGTTTAAAGAAATAGAATCACTCATTGCATTCACAAATTGCTCTTTTGGCACATTTTGCACTACCCAATTTGAAAGTTTTTGTCCTCAAAGCTAAGTACCAATGAAAGAGTAACACGTACTTATGTTCTCCGAGTTTTTCTGTTTGCCTCAGTTGGCCATATGACTCACTGTAATAACTGTATTCTCAGAGTCCTCAGCAATAGGTCAGCCCTGAAAGTAAACAGAAGAAACTTGCCACATTTACCTTCTTCCTGATTTCTTTAAGACCTCGTCATCATTTCAAAACTAAGCATTGCTGTGTTCTGCACATTGCATTTTTCTAATCTGTGCTTATAGGAAGAGATCACAGTGGTTCATTCTGTATAGCCTTTTTAGACTCTACACAATGGGGGAAAATGAGTTCTGATTCAGAGAATATTTAGGCTGTAATTTTAGAAGTGTATTTTAATTACAGTAAAACCAGTTTTCTTTTCTTTTTTTGTTGGGTTGCCAAATAAGACTCTTAATATAAGAAAAATTCTACCACTAATTACTATAAATATTAAACCATTTGATTAATTTGCTGAATTATCTGAGGCTATAAACATGATTTAAGGAATATTTCAACGTATCCAGGGCAAAAAACACAGCTATTTTATTTGGGGGTTTCCACATGGAATCATTCAGATTACTTTGTTTAAAAAACTAAAGTTAGCTCTCTGGTGATTTTAACTTTTTAAGCATAAAACCATGGATAAAAACAGGGATATCGTATTTATGACTTAAAGATTTGTCCTATCTGCTTTACTTCCTTAGCTCTACTCTGACTCACTTCATTCTGCTCTTGAATGATAATTTTCATGTCCTTATAGTGCTTTCACTGAGTTTTATGTGATATGTCTAAAATGGGTATCATTTACAGCTCAGGTTAGATTAGTAAACTGGAAACAAAGACTTCCTGAAGATGGGGGAAGGAAATGAAGCAAAAAAATAAAAAAACCCTTCTGTATATATATATTAGTAAAATTTCTAAAGTCAGACATTTAGTGTATGTCTTAAATTGTTATGAAGAATCGTATCTATGGTTTCTGCAGTTTTATGATGGTGCTCATTTATTAAGGATGATAGTCACAAAGTACAGTTGAGCTCTCACCTTATGTTCTATATTCTCTCTATTCCTTGTAGTGAATTGATTGCCACAGTTAAAGCACTTTCCTTGTAGCGCCATTTGTCGACTTTACCAACTTTAACTGTATGCTTTTGCAAATTAGATTCATTTAGATAATTTCATACCACTAGACTATGAAATGTGGATGAGGGGACTCCCTGGTGGTGCAAAGGGATGTGTCTCAGACAATGAGGCTATCTGCAGCCATTACTTTGATCCCCAACCAGGGAAATGACCCACATAGCACAGCAGACCTCTCCTGTCTCACCTGCTGCTCCCCTCAGCAGTGTATTTCAGTCAACCTGCCTGTTCTGCTCCCCACTCTGTCTCTGGTGAGTCCTCTCACCCCTGCACTTCTGGCCTGTACCCCAGTTCTTGTATGCATAAATAAATGCATCTTAAAAAAAAAGAAATGTGGATGAAAAGACCTAAAATGATTGCTTTGGGATTAAACTAATACAATAATTTTTTTTTAAAAAAGATTTATTTATTTATTTATACAAGCACTGAGTATGGTCAGAAGCACGGGAGGGTGAGAGAATTCACCAGAGCCAGAGCAGGTAACAGAACAGGCAGACTGACAAAATACACTGCTGAGGGGAGCTGTGGATGCGGCAGGAGAGGTCTGTCACGCCTAATACAATAATCTTAATGAAGAATTTTTTCTACAAAATTACTCTTATAAATAATTAAAAAATTCTTATTTCTAGTGGCTAGGGTTGTTACTTTTGTAAACATTTGAACAGTTTATGCTACTGAATTTTGGCAAAACTGCCTCCATTTGTTGACTAACTACATGTTCTGAGCTAAAGTAAACCAGAGACCATGTACAAAATAATATATTATTTATTCTGGCATATGTGATCAAAGAAAGATTAACCTGAAAAAAATGAATCCCAAAGCATATCATACCAGAAATAGTAGTATTTCTTTTGATGTGTTGTCACTGGGAAACACTATAGTTTTCAGTGGAACTAAAAATAGAACTAATGTACCATTTTTAAAAGGGACAGCTTTCATAAGAGAGTTATGCACACCATTCTGAAGTCCTGGCTTCATGGCTGTTTTCTCTTTGCCAGGCACTCTGAAGGAACATTTCAGGTTAGGCAATAATACAACAAAGATTTATTAAGTTCAGAAGAAGGAAGTTACCAATGCAAAAATGTGGTACCCAGGGGGCCAGTTTATGCTAGCTAATTGCCAGAATGCTGGGGTGTTGGAAAAGAACAAAGAGTTTTGTATTTTATTTCCAAGCATAGGTCAGTGTGAAAGATATGTCCACAAAAATGCATTGTTTAATCTGTCTTGTCATGTAAAATCCAAGAAAGAAGTTGTTCCATTTTCAAACCTGTTCACAGTGCTTAATGCCAAGGAGATATGAGAGTGCTTCCTGCTCCCAACAACCTGACCCAGAAAACCCTGTGACCTGTTTATGACCTCAGCATCTGCCCCGGCAGCTACACTTTCTACTCTAAGTGTCTTTTCCAAGGGTTCCTGTGTATTCACCAGGCAGAGGGCTCTGTTATGACACGAAGTTGTATAAGCCAGAAGTGGGGCAGCATGCTTCTATGTGGTTCTCCTTTTGTTTAGTGCCACCAGGCTTTTAAGAGAATTATTGTGTCTTCCCATTGCTAGAATTGTGGCAGGGTGTTGTCCTTGGACATCCTGGGAAAATTTCCTTTTATTGAATGCAAGTGGAATCACTTCCAAATTCTCCCAGAAAGCACCAGGGTGATGTAAACCCTGATCATTTTTTAATGGTTTTATTTTTATTTCTATAAGTTACATTAGTTTTTTTCTCAACTCATCTGTTTATTGTTATAATATTCTATCTTTATTCCTCCTTTTCAAATGCTTCTTTAATTATTTAAAATATACTTGTTTGAATTGGCTGTGCTAAACAAATCTGTTTGTTTTGCTTGTTGTTTCTCCCTTGAGAGGACATTTTAATGCAAAGATCTATACTTTTCATTTGTGAACTCATCTTCCATTGGGATTATTTTTCTGTAGGAGTCCATTGTACTGCGTTTGTATCTAACAGGTGTCTGAGTGATTTTCTGGTCCAGGGCCATTTTTATATTATTTCCTCTAGAAAATTCCAGCACAATGAGGATAGTTTACACTTCATTTTCACACCCACACATAGGATAGGCATAGAGTTTTGCTTTTTCACAAGGTCATGCTGTATTTTATCTTGATTTTCTTTACCAAGTCTCTGCAAAAGGCACGCTGCTCTCCTGCATTTCTTGATAACAGGGTAGAATGTTCTAGCATCTTTTTCCCTGAGCCCTAATTTTAGCAGAGTTCTCAGTTTTAGTTCTCATGTTTTCCTGAACTTATTTGGTACTTCTGAAAGTTCTCTGGGATCATTAGTAGTAAATGAGTGTAACAGCAACCCAGCCTCCTCTAAACTCCAGGTCTGGATTGATTTGCATGCTCTCATGATAGCTTTTTGCTCAGTATTTGCTCCCTGGAAAAGAGGATCCTGTGGGACAGCATAAAGGGTGCCATCTAAGGAGATTATTACCAAGGTAATGCAGGAGTGACTTTGTTTAAAGTCCTGGTGGAGCCAGCACTGAATTTACTCATATTGATTGGTGAGGGGGAGACAAAGGAAGGGCTGTAGCTGAGGCGGGGAGCTGGCAGTGAGCCTGGGACCAGTCAGGTGGTGATTGCAAATGTACTGGCAGCAGATGGGATCCCAGAGAGAGGCCAGATTCAGGGTGGGTAGAACACCACCACCACCTAATTCTCGCTAGAGACGCAAAAGGTCCCTGTTTCCTGCTTTTAAGTATTTATCCTTGGAATAAGAAGTGATAATATTCAGGATGTGTGCACCCCAGAGTAAATATCTAAGGAAATAAACTGATGGGCTAGAGGGTGAATTACGATATTTCCCAGGATGTGACATCTTTATTCCAAGAACACTCAGTGCTTAATACTAATCATGTTCCTATTATATGTAATATACTGTCCAGGGGTGTGTGTGTGTATATACATGTACATGTACATGTACATGTATGCACATTTATACATTTTTGTCTATACTATGTCTCTATATCTTGTCTATCTATAGTTCTATATCTAGAACTATACATATGTGCTTACTAGGTGCTTAAGTATCTTTGTTGGTGATGGATTATTAATAAAGGTGAGGAAACTTCATTCAGTCAAAAAATAATCATGATATGCCTACCATTTCCTGACATTTTACAGGCACAGAAGTTTCAACTGTGAGTAAACAGCAAAATTCATGGTCCCATGGAATTTACATTCTAGTACAGAAAGGTAGACAATAAAATAAAATAGTAAAGCATGTAGTGTGTAGATGGAGGTAAGTAGGATGGAGGAAAATAAGCAAGTGAGGGGCATATGCAGCACAAGTGGTGGGTGTCTGTCATTTCAAATAGCCTGCTTAGGGGCACCTCACAGAGGAGGTGACAAGGGAGCCAGCCCAGCAGAGGTGACAATAAAAGCAAAAAGGACTAAGGCAGGAGTTCTCAAGGGATGGAGGGGGCCATTTGCTGGAGTTGAGTGCACTGGGATCGGGTGAGGTGGGGAGGAAGAGTAGGACAACTGCAAGCCAGAGATTCCAAGGAGCCCTAGTGATTTCCCGGTACAGCACAAGGCATCAGGTCCAATGTCCACGGAACTGACAGTGTCAGGTAAAAGTGCTCTCATTTTCAAGTAAATTGCTTCTTTGGATTAAAGGATGGAGCAGCATTATGAGTGGGTGTGGGAGAGGCCACTTTTTGTTCCCAGGGTCAGCCCTAGGGAAGGCAGAGGCTGTGAAACTTCTCACTGAACCCCCTCTTCCCCCTGACCCTATATTCAGCAGACTCGGTCTGTGTGTCCTGCACCCCTGCTGTTGGACCCATCCCTGCCCTGGTCCTGGCTGATGCTGCTTTCAAGTTGTCATCCCTTTTCTTCTCTAAGATGTTTGAAAATAATTTTCCTTGAATTCTCAAAAATAATTTAGACTGCTTGAGCATAGAAAATGGCTTTTGTTCTTAACTGCATGCATGGTGGTATGCTATAATACCTTCAGGGAGATACAGAGTGAGACAAAATCCTGCTCCCAGACCATGCTCAGCAAAGGTGGGGAAGAAGAGGAATCACACACATGTCTGTCAAGTTTTATTAATGAAAGAATTTCTGGCATGGGAGATATATTTTGGGAGAGAAAATTTACTGGTAATTTGAGACATGGGAACAAAACATCTGCAAAAACGCATCTTGTGCTGAGCTCGGGTCATTAGCACCCTGCTGTAGACTGGGTGTTTGATGGTGTGAAGAGCTGGGGCTCTGTGGTTGAATGCTGGCTACTAGCTGAAGGAGCTTGGGTAAATTGATTAATCTTTCTATGGTTCAGCTTCCTTGTAGGTAAATAAGGGATAAAATAGCTGCTTCTTTATAGGTAAATGAGGGATAAAATAGTAGTGCAGTGTTTTAGAAAAACAAATGAGTTGACATCTCTAATGTACTAAGAACAGTATCTAGAATCCAATGTTACATATTGTCCCAGGCAATGAACTTACTCCTCCTCTCTTTTTCCTGCCATGACTACTTTGTATAATAGTTACACTATCTTCATTGACAGTTGATGTTTGTGTGAGCAAATAACGCAGCTTTTTTCTCCATTAAGAGTAATTTATAAGGGGGCCTCCCTGGTGGCCTAGGAGTGAAGTCTCAGCACCAGGGATCTAACCCACATGGCGCAGCAGACCTCTCTTGTCTCACCCATGTTCCCCTCAGCAGTGTATTTCAGCAGACCTGCCTGTTCTGCTCCCCACTCTGTCTCTGGTGAATCCTCTCAACCCCCATAACTCTGGCCTACACCTAAGTTCTATGAAAAAATAAATAAAAAAAATAGGTGGATTTACTGAAATACACTGCTAAGGGGAACAGCAGGTGAGACAGGAGAGGTCTGCTGCACCATATGTGGTTCATTTCCCTGGCCGGGGATTGACTGATGTAGAGGTGATAGCACTGAGACTTAACCCCTAGGCTACTAGGGAGGCACCAACCTATCTTTCTTAAAGCAAGTATTTTAGTAAATAAAAAATAATTAAAATCAAGAATATGTTTGTGTATATAAATTAAAAATAACGTGTGCTTTCAAGTCATTTGGAAATTAGAACTTAATTTTTATCTCTATCTCACCTGTATCTGTATAGAATTTTTAGAGTCTTTCTAAGGCCTTAAAATCTGTAGTACATAATATGAAAGGAAATTAGAAATGTTTGATTTATTCAGAAGCTACACTACCTTTGTAGCTTTGTCCATTTTTATTGGTAACATAAGAATTAATAAACTACCTGTGAATTTGCTGATTCAATATGTGCTTGAATTGTCAAAAAAATAAATCTTTTATGGGGCCCAGCTGCTATCAAGTAAAGTTTGGTCCAGGGTTTGCATGAAGGAAATTACCATCAAAGGACATCACACAAAAAGTAGTTGCCAAAACTTGAGGAAATTTGTGGTCTACTCTCAGAAGAGTTGTGTGTGTGTGTGTGTGTGTGTGTGTGTGTGTTGAAGCATAAAATGTGAACATCAGGGGTGCCTAAGATATTTTGCAGAATCTAAGAAGCTGGTGGTCCCAAATCTCATTCAGAACAATCTTGTTTTGTGTGTCTTAAACAGTAAACTTCTGAGTAAAAAGTCTTTTGAACATTTGAAAGCCACTGGTGTAGACCAACTCCTTGACTCCTTTTCTATTTTGTTCACCAGCAAATGACCAGTACCTAGCATGGTGTCTGACACACAGATAGATTCAATGAATATGCATTGAGTGTGGGGAGAGAGAAGCATGCATGGGTTTCATTTATTTGCAGCATAAAGTATGAGTAGGGGACAAATCGGAGCAAAACTCCGAAACTCCAGCTGTACCCAGAGTATGAGGAGACGCAGAGTGCCCAGTAAGTGGTTTTCATTTGACTTGGCCAGTGATAGAAACCACTGGTGTTCTGCAAGGTAACTTGTATGATTCAATATGAGCTTTTAAGTAAGAAAAAAATCTGTTTTTTGTTTTGAGTGGGGAGCAAAGATAGTAGAAAATGTGACTTGGGATTATAGCTTCAAATGGATTGTGTCAGTGGAAATGAAGAGAAGGGGACAGAGGAGGTAGAATGGAGTGGATTGGCAGTTTGGTGGGGCAATGGGGATGTGCATTGTACTATAAGGTTTTAAGTCATGTAAAACCGAGTGAAACAGTAAGTATGGTATGGGCATGTTGTGTCTGAGGGGTGGTGGGAGATAACCGATAAAAGGCCACAAGATCTGGGAGCAAGGAGGCCTTTGATTTTGTTTTTGAAAGAATAGTTTCTTTTATCTGAATTTGTTTAGAATTTGCTCTCTGCAACTCAAACGCTCAGACTTAGGAGTCCAGCTGCACCCCATCTGTCTTCTGGACCAATACTAGCCTCAGGTTTGAGGGAAGGGGAGTTTCTTGCTGAGCACAGGGACACTCAGAATCAAGTCACAACTCCTTTCCTCAGACACTGATCTTGTAGCCTCACTCATGGATGACTGGACTTCTGCTTCAGACCCAATACGTAGTTTCCATGTCACCTCAATTTTAAGAAATAGATTTATTTCCTTTGCTTGAGTCTTCATTTTTGACCCTGTGCCAGGTTCATCTTCTGCCTTAAGGCCCACCCGCCCAAATAGAGCATCAGTCTTGCTCTTCCAGACCCTTTTTGGAACTGACATTCAATAACTGGGATTATGGTATCAGCTCATAGAGTTCCCTCATGCAGCCTGTGGGAATCTCAGAACATGGTCTGCCTCTGAGTATTTCCACAATGTGCTTTACTTGTCTGGGTGCCCTGGTCCTCCATGTTGGGCCTCTGTTCTGGAAGTGTTCAAACTTAACTACTGCTTCCAGATGATGTTTTCTTTTGGCTGCAGGAGATTTCTAAGAAATCTAGCAGCAGAACTGAGCATCAATGGGCACCTAACTCTAGTCAGTCTATGTCCAAGCTCCTTGGTCCTTCACTATGTCATACCCGCTGAAATGAACCAGGTAATTCCTGAAATGCTTCAAGTTCTTTTTTTGCCTTGGGTCTTTGTAGATCTCATTGCTGTACTTTAAAGGGTCACCTTGTAGTCTTCTTAGAATAATTGACTATTTTTGCCACCATTTCAGAAAATCTTCTCTGACCACTGTACCCAAGTAGGTAGGCTGTTCTTGCTATTATTCATCACTTTATCTGCTCATGTCCTTCACAGTGTATCTCTGTTTGCAAGTATTTTTTATTTGTTTACTGTTTCTTAGCTCTCTTTCCTGCTAGATTGTAAAATCCAATGCACTACTATATTCCTAGCACCTAGCATAACGCATGCTCCAAAAATATCTGCTGAATGAGTAAATATATCCTGATATATGATATGAACATAGATAATTGAGAACAAAAGTGAGTTTTCAGAGTTTAAAAAAAAATGGATAGATAATTTTTTGGAAAAATGAAATTTTGGTAACTCAAGAAATTGGTGACAAGAAGGGATGGTTGTTTGAAGGCACAGCAGAGCTGCTGAAGATTTTCTTTAGAATGGAGTCCATGTGATCTTGTTAAAGAAAAAAGGAAAAGGATCTTAAAGGACTGAAGAAATTGAAGGCAAACAAGGAGCCATAGTGAAGGGGTGGAGGAAATTTAGTGATAGGGTTTTCCTGGAACAAGAAGGTAGATATCTTTTCTTTAGCTGTGATGGAAATTTGGGGCTGTAGGGAAGGAAATCTCATAGAGCCCCATGTGGTTGGTTTTAATCTCTGCAAATAGCAAGTGGTTTTAATTGCTTGAATGAAGTTGGAATGAGAGAAGGAAAAGATTCAAAGCAGGATGTTAAGTAGATAAGACTCAATAAGGGTGTAAAAGAACTGAACAGTATGGGCCCAGCTGAAGTTGAAGGAGATGACTTTGAAGTATTCTTGGATAGCTGGGCTTGAAAATCTTACTTTAGCAAAACAGATTGCTTTGAATTAAAGAAACCACACAGGAAAGACTGTGGAATTGAAATTCACTCTTAGTGATGCCCTATTTAGAAAAAAAATCCATTTTATGGGTAAGGTTTTGTTACTTCCATTATAATTTTCATGTCTTTTTCCAGCTCTTTAAGTTTTATTGAGGTGATATTGATTTATATCATTACATAAACTTCAGATATACAGCATTATAATTTGACATCTGTGGATATTATATCAGGATCCTCCCCAAAAGTCTAGTGTATATTTTATCCCATTTTTAAAAAAGATTTATTTATTTATGCATACAAGAACTGGGGTACAGGCCAGAGGTATGGCGGGTGAGAGGATCCACCAGAGACAGAGTGGGGAACAGAATAGGAGGATCTACTGAAATGCACTGCTGAGTGGCAAGACAGGAGAGGTCTGCTGCACCATGTGGATAACTTCACAGTGCTGTGCTTAACCCCTTGCGCCATCAGGGAGGCCCCCATCCCATTTGATTTTTTTTTTTTTAAAGATTTATTTTTATTTATTTATACAAGCACTGGGTACAGTCAGAAGCGCGGGAGGGTGAGAGAATTCACCAGAGCCAGAGCAGGGAGCACAACAGGCAGAAGGACCGAAGTACACTGCTGAGGGGAGCAGCGGGCGGCAGGAGAAGTCTGCGCGCCATGTGGGACCCTCCTCCGGTGGCCGGGGAGCAGCCGGGGATCGAACCGGCGCTTCAGAGGCTGCGGGCAGCCTCGCAACCCAGCGCCCAACCGCTACGCCACCAGGGAGGCCCCATCCCATTTGATTTTTTAACCTAATGTTTAGAGTTTCCTATTTTTTCTCTTTTTATGCAATTTCATATTAGCATGATATAAAACGACATATTGTATGGGTCATTTAGCAGGTCATTTAAATAAGGGGAAGAAGATATTGAAGAAAAAAAGTAAAGAATTGTTTTCATATTAAATAACAGTAATTTTATGAAAGATTTATTTTTATTTATTTATGCATATAATAACTGGGATGTAGGCCAGAGGTGCAGGAGGGTGGGAAGATTCACCAGAGAGAGTGGGAAGCAGAACAGGCAGATCTACTGAAAACACTGCTGAGGGGAGCAGCAGGTGAGACAAGAGAGGTCTGCTGCGCCAATGGGTTAGTTGCCTGGCTGGGGATTGAACTCATGCCGTAGTGGCTGGAGATAACTTAATAGCACTGAGACTTTAACCCCTGCGCCACCAGGGAGGCCCCCAACAGTAATATTTTTTATTGTATGCCACTGGGTTGCTATTTTATATGAGGGTTTTTTTTTTTTCCTTGCTAGGATCAAATATCTTCTTTACATAGTCAGTTACAATTAAGGTATAAAATGTAAAAGCTTACAATGTTATTCAACTTGCTGACTTCTCACCTGACTTCTAGAGTAAGGGGGGTAACATTGGTTACACTTAAATTTTGTATGCATTGGGGCCTAAACTTCTCCATTTCTAAAGATTACGATAGTAATGAACTACATTGGATTTGCTAGGAGGAAAATAAACAGTAAGATTGTAAAGGGTTGGCTAAATATTAAATGCTATCCAAATACCTTTGGTGCTGCTATTCAGGAAGGACTCATGACCTTTTAGATAAAGTTTATTAAATTTCCGAAGTAAGAAAACGAATGAAGAACAAAGCAGGCATTGCAGTTGGAAATCAGTCCCCTGACACTTTATTGATAAGGTAGACTGGTTTTCAGTTATACTTTCCTTTTGAGGAAATGCAAACACTAACATAATCTTATGAATAGTCTCATGAAGGGGGGGGCAGTTTTACAAAGAAGGAAGCTTGTGCAAAGAATATAAGTGACTTGATAAGAATCAGCAGTATGGCAGGAGAGAGAAGAAATTTGCATGAACATCTGGTTCTGTAGGTAATGAGTCACTTACTCCGTGATTCACCCAATGTTGTGTTGGAACAACAGCTTCCAGTGCCAGTGGGTTCTCAGTAAATATTTGTTGCTTGAGTGGATATTGTTTCTATAATGTTCTATTAATTCTTGATTTTTAGAAAGCAAGTAGTGGAACTATGAACTGAAAGGGATTTATTCAAATTTATTCAGTCACTAAATTTAAAGAGCGAGCTTGCCAGTAGTATTCTATTTACTCTATACAGGAAGAAACCTAGGCCAGCGGAAGTGAAGAAATTCGTCCAAGGCCACCCAGCTAGTAAATTGTAGTTGCAGAGGCTAGGGCTTGAGTCCAGCCTGTCTGGCTGCCAAGTTCTTATTTACTGTGATGTGCTGTCTTTCACTAGGAGCCTGATTGTGTCCCAGATAATTTAGAATATTAAGTTTTGAATGAAAAAGAGAAGAAAATAGTTAGAACATGGAATATAGAATATGGGTGGAGGAGGAAAACAGTTTTGGCAATGTGGGTGGTGAATTTATGCCAAATGACCTCCCCTTTCCTGTGGCTTTACTTTAAATTCTGAGGAGCTGAAATATATATTGTCTCTAAATACCTTCTGCCTAGGAGTCCTATTTATTTTAATATTATTAGAATAGTGATTAACCCAGCTGGAATTAGTGTTAGCCACTTTGGCTTCTTTCTATGTGTCTGTCTGGAATTCTAGCTCTGAGGCACATAGAGCTGAATAGGTTCTGCTTCATTCAGCAAGTTGAATAAGAAAATCAATTGTATTAGCTCTCTGTTTCCTAATGATACTCACTGGGCATTACTGCCAACAGAAGTTCCTTAGGAAAATGATTCTGTAGGCAAATGAGCTCAGAAATCACCATATTATTCAGTGCCCTTGGAGCATTGGATATTACCATTTTAAAGGCTTAATGTTCTGAGGGAAAGAAATCTGTTTAACTTTGTTTAACCAAGCATTTTTCAGATGATTTGATCAAAAAAGTGTTGCAAGGTCCATTATTGTTGTTATTTGCATAGTATCTATTAATATGCATGAAATGAACTTTAGGATATCTTGAAACAGTGTTCAATGTAAGTTTTACCAAAATAGATATTTCATAGAATCAGACTACTACTGACTTGATATGATAATGAGAAACCCAATCCAGAAAGAGAAAGCTACTTTTACCTCATATATGTGTCTGTGTCCACAAAGTTATTCTGTTTACGTCATATCATTTGACTCTGATAAGTACTGGTATAAGAAAGCCAGCTATTATCTACTCACTTGCTTGACTCAAGGAAAAATGTGGCTCAGAGGGTGTCTGGAGGGTGTCCCTTCAGATCTTTGGGTACCTGGCGTTGAGCTGGTGGCCCTCACTTTATTTCACAAAGGTTAGATTGATTCAATTTTGGAGGGCCTTATGATTTGAGTAGCATTTTTCCTCCCTTTTTTTTCTGGGTAAAAGAGAAGCAATATAATCTGGAGCAACTTTGATTTTTCCAATGAATGACTGGTAAATTCTCTCCCACACCATATTAAACAGGAAGTAGCTTTCAACATTTAACCATTATATTTAAGTTTCAGCATATTTGTCATATTTATATTCTATGTAAGGCTACAAACAGCACATAACCCTCATACTAAGTATCTTAATGAAAGGTTTTATTCTGATTATAGAAAGAAACTTTTCACACTCATAGACTGTTAAATTCTGGTTTTGAACTGAATATAGGATAGCATATACAATATTTCAAATCTGTAGGAGAATCTAGGATACCAGGTTATTCAGTATTTTCCTAAATTGAATTTTAATCAATTTTACCCTTTTAATTTTTTCCCCATATATCTGAAAAGTAATGAGTTGTATTTTTCATCATGGTGACTTGTTTGTGTTGTTCCATCAACACCCTCTGTAGTTGTTCCATTAATGATCACTGGGAGCCAATTTATAAAAAATCTGGTTGCTGTGGAAAGAGACATTTATAAGGCTATGGAGCCAAAAATAGAAAAACAAATGTTCTTTGAGAAAAAAGTGACATTAATGTGTGTTCTAGACAATCAAAATCACTAAACAATAAATCAGTAAAAACATTATAAAGATTGGTCGTTGTGAAGTTGTGTTGACTGTCACAAAAATCACTGGGGCATTGAGTAATGCCCCAGAAGTCAACATGAATTATAAATATCCTGAGATGTCATGAGCTATTTACAATTCAAATAATTGCTTTTCAAACAATTAGGACTGGAGATTAATTTCTAAATTTTTTTTATCAGGCATTGGATTTTACATTTGAGAATGGTTTTAGAGATCAATTGTTCTAGATTTATTATTTAATAAATTTTACATTTGAGAATGGTTTTAGAGATCAATTGTTCTAGATTTATTATTTAATAAAAGGGAAAATAGGTTCAGAGGACTTAAGGAGCAAACCAAACACCGCTTTAGTGTAAGACAGAACAGGATCCCAAATTGTCTTACTTTAAGAAAATGTTGCCTCAAACAGTGAAAGACTGTGGGTGAGGCTTGGAGTGGAAATCCAGGACTGAATCTGGATTGCTTTTGATGTGCAAATACAGGAAGAGGGTTAAGAATCCTCACGCAGTGAATAGTAATCCAGTTACTGTATCAGAATTTGTAAGACTCCACCCTTCAATTGTCCCCTTATGTCCCTAACATTCAAATACCTGCCGTGGACAAATTCTAGCATTCCCATCTATGATTGGTTCCTGCCTGAAAAGAACTTAAGAAGTTCCTCCTCCTTCTGTGAGAACCTACCCATTTCCTGATAGGTACCTTCCTCTCTCATTTCATGGTCGTTCTAAACATTTTCCTCTTGTTCGCTATTGCTCTTTACTGGGTGTTCACAGATTCAGTCCACATTCCTGGCTATTAATTACTTTGGATTGTCTTTCAGTTTTGTAATTATAATTTCTGTTAGCAATAATTCTCTCTCCTAATCTCAGAATTTCTCCCGGTATCTTCCCTTAATGAGAACACTGTGAAGTCATAAAAAGCCATGATTGCCATAAAATTCTCCTTAAAGTCACTGTTTGAGTGGAGCCAGACAGAAACAGTTCTGTCCCTGACACTTGTAAATGAGGTAATATCTGTCTTCAAGGATTTGTTTTGAAGATTAATGATAATTTATCCATAATATATGAGATAATATGTAAGCATTGTCCAAGAAATGAGAGATGCCAGTATTATTACTACTATTAGATATAAGGGTCTCTTTAGAAAGTCTTCATATCGGCGTAGTGATAACTTGATCCCAAAATGCAGTATGGTAAAAGCTACTCTGTGTGTATGAGAGGGAGAAAAGGAATGGTTATAGTTCAGGTCATTTTGACTGCCCTTATCTCTTGAGGTCTTGCTTAATCCAGAGCTATATTAACTCTTTTGAAAACAGGCCTCTTGTTCTTCAAAGAATCAACCCTGATGGCTGTTTTTCTTAACACTAACTTTGGTTAAAATCTAGCCTCAGGGCCTCCCTGGTGGTGTAAGGGGTTAAGCACAGCACTGTGAAGCTATCTGCAGCCTCTGCAGCATGATCTCGATAGCCAGCCTGTCAGGGAGCTACCCACATGGCGTAGCAGACCTCTCCTGGTTCACCCGCCTCTCCCCTCAGCAGTGTATTTCAGTAGATCTGCCTGTTCTGCTCCCTACTCTGTCTCTGGTGAATCCTATCACCCCCTGCACCTCTGACATTTACCCTAGTTCTTGTATGCATAAATTAATAAATCTTAAAAAAAAAATCCAGCCTAAGACTTTAATGATTTTTTGTGGGACTCATTTAGTAAAGACAAATGTGTTATATTCAATCTTTAAAGTAGAGGAAGGTTGAAGTTGGGGTATATCTTCCACTGGTGGAGAGCATGAATAGGCCATCAACAAATTTTATCCAAACCTAAACAGAATAAGACCTTTCCCTATTCTTTTTGTAGGATATTGAACATTTTTAGAATTCCATTTTGAATAATTTATAGTACTTCTGAATGTATTTTTCTAGTGGTTGCTCTATGTATCATGTCACCTATCTATAATAGTGTACTCTATCAACCTTTTACCAATTCAAGTGAAGGATAGAGAAACTTTACCTCCCCTTAAGTCCTTTTACTATTTCCCCTTTTAAATATAATGGTCTTAAATATTTCCTCTACATATCTTGAATTGATAAAAGTCCTTATTTCCCAGGAGGTCACATTGACACCATCACACTAGGGAGGGGATCCTCAAGTCTCAAGCTATAAGCAAGAGGTTTAAATGTGAAAATATGAGTATTTTGAAATGCCCTCATCTACATTGTGTGCTGGACTACTACCATTATCTCTCTCTAGTTTCCCTTTTATTCAAATCTTTGTCATTGATGAGTCTGAGTTTCTAGATTTATCAGAGGAATAAAGAAAGTTCTCTTCAGGTTGAACACTTTTCACAATGCAAGTACCATTTTGAAACAGTACCTGTGGTGTTGCCATGAGGTCATACTGTCAATTATCATTCATTTGGAATTTATGATAATGTATATCCGGCTAGTTTGACATTAAACTTTGATATGCCTTTGGTAAAGCAAGTTATGCCAAAAAATGGTGTAAATAAGATTTCAGGTAGGAACATTTATCTATTTAAGACAACAAATTAAAAACTTGGGTAGTTCTACATCAAACCTATCAATAGGTTGAGATAAATGCTTCTTTGGCAGATTATCTTGTATATTAAGAACAGACCGTTTTTAATGCTTACACTGAAGTTGAGCTTTTAGTAGCAGTTGGGTTAGTTAGAATCCAGTTACTATCAAATTAGAAAATAAACTATATTTCTTTTTAACTAGTGGTTGCTCAGTTACTCTGTTTTCTCCAGTATGAAGCAAGCATTCATTGAGGATTTGGGGTGGGAAGAGTTCCAGATGTGTTAGCCAATACAACAGTCTATGTCACTCTTTTAACTGATGGATCTCTAGAAGACCCTCAGAGCTCTGAAGTTAACAAATAAAGCAACACAGATACACAGACATGCACACACATACATACACACACACTACTTGTAGAGAATGGATTGGAAGACATGGGAGTGTTTCTAACACAAGAGGACTTTCTATGACCTTTTAGTGTAGATAGCTTCTTCTGAAATATTGTAGTCTTCTTTGAAGCTGTTCCCAGCAGATGAATGTGCATTTCTGTTAGTTACTGTCCACTTGTGTCCCACTGATAGTGCCAAATTGAGGCTTGGAAAAATAGCTCAAATTATGTCCTATTCAGTAATGAATTTGAAATTAGATTCTTGGTGCAAATGAATCATGATGTTGTTCATTTTCAAAACAGAACATTTTTTCCCATTTTGAAGATGATGGGTTGAAGATGGCACACAGTATGGCCCTTTGAGTAGTCATCATTCATAGGATGGTGAATGTTTATGATGTTGTTTGAAATTATTATTTCCCTTTTTCAGGACTAGGTTTGCATGATTAGTGCCTTTATATAACCAGGTTGGTCTAGACAGGTCTTTGGCAGTTTTGTTCAAGTCCACCTGTCCTGGGTTAGATGACACAGAGATGAATGACAAAGCCAGGTCTCCTGGTAATCCCTTGTTAGTTATAGAACTATTGTGTTTTTTTTTTAAAGATTTATACAAGAACTGGGGTACAGGCCAGAGGTGTGGGGGGTGAGAGAATTCACCAGAGACAGAGTGGGGAACAGAACAGGTGGATTGACTGAAATACACTGCTGAGGGGAGCAGCAGGCAAGTCAGGAGAGGTCTGCTGCACCATGTGGGTCACCAACCTGGCCGGGGATCGAAATCGTACTGCAGTGGCTACAGATAGCTCCATAGTGTTGTGTTTTAACTACTTGAACCACAAGGGAGGCACCAGTTATAGAACTATTTGAACTATTGTTCTTTTCTTAAATTATAATTCTCTATGGTACTATGGTAAGAAATACTCTCTTAACTGGTTATTCTATAATATGAGCCTAAAGCTTAAAAATTCAAGTCTCAGATATATAAGCTTTTGAGTATGACAGACTGAAATCATGCTATCTGGCTTTGGGCAATATAGAAAAACAATTTAAAGAAAAAAAAAACCCCAGACAAGAAAGACACCACACCCTCTTTTGTTTCTTGACTCATGGGCACATGGGCACAATCACATTGAAAATTGAAGAGGATTCCAAATTTTTGCAATTAACATTTTGGATGAATTTGGCATTATTTACAGAATGATGTTTCTGGGAGAGGTTTCAACAAGGTGCTTTTTCCTTCTGAAACAGAGAAAGCTAGTTTGGTTTTGGAAAGAATGTAATTTAACACTTAATTTGCTTTGCATTTTCTGCTATGGACCTGTACATTGAATGTTGTTTTTGTTCTTTTTTTTTTTTTAAAGATTTATTTTATTTATTTTTACAAGAACTGGGGTACAGGCCAGATGCGCTGGAGGGTGATGGGATTCACCAGAGACAGAACGGGGAACAGAACAGGCAGACTGACGAAATACACTGCTGAGGAGAGCAGTGGGAGAGACAGGAGAGGTCTGCTGTGCCATGTGGGACCCTCCCCGGCTGGCCAGGATCGAACCGGCGCTGCAGAGGCTGCAGACAGCTTCCCAGAGCGGTGCTCAACCACCTGCGCCACCAAGGGAGGCCCTGTTGTTTTTGTTTTTAAGAATGGAAATAGTTCCCTAACTTCTTCGGCAAGATCTAAGATAAAAGCCAGCTTTTTTTTTTTAAAGATTTATTTATGCATACAAGAACTAGGGTACAAGCCAGAGGTGTGGGGGGTGAGAGGATTCACCAGAAACAGAGTGGGGAGCAGAACAGGCAGACTGACTGACATACACTGCTGAGCGGAGCAGTGGGTAAGTCAGGAAAGGTCTGCTGTGCTATGTGGATTATTGCCTTGGCTGGGCATGGAACTTTTGCTGCAGTGGCTGAGGATAGCTTCATAGTGCTGTGACTTAACCTCTTGCGCCACCAGGGAGGCCCAAAAGTCAACTTTCTAAGAGAACTTTATGCACAACTTGAAAATATCAGTATTAGGTTATCTTCGTAAAGCTCAGTTCCATAATTTATTTTGTGCTGTGTGATACATAATTAAAAAATATCCAGGATTCCTTTTGACCTAAGTAGCAAGCCATAATAAAATGCTTTATTGTAATATCTTGAAAGAAAACTTTCTAAATGAAAAAGTTTCACTGGCTCAATAAAATATTTTATTATCTAAAGAAATCTGGAAGGGCATGTTAATTTAGATACTGAGAAAAATGCGAACATGAGTATATCCCTAAGGATAGTTCAGGTTAGAGTAATGAAGAAGTTAAAGAAGAATAAAGAAATAAGTGGGCTCATGAAAAAAATATTATGACTTCTGCAACATTTTCCTGTCAGTATTTATTTTATAATGACAAAGTTTAAAAAAAATAATAAATAAAAACTATCAGACACACACAAAGTGTCCACAGAAATTCTCCTTTTCTTCGGAAGTTTTTACGATGCATATTATCATTAGCAATTTTAAAATTTCACTGAAATGGTCAAATGAGATAAATAATTCTGAGATGTTCTCCCAGTGATTAAGATTGGAGTGGTAGGTTTTGGACATAATACTCACTGAGTCTACTGAGCTTTCTGGGCAGACTCACCTTGCCCACTGCTTTGATGACACCCATAGCAACTGTCTGTCTCATGTCATGGACAGCAAAATGACCCCAAGGAGCAGAGTCAGAGACCTCTCAACACACGTGGGCTTTCTAGGAACCATATCCACTATGGCAGCAGCACCAGATTTCAAGAATTTGGGGCCACCTTCCAGCTTTTTCCCAGGAAGATGATCAATCTTCTTCAGCAAACTTGTGGGCAACGTGAGCTGCTATTGCAATCCAGCACAGATGCACATCCAGCAATGATTTGGCCCCCTTTATTTTGGCTAGAGATGTGCAAATCATATTTCACTTGGTCAGATGTCTTTTCATTTTCATGCAAGTCTCCAGACGTGGTAAGCAAGCGGGAGACTGGCCCAGTCTTGGAGAAGACCAGGGCAAGGGAAAGCCTCCTTAGCACTTCACAGGCTGTGAGGCATGGACATCGGTGCTTGACTACCTAATTTCCATTTCTTCCTTGTTATGGACTAATGTTTGTGTTCCCCTAAAGCTAATATGCTGAAATCTTAACTCCCAAGTGTGAGGTTGTCTTTAGGAGATAATTACAAGAGATCATGAGGATGGTGCTGGAAATAGTGCTCTTATAAGAACCGACAGGGGAGTTTCCTTCCTCCTCGCACCTTCTCTCTCCTTACCCATGTCTTCCCCACTTTTTCCTCTCTCGCATTACTCTTCAATGTTTGAGAATATAACAAGAAGACTGTTGTCTGTAAATTAGGAAGAGGGCCTTAACCAAAATCCCAACTATGCTTGCACTCTGACCTCAAATTTTTACTCTTTAGAACTGTCAGAAATAAATGATTATTGTTTAAGTCACACAGTCTATGTTTTTATGTTAATGCAGCTTGAACTAAGGCTTTTTTCTATTTTTCCAATTTTCTGAGTTTGATCCACCTTCAGGAATTGCCATTGTATGTAGTTCCTGTCTCACAGCTTCCCTCCAAGTCTTAGAATTTTAAGCATTTGTTAAAGATGTCTCTTGTTATGTTAATGAAGTCAACTTTTGGGAGACACTTGATGGTGGGGCTGCTTACCAGGGAAACCAACTTGAATAGAGGGTTGGAACTTCCAGTCCCACCCCTTGACTTCTGCAGTGGAGAGGGGTTGGAGGTTCAGTTCAGTTTCCATGATTTAGTCAATTATGCCTGTGTATTGAAACCCTATCCCCCTTGTAGCAGCAGGAAGACCCACAGAAGGATTTCTATGATCCAGGCAGATGGGTAAAGGCGGGGGAGAGGGGGAAGGGGCCTGGAGGCTTACAGGCCTCCTAGCCCCGCCCCCTCCTCACTCTTTCTGGGCTCTCTGGCATTCTCTCATGCTGCTCTGCTGGCTCCTTCTCCTACTGCTACTCTTTCTGCTGGCATCCCCATGACGCCGCCCTTATAAGCTGTGTCTCAACCCAGGTGTACCGATCTACGCATGCCCACACCCAGCTCCAGGTGCCCACCATCAGGCATGCATTCAGGACCACAAGGATCCATCATCATCAACGCTAATGGTGGGAGGGTAGAAAAGCCTGATAATTACTTACCCTACACCCCCAAAGGAGGTACTTCATAGAGCTCCCAGGCTGTGACCATGAAGGTTTGGGGCAAATGACACTCCTGTGGAGGGCATGGAAGCTTTGGCCTTTCTCCCTATACCATTTTCTACACACTTCTTCCATCTGGCTGTTTGTGAATAATATCCTTTGTAGAAATCAGTAATCTAGCGAGTCAATCGGTTTCCTGAGTTCTGCTCTCTATTCTGGCAAATTAATTAAACCCGAGAAGGGTGTCCTATGACCCTTAGATTTATAATCAGTCAGTTAGAAGCATGGAGGAACAGAAGCACAGGTGATGATCTGGGTTTGTGATGAGTGCCTAAAGTTTGAGATGAGGTTCATGGGAACTTCCAGTTTGTAGCCGGTTGGTCAGAGTCTAAATGGCTTGCAGCAGGCATCTGAAGTGGAGGGTTGTAGGGTAAAGAAAAATGTCAGGCTTTTCTGCCCTCCCACCATCAGGATAGATGATGGATCCTTGTGGTCCTGAATGCATGCCTGATGGCGGACACCTGGAATAGGGTGTGGGCATAGGTAGATGGGATTCACCTGGGCTAAGACTGTGCTTTTTTTTAAGGGCAGCGTCACGGGGACGCCAATAGAAGCCAAGAAGCCGAGCAGAAGCCGAGAAAAGGCCGGAGAGCTCATAGAGTGAAGACCTGCTGGAGACGCTGGGAGGCCTGCCAGCCTCCCAGCTCCCCCAGCACCCCTGCCTGCTGTGTACTGGGTAAATCCCAATAAAAGACCTGCAAAAGCCACTAAGGACTCTGACGACTCCTTTACCCAGTCTGCATGGGATCAGAAACCTGCACTGTGTCCATTCCTGACCTTACAAGGATGCTCTTGGGAAATAAGCACTTGACTTGTGGAATCTGATGCTATCTCACGTAAGCTAGTGTCAGAATTAATGTGGGGGTGTGTGGAAGTCTGAGCACCCACGCCCTCATTGAAAGTGGTCTCAGGGAAACCAAGTATACAGTTCCATTCAACAAAATGAAAAATGATTCCTAATTTCACTTGTGTTTTTTATAGAACATTAATGGAGATCTGTGCTGCAACTCAAAGCCTAGCTCTTCTTGAGTTCTTTGTCTTTTCTCCTCTAATTCTCTCAAATTTGCAACTGAGAGCTCGAAAAAGGGATTAAGAGAACTTGTGTTCGTCTACATCTTCTGTAATACATTCATCATATCTTTCCTTAATGCACCCTGGACTATCTTTTTTGTTCTACTTTCTTCCAGATCTGACCACACTGCCTTTTTACAGTCATTGCTGAGATTTTGCCACTCTTAGATGATTGCAAGACCCAATTACTGCATTTCTCTGGACAGTCTTTCTGGGGGGAAATGCAAAAAACCCTTTGCAAATTCTATCTCACTCTGATTGCATTTTTGTTGTAATTAGATGAATCAGATTATCTTCTTATATTTAATTTTCCATTTATGGAAAGTTTATGGGTCAAACTGTTTATCTTTTTGGAGTATTCACTTAAAGAAATCCCCCCACTAATTTTCAAAAGTCAAAATACCACATTTTAAAGAAATTAAATACATTTACTGCATTTGTGGAATTCATTTTCATTCAAATGGCTGACCTTGTTTTTCTTTTGTTGTTGCTTTGGAGAAGTTTATGGTTTTTCATGTGATCATCTCCTTGAAATTCATCTGCTTCATTCCCCCTGTAGTGGAGCAGCTCTTTCAGGTTCAGCAGTGAACCCAAATCAAATACTAATCTCCACCTTTTCAGTGAGTATATGAAATACAAAAGCACAAAAACAGGTGCATGCAGAAGAGACAGGTATGCATACTTGTGCTGTAAAGTTGTAATGTGAAACTAATATTCTCTTCTACTTGTGCATTTACTCCAATTCCTTCATCAATGCACTCCTGTTGAGGGTAAACCTGAAAGTATCATATTATAGAAAGAAACAACACAAATTACCAGGGGAAAAAAATTAAGCCACAGTTTCTCAACTACTCAAGTTGGGAAATTGACTAGTGTCTTTATTAGAGTTAAAGGGTGCATATACTCTAAAATTCAAAGAGTTCTTTCAATGGAAAAAGTCCAATAATTCTAAAATACACCTAACTACAGTCCTGCCATCTAATCTGCTTTCCTTTATTGGCTAGGGTTAGTTTTAAACAGAAAAAGGAAGGATAGGACTCATGGGTCATTCACCTGCTTCCTATAATAGTTTAAATGCTGAGGTGTCCTTTAACTTTGGATAGTCATTGGAGCCTAAGCTGAGGAATTTTTTTTTAATTCTGGTCCAATGCAAATATTTATCTATTGAGAAATATATAATACATTAGAAACGTAAACCCACCATCTGCTTGAGCCAACACCCACCTGTAAGGAGACGGATACAGGCTGGTATCCTGTTCCTCCAGCTCCTTAGTAAGGCAGCTGCCACTATGGAGACTGGTTTGTTTGAGCTGCCCCATACTAAGATTGACTGATAAAATTACAGAAGGGTGTGTACATTTGTTGCAACCCATAAAGATTACTTTCAGGTTCTCTTAGAGAAATCCTTTTACAGCATGGAGTCAAGAGCAGACTGAAAACACCAACAGCTTTGGATATATTGGTGAATTTGTGAATTATTTGCAATAAAGATTAGTGCATGGAATGATATAAGTGAGAAATCAGCTGCAAAGATTTTCAAAGATTTATTTAATTATGCTTACAAGGTCTGGGGTACAGGCCAGCGATGGGTGAGGGGAGGCACTGAGAGGATTCACCAGAGACAGAGTGGGGAGCAAAATAGGCAGACTGACTGAAATACAGTGCTGAGGGGAGCAGTAGGCAAGACAGGAGAGATCTGCTGTGCCATGTGGGTTTGCTCCCTGGCTGGGGATCAAACGGGCAGATTGACCAAAATATACTGCTGAGGGGAGAGGCGGGAAAGTCAGGAGAGGTCTGCTGCACCATGTTGATATCTCCCTGGCCAGGGATTGAATTTGCTGCAGAGGCTGCAGAGAGCTTCATAGGTTGTGTCTTAACCCCTTCTGCCACCAGGGAGGCCCTCTCACTGTTTTTTAAAGAAACCCTCCAAGTGACAGACATTTTGGGGTGATCCAATCATGTAGTGTTTCTCTGAAGGGTTTACCTGAGATAGCCCTTTGGGGAAGCCTCTAATACAGAAAGAAAACATAAAGGTAAATAGGAATTATAGTTGAGAGTCAACATTTTGCACACAAAAAAATTATACAAAGGTTTTCCCATGATGTTAACATGCCTTAACCAAGAAGCATGATCGTTTAAGTTCCCTGGGTAATTTAGACAAGTTATTTGTCAAATCGAGCTCTGAAAGTAATCAAGCTAAACCCACTCTATGGGGGTATATTGCTTTACTCTGCAATATTTCTTAGGAAACCAAAGAACTATATGAGAAGTGGAAATAAAATCTGTAGGTGCCCTTTAGAGTTAATAAAGTCAGAAGAGTGCGACTTTGTATGATACAAGATCCAGATTTTAGGAAGATACAATGTAACAGTGGTTTTTAAAGGGACAGTTTAAAGTCCTCTTTATTTGTGTCTCAAGTCTCCAAAGCTTTGCTCTCTCCAGCTTGCCATTGTTACACGCAGATACACAGGTGGAGGCATTAACCACAAACGTCTGAGAGCAGAAGTTGCTGAAGGAAGGACTTGTGCAGAGCCGGCTCTGCAGGGAAGGGCGCCAGGTAGTGCATGACGGCCGCCATGAGGGCAAAGTGTAACCCCAGGAGCGTCTTTTAGAAACTGGAAAGCACACCCACAGGTAAATTGGCTTCTTTAAACTTTTCATGTTTGTACAGAGGATAGCGCTGTAATTGAAGAATTCTACATCATTTAGGTTTGTGATTTTAAAGGATGAGGAATGTTCTGGTTATTGCAATTATGTTATCCTGCCCCTCCTATCCAGGCCCATAAGATTCTCAGGCTGTGCCTCCTGTTACAGTGAGTCACCAAATTTGATAGAGCTTATCTTTTGGTTTGCTGGGGGTGGAGGCTCAAAGCTGGGAATGGCGCGCCTGCCTACATTATTTTTTCTATAAACTACAAATTAATGTGAATTCCCCTTTTATAAGGACATACTCGAAATATTTTCAGGTGTTGTACAATGTCAGGTTGGATTAAGTCAAGTTTTCCACAACATACAAATACAAGGCAGAGCAGGTGCACGGTGATAACTTGATTCTGGAGGCAAACCTTGCTGGAGTTGAGTACCCCCACTGTAGGGACAGAAACAGGGCACTGAGCAGGTTTTCTGATCCAGCATACATGGTAAAGGAGGAGTCAGAATCCTCAGTGGCTTTTGAAGGTCTTTTATTTAGGTTTACAGGGCACGTGGCAGGCAGGGGTGCTGGGGGGCCGGTAGGCTGGCAGGCCTCCCAGCCCCCAGCAAATCCTCCCTCTATCTGGGCTCTCTCTTGCGTTCTCTCTGCTTCTCTTCTTCTCTTAGCTTCTGCTCGTTCTTGGCTTATGCTGGCATCCCCGCAATGCCGCCCTTATAAACTCAGGCTCTCAGTCCAGGTGTACTCACTTCATGTGCCGCCATCAGGCATGCGTTCTGGAACACAGGGTTCCCTCATCTATCCTAATGGTGGGAGGGCAGAAAAGCCTGATCCTTTTTTTTTTTTTTTTTGGTGGTGGTGGTACCCTCGCCAGTGGCCGGGGAACGAACCAGCGCTGCAGAGGCTGTGGGCAGCCTCGCAGCCCAGCACTCAACCGCTGTGCCACCAGGAGAGTCCCAAAAGCCTGATACTTTTACCTTACCCTACACCCAGCAAACTAGCTGTGTGGCGTCTTCTTTTAAATCTAAGTAATTGGACATATTCAGGTCCCAGCTAACTCCTTCTAACTGTAAAATGTAAAGCTAACTGCAAAATGAGGATAATAGTATTTAACATTTGTGGTAAGGTGTTTGTGGGGATTACTGCATGCCAGGGCCTCAACCCAGTGCCTAGAACATAGGAAGGGTGCAATACATGTTTAATAATAACTGAAAATATGAAATTATGTCATCAGGTCTTTCTTCTCGGTATAACTTTTGTTTTCAATTAAATCAATTATAGCTTTTGTTTTCAATTAACAATTCAATCAATTGTTTTCAATTAACTAAAAGCATTGGTTTTAGTTATCTCATAAACCTGACTGAATCATTTGAAGCTCTTTAGGTATTGAAATAACATTTAAATGGACAGAAATTGTTGGGAGGGTGGAAGTAGAAACTGACAAACTAAGATTTTTCCTTGAATGGTGCTTTTTTTGTGTTGGGAGGATTTGTCTCCTTACCCATCATGTGAGTTGCAAATTGGGGAAGGGAAGGATGTAGGGTAAATGGAAGTGATCATGGTTTTTCCACCCTCCTGCCATTAACATCAATAATTGACACCTGTGGTCTTATACGGGTGCCTGATGGGGGCACCTGGAGTAAGGTGGGGGCATGGGTGACAGGCACACCTGAGCCAGAGACTGAGCATATAAGGGTGGTGACACAGCCACGGCAGTGGAGGACCGGAGGGGGCAGAGGACTGTGGGGCAGAGTGTAGTAGAGGTCAGCGGAGAGACCAGGAGAAATTTCGAATGCTAGAGACAAGAAAGAGTGTAGATTCCCCTGGGGCTAGCAGACCTCTTGGCTGGCTGGCCTCCCTACCTTCCCTGCACCTGGTTGCCTCATGACAAATGGTGTAGAAAGATCATTAAAAGTCTGAAAAATCCACTGTGGGCCCCAGTCCCAGGACTACTCCTTTACCTCTCTGCCTGGGTCCATAGAGACCTTGTAGTGCCTTGCTGGCACTGCAGGGGAGAACCATCTGCACTGGTTTGCTAGGTTGTCATAGCAAAGTAGCACACACAGCGGGGTGTAAATAACAGACAATGATTATCTCACAGTTATGGAGACTAGAAGTCTGAGGTGGAGGTGCTGGTAAGACTGGTTCCTCCTGAGAGCTACAAAGAATCTCTTCCATGCCACTTACGTAGCTCTGGTGGTTTATTGGCAAACTGCTGTGTCCATAGCATCTGCTGTATGGCCCAAATCTCCAAATCTCAGCCTTCATCTTCACATGCTATTTTGTCTGAGTGCATGTCTCTGTGCACTCAGGGGACACAAATGTCCCCTTTGGATAAGGACATGAGTCTCACTGGATTTAGAGACCCTCCTTACTCTAGTACGACCTCATCTAGAGTAATGAACTATATTCTTCAAAGATTTTTTTGGCAAATAAGGTTACTTTTTGTACTGGGGGTTTAGGATTTCTACCCATGAATTTTAGGGGAATACGATTTGACTTACAATAACATCCTACCCTGGAGAAAAAGTATAATATACTTCCAGAAATGGCAATAGTCAATGCTTGGCAAAAAATCTACTTGTATGACTACAAAGGTGTGGACAGTAGATTTATTCCATCTTTTATGAAACTGTTCATAAAATGATATTCATAGTTAATCATTGCAAACACCATACGAGTTACACATTCAATAGCATCCTGTTGTGGATACTGACCCAGAATTCACGTAATTTATTTTGTGTAGGGGGTGTGAGTGTGTGAGAGAAAGAGAAAATATAATGCATGGGGAGGGGGAGAGCCTATATTTACAAAATACTAATGATGACATAAACCAATGGTACTTAAAAAAAATAGGCTCCTTGGGCCTCCCTGTTGGCAAGGGGTTAGGCATTGCACTATGAAGCTATCCGCAGCCTCTGTAGCATGAGTTCAATCCTTGGCCGGCCCGGGAGCAACCTACAAGGTGAAGCAGACCTCTCCTGTCTTGCCCGCTGCTCCCCTCAGCAGTGTATTTCAGTAGATCTGCCTGTTCTGTTCCCCACTCTGTCTCTGGTGAATCCTCTCACCCGCCCCCCCCCCCCATCTCTGTCCTGTACCCCAGCTCTTGTGTGCATAAATAAATCTTTAAAAAAATTACTTCTCTAAAAAAAAGAAAATAGGCTCCTTAATGTTTGCAAATAGGATATATGGATACCCTATCCATAACGGTGGAATACATTCTGTATCAATATTCACAATTGCTGCATCTTATGGAAGCCTCAACGCCCTGTTGGAAGTTTTGGCCATTTCTCTGCTACTCCCAAGTCATCCATCCTCCTTATTAGTAAGAAGTTATTTCCCATCAGTGATAAATACTGAAACTACCTCACTCTTACCTAGTTCATCTTTGTGTCCACAATATCTGGTAGAGAGTAGGATTGTTTGAATAACTAGGAAAGAGTAAATGCTATACTTTGCTTGAGCTTTCGAACTCATGAATTGACAGATTGATGTGAAACATAAAAGTAATGTTGCTATTTTAGGTAGTAAATAAAAGGAGGGAGAATAGAGGAGGAGCATCTGCTGCAATAATTAAAATCTGTGGTTCCAGTATTTGTAAATAAAAGGCCTGTCACCCAGCTTAATGTGAATTTCACAGAAAAAAAAATATTTAGTATAAATTTGTTACAAATATTGCATAGGATGTGCTTATACTGAGAACAATGTTGTTTTTCTCTAAATAAAATTGGACATCTTACGCTTTCCTGACAACCTATTCTAATCTGTTTTTGAGATTTTTTTGACACACGTCTTTGAAACACAAACGAAAGTTCTCATAGCTCATATATGAAAATTTTTACATGTACAGAATTTGCATGCTATTTCAGATAGTTGATATTAATAATTTAATTCATAACATTGGTTGTGTTAGAGAAGGAATAAGTATATTTCTGGAGGTTATAAAAGTAATAGAAGTGAAGTTATATATGCATGTATATTCTAAGTGTAGTCCTACAATTCAAAGCTAGGAAGTGTTTGATCCAAACCACTAATTTTATGAACAAATTAGGTAGAAATATCAACTAGGATATAATGTCAATTGTCAAAGTATGGCAGAGAAAGATGTTAAATTGGTGACAAGGGTACATGACTAATGTAAATTATTAACTAATTGCATGTATATAAGTGTTAGTATATGTATAATTATAGGCACAAGTAAATTATATATAATAAACTATACTTATGCTTTTTAAAATATGATGGCTCATTTTGTTTAAATAATTTATTAAGTAATATTTTATACAGATCAAAGAAAAATAAGTGAATTATCTATTTTGTTTATTCTTAAAACAACAACTAAATTATCAGCTGATCTAGTCTCGGTTTACTAAAATGATCACTGATATTTTCTGTCTCTGATGCACTATTTATGTAACAGTGGAATCAGCTGCATTATTTTAATAAGTTCAGTAGTTAAGCCAGAAAATGCACTGCACTTTGACTCAGGGCATTAGTTAAAATCAACAGATTTTAATCTAAAATATAAAAATAAAAATAAACTCCTTAACTCTTGAAAGCTAACCAAAAAACTGAAGCACCCTAAGGGGGAGCAGGTGGGCGTGACATAAAGACAAATTGGGGAGATAGCACAGTGGACATGGTGGTAGATGTGGGTGCTTTGGTAAGTGGGTGCACTATGGTGACTGCATCTGTTAGGGGAGATCCTCTATTTTGCAAGGTACTAACAGTGATATAAACTAATGGTTATTTAAAAAAAAATAGGCTCTTTAATATATTCTTTGCAAATAGGATGCTTGGGTATCTATTACTGATGATCATGCAACCTATTTCTATCCAAACAGATCAGTTTATTAAAAGTCTATTAAGATGAAAAGACTAATGATCAAATAAAACCTGTAGGGACTCTTTCTTTCTCTGACTCATGAAACATAGGAATTAATCAGCTATTTATTTTTTTAAAGTTTTTTTTTTTTTTTTTTGTGGGACCCTCACCGGTGGCCGGGGATCTAACTGGCGCTGCATAGGCTGTGGGCATCTTCGCAGCCTGGAGCTCAACCGCTGCGCCAGCAGGGGAGGCCCCCTGGGTTTTTTTTTTTTTTTTAAGATTATTTATGCATACAAGAACTGGGTTACAGGCCAGAGATGTGGGGGGGTGAGAGGATTCACCAGAGACAGAGTGGGGAACAGAACATGCAAACTGACCAAAATGCACTGCTAAGGGGAGCAGCGGGCAAGTCAGAAGAGGTCTGCTACGCCATGTGGGTTGCTCCCTGGCCAGCTGGGGATCGAACTCATGCTGCAGAGGCTGCGAATTGCCTCATGGTGTGGTGCTTAACCCTTTGTGCCACCAGGGGAGCCCTTAATCAGCTATTTATAACATAAGCATTACATATTTGTCTTCTGTAAAAGTGTACTTTTTAACTCAAAGATAATTCCAATTTGATAAGTGCAATCAAATATTGTGTGTTCGAAGAATTTCTGTCCTCCCGAAAAATTCTCTCCGGAGAATTACTCCCAGATGATTGTGGTTTTCCATTAGCAGGCATTTTTTGCTGTTATTTAAAGCAATGGAAGAAATGGCGCTGTTACTCCAAATGCTTTGTGGGGAGAATTGTATTGGTGCTTGGATGTTTGGTAATTTTGGAATGGATATAATCCTCTCCTGCTAGATAACTGGAGAAAATTTTCAGTCTTCCTGAGGTCATACGTTTTACTTAAAAACATTTAAGGTATTAAATATTCACTCATAGTTAAGGAAAATGTGAAGTTAGATTTTTTTTTAAAGATTTATTTATTAATGCATAAAAGAGCTGGGGCACAGGCCAGGTGTGTGTGTGGGGTGAGAGGATTCACCAGAGACAGAGTGGGGAACAGAACAGGCGGACCCACTGAAATGCACTGCTGAGGGGAGCAGCGAGCGAGACTGGAGAGATCTGCTGTGCCATGTGGGTCACCTCCCTGGCGGGGGCTTGAACTTGTGCTGCAGTGGCTGCAGACAGCTTCATAGTGCTGCATCTCAACCCCTTGCGCCACCAAGGAGGCTCCAAAGTTAGATTTTTTTTTAAAGCTATATTTTGATTTATTGTAGTGTTTAAATGTCTTAATTTGAAGGAAGAAAAGAAGAAAATGGCTAACTCCATTTTTTTAAAGGTTTATTTTATTTATGCATACAAAACTGGGATGTAGGGGGAAGGTAAGAGAATTCACCAGAGGGATGAGGGGGAGGGTAAGAGAATTCACCAGAGACAGAGGGGGAAGCAGAACAGGCAGATCTACTGAAATGCATTGCTGAGGGGAGCAGTGGGCAAGACAGGAGAGGTCTGCTGTGCCATGTGGGTTAGCTCCCTGGCTGGAGATGGATCTCATGCCACAGTGGCTGGTGATAGCGTGATAGTGCTGTGACTTTAACCCCTGTGCCACCACTGAGATGCATCCATTTGTTTCGGCACACGCAAGTAGTTTATTTCTGAACCACACTAGCGGGTTCAGTATATGTGAGGGAGGAAAATTAACAATAGCTTACCTGATGGAGTTACTGACCAATAATGAAATATAGATAACCAATGCAGCCATCTCTTATTTAGGTTCATGACTCTCAGTTCATGACAAGCCTTATTTACAATGACAGAAATCAAACTACTACATTGTCACACTCAAGTTTTGACATTTATTGAAATATCTTTTTGCCAGCACATTAAAAATCTAAATGGTAATGCTACAAAATCCATATACTTTCAGTTAGTATTAATCAGTTAATATTTTCTTCATGATATTTTACCTTTTGGAGGCCATTCCTTATAATTCTGATTGAATAAGTTTTAATGCTTTCTTCATGTTTTCTATCACTGAAATAAAAGTAAATATATTATTCAATTACAAAATGAAAATAACACATGTTATAATCTATTAATCCCAAATCAAAATTGGTCTGTTTAAATTAAATTAATAGCTATGAGAACATGGAAATTTACCTGAAACATTAAAGAATTTCATTCTAAACATATAAATTTAAATAATAGACCATTTTGAGCTGGTTGATCAGCTTAATGCTAAGCAAAGTTGTCATGAAGGTTTTGAGGGAATGTATTATATGTATTAATTGATCATTTTGTACCTGACAGTTATTTTATTAAATATAGTGGTAGTGAATGTTGTAAAGATTGTTATTAGAGGGAATCATATGTGATCTTTGAGACCAGAAGAATGGATTTACTCCTTTATAGTTCAATTTTAATGTGCACTAGATTCTTTTTTTTTTTAAAGATTTATTTATTTATGCATACAAGAGCTGGGGCACAGTCCAGAGATGCGGAGGGTGAGAGGATTCACCAGAGACAGAGTGGGGAACAGAACAGGCAGACTGACTGAAATACACTGCTGAGGGGAGCAGTGGATAAGACAGGAGAGATCTGCTTCGCCATGTGGGTTGCTCCCTGGTTGGCCGGGGATCGAACTCATGCTGTAGAGGCTTCAGATTGCTTTACAGTGTGGTGCTTAACCCCTTGAGCCACCAGGGAGGCCCTGCACTAGATTCTTTTCAGTGGTCTCAAAATTTAGTCAGCACAAGAACCATAGACATTCCTGTTAAAACAAATTCTGAGATGCCCCAGAAATTCTGATTTTGGTGAGAACAAAGAGTTTGCTCATCCAATGCTACCACCATCAGGCTCACTGATGCTTATTTGCAAATAGCACTGTTTTGGGGAGCCCGGATGTGGGGTTTCATTGATTTTTTTTTTAATAGAGCCATGTTTTTTATTTATTTTATTTGTTTGTTTGTTTTTGTTTATACATGCACTGGGTACAGTCAGAAGTGCGGGAGGGTGAGAGAATTCACCAGAGCCAGAGCGGGGAGCAGAGCAGGCAGAAGGACCGAAGTACACTGCTGAGGGGAGCAGCGGGCGGCAGGAGAGGTCTGCGCGCCATGTGGGACCCTCCTCCGGTGGCCGGGGAGCAGCCGGGGATTGAACCGGCGCCGCAGAGGCCGCGGGCAGCTTCGCAACCCAGCGCTCAACCGCTGCGCCACCGGGGAGGCCCAGTTTCATTGATTTTTGAACAGTCAAGTGTCAGTACCACTGTTCAAGATAATTTGTGAATACTTACATACTGGTAAATCCTGAGGCTCATATGTATATAATCTATTAGAGTATCTTCCAGTAATATCAGCTCTCACTGTTAAAGAAGGATCTGTCAAGAAAAAATAAGTTATTGATATATTACTTAATATGTTCTTAAAATCATGCTGCATTACTTTAAAATAAATGTTAAGTAAATTTATAGGCAAGTCAGTTTTCATACATGTGAGTTTATTATAGACTAATCTAAACTCATTTTAATGTGTCATGACTGTCAACACTGTGATATTGATTTAATAGAATGAGTTAATTTTTTGAATGTATTTAAAATTTATAAATTATAGATACAGTGAATTGTGGTTGTAGAACTAATGATTGTTACTGATCAGGTCAGTAATGACTTTGCTTTAAAAAGTATAGAATTTGAAAAAGTATAGAATTAGCACTTCAAAAATCTTATTGATTGTATTGATTTATAACAGATTTCAGGTATAAATTTTATGATTATAAATTGATATCTGCATATACTATATTATGCTCATTATGAAAATCTCATTTAAAACAATCAGCATTAAAAAATAAGGCAAAAAAGCTAATAATTCTAGTAATTTTGTTGACCTGATGAAATGAGATTACATACATACCCACAAACATGATTCTAGGTACATATTGTCCATCAGGTGATAAATTCTTATCAGTGGTCTCATGCTAGCAGAAGAAAATAATGAATCTTACTAGATTGGATTATTTTTTATTTTGGATTGTCTTTGACAATTCAAAAAGTAAGTTAAGTGAACAAGGTTTTTTGTAAATTGCTTATTTTTGCTTTTTACAGTTGATATAACATTCCATTATCTACCAACACTTTAGATAGAAAAAAGTTTTAAATTTTCTATTGAGTTGTGTTAGAAACATTGTAAAGTTCTCATACCACGAGATTCAGCATGATGAAATTATTCTCAGCCATTTCTTGTATTTCTTTATTTTCTGCAAATGCTTTTTTTAGTTCTATGGGAGAAAACATAACACCAGTTAGTTTTAGGAATAAGGGTACCTTTACTATAACATAGCAAAATAAACTTAACATTTTGTACTTGTTTGCATATATAACTTGTGAATAAATAGTTCACTGGCACATTGTCAATTTGTCCCTCAATGGGAGACATCCAGCGATAATCACATTAATGAAACCACCACTTTTATAATTTGATAGATCTCATTCACTCATTGCTTAAAACAACATTTCCTTCAGTAATTTTTTCCACCATTTTTCTTTTTTGGGGGGATGAGAGAGAGGTAAAATTCTAAAGGATATATACTACAAATATATTCAATAGCTCTCAATCATTGCAGTTTTTGAGTACTCAGTAAAATGGTAGTACTCTGGCAGTAGTCTTTTTGGTTCTTTAATTGGCATTTGCTGAGTCCATTTTAACAATTCTGATCAGATCACTTTTTCTACTTCATTTTGGAAATAAGATCTCAGAAGCTAGAATTACCTTGGCAGTATTGGCAATCCTCTAAGTGATGAATAACCATCAGTGGCTTGTTACTAGAAGAGATTATAAAATTAAATCAACAGGTTAAATTTGAATCAAAATTTAAAGTGAAACTAGATTTAAAATTTAGCGCTCCCAACAAGACAAAGTAAAAATCTCAGATTGACAAGTCATAACAATATAGTCCATAGTAGTGTTATTCAAAACACAGCCCCAGAACCGGGAGCCTGTCTCACCAGGGAATACATTGGAAATGTAAATTTTCAGGCTCTGCCCCAGGCCCATTTAATAAGAATTTCTGAGGGTGGAGTCCAAGAATATCTGTAGTTTATAAACTTAGCATATGATTTTTTTTTAAAGATTTATTTATGTATACAAGAACTGGGGTACAGGCCAGAGGTATGGAGGGTGAGAGGTTTCACCAGAGACAGAGTGGGAACAGAACAGGCAGACTGACTGAAGTATACTGCTGAGGGGAGCAGCAGTTGGGGCAGGAGAGGTCTGCTGCACCATGTGGGTAGCTCCTTGGCTGGCTGGGGCCAAATTCATTCTGCAGTGGCTTTGGACAGCTTCATAGGTTGCATCTTAACGCCACCAGGGAGGCCCAGCATATGATTCTTATGTAGACTATAGTACTAGAAAAAAAAATCAATTTGTCTCCAGAGATGAAAGGATATTCTGAACAAAATATTCCTTTCCAGTGAAGACCTAATATAAGATTTCAGGAGTCAAAATTTTTATTTAGGTTTATTTTTTTTAATTTTTTTCTAGTTTTTACAAAAAGTTTATTTGACCATTTTTACATACTGTTGTTATAAAAAAACGAATATTCAGGGCCTCCCTCACCACCAGGGAGGCGGGGTGTTAGGACGCAACCTGTGAAGCTGTCCGCAGCCTGAGCAGCAAGAGTTCCATCCCCCACCTGGCAGGGAGTGGCCCACATGGCGCAGCAGACCTTTCCTGACTTGCCTGCTGCTCCCCTCAGTAGTGAACCTCAGTCAGTCTGCCTGTTCTGTCCCCCACTCTGTCTCTGGTGAATCCTCAGGTGTAGGGGCTCCTATACCTCTGGCCTGTACCCCAGCTCTTGTATGCATAAATAAATAAATCTTTAAAATAAATTAATGTTCAATTTCAATCTCAGTGACAGTTCCCTATTAATGAGTTTTTCAGTTGTCATATTGATTCTTACCCATGAAAGGTAGTTTTTATGGTTGTTAATTGACTTTCATGTTATTTAGAGTAAGAGAAAAATTAAAATATAACAGTTCACCAACAATGAAATTGGTTAGACTTCACACCAAGACACTATTCTTTTTCAAGAAAAGCATGTATTTCTGGCAGAAATTGAGGTAGGGAAAATTTAGAAGAAAAACTCAAAAACTTTTCAACAAAGAGACTGATAGTAAATATTTGAGGTTTTACAGACCACGTGATCTCATTGGCTGCTGTTCAACTGTCATTATTGCACAAAAGCAGTCATAGAAAATACCTAATGTGGGCCTCCCTGGTGGCGCTGTGGTTGAGCACTGGGCTGTGAAATTGCCCGCAGCCTCTGCAGTGCCAGTTTGATCCCCGGCAGCAGGGTGAGGGTCCCACATGGCGCGCAGACCTCTCCTGCCGCTCCTGCTGCTCCTCTTAGCAGTGTACTTCGTCGGTCTGCCTGTTCTGTTCCCTGCTCTGGCTCTGGTGAATTCTCTCACCCTCCCGCACTTCTGACTGTACCCAGTGCTTGTATAAATAAATAAATAAATCTAAAAAAAAAATCTAATGTAACAAAAAGATGTGCTTGTGCTAGAGTAAAATTTGACATGGTGACACTGAAATTTGAATTCCCTGTAAATTTCATGTATCACAAAATATTCTTTGGAACTCATGCTGCAGTGGCTGGCGATAGCTTGATAGTGCTGTGCCTTTAACCCCTGTGCCACCATGGAGGCCTGTTTCAATTTTTTTTCCCTCACCGTTGGCCAGGGATCAAACCGGTGCTGCCAACGCTGTGGTCAACTTTGTAGCCCAGCGCTCACCCGCTGCACCACCAGGGGAGGCCCAATCACTGTGTAGTTTTCAAAATGTTCTGTTATCTGCTCTTTGCTAATATGTCATTTATCACATTTCTATTTGGAATTGATAATGTTCTGTGGCATCTTTTTTTTGAATAATAATTTTCAATGTTGACACAGTGTTTTATGCAATTTTCATTTGATGGTCTTTCCATCTTCTTTAAGAAGCATTGTAATAGAATAATCTTTAGATATTTGATAAAAAAATCTTAAGGAGCTTTTAAAAATACAAATTTCTCATCTTCATCTTTAAAGATTTAGTCCATCTTTAAAGATACAAGTTATGTCATTCTTATCCATTGCACATAAGGATAGTGCCTGGCATACAGTAATGAAGAATAAGTAAATATTTGACCTATTGTAAATAAAGATTTTAAAGAATACTCTCCAAATTGTTCTGCTAATCAGACAGCCCTAACTATTGCCACTCTATCAATTTCCTATTTAAGTTGTAGTACATCTATTAGTGATACTGTTTTGTTCATACAGTTTATATTCAAGAGCTTGCTTGGCTAATTAAAATACTGATATAAAAATACTAATACAAAGTATTTTGAGTACTTTTTATAAAACAAAAATCCTAAGGGCAACTCTTTATCCAAAGAAACCACAAAAGAACAGTGTAAATACCTGTGTGTGTTAATCTTTCGAAAGCTAACATGATAGTTTCTGACACTCCTATCAACAAATGTGATCTGTCAAGATTAACTAGAGGTGTTTTACCTTTTTTGAATTTGAAAGAGACCTTCTTCATAAGTCTGTACCCATGTGATGTCATCTCCCCATCCTAGAATAGAAGAGGGAAGTGAATGCATTAATCCAGGACCACAGAAGAGCTCTGGTATTTAACTAAGTTACCAAGTAGTTGTCTGACATATGATACAGAGGAAATACAATTATAACTAAATACATGCGTTGCTACTCTTTCAGATTACAATGCTAAGGTATTGTGACTGTGTTTCAAACTTCAAGGTCCATGACCTTGAATCAAGTGAGTGTTCATTAAATGTTATGATTAGTGGTGATTGAGAGGACATCTCTTGACCATGCAAAATCCCTGGCTTTCAGAATCAGCAGGAGGAAATAACAGTTAATCTTTTCATACTTTGTAAATCTGTCAGAATACCTTGGACCTTGCCATTTTATTTAAGTGCCAAAAGATGGTGATCCTTTTGAAATCAGTACACATTGTGGGAAAAGAATTCCAAATTAAGCTTTGAGTACTGACATGTAAAGAATTCTGGTGTGGGAAGTTCTTGATTGAGAGACACATTAAATCACAGATCTTTTAGAAGCATCTAGAAGAGTGAAGGTGAAACAGAAAGCAGTGAATAGAGAGCCTATAAGCCTTTAAAGAAGTGATATGAGTAATTAGGAATGTGTATTACAGGTTAAATATTTTAACGTTAGAAATGCACAGCATATCCAGAGATAGTCCAAAGTATTTTTAGGAAATGGCTTGCTCTACAGATGACAAAGATTGAATCATTTGAAAACAGAAATATTTGCAGGCTAGTTGGTAACCCTATTTTCTATTATGTTTCAAGTGTTGTCATTCTGAGATTTCTGGATTTAATACTGTGGCTAAATGGTGACCAAGAATTATGGAGCAAGATAAAATGATTCTAAGATTTTTGCTTTTTGGTGGGTTTTTTGTTTTGTTTGTTTGTTTGTTTTTTTTGCTAACAGCTTTATGAAAATATAACTTACATGCCAATACAATTCGTCCATGGGAAGTATGCACCTTTTTGTATAATGAGAATTTTGCAACCATCATCACAACCAATAATAGAATATTTTTATCACCTAAAAGAGAAAGCTTGTAACCCTTAGCTCTCAAGCCCTACTTCCTCTATCTTCCAGTCCAAAGAATCCCTAATCAATCTACTTCCTGTTTTGATGTTTCCGTAGATTTCCTTATTCTGGATAGTGCATATAAATGGAATCATATATGTGATTTTTTATGACTAAATGCCTTTTTAAAATATATTTTCAGGGTTCATCCATGTTGTAGCATGTAAGAGTTTGTTCCTTTACATGGCTAAGTATTAGTTCATTATATCAACAGACTGCATTTTATTCAGCTACACAACAGTTTATGGCCATGAACATTTGTGTACAAGCTTTTGTGTGGACATATGTTTTAATTTCTCTTGGGTATATACTTATGAATGGAATTGCTGGACTATAGGGTCACTCTATATTTAATCATTTGAGAAACTGCTGACTGTTTTCAAAATAGTTTCCTTATTTTGCACTCTTACCATCATGGTTAATTTTTGTCTAATTTTATTGGTATCCATCTAAATGAAGCTTTAGAAAACACCTTGTTTCAGTTTAATTAGCAGAAACCCTTTCAATCTGTAATAGTCTCGAAGGAATTTTTGTGCAACTTTGCTCGGCGACATGAACACATGAAACTTAATAGTAAATTTGGGCTTAACAAATAGTCTAGAAACAGCCACTGAGATTGGGCTCCATCTTAATTTCCCTATTCTGTTTCCAGTTGTATTTAATGCTGGAACTTTAGCTACGGGAAAAATTATTCTTTTTAGCTTCTATTCAACTTAGTTCCACACACATTAAAGGAACATCTTCTGATGCCTTACTCCTCTTAGCACGGGGTACCCAAAAGATAGAACACTGTAAGTCCTGCTCTTAAACGATTCATTCATAACCTTGTTGAGGAGTCATATTGTATTATAATTGTTTTTATCTCATAATCACAATAGGCCAAGTGTTGTATAGAATACAAGCTCTCTTCAAGCTCTCTGTTCATTAATTCTATCTGTGGTTCTTTCTTTGCATACTTCTCTTAAATTTTACTCTTTTTCCAATATGTACTTATTGATAACTACTATGTATCAGGTACTGGACTAGGTGCTGTGTGAAGTAAGGATTTTTTTAGGTAACTGTTTTTCTTGAACAATTTATTACCTTTTCCCAATTAATTTTCTTTGTCTCCCTAATACTCTCTTAACTGGTGCTGCATCCCCACTCTGCATCCCCAGCCCTAAGGGGCTCCCTATGCTATTCTCCTTGTACCCAAACTCTTCCCTCTCATCTCTACCTTGACTCTTTTATTCTGAGCTTCATTTTTTCAATTGTTCCCTACATGAAAATAGATGGTAAAAGACTTAACTAAATGCATATCAATTCTTAATAATAGTTTTCAGCTGATATCTGTCAACCCCCCTGTATTAAAGTAGTTTTTATTTTTTATTATTTTTTTTTTTTTTTTTTTTTTTTAAAGATTTATTTATTTATTTATTCATACAAACACTGGGTACAGTCAGAAGCGCGGGAGGGTGAGAGAATTCACCAGAGCCAGAGCGGGGAGCAGACCAGGCAGAAGGACCGAAGTACACTGCTGAGGGGAGCAGCGGGCGGCAGGAGAGGTCTGCGCACCATGTGGGACCCTCCTCCGGTGGCCAGGGAGCAGCTGGGGATCGAACAGGCGCCGCGGAGGCTGCGGGCCGCTTCGCAACCCAGCGCTCAACCGCTGCGCCACCGGGGAGGCCCTAAAGTAGTTTTTAAATAACTGAAATAGCAGACTCATCAAGTTGTTTGAAAGTTACTATACATAGTTGGTATATTCTTCATAAAATTCACTGAAAAGTTTTTATAGACAGTTGAAAGTGAATACATGGACTGTTGGTGCCTTATTTTACAGTTATGCATGTTGTTCCTACAGAACCCTTAAGGGAAATGGTTAGTTTTGTCCTTGGCACCTTAAGGCCCTGAGCTCATTGTTTTTTAATTATTGTGTTAATATAAAGAGACACATGATAGATTATACTTAGAAAATTTTCCTCATTTCTTTTGCAAAAATGTACTGATTTTCTAGATTTACATTTCTGTTGCTGTTAAACTGAAGTAAAATTAAGTTGGCTGAATATTAATTGCCAATTGACTGATGTGCAATGCATCTATTAAGGAATGCATGAACTTGGAAAGAATGTTAATATTTTAGAATGTGAAATAACGCTGTAGTTGGTCTCTGCTCTATTTGTATTGCCATTCCATGTTCTGAACAAGACTTTTGTGTTTTGTCATACTATTTTTTATTTTTTAAAGATTTTATTCATTTTTGTGTAGAAAAACTGGGGTGTAGGTCAGAGGTGTGGGGTGTGTGTGTGTGTGTGTGTGTGTGTGTGTGTGTGTGTGTGTGAAAGGATTCACCAGAGACAGAGTGGGCAGAATGGGGAGCAGAACAGGCAAATTTACTGAAATACACTGCCCAGGGGAGCAGTGGACAAGATAGGAGTGGTCTGCTGTGCCATGTGGGTTAGCTCCCTGGCCTGGGATCGAACTTAGGCTGTAGTGGTGACAGCACTGAGACTTAACCCCTAGGCCACCAGGGTGGCCCTGTACTACTAATTTTGAATTAACTATGTGGAGAATGATTTTTCCCATTTCTGTTACCTGGGATACAGGAACAAATTTTGAGAGTATTTTTTATGAGATATATCTTTAAGGTTGAAGATATATTTGTTTCTTAAGGGAAAGTAAACAGAAGTACAAAATAGAAATGTTTTCTGAGCATATAGGCAATGACAAATAGAGATTATGATGCTTAAAATTACTGCAGCTGTTTTCTGGACTCAATATAGTAAACACCTAATTGACTAATTGTCAGAGGGTAGGACAGAGTACAATTTCCTTGAGATTCTTATAAAATCATTTCAAATTATTTTCTTGCCTTAATAAATAGAGGACAGAGAAATGGGCAAGATTTTGAGGGCTCTAGAACTTCATTATGATGTATCAATGAACTAGAACTCTGGTCACCAAAGTTATAAGCAACCACAACAGTTTGCCACTATTTCTTGAAAAGATGCAACAGTTTTAAAGTGATAAACAATAAAATATTCCAGTTAGTTGAATTTGCTCTAAGACTAAGAATTTAAAAATAACCCATATTACTGAGTTGAGAAAAGAAAATGAGATTCCAGTACCTCTTGAGAGTGTCTGAGGAGGTCTCTTTTCCTTTTTGATTGCAATGGCAAGGTTGGAAGAAACTGTGATGAATAAGAGGCAGAGAGCCAAAGCGGAGTGTAACATCATATTTTCTCAAGAATCCCTTAAAAAAAGTTAAATCATGGGGGAAAAGTTTAGAGCTGAGTCGGTTACTTTGTCATTAAGACATTTATTGAGGAACTCCCCTGGTGGTACAGAGGTTAAGCCCTGGGCTGCTGCGAAGCTGCCCGCAGCCTCTGCAGCACCAGTTTGCTCCCCGGCCACTGGGCGAGTGTCCCACATGGAGCACAGATCTCTCCTACCGTACCCGCTGCTCCCCTCAGCAGTGTACTTCGTCAGTCTCCTACCTGCTCCCCGCTCTGGCTTTAGTGGATTCTCTCACCCTTCCGTGCTTCTGACTGTACCCAGTGCTTGTATAAATAAATAAATTAATTAAAAAAAGACATTTGTTAAGTTAAACCAAGCTTATGCTGCTGACACGTTGCTCCACATATATGAGTTGACATGGTACAACTATCTGGAATTTTCGTTCACATTTTATTTTAAAAATATTTCCAAAATGCATTTAATTCTATAAATGTCTACGTAGTGAAAATTCACATTTTAGGCATCTTGGAAACAGTACAATGAAGTTGAAAGAGACTAACTGGATACCGAAAACCTACTTACACTGCCTTATTTATGACACTACAGTGATACTCAAAGAAGATTGTTTTTTAAAGGTCTTGCAGCTCTAAAGTGCAATGCATAGGTGACTTTTGGCATGCATAGTTGATGCTTTTTAATTTTTATTGATCTAATACATTACATCAACATTTTCAATCTATAGAAAGATAAAAAGATTAGGCATAGACAAATACTGCTTAAAATAAAATTTAGAGAGAAACAGAATATGGCGGATCTTTGTTTTTCAGTTCTTCTGTCATCATCTATCTTTTTTATCCTTTCATCATTTTCTCAGCTTTGTGCCCTTCTATTACAACCTAGTCTTTTTTATAAAATCACATTTGTTGTCATATGCCATAAATTAAATACATGTATAGACTTCCTATAGATGCATTCTCCCTTGGGTAGTTAAAATTCAAACTGATTTTTAATTCAATGTACTATCCCTTAAACTGTACATGTTACAATATAATCATAAGTTCTAGACTTGGACCTCAATTGGTCTTAAGTCATTTAATAAATGTTAGAGTTCTTATTGTGAGATACTCAGTTCTGATATTTGTAGCATATAAATCCATATGAAATAGTTGACATATGCAATTTTGAAATTACCTCAAAATATGAAATGTACAGAAATCTCTTCTGTTTATTCAAGATTTCTCTGAAACAGTGTTCTTGTTGACTTACATTATTTACTAGTTCTCAAGATAGTGACTTTTTTGTGATTCTGCTCAAACTTGGAAGTTGCTGTACTTAATGGTACTAGGTATGTCGGAAAATCAGAAGATTTATGAAACATAAAACCTTAAAAAAATGAACTCCTTAACAATGTTCATAAACTAGTTACATAATATAGCAGTTATAGTCATAGAGGAGAACAGCAATTTGGTGGAGAAGTTTCTAGATTCTAGGTTATTCTAGACACTTCTCTCATTCTTCTGTTCTCATTCTTATATCTTTGCCTTGTCAGTTGTGTAGCCCCTCAGTTTCCCTCTGGACTGAGAATGGTTTTCACTTCAGTTTAACCTTTTCTTTTTTTAAAGATTTATTTAATTTATTTATTTACACAAGCACTGGATACAGTCAGAAGCACTGGAGGGTGAGAGAATTCACCAGAGCCAGAGCAGGGAACAGAACAGACAGACTGACAAAATACACTGCTGAGGGGAGCAGCAGGCATGGCAGGAGAGGTCTGTGCACCATGTGGGACCCTCTCAGGCAGCCGGGATTGAACCAGCGCTGCAGAGGCTGCAGGTAGCTTTGCAGCCCAGCGCTCAACCACTGCGCCACCAGGGGAGGCCCCAGTTTAGCCTTTTTAAATCATTTCCCACCCTAATCTTCAGAAGACACTTTTTTGAATTTATTTCTTAAATCATTGAAAATCCTGTTAAATAATAACCAGGATGGCTGATAAAGATCTAAGTTGAAATTCCTCTAACTTATATTATAAAACATACCAGAATGTCATCTTTTATCTTAATAACTTGTCATTCTGTGCCTAAATACTGAAACAAAGAAAGGGTAGCTTTTTAGTAGGTAAGAGGGTGCGGCTCAGTTAGGAACAAAGTGGTCTGGGGTGGGCAGGCCCTTGTAGTTTGAAAGTTGAAGTGGAGAAATGGAAGTAACCCTGAAAGCAGGGTCTTAATCTGTATTCAGTGGATTCTAGAATTAAGTTAAAGGAGGCTCAAAAAGACCCTGAACTTTCATTTAAATTTTATGTGCCTCTGTTTATTTTACTGGTGGAGGGAGTCCATAATTGCCTTAAAATTCTTCAAGGGATCTTGGATATAAAGAAGAGCAAAGAAAAGTCAATTTGGAGGAAGCATTAGAAAGATTCTCTGTGGTAGAGACAGATAAGTAGGTGGCATAGATTAAAAGAGAAAGTATAAGTTCACCATGCTCTTATTTTGAAGTTGCTAAATTTAGAGTGGGAAACCAATGTTTTCCCCTCAAATATCAAGTATTTATGTAATACTATCAAAGACTCTTCTACTTTAAAATAAAACCATGAATTTTATATTTTACACTGTTTGATAAACTGTAAACTATGTATTAAGTATATTCTGGACAAAGTTAGTCAATATTATGTATTGTTACTTTGGGTTTTTTTTTCTTTGTGTGTGTGTGTGTATTTTATTTTTGGATCAAGAGTTGCTTTCCTTAGTTAAAAGGGACATGAGCTACTGAGGGCCCTTTAGTACCAGTGTGTAGTTAAGCCACTGGGGGGACTCAGGTGAATATGACATGGGGATGACCCTGAAGCAGCTTACAGAGCACTTGGGAAGCATATGACCAAATGTATACAATTAGGTGTTAAGAACATTGACCAGTTAGCATTTTCTAACACTAGTATTTTCCTTCATTTACTTAGATATTACATAAAAATTACCTGTTTTAAAATAATACAAAATAAAACACAAAAAACAGGGAAGAAGAGTTGTTGCCTGTAGCACAATTTTTAAAGGGTCATTTTTATCAATGTCAGTTTATTAGAATATCATTAATATAAGTAGAGAATAAAAGTATTAAGGCAGCAAAGGAAATCCAGTTTATTAAGAGAAAAAAAATACAATTTCATTTATATTTCCACCCTTCACTGAAGGTCTTACTTTTGATTAGTTATAAATTGATCATTGAAATATAGCAGAGGGCCTCCCCGGTGGCGCAGCGGTTGAGCGCTGGGTTGCGAAGCTGCCCGCAGCCTCTGCGGCGCCAGTTCGATCCCCGGCTGCTCCCTGGCCACCGGAGGAGGGTCCCACATGGCGCGCAGACCTCTCCTGCCGCCCGCTGCTCCCCTCAGCAGTGTACTTCGGTCCTTCTGCCTGCTCTGCTCCCTGCTCTGGCTCTGGTGAATTCTCTCACCCTCCCGCGCTTCTGACTGTACCCAGTGCTTGTATAAACAAAATAAATAAATAAATAAATAAATAATCTAAAAAAAAAAAAAAAAAGAAATATAGCAGAGCTTGACCACTGATTAAATAATCTGGAAATTTTGCTTACTTACCTGACCTGGTGAGTGCCCTTGGCTGCAATTGTGTTCTTGTGTTTCTGGTTAAAGATGGGTGTGGATTTATAGACATACACACACCTGATCTACAGCCCCACCTGCTTCACAGGAAGAGCATAGTCACTTGCAAATTTACATAAATAGGGTTGTCTGACAAACCCTCTACTTTCTACTTCTCATGCTTCTCACACTAAAAAAACTTCTCTTTCTCTAAATTAAGATTGAGTGTTCTCATAAAATGAGGCCAAATACCACCCATGGATTTTTTTCTCTTTTCACCTTTTTTTTTTACCTCCCAAGGTAATTTAATGTTTGGCTGGAGTTCAGCACTTAAAAAAAAAAAAAAAAAACGGAAGTAAGGAAGCATTATGAATGTAGAACTGTGTGTACACCTTTGTTCTTGAGAGTTCAGTGAGGCTTGTAGATTAGATATAAAGCAAATAGAAATTCCTAAGTGTAACTCTGTTTACAGGAATATAATTAACATCTAAAGAGATTTTTTTTTCTTTTGAGAGATAGAAAAATATTGTTTTAAAATACAATCCTTTTTTTTTTTTTTAAAGATTTTTTTATTTATTTATACAAGCACTGGGTACAGTCAGAAGCGTGGGAAGGTGAGAGAATTCACCAGAGCCAGAACGGGGAGCAGAGTAGGCAGAGGGACCAAAGTACACTGCTGAGGGGAGCAACGGGTGGCAGGGGAGGTCTGCGCGCCATGTGGGACCCTCCTCCAGTGGCCAGGAGCAGCCGGGGATCAAACCAGCACTGCAGAGGCTGTGGGCAGCTTTGGCGCAACCCAGCGCTGAACCACTGCGCCACCGGGGAGGCCCCTAAAAATTCAATACTTTTCACTATTTGATTATCCTTAACAGTCTTCCTATAAAACCTTCACTTGCAGAATAGGAAAATAGGCAACTAGATAATCTTGTTTATATTTACCTCATAGATTTTTAAAACATTTTATACTTCATGATTATGGTAACACCTTTTTAAAGTATAGAGTTGTACTAAAAAACTTCCTTTTTCACAAGCATGCCCTTTCCTTGTGTACCTCACTCCCACCCCAACACACACCTAGGTTCAAGTTCAACTTCCCAGAGTTCAGTGCTGTTAAAATTTCAATGTCCCCAAAATAGAGCCTGGATAGAGTGCAGTCATGTTCATTTCCTTATGTATTGTTTATGGTTAGGTTTGCCATGTAATAAAGTTGCATACTGTAGGACTGTAAGAACAACGAAGTCTAAAATATTCACTGCTGAACTCTTCACAGAAAAAGGTGATGATCCCTAATTTAGGTTATTCAGTAAATATTTCTTTTCCCTCCTTTCTTCTCTTTCTTTTTGTCTAATTACTCAATCCATTAACTGATGTGCTGCCATTGACATGAAATAATTTCTCACCTTTGACATGAAAAAGTACTCCTAGTATTTTAACTTTAGTATACATAGTGCTGGTTTTGACTCAATAGGTTGAGAAGGGAACCATTATTTCTGTACTACATCTATTATAGCAGGAGTGTTGGCTTTTGTTATATGAAGAGGGATATGAGTTTCCTTACTTCAATTTAGAGTTTTCCTACTTGAATCTGCCTTGTAATTCTCAGGAAAACCCCATATGTTGTTCTTATTAAACCACTGCTATGTATTTTTTTTAAAAAGATTTATTTATTTATTTATTTATTTATTTTTAAAGGAGAACTCTTGTTTTTTTTTTTTTTTGTTTGTTTGTTTATTTATTTATATATTTATACTAGCACTGGGTACAGTCAGAAGCGCGGGAGGGTGAGAGAATTCACCAGAGCCAGAGCGGGGAGCAGAGCAGACAGAAGAACCGAAGCACACTGCGGGAGCAGCGGGCGGCAGGAGAGGTCTGCGCGCCATGTGGGACCCTCCTGGGGCGGCCGGGGAGCAGCCGGGGATTGAACCGGCCCTGCAGAGGCTGCAGGCAGCTTCGCAACCCAGCGCTCAACCGCTGCGCCACCGGGGAGGCCCTTATTTATTTATTTATACAAGCACTGGGTACAGTCAGAAGCACGGGAGGGTGAGAGAATTCACCAGAGCCAGAGCGGGGAGCAGAGCAGACAGAAGAACCGAAGCACACTGCTGAGGGGAGCAGCGGGCACGGTAGGAGAAATCTGCTCGCCATGTGGGATCCTCGCTGGTGGCCGGGGATCAAACCGGTGCTGCAGAGGCTACAGGCAGCTTCGCAGCCCAGCGCTCAACCGTTGCGCCACTGGGGAGGCCCACTGATATGTATTTTCACTGTGCTTTCTTCTTTATATTTGATTCTCAAATTGAACCTTCTTTCAGATATGCTATTCAAATAAATCCATCCTGCCATGAAATGAAAAACAGTGAAACTTAGGTCCGTGGTGTCTACATTGATGACTATCATAGTACCTCACAGGAGTGTGATGAGATAAGAGTCTCTAAACTCTAGGTCAGTACCTCTGAGAATAAAAAGGTAATAAAAGACATTGTAATTTTAGAATAAAAAAAATAATATTTAGAAATATATTGTCAAAATTATTGGTTTATATATAATAGATCACAAATAGTTGCATTAAAGATTGCTCTCAAAAATAAATATATTTCCTCAAAATACATTTATGTACTCTATGACAAAACGAAAAGAATATCTTTGAGTTTATTTATAACAATCAGTTTCTTAACCATACTTCTCTCTGGTACAAGGTGACTACTATTTTTCTGAATATTTTTCTCTTATTATTGGTCTCTATTTTTTTTTTGTTTGTTTTACATTTATTTATGAATACAAGTACTGGGATGTAGGCCAGAGTTGGGGGAATTCATGAGAGGATTCACCAGAGACACAGTGGGGAGCAGAACAGGTGGATCTACTGAAATACACTGCTCACTGCTGTGAGGGGAGCAGCAGGGGAGAAAGGAGAGATCTGCTGTGCCATGTGGGTTAGCTCCCTGGCTGGGGATCAAATGCATGCTGCAGTGGCCGGCGGTAGCTTGATAGTGCTGAGACTCTAATCCCTGTGCCACCAGAGAGGCCTTGTCTCTATTTTCTAAATGTGATCTTTTATTTTTTCACAAAATTGCCTGTAATAATCATCAAAATTGTTATTATAGTTAATATATTTGAAATTGCCATTGCTCTCAATTTCCACTTCCCTGGAGATCATACTATTTTATTAAGCAAATACTCTTTCTGTGGGTGCTTGGTTATTTGGTTTAAACTCAGGAATTTATTTTGGTAGAGGATAGTTTCAATTCTAATTTTAACCTTATTGAAAAATTATTCCAAATATTTTCTTTTAGTTTGTTTAGAATCTCTTCTTCAACAGGAGAGTTTATAGTGAAGCATGTAAAGTAAGCTATTTCTCTCTATATAATTATTTTAATATTCATGAATTTCCCAAGCTGCAAAATTGTAGGTCTTTTCTATTTCATTACATTCAAAAACAGAATATAAATTTATCCAATTAACTAAGGACTTTTTTAATAAGTCAGGATAGTCGGGGCCTCCTTGGTGGCACAGGGGTTAGTCTCAGCACATGAAGATATCACCAGCCACTGCAGCTTGAGTTCTTTCCCCAGCCAGGGAGCTACCCACATGGCACAGCAGACCTCTCCGGTCTTACCCGCTGCTCCCTACAGCAATGTCATCCAGAAGATCCACCTGTTCTGCTTCCCACTCTGTCTCTGGTAAATCCTCTTACCCCTCCGCACCTCTGGCCTACACCCCCGTTCTTGCATACATATATAAATTTAAAAAATAAATCTTTGAAAAAAATAAATCCTAAAGAAACAATTACTTAGTTATAATTTTTTGGTTTCTGGAAAAAATTCTTTGGGTTAAAGGAAAGGATAGCTGTAGAATTTGGTAAGGAACAGTGTTATTTTATACCAAATATCTAAAAACATATGTTTCTACAAGTCTCTCATAGTCAATATCTGCAACCTCCAAGTTCTTGTTCTACCCAGAATGGTACATTTCCCAATGTAAAATAATAGCCTTTCTTTTCCATTAGGCTTCTCAAGTTTCTGAACTTTCAAGGTACTACTAGTCAACACTTGGTTAACATGATGCTTTCACAATACAGATATGAAGTGGATTTATTTCTAGGTTCTTAGCCTGTGAACTAAATAAGATTAAATAGAACTGTGAATGTTGCTTTTGAATTAAAGATTCAAGTCATTCATTTAGGCTCTTACCTGTAGCTGGGGTGTGTAGCCCTTTACTTTTATACGTAGAAGTGTTCCTATGTCTTGCATGGGCAGATCATTTTCCTTCCTATGGAGGGATACTGAACACTTAGACTGTCCCCAGCTAATGTGCCCAGATGAAGTTTAGGGAAAGTTTGTTTCAGCAGTTATGGGTAAAATTAAAATGAAATGTGCAGAGTGGAGAGGCAGCAAAGGCAAGTCTACAAGAGGGATCCAAAAATATTTTTCAAACAGATGAAGAGCAGATACACAGAGTTGGAAGAAGAAAGCAGAGCCAGGGGAAAGAGGGGTGACTGGCAGGTGTAGGAAATAAATAGGGCCTGGGGGTGATGTATATGACTGTTGTTTCCATGTAAAAGGCTGCAGAGTATGTGGATATGGTCTTATCATGCATGCGATTAGAGGATGAAGAATCTTACTACAGCAAATATAATATTTGTAACAATATAAACTGGAGTTTCATAATTTGTTTTAATTTGTAAAAACTAAATTGTGTTCATAATCTGCATTGTCAAAGCATCACATTATAGAATATGTTTCTAGAGTAATTATTTTTGTATTGGGAGTCATTTCATTTTGATAGTTTTAATAACATTATTGGGGGACTATTCATGAAAAAGAATGTGGCTCCTCCAGCTGATCTACTTCACACAGTCAAATGCAATCCTTGGTCAGGGTTCTAAATATTATATATACAAATCCATAATAAAAGTTCACAGATGTGTTTCTACAAGCTCAATCATGAGTTGATTAAAGTAAATTCTTCTAAGTACAGACTCCTACTTTGCATGCTTGGTGAGTCAGCAAAAACAGTCATAGTCCTCAGTGCTAAAGCTAGAAAATATCAGGATAAAACCTCCATATTTTGCATTGCCATCAATACGTTTTAAAGAATTACTGTACTAGTACCGTTGGTTACTTACTTAAGGTTATTTTCTTTTCGTACAGGCCTCTTTATTGAAAGACATGGATTTGGTTCAGGTATTCCCTTTTTTTGTGTGTGCTATTGCATATTTAGGGGGCGGGGGGTTTCATAGCTAAGCTAGCATCAGGGAACATTTTGATCACTCTCTTCCAGTAGTTCTCAACCAGGGGACATTTGGCAACACCTGGAGATATCTATATCTATATCTATATCTATATCTATATCTATATCTATGTCTATGTCTATATCTATCTCTATCTATATATCTATTATATATATATGATTTATTTTATTTAATTATGCTTACAGAACTGGGGTCAAGGCCAGAGGTGTAAAGGGTGGGAGAATTCACTCGAGACAGAGTGTAGAGCAAAACAGGTGGATCTACTAAAATATACTACTGAGGGGAGCAGTGGGTGAGACAGGAGAGGTCTACTGCACCATGTGGGTTACCTCCCTGACTGGGGATTGAACTCATGCCACAGTGTCTGTCGCTAGCTTGATAGTGCTGAGACTTTACCTCTTGTACCACCAGGGAGGCCCACCCTGGAGATTTTTTTTTTTAAAAAAGATTTATTTATTTATGCATACAAGAACTGGGGTACAGGCCAGAGATGCAGGGGGTGATAGGATTCACCAGAGATGGAGTGGGGAACAGAACAGGCAGACTGACTGAAATACACTGCTGAGGGGAACAGCTGGCGAGTCAGGAGAGGTCTGCTGTGCCATGTGGGCTGCTCCCTGGCCGGCTCGGGGATTGAACTCCTGCTGCAGAGGCTGTGGATAGCTTCATAGTGCTGAGCTTATCCCCTTGTGCCACCAGGGAGGCCCACTGGAGTTATTTTTGATTGTCATACTTGAGTGGTGCTATTGGCATCTAGTGGGTAGAGGCCAGAGATGATTTTAAATACCCTGCAATGCACAGGACAACTCCCCACAAAGAATTATCCAGCCCCAAATGTAAATAGTGCCAGGGTTGAGAACACTTGGCCTATTTTAACCTGATCATGGTGATTCCATTCTAAACTGATATTGGTTTAAGCATGAGTGTGTGATCTGATTCTGTCCAAAGAAATATGAGGGGAAATCTAAGGGAAATTTTTTCTCATGAATAAAAATCAATAAACGTAAAAAAAAGGACCTCATTTTCCATTATGTGTAATTATGTCTGGAACTGTGGCAGCTACCTCAGGTTTGTCAAGATGGACAAAGTATAGATATACTTTGAAGAGCCTGATAGAAAGATGGAATGAATTACATGTGTATGTGTATCTGTGTGTTTGAATATCAGTCACTGTTTTAATCGGTCTTGGAATCTTAATGACCTAGAGTTTGTTCTATAATTTTTTCCTATCTTTTAAGCCATCTGAGTCAGAGTTTTCTGCCACCTTTATTCAACAGTATCCTAACTGTTAAAGTTATTTAGACAAAATTATTCCGTATCATAATTAAACTTTAAAGCAGTTTAACTTTTAGTTTCATTGATTTTATTACTCATTGGAATTTTTTAGTTTCTCAGAATTTTAGAGCAAGTGTATGTGGGTGATAAATATATATTTATCTGTGTAAGTCCGGAATGCCTTTCTCTTCCTCTGAATTCTTCTGAGAGCTCATTTGGTTGTTAAGTTATTTGTAGTTCAGTAAATTCTATATGTAACTCTTTAGTGTTCTATTTGTCTAGTGTACAGTGTCTTCTAATGTTTGGTGTCGAAGAAAGATTTTAGTTTAATATAATGCTCTTCACTGTGTGACTTTATAATTTTCTTTTTTTTTAAAAAAAGATTTATCAGTTTATGCATGCAAGAGCTGGGGTACAGGCCAGAGATGCAGGGGTAGGGGTGAGAGGATCCACCAGAGACAGAGAGGGAACAGAACAGGCAGACTGACCGAAATACACTGCTGAGGGGAGCAGTGGGCAAGACAGGAGAGATCTGCTTCGCCATGTGGGTTGCTCTCTGTCCGGCTGGGCATCAAACTCGTGCTGTAGAGACTTCGGATTGCTACATAGTGCGGTGCTTAACCCCTTGTGCCACCAGGGAGGCCCGACTTTATAATTTTCTGTTCAGATGTTTGTAGAAGTCTTTTGCTTATTCTTGAAATTAAAGAATTTAATATATATTATGAAGTATAAATTACCACACCTTGACTTTCCTTAAAACTCAATGAATTTATTTTATGTGAATACCCAAGTTTGTTTTCAGTTTTTAAGAGTTTATTTTCTTATTACGTAGTTGGTTATTGATTTTCATTCTGTTTGACTTTTTCTTTCTGGAAAGCTTGTTTTATGTATATTGGATTCCTGACACTATTATCTATGTGTCCTTTATAATTTTCATTTCTTTAGCCTCTTCCTTAGAGGCCTGAATTCTGAAGGTTGTTTTCTAACTGATTTGAGTCTTGAAGTATTCAATTTATTATTTACTGTTGCCATTATAGTATAAAAATCTTTCTACCTCACTTTTCAACATAAACCTCTTTTCTTCCTAATTCTGTTTATGACTACAGATCTTATTTTTATATATGTAAGGCAAGATGATTCTATAGAGGTATATATAGCCAGGTCTTAAACATTGGGAGTGTTCTCAGTTTCCCAAGTTAGCATGTTTACCTTATTCATAGTGTGGATAGCTTTGTGACTCCTCACTCTATGAAGCTCCAATTTTTGAAGACTCCCATTGTAGTTCCTGGAAACTTTAGCAGAATTGAAATGTATTCCCAAGTATCCCATAACAGCCTCATTTTCAGTTCCCACTTTAAAAGATATGTGTGTTCATATGTGTCCGTGTGTGTGTTTCTTTCATTTATGCCCTTGAAGGCAGACAGCTAAATAGATTAGATTATGGGTTTATCATTTTTCCTCTCATTCTTATCTTTCTGTACTATCTTAAATTGTTGAATTTTCAGTTTGATTAAATATGACTTCCTGTAGTTTCCAAAGTGGTGTCAATTTTTCTGTACTTATGCAGCCTATATTTAGAATAATATAGGCTCAGGTTGCCAAGTTGAATTGAAAGGCACCATCTGCTCTGTCTTAAATTGAGCTTAAGTGGGTTCAGTGACTTGTCCAAGATCATAGCAAGTGACAGTCTGATGTCAAACTTGGAACGTTTGAAATTTTGTGTTTCCTACTAAGGGAGGCATCATATATAGTGGTAAGAATGGGGTCCTTCCAAATGAGAAGTAGGCAGGATATAACATCTGGAAAAGTGGGCCATGGTGGCAGGATGGGGAACTGATTCTCTAATATTGATGGGAGGGAAAATAAGATCATGAAAGGGGAATTTCATTTTTACCATGTACTTCACAGTGGGATCACTGATATCGATCACATACCAAAATGCTTCCTCTAACATTTTCATCATTGCCTTAACAATTTCCGAGATACTTTACATATACAGGATTCACTGGAAGAACAATGATTTTGGGGCTGTTTGCTCTCTGAGGTGGCCTGTGGTAGTTTTTCTGCTCTAGGGCCTGAAGGTCTGAATTCAAATACCTGATTAGTAGCCATTGTGACCCCCACATAACTTACTCATGCACACAGTTGTCATGGAGATTAAATGAGAGAACACATGAAGAGTGACAGAAAGTGAACAATACTGCCCAGACATGTGGGCCTACTATGACGAGGCTCTCTTGTAATTATGGAGGTAAGACAGTGTTACCTCTCTTTCTTGAAAGAGGAAATAAATGAATATCAAAAATGATTTTTGATATATTTACAATAAATATTCCCTTATTCTTATAACTGTTATTCAAATGAATCCACTAAGCCTAGAAACCTGTAAAATTATACATATGATGCACTAGTGGAATGTATTAAGTATTTTCCATAAATACACAATTTTATCAAGGAGCTTCTCTCAAGAATCAGCTGGTTTTGAAAGTTTATGATACAAATGGTTTCTAATACTAATTCCATTTTCATTTTAAGTTCAACTCAAGTTTTGGTCTTATTTTTCATGGCCTAACACATTATGCTAGCGCACTCTGCTGGTGAGAAGGTAAGGCTACAACCAGAGCAGCCAGGCACTTGGGATGCTTGACCTGGCCTGAGCTGAGGACACTCTCCCATTCTGACATTAGGTGTCACTACATTCAAAGGAAAGTGGAATAAGCAATTGAGCAGGCAAGAAGAACTTGAATATGGAGGGAGAAAAAAAGTACATGTTTACCTTGAGAAGAACCTGTGACATCGTAATTTAAATATCTACATTCTTATACATCTTTATATATGTATAGCAACATCATCCATTTCCCTAAAACACTATTGAAGAACAACTGCTAACCACATTGTATATCTTGCCAATTCGTCCACTAATAGATGATAAAACTGATAGAGACCTCCAAGGATTTTCAAAACAGAATAGTTTTGGTAGGTTATAAATGAGAATGTCACAGACTAGCTTACTCTAAGTCTAGTTTGTGTAATCATCTTAGAGCTTAAACTGTCAGTCATCCTTTAAATATTTCAAATTATAATAGCTTATTGGGTGTTTCAAAAAGTCCCACCTTTTTTTTGAAAAGATTTATTTATGCAAAGAAGAGCTGGGATGTAGGCCAGAGGTGTGGGGGGTGGAGGATTCACCGGAGACAGAGTGGGGAACCTAACAGGTGGATTGACTGAAATACACTGCTGAGGGGAGCAGCGGGTGAGACAGGAGAGGTCTGCTGTGCCATGTGGGCCACTTCCCTGGCTGGGGATGGAACTCATGCTGCAGTAACTGCAGATTGCTTCATAGTGCTGACATTCAACCCCTTGCGCTATCAGGGAGTCCCCAAAAGTCCCCTTGTTTGATAAATATGTGGAGAACCAAAAGATTCATGATGTTTAATTAAAAATTTTGTTTCATATTTGGAATTTTTTTTCTCCATGACATTGATGTTTGTGTATTAAATATATGGTACCAGGTATGTCCACATTTGTTTAAGCAAAATATCTACAAACAGTTGGGTGAATGAAGCTAATGTTTTCTTTTATTGTTGGACAACATGGTTAGTTGGAAAATCCATCCTCCCAAGAGTGGTTATATTAAATTTATTTCCCTATGTGTATGGTTGGGCAGGCACTATTAGAATAGATCCAGAGTATCTAACAATTGATATGGCACAAGTATAGATGACTCAAAAGGATACTGAATCTAGTGGTGGCTGGGGATTCTAGGGGAAGTTAAGGATGCTTCAGTCGTGTGTGGGTACTCCATGCATATATAGGAGGGGCTTTGGTGGTGAGAAATTGCAGAAGCACCTATTTATCACTTTATGGAGGAAGTATTCAAAATATTACAAATGGAATGGAGATACCAGTTCCTATTGGTTAACACGAGACTTGTGTGTATATAACTTGGCTTATCAAGATCCCATAAGAGTTCTGGTTTAGACTCCAATGCAAGTGTCAAGGGTCAGTCTTACCTCGGATACATAATGGTTCTTACTGCTGATGTTTGCATAAGAATGACGTTAGTGACAGGAAGTATGTATCTGGGGAAAAACTAAACAAGATAGAGAGAAACTTGGTCTCTACTTTTCTACATCTCTTTCCTCTTATGGCAGGAGGACCTGCTTCATCTCCTCTCATGGTTCTGATGGGCATCATGATGTTAATATATCTATAAGATTCAGAAAGTCAGATGAATGGCATCTTGAATAGGTGTGATTTTCAGTACGTGACAAATGCAATTTGACTTGAACAGTTTCCTTTTACTCCACTTAGTGACTAACACACCAACTTGTGTTATATGCAAACTGTTTAGTGTATATTGATTCCAGATAAAAGACTCAATTTTATGGGTCTAGTAGGCAGGCAGTAGTGATGATCAAGGTGTTCCTGCCCTATTTGTAGTGCTTAGATTATAAACCTGTACTCGTGTGTCAAAATCTTGACATGTAATTGATAATTTTGTTTTCTGTTGATTTTTCCTCATTGAAAAGAACCTATGACGTAACTCACACCAGTGATTCTGTTAATGTTTTGAATCTGTTCTCATTACTACAGCTAATCTGCTAGACATTTATATCATTATCTTGATGAGTCACAACCAAATTTACAACAAAATTGTCCAGATTACCTTAATCTGGATAATTGCAATTTTCTACAAGAGGAAAGAGTGAAATATCTATGCACAGCTCAGTCTGCCATTGCCAAGCTCTTTCAAAAATTATGCACACTGTCAGAAATAAGGATGTTTCATAAAATATAAAAAGTGAGACCATTTTCATTACATTATGATTAGAATCAATGATTATCATCGTGATTAGAGACCTTATCTCACATCAGGCACCTATTGATGTCACAATAAACTATAAGCTTTTACTTTATTTGCAATTACTTTCTTTTAATTCACCTTTAGCATTCTTTTTTTTAAAAAGATTTATTTATTTTATACAAGAACTGGGGTACAGGTCAGAAGTGCAGGAGGGTGAGAGAATTCACTAGAGCCAGAGCAGGGAGCATAACAGGTAGACGGACAAAAGACATTGCTGAGGGGAGCAGCGGGGAAGGTAGGAGAGGTCTGCTGCACCACGTGGAGTTCTCCCTGGCTGGCAGGGAATCGAACCGGTGCTGCAGAGGCTGCGGACAGCTTCACAGTGCGGCACTCAACCGCTGTGCCACTGGGGAGGCCCACCTTTAGCATTCTTGGCCCAGTTTCACTTAGGCTTTTTTTTTTTTCTGTATTCCTTTAGTATATGTATGTTCTTGTTTGATTATCTTAATAATTCCAGTTTGTAAGGTTGATACCGTTGTACACTTAATGGATTTCACTGTTTACATTGGTACATTTTCATGATTGAAATCATCTTGATGCTATGGTAGCCTCCAAGCCTGCTACCAGCAAACTACTTTAGAGGTCAAAGTAGAGAAGTTCTCACAGATTAACTTGAGATACTCAGACTATATGTTTTATTAAGTCAACTCACAGTGAGGTGCAAGGGAGAAGAGATGGAATGGATTAATATGACTTGGACCTAAATTCGTTTTCTGCCCAATCTCCATCCATATGTTCTGTCCGTTATTGCTCTAGTGATCTTCCCTGGTAATGGTGAGTTTGTGATGACTAAAGTTAAAGGTAGGCCAGAGTGCTCAGCAGAAAGAAATGTGTCCAAAGCCAACTTGTTTTCTCAGAGAAACACAGGACAAAATGCCTGAGCCTCAGTTGTCATCAAATAGCAAAGCCTTTTACCTGTATGGAGTAGAAAATGTGAGGGGCCAGAATGAGGTCATCTATGGGTAACTTATTTGGGGATGACATAATGGAAGGTGGAATGATTTGAATCTAGGAATATTTATATATTTTACATTCTGTAAAGATTGTACTTACACACAGTTAAATGCATGCAATTCAAAGTACAAAGATTTTTATGACTTAATAAGAAAAATATATATTCATGTAACCCAGCTCAGTAAAGACAGTGTATATTTCCATCAACCCAAAAATTTCCGTAATGCTGTTTTGCAGTCAACCTCCACTTCTTAGGTCCAGGCAAATACTAGTCAGTTTTCTGTGACTATAGATTAGCTTTAGTCTTTTCTAAATAAAAGTGTACTTGTGTAGTCTTTTGTGTTTAGCTTCTTTTTTAAAAAAATATTTATTTTTGGTTAGAAGACCTGGAGTGCAGTCCAGATGTATGGGGGGTGAGGTGGTAGGGTGAGCAGATTCACCAGAGACAGAGTGGGGGGCGAAACAGGTGGATTTATTGAAATATATTGCTAAGCGAGGGGTGGGGGAGGGTCAGTGGGAGAGGCAGGAGAAGTCTGCTGCACCATGTGAGTTAGCTCCCTGACTGAGGATCAACTCAGGCTTTAGTGCAGTGATAGCACTGAGACTTATCCACTAGGCCACCAGGGAGGCCCTATTTAGCTTTTTTTTTTTTTAAATTTTTTTTCTTTTTTTTAGATTTATTTATTTATTTATTTATATAAGCACTGGGTACAGGCAGAAGCGTGGGAGGGTGGGAGAATTCACCAGAGCCAGAGTGGGGAGCAGAGCAGGCAGTAGGACCGAAGTACATTGCTGAGGGGAGCAGCGGGGCAGGAGAGGTCTGCGCGCCATGTGGGACCCTCCTCCGGTGGCCGGGGAGCAGCCGAGGATTGAACCAGCGCTGCAGAGGCTGCGGGCAGCTTTGCAGCCCAGCACTCAACTGCCACGCCACCGGGGAGGCCCGTATTTAGCTTCTTTTTCTAACCCCAATGTTTTTGAAATTTCATTCATGTTGTTGCATATATCAATAGATCATTCTTTGCTATTTTGAATATTATTTCATTGTTTGGACATACTTAAATATTAACCCAATCATCTACTGTTAAACATTTGGGTTGTTTTTAACATTCGGTTATGACGAATAAAGCTGTTGCAAGTATCCGAGAACTAGATTTTGTATATAAATATATTTTCATTTCTCTTGGGCACATACTTGCAAGTGGAATTGCAGAGTCATATATGGCCACTGTATGTTCAGTGTATTGAGGAACTACAAAACTGTTGTCCAAAGTGTACTAATTTACATTACATGCAGTGGAACCACTTATTGATCAACGCTCAATACCATTAGCCTTTAACTTTAGATATTCCATGATATCTTGTAATATCTCATACTTTCAGTTTTTCTGCTTATAATGACTTATTATGTGGAGCATATTTTCATGTTTTTATAGGTCTTTTGGTTAACTCTATTCAGATACTTTCTCTATTTTTAAAAAATTAACTTGTCATCTGAATATTGAATATTTTTTCTTTTTTTTTTTTTATACAAGCACTGGGTATAATCAGAAGCGCGGGAGGGTGAGAGACTTCACCAGAGCCAGAGCGGGGAACAGAACAGGCAGACTGATGAAATACACTGCTGAGGGGAGCAGGAGAGGTCTGTGCGCCATGTGGGACCCTCGCCTATGGCCGGGGACTGAACCTGCGCTTCAGAGGCTGCGGGCAGATTCGCAGCCCAGTGCTCAACCACTGAGCCACCAGGGGAGGCCCCTGAATATTGAGATGTTAAGAGTAGTTTTATAGAAGCTGGATACAGCTTCTATATCAGAAAGAATATTCTCTCCTACTGTGTAATTTGACTTTTCATTTTCCTATGTTTTCCTAAAAGTGTAAGTTTTAATTTTTATTAATTTCAGGTTTTTTTTTCTGTTTTCACTAATAAATCTTTGCTTATTCAACAGCTTTGATTTTTTATTTCATTTTTTTATTGATTAAGCTTTTATTTTCTTACATTGTTGTTCATTTTTGTACAATATTTGATTTCTCCCTTTATGTGTAGTCCCCATAAATCTCTCACCACCACATTACCCATGAACTATCACCATAGTCCCTGTGCTCTTCCCTCCCCTCTTTTGACACCTCTCCCTTCTCCTCCCCTGCTGTATACCTCAGATCTATAGTTTGCCTGCAAGTTTTGTCTTTTTTTTTGACCCATTGTTCAATTTCCCTGTATTCTTCCTATAAGTGAAGCCACCCAATATTTTTCTTTTGCCTTCTGATTCATTTCACTGAGCACAGTCACTTCTAGCTCCATCATGTTGCTGCAAATGGCATGAGTTTGTCTTTTGATTGCTGGATAGCTTCATAGTGCTGTGACTTAACCGCTTGCATCACCAGGGAGGTCTCCTTGGAATACTTTTAAACATGTAAATAAAACAAAAAAACAAATATGAACCTAATGAAGACAGAAATGGATGATATAAAAATAGCCAAATGGAAATGCTTGAGATGAAAAACACAATGTCTGAAATTAAAATTTCACTGAATATGATTAAGATTGCATTGGATGCTATGAGGGAGATGATCAATGGATTAGAGATATAAGAACAGAAATTATTCACACTTGAGCACAAAGAATAATAACCTGAAAAAATGAGTAGAGGCTCAGAAACTACTGGAACAATATTCATTGAATATATATCAACTTAAATATATTTAAAGTCTATGTACCTAGAAGCACAAAAATTTCTGGAGTGTGGAAAGAGAGACTTGAAGAAAAAAAATGACTGGGCAATTTTTCAATTTTTTCAAATTTTAAATCCATACAGAGAAGATTCTCAATTCATTACAAGTGAGTAAAACTCAAGCATAATTAAATTCTGGTATAAACAGTGAAAAAGAGAAAATACTAGAACTGTCGGAAAAAAAAGAATAAATATTTCTAAAATAATCAAATGAAGTACTATTATAGACTTGTCAGAAATAACAAAACACAGAAGACAATTTAACAATAAAAGTGCTGAAAAAAGACAGTCTTGTATTCTAAATCGATTGTAAAAAGCTTTAAAAACTAAAGTCAAAGACATTTCTGAAACTTGAGAGATAAATGAATTCATCAACAACAAAGAAGCACTAAATAAGTGACATGGTATACTATCAATCTCATTCATTTTTAGCCAAGCATTATTACCATGATTTTTTTCCTATAAGGGTTACTCAGGTCACATTAACTATAAAATTTCTCTGACTCTATCAACTTTTTCCTTCCTTTTATTTATTTTTTTTTTGTATAAATGATTTTCTAAAGTTGGCTGACATTTCGGGAATAAGACTGTGATGGGTATTTTATTATGCATTTGCTAAATCTCTTTGGCTTCATTGGATTTAACTGTGAGAACAGAACAAAGTTCAAGTTGCTATTATATGTTACCCTCATTTCCAGTATTCTGCCGTACAAACTCTACTCCCTTTGGCATGTCTGAACTCTGATCTCTTCTACATATTTCCACTTCTTTTTTGACTTATTCTGTTTCTGACAAATTCAATTTCTGATTTGGGTTAAAGGCCAAGTTATTACTTTAGGGGAGAATACCAAGCAATGAACCTCTCTGAAGCCCACAAGAGCATTTGTCCTGAACTTCTACCTCACACGGTATGGGAAATAACCTTAAAATAGTACCAGGTTAGGGAAAATATTTCCCATTCATTTTCTAGACTTTGCTTTTTATCCTCTTGTACTAACTCAGAGCTAAGGAAGGAGATAATAGGGAGAAATGTGCAAGTGGGACAAATACAGAAAGATCTAGTTGTGTTGCTTTTTCTCAGGTAGGTTTAGTCTGTAGCTGGCCTAAACCAATGGAGGGAGAAGGTTTGGATGTTTAATCAAAGGAGTTTTGATTAACATTTTGGACTGCAAGTTTTAATGTTTGAAATGAGTAAAGTGTATGTAGAGTTGCATATTGTGTAGGAGTGAGTGGAAAGGTCATGGGAACTGCTGTTTATCCAGGAATAAGGAAGGAACCTCCCCATTGAATACATTTTAAAGTGAGTGTGATTTAAAACCAAAATAAAATTGTGTGTTGAATAGGATGTGAGTGTGCTTAATCAACATATCAGGAATAGGATTGTAAGGAAGAAAACAGAAGGGTTGTGGTGCTGGACTGGGAAAGGCAATGTGAGGAAGAATAAATTAGAAGCCGCCTTTGTGGACCAGGGCCTCATGGAGTTGCTTTTGTCCTCATGACCCTCCCATGAAATTTGTGTGCTCTCTCATGTGCTCATGTGCCTTGCTGTCATGGGAAAGCTTAAGAGAGGTTTTTCTCATTTGGGTCTGCCCTGACTTAGTGCTGAAAAGGTAAATGTTAAAGTTCAAAGTTCAGGTACAGTTTCTGATGAAGGGAATCTTTTGGTTTTGGTGTTTGTCAGCAAAATAAGAGAAACAATCACTCTGGTCTAGCTCACTGGGGTCTATTCCTCACCGCCTGGGAAGGAAATCTAATTCAATTTATCAAGACAGTGTTCATGAACCTGGAACGTCCCTTCTGAAAGGTAGTGGCGTGAAGTGAGAGTGGGAATATGGCGTGCTTAGTTATGACAAGTCCCCAATTTATCTTTACTTCAGATATGACTAATATTTTTTAAGTGAAAGAAAAGCTCTTACTGTGCTGAATTCTTTAAATCAGATAACCTTTATCACAACATGTGGGATTTGTCTGTCAGAAAAATTTACAATGCTTATTCCTGTGCCTTATGCTTCTTTTTTTCTTCAATTTTGAATTAGATAGCTAACTTTTTACTCAGAGTAGTGCCGTAATAGGCCAACCATTGTTTTTTCCCCATAACAGAGTTAAGAAAAATATCTGGTCATGGAAAGGTCAAATTTTCATATGCAAACAACATACTTCTATCTTCCTCTATCTGCTGGCTGGACAGACTGTTTCACTAGATATCTACAGCTTCTTTCTGATTACACAGCAAGTGGAGTTTGCATCATTTCTGTGTTTTAGGCTGCCTTTATTCTGAATTGTTCCAGGTCTTTAGCCTAGACAATATGATTCAATACAATATCACCTTTCATTCTTAAATTTCTCAAAACAGAGATAAGGCCAAACTTGTTTTGAGCTTTGAATGGATTTTGGTTACAGGCACTATTAGGGTATAAATCAAATTCACTTTTTAAATGGTGTGAATTACGGTTGCCTATGTATCCAGTGGTTTAAGATGACCTGTCTCGATATTGTAAACCTGTCCTTGAAATGTCTTCTCTGAAACTCTGGCAGTGCTGTGGCCTTAGGCACAGTATGGGGTGATATTGATAAGGATTTGGGAGCAAACCTTGTCTTGGATCCTGGTGCTGCTCTCACAAAGATGTTTGATGTGGATGAAGAACATGACTGAACTAAGCCTTGCTTTTCTCTTTTGTAGAATTGGAAATAAAATGCATTCAGTGTGTTAAGATTAAGTAAGAAGCTGTATGTGAGGTCATAGTAAAGTGCTTATTCCATAGAAAATGCCCATTTCATGTTAGTTAATAACAACAAAGATGGCATGTAAAGGTTGTTTTCATGTGAAATTGAATTAAGTTTCTATGATTTCAGAATTTTGAAGGTGGACAGCTAGTGCCAAGTGTAATGAACTTTAACCTTAGAATGAAATTGGTAGACATTATTTGTTCCAAATTTTCTATGTAACAAAGGAATTAAAAGAAAGTAGACATTATATGTTGGCAGTGCCATCTGATGATTAAAAAAGTGCTTCTGGAATATTTTGAAATGCAAAAAATTTAATTTGGTATCAGAGTTTGGTGACATATAACTATAACATTCTTTTGAAGTATCTTTCTCTGTCTTTATGGAAATGACTCCCTAATGGTGTCAAGAAGATGTTAATCTCTTTAGTTTATTATCAAGGGATCAGTTTATTTTATTTTATGGTATCTTGATATCATATTACAATTATGAAATGAAATGTCATGTGAACCTAAATTTTATATAACTTGTCATGCTCACTCAGAGGCTGTCTCAAGATCAAATTAATCTGGACAGATGCCACTGCTTTCTACTCTTTGTACAATATGAACTATAGAGCAATGGCTGACAGCAGTGGCCTATGTGAAAGGACCCCTGGGTATGATTCTGAGAAATTGCGAAGAGAAATCTGTATCATATACCCTAAACTGGACCCTTCGGCAAAAGGAAGGACTCAAGTCCCCAAATCATGTGGAGCTAGATTGGGCTGTCTGCCAGTATAACCATACATTAAAGGGAATGTCATAAGATGTGGCAAATAAATCAACGTGCCATATGAGATGCATTCCCAACCTTCTTTTACTATTGTGGTAAAATTCATGAAATTTACCATGTTAACCATATGAACGTGTACAATTCCATACCATTTAGTGCATTCACAGCATTGTACTACCATCACCACTACCCAGTTGCATCTTCAGCAGCCCCAAAAGGATACTTTGTACCCATTGAGCAGATACTTCCATTTCCACTTAACCCTTGGCTACCAACAATCTGTTTTCTGTCTCTGTGGCTAATTCATACAAATGGAAACATATAATATGTGGCCTTTTGTGTTCGTATTTTTTACCCTCAGGTTCAGTTCCTAGGTTTAGTCTTGCTGTAGCACATATCCGTTCTTCATTCCTTTTTATGGATGAATACTATTCCATTACATATATATACTAAAATAGAATTAACCATTTGTTTGCTGTTGGCCATTTTTGTCATTCTTACCTTTTGACTGTGATGAATAGTATGGTCGTAGACATTCATGGACAAATTTTTGTTTAGATTCTTTTGTGTAAATATCTAGAAGTGGAATTGCTGGATCATTAGGTAACTGTCTTTATTACTGAGAAACCAATATTTTCTGGGATGGTTGCACCATTTTGTATCCCCACCAGCAATTACACCACATCTTCATCAATGCTTTTTTTTGAGTATATTCATTCTGATAATGTACAGTGATATCTCACTGGACTTTTGATTTGCTTTTCACTACTGACTAGTAATGTTGAGCATCACTTCAAGTGCATGTTGACCATTTGTATAACTTCTTGAGAGAAATGTCCAGTCCTTTGACCTTAATGATATTTTAGAAGGATGAGAATAGGACATTGAGTATCATGATTAGGCTCTTTATAACTGTAGGGAGAGAACCTACTTAGTCACCTCAGATGAGGTTAGGCTTATTGAAGACTGTGGAAAAATAAGGAAGCCTGGGAACTAACCTCAGCAGCAGTCCAGCTCTCTTGAAGAACCAGCATGTGGTTTACTTCTATTTATCTAGCTATTATTTGAGAGTTCCCATGTGGGCCGTTGTAGGTAATGGGAACCACTACCTACTATCCAAGAATGACTTCGTCTCTAAAATTTGGTGTCCATTACTTCCTCTTCCATTCACTCTGTCCTCATAGGGCCTCAGTTTTCTTCTCTATTTTCTCTTTCTCTCTGGTTTTAACTCCTTTCACTTGTGCTTTATATATATATATATATATATATATATATATATATATATATATATATATTTTTTTTTTTTTTTTTAAAGATTTATTTATTGGGCCTCCCTGGTGGTGCAGGTGGTTGAGCGCCGCACTGTGAAGCTGTCCACAGCCTCTGCAGTGCGGGTTTGATTCTGGCTGGCCAGCGAGAATCCCACATGGCGAAGAAGACCTCTCCTGTCTCACCTGCTGCTCCCCTCAGCAGTGTACTTCAGTCAGTCTGCCTGTTCTATTTCCCACTCTGTCTCTGGTGAATCCTCTCACCCTCCTGCTCATCTGGCCTGTACCCCGGTTCTTGTATAAAAATAAATAAATCTTTTTTTAAAAAAAGAACGTATTTAAATTTTTTTTTATTTATTTATGCATACAAGAACCGGGGTACAGGCCAGAGGTGTGGGGGGTGAGAGGATTCACCAGAGACAGAGTGGGGAACAGAATCAGGAGAGGTCTGCTGCACCATGTGGGTTGCTTCCTGCTGGCTGGGAATCGAACTCATGCTGTAGTGGCCGCGGATTGCCTCATAGATTGCATCTTAACCCTTGCACCACCAGGGAGGTCCACAATTGTGCTTTTATTGCCTTCTTGGTGTCTTGCCCTCAAAACTCTATGAGGGGTTCTGTTTCTTTTGTGGGTCACCGTCCAATATACAGCATCTCACCAGACTTTTCATACTGTACCTTCCTTGGCCCCTCAGACCCCCTGCTAGTGTAGGTGTAGGTGGTAATCGAATGTAGCTATGCCAATGGACAGCTTGTGTGTCAGGATTTGTTCACAGACTGCACTCAAAAATTGGTCATGGATGGGGTTTTATGGGCTGTTTCCTGTAATGTTTTGAGCTTTTCAGACATTTACAAGTGCATCTGCTATAGCTGTTTGGTTGCTATCTAACAAATTTCCATGCACATAGAGGCTTACAACAACACAATTTTCTATTCTTATTGTTCTGGGAGTCAGAGTCAGGATTGGAAAAAAAAAAATGTTGGAGGCATGAGACTTCTACAGAAGTCTCAGTGGAATCAGTTCTTTGGCTCGTTCAATTTCTAGAAGCTGCCATATTGCTTAGCTTATGTATGCATCCCTCCAACTTCTGGTTCTATCATAGCCTTTCTCCTTTACCTGATCTTCCTATGTTCCTCTTCTAAGGACCCTTGTGATTATATTGGCCACCCTAGATAATCTGGGCCAATCTCTTCGTCACAAGATTCTTTGACTAAATAATATCAGTAAAGTCCCTATTGCCTTGTGAGATAGTATCCATGGATTCTGGGGATTGCGTGGTGGGCATTCTTGGGACATATATTTTAAGTCTACCACAGGATCATAACAGAGAAAAACTAGACAACTTAGGCCAAGGAGTTTTAGTCTTTAAACCATTAAGTGGAACATTAAGAAAGTGAATGTAATTCAAAATTTCTGGTGTTTCTTTTAGTGTTTTATTTGCCATTCTGTGGTTTGCAAATAATGTTGTTGCTTTAATGTTAACATTTTGGAAATGAGCCATGAAAGGTTGAACACAGAGGAAGCATTGCTTGGCAAAATTAATGAAGTGGATTACTCATAGGACTCAAGCATTTCTAAAAGCAATTAGTCCACAGGAGGGGTTCTTTATATCTTGTGGACTCATTAATATTTAACAAATCCTCCTGTGGAAACACAGCATCTTACTCTAGATCTGCATACAAATGGACAACCCCCTTCTATTTTCCAATGAGCTAAGTCTTGGGCCTCAGGAAAACAATTTTGTACTGAGGTTTAGTTTCTCAAGCAAATCATTTCCCACGTGATTTGCCCTTTTTTCACCAGGTAGGCCAAGCCCCTAAACCACAAAGAGATGAGGTCAAATTATATAATTTAACAGTGGTCCATGAGTGTTTGACGGGCTAGAACTTTTCTAGAGTCAACTTGTCTTGGAGAAATGGGGTGGAGTGTTACTATACAAGGAAGATTAAAGCACTTCATTTTTTTTCCTGTTTGTTTAAAACATTTGCTGAGGGAGTGAGCAGGAAATATGCTTTGCCTGAAATGTCTTGTAAGCTCAACAAGTGTTTTTCCAGAGAAGGACTAATTTTTGTTTCTGCTTTTATATCACCCATGCCCACTCCCGAGAACTACGGGATTTCTAGTCCAATATGTGCTTCCTTTTAAAAGTCTCCCCTCCTTCCCTGGCCCCCCCTCTCTTTCTCTTTCTCTCAAACTGTGCTCAAAAATTGGGCATGGATGGAGTTTTATGGGCTGTTTACTATAATGTTTGGAGCTTTTCAGACATTTACAAGTGCATCTGCTATAGTTGTTTGGTTGCTATCTAACAAATTTCCATGCACATAGAGGCTTACAACAACACAATTTTCTATTCTTATTGTTCTGGGGGTCAGAGTTAGACTTGGAAAAAAAAATGTTGGGGACAGTTGAGGCACATACACACACACAGCTTTTCCTTTTCAGGTCAGTCATGTTTGTCCTCTCCACAATTCCACCCACCTAGCTAAAACCTATGCATGGAAAACTTTCCTTGCTCCCCTAGGAGAGATATTTGGGGGCTGAGTTGGCATCAAATTTCTGTCTGTTACAAGCAGGTGAGAAACTTTTGGCGCTGGCCTGCCAGTAGTCTGAGCATGCCTTATTGTAATATCAGCATTTTTTTCTGCTTTCCTCAGGAAAGATGCATTTTCCCAAGTGACCTAACTCATCCTCTGAGACACCCTCAACCCATACCTCATTTTACCTCAAAGCTGTTTTAAACTAATATTTTCACAGAACACAATGTTGGTTGTGTGGGTCTGTCCCATAGCCCAGCTCAAATTTTCATTTCTGGTAAATAAGTCTTTTAGTTTCTGTGCTTCCTACTATCTATTGAAGATATTTAGAATTGGGGGTGCTCATTTTATATGAAAATACAAAGCTAATTTTCAGACATGACTATCAGACTGGAAGTCCTTATTCTGAAATTCCCATTACATATGAATCTTTAAATGTAATTTTCAGGTAAGTTGGCCTTTCATAGGCCAAATATTTTTCTTAGTCCTATAAATGCTTCTCAACTAATCACAGACTATTGTCCTCTTCTGCTATGTTCCTGACCTTCCACTTCAGATTTACAAATGTTATTTCACAGGGTTGTTATGAGAATAAAATGAGATAAATCTCAAAAAATAAAGCATGTGCAGCAATTGATGTCTCGAGTACCTGATCCTATTTCAGACATTCCTGCTTTTCCCTTTCTTGCTTTCTAACTCAATGCCCATCAAGACATTTTTTCTTTAAATATGGCTAAAATACATGACTTTTGTGCATTTGACACTTTATTTTTGCTGTCTCTGATGATTGTATGTAAATACAGATTATGAGGTAAACCATCTCGTCTTGGTCCAATTTTATTTGGGACAATATCATGTAATTATGTTTTCCTGTTTCCTTAGGGTCTCTGAGCAATTTTAGCTCAGGTTCTGGCAATAGATGACCACTAGAATATAGAATATGGAAGATGAGAGTAGTGAAGAGGGTAGAATTCAGATTTGCTTCTATGCAAGCACTGTGAGACCTTGGACAGAATGGGAATATCACTTTTCCCTTTTTGTTTTATATCTTATAATCAGAACTTCGCCCATCTTGCAGCAGTCATGGGAGAGATGAATGAAGGACTACAGTGCTTTGGGAATTCTTATGTCCATGCAGAGTGCTGCAGAATGAAGCAAATCTGACATGGTTTTAGCCCATAGCTTTCAGTAACTAAGAGATCATTTATTTTTCTCTGAGAGAAATGCCATGATCCATAGCATTTTTGTAAGACCCAAGTGAGGAGACAAAGGATCTGGAGACGTGTTGTAATCAGCAGAATATTACACAATTCAATGATGGCATCAGAAGATTTACCACTTCTTACTCTGTGTTTTCAGACAAATCAAGTACATGGCAGACCTGTGGTTCCTTATCTTGGGCCTTATGGAAGATTTAGTCACTGTCTATTTAGAAATTTTTTTATACTGATATATGCATTTGGATATTTCTAAATAATAGCAATGTAGATTCTTAATTATTCTGCAAGTATATTATGGTATGCTTTCTTGAATTTTAAGGGCATTTATTTTTAATTGATTCATGAAATCTTAATCTTTAGCTTATTACCTATAGCAATGATTTCTAGATACTTTTTTTGACCTTAAAATAAAATTCCTAAAATAGTGAATATATCAGGTAAAATTTTGTTTTTTGTTGTGTTTCTCAAAATGGAAGGAGTGAATTGAGTAGGAAGGGCTGGGGTCTGAAAGGTCAACTCTCTTTCCCTGAGGCCTTTCAGCATGTCTGACACTGCCCCCCTACCCCACACTTGTTTGCAGAAGGGGATGATGGTGTTATAATAGTATTATTGTCTTTTGAGTCTCACTTTCTTTCAGGCAGAGGCTATATTTTCTAGCACTTCTGAATATAAATTTTGGAAGGTTTAGGAAAAAAGTCAGTGTCAATGTAAACAAATTTTAGATCTTATGTTTATATATATATGTATATATATATATATATATATGATGAGAAATATTATAGTGTGAAAGTGAGAATGTGGCAGTTCATCACTCTCCTGTTCTTAGGTTAAAGTCACTAAGTTAAGGTGGGTTATGTTCCAGGAACAGACAGGAATATCAATATTCTCCATATAAGCAGCCCGTCTGGTCTTTGGACAGAATTTTGCAATTAAGTGACATCTTGGGAGATTTGGAGGATCTACACAAGCCACTTGGTGGTGCTCGTGACAGGGCAGCTCATTTTTCTAAAAAAAAAAAAAAAAAAAAAATCTTCACAGCTGTGACATTTTAGTTCTGCTTTACTGAACAGAAAGCAGTTCAGTTCCAAATTTGATCCTAAATCCAAAACCGCAGTGTACTATAAAACATCGAACATTCCTGTGAAAACAGATTGAGGTGGAGTTCATTTGTACAGTCCCAAAACAGTCTTCTGTCAACAGCCTCTTCTCACAAACATAATTTTAAATTTAATGTGTGGCTAAAAGGTATTTTAACATAGTAAGTCCAAGCAAACCATAATTAGCATTCTAATGACCAGAGAAATGGTCAAAAAATGGAAGAATCACATTCCAGAGAATCAGGGAATATTTTCTATCACTCAGTAAATTCAGTGACGGCAAGGATTCAGAAATCCCAGGGAATGTGGGAGACTATCCCTCTTGAGTGAGATCTATTTAAAAAAAGCTTTTCTAAAACAGTGAACACTGAACACCAGATTCATATATGTGTGCAACTGTACAGGCTTGAGGCCACTTGCTCATTCCTTGTTTCTAAATGTTGTATAGCTAAAGAAAATGTGAATCTCAACCTTCCCACAAATAATTCATTTTTCTGTCAATTATCCATGAAACTCTGATTCCTTACCCACATAGAAGCAGTGATATTCTTCAAAAGCTGAACCAGATAATGTACTGCATAAACGACTTCCCAATGATTTATATTAATACAATTCCCTCCCAGATTGAGATGAAACAGCTTCTGTCTATTCTCCTGCCTAATCTCTCAGTATACTTCTCTTCATTCTTTGGGCTCCAGATTCACTGATTTTCCTCAAGCTGCTCCAGTTTGGCCTGTTCCTTCTGACCATGGGTCATGGCACAGCTCCTCCCTCTGCCTGGAAGGCCCCTGCCCCAGATATTCCTTTAGAGGATGCTCTTCATCCTTCAGTTTCCAGGTGAAGTGTGGTCTCTGCGAGGCCTTCCCTTTTGACCTCACCTTAAGCAGTTTCCCTGTTATTTTTGGATGTTTATTTGTTCTGTTCACAACATTTACCAGAGCTTGTAGTTATTATTGTTTTTGTTGTTTACTTATTTTTAAAAGGATTTTTTTTCATTAGTCTATCTGAATTCAAAGAATTGTGGATCTTGAATTATCACATGAGGGTCCTATCCAGGTACACTTTGGAGAGACTGCAGGTTCAAGACCAGACCATTGCAATGGAGTGAAACCCAAGAATTTTTATCCCAGTCCTATTAAATTTACACCATACTATAGTCTATGGAATGTATAATAGCATTATATCTTGAAAAACAATGTGCACATCTTAATTAAAAAATCCTTTTTGCTAAAAAAATGCTAACCCTTATGTGAACTCTTGGAAAAGTGGTGCTGACAGGCTTGGATGATGCAAGGTTGTCACAGCTTGTAAAGAAGTGCAGTGTCTGAAAAGCTCAATAAAGTGAAGCACCGAAAAAAAAAAAAAAAAGAGGTATCCTAGCATCTCTTTTCTTTCTTTTTTTTTTTTTAAGATTTATCTATCTATCTATTTATTTATTTATTTATTTATACAAGCACTGGGTACAGTCAGAAGCGCGGGAGGGTGAGAGAATTCACCAGAGCCAGAGTGGGGAGCAGAGCAGGCAGACTGACGAAGTACACTGCTGAGGGGAGCAGCGGGCGGCAGGAGAGGTCTGCGTGCCACGTGGGACCCTCGCCTGGAGGCCAGGGATCGAACCGGCACTGCAGAGGCTGCGGCAGCTTTGCAGCCCAGCGCTCAACCGCTGTGCCACCAGGGTAGGCCCAGCACCTCTATTTTCTCATTTGTAAAGTGAGCATAATATTTATCTCATAGTGATGCCATGTGGATTAAATACATTGTTACATTTGAAGTGCATAGAATACTTCTGTACTGCACCAAAGAAGCCTTGATTCCCATCAGCTATTATTAATGCTATCATAATCACCATCTCTGGGTGGTAAAACAATCTTCCCCTCTCAACTCTTTTCTGTCCTTCCTTTTCTTCAGGGAGGGCTTTCCAGAGCAGCCCACATTAACTCATGCCAACTAACCCCAGCCCCATCCTTTGATTCCATTTCCTGTCCCCTTGCCCTACTTTATTTATTTCCATGCATTAAAATTAAAAAAAAAAATCTTTCATTGATAATATCTCTTTCTGACTGTGGTTTAAGTTCCATGAAAACACTGAGTTTGTTCTGTTCATTGCTATGTTTCAAGGGTCCGGTAGAGTCAGGTGTAGGACTCTCAGGGAGTATCTGGTGTGTGAGTGAATAACTGCGAAATTCTCACCACCAACATCTGCTTCCCTCCCTAGAAAGCAGCTGGGGTGATCTGTCTCACTCACACGGCAGCAGCCATTAAATAAGTTCCTAGCAAATGGTACTCAATACATGTGTGTTAAAGGAATGAATTTAAAACATAAAAAAACACTATGTTTTGTGACTGCTGAAATCTTTATTTTTTTATGAATAAAGTCCCCTCATTTTACATTTTGTAAAAATTTTGATGATAAAGGATTTCTCCCCTTAGGGCCCTCATTGTAGTTCTCCCACCATCAAGCACCCTTGATCCTCTGCCAGAGTCTGCTGTGCTGAAATTTTGTATATAGAAAAACTTACTAATAAATTCATTAGAATCACCCTTTTACTTATTTTACTATAAGAATCATCATTAAAAAAAATCAACTCTGTTACTAGTAGAAGGATCATTTTGACATCATGATGCATGAAAAAAGAAAGTCTTTTGGAATTTTTATTTTTTGACTTCTAAAAAAGCTTTGTTTTAGGCATCTCAGTATTTAATAATCATTGTCTTTTGATTTTGACATTACTTTTAGAATGCTTTGTTTGCCAAGTATAGGATTTAGGAAAAAAGACTTATCTAGTGATAAGAGATAGAGAAAAAAACCTCACAAATGTAAACATTTTGTATAATATGTGTTTTTAACATTTACTTTCATTTAATTTTTATTGAAGTAATATTGAACTATAATATTGTAAGTTTCAGCTGTGTGTCATTACAGATCAATATGTATATACTACCTTAAACTCACCACTAGGGGTCTAATTCTCGATACCTTTTACCCAGTTTACCTAGCCCCCTACTCCCTTTCCTTCTGGTATCCACTAAATGATATTATCTAAAAGTTTGTTTTATTCAGTTTATTTGTTTGGATTCTCTATAAACCACCTAAGAACAAAATGATAATAGTATTTTTATAGATTTAGTATAAGATTGCTAATGCTTTAATTTTTATCTTTTGTGTTTACTTTTTTTGGCATCAGAAATAATAAGCATTTTTGTGTTTATTCATTGGTTATTACTATAAAAATTCAAAGCAAAATGAATATAATCCCCCAGTACAGATCACTTAGATCATGCTTTCTATGCTGGAGAGCTTTCCACTTCTCCTGGTATTTTTCGTGACTGCCTCCCTCTCATTAATGGGGGTTATTTTCTTGCATTTTGATCAAGCAGAGCTGAATGAACACCTCAAAACAAGAGTACGACCATTACTTTTAGTTTGTGAAGACTGCCGGTGTGGGGGCTGGGGGGGTGCAATTATCTAGGCTGATGGAAAAGTAAGCAGCATGGACTCTACTGGGGGTTAATTTTTGCCTCACTCAACTTTTTCCTTTCTGCCAACAGTCTATCTTACTCTGATTTATTTTAGAACTAGAAGCTAAAAGTGAACAATCCATTTCTTCTTTATATGTTATTCCTCATGCAGAATGTGACTTATGTTTCTCAAAAAGGATGGGATCTGTGATTTCTAAGTAAAAATGAAAAAAAAAACAAAAAAAAGATTTGGTGCCTACTTAGAAAAAAACAAAAAACAACTAAATAAAGTTATCAGTGGAGTTAAAGGAATTTTTATTAGTGAATCCTTTGTTGTTTTTTTTTAGTTAACTGAAACTTAGGATAATAAAATCCACTGAGATATGACAATAAAATCAACTGAGAAATGACTCCTCGGTACTTAAAGCCATAGGGCTTTTTACAGCCTTATTTCTGTCCCTCTGTTGCTTTTTTCTTGCTTCCCAACTTTGAGTACTAGTGTGATGAGCTGGGAATAAGGCTCCCAAGTGCAGGATCAAAGAAATTCTCCAGTGTTTTTGCTCTGACCAAAGCAAAAACAACAACTTAATGGAATACTTAAAAAAAAAAAAAAAAGAATGCATAAAGTCTTTTACATGAGGGCTTTGTAGGTCTTGATCTGAATCAGAAAAATTGGCAAAATAGTGGACATGTTCATGGTGCCATTTTTCCCAGTTGGAAAACTGAATGGGCAAATAGTCATTTCAGAACTTGTGGGATAAAGCATAGAGATGCTGCACTTTTCAGCATCTGTGCATTACAACCTCTGTACCAAGGCCAGGGCCTTGTTACTCTGGCAGGTAAATGGCTGTGGGCTCCAGGTGGACACAGATGCTTCCTCAACTCCAGTCCCCCTTCCCGAACTCTGAGCTGCTTCCTTTCTTGATGTTCAGCTTCTTCTTTCCTTCTAGTTTCTCTCCCTAAGTTTAATTCCTCTCATTTTCAATCCCAAATGTTTGTAATTGTATTTGACCCACACTTTATTAAAATTTGAAAATAATATTTTTGTTCTGTCAGAATGTATATGTTAATCAGGAAGTCCATTGATAAATTCACAAGACTGTTGATTGGAGACTAAAATTCTCAGTCCCTGACATTAGAATACCCTGATCATAGATGAAGTGGTGGGATCCTATACCTCTGAATCTTATACAGTGTTGTAAAGCAGTGCTACCTCAGTCGACACACCCCCTTGAAAAAGAATCTACCTCTTTTGTTGTTGCTGTTTTGGAACACATTTGATCATTAAGGTGGGGAAGCATGCTGCTTATGCAAATTTACATTTCAGTAGTCAGAAGGACTTAATGAAAATGAACCCTTTTTCTGCTCTTGATATGGAAACGTTGATATTCTATTTTAATCAAAAAATGAAAACTTTGCTATCCTTTGGAGTATTTCCCCATCCTTGTATATAGCTAATTAATTCTCCTTATGCATGCACACATGTAGTTCTGAATGACTCATTCCCATTCTAGAAAATATTAATATGATTTTAACCTACCTGACTAGCTTGGGAAATAGACCTTGATTTTTTTTTGTGGCTTATACCAAGGTAAAGCTATAAAAAGAAAAAATGTGGCTGCCTCATTAACAAATTGCCAGTGCTAATACTGACCAACACTTTTCCCTCATTCATGTGTAGGCTTATCCTTGATAAAAGTTGGACTCAGGCAAACCACATGAACTTACACTCCCACACTGGCAGCTGTACTCAAGAGACCTAAAAGCTTCAAACCATCAGGGTTCAAACATAAAATATGGAGATCTCGGCATCTGTAAAAGCTTATAAAAATCAAGTGATACATTTACATGCTATTACAATATTCCAAGCAATACCATGTAAATAAATAATGCATATAACTGGTAGTACCCCCGACATGATAAAAATCAGGAGCAGTCTCCTGGCTGGCTCTGATTTTTGCAACTTCCTCATAGAGTTCAATTGTCTAAGGCTGTGATGATATAGATGGCCACTGTGCCAAGAATCTGCCTCTCCCATGTTCCAGGGCCATGCCAGCAGGTGAGGGCATAACTAGGCTGCACTTAAGTCAGCTGTAGTCTTCCAATTGGCAGGAAGCAGGAAGAAAAGTCATTGCTTAGGTGAATATGGGAGTAAGAAGAATTACTTACCTACAGGCAATGAAACAATTTAAAGAATAGGTGACAACTGAACAAAATTAAGCATTGAATACACCTTTATTATTATGGAAAATTTAAAATAATTGAACATATCAGGGGTTTCTATCCCTTTGTACTGTTACTTTTCTTTCAATTGTTCTTATTCGCATTTACCTAGGATGTCTGATGCTACCTCAGACACTTGGCTGTGGTTTTCTCTTGGACCCAAGCTCCCTCTAGGTATCCTCATGAGGTGGATCTCCATTTTGTCTACATCTGTCTGCTTCCTGTCTTGTCCCTCTCCTGACATTGTGTTTATAGCAGGAATGAAAATATGTCGTTTCTGTGCTAAAACATAAGGTTCCTAAAGTGAATGCCTCTGCCTAAATTAAATCTTCCCCATTCTGGAAATTAGAGTCCTTCTTCACCTAAAGCTTAGTGTCCTAGCTGAGGACCTGAGCAAAAGCAGCCAGTCCCAGGTGCTACTCATATACATAACATCCCTACACAAAGAGAGGAAGTAGAGTTAGAATACAAATGCATATATTCATGTACAAAAGTGAAGGAAGTCAACTCAACATTTTGAGCAGAGGAAACTTAACCAACTACTTGAAAAACACAATGGAGGCCCTCATTCTCAGATCTGATATATGTGAAGAAGACCAACAGCATGAAAGGGAAAAGACAAGAAAAAGAAATTTCAATAGAAACAAAGATAATTTAGTAAAGCTAATAATGTAAAAAAATAGTGTTATAGGGCAGCCCCGATATTGAACGGGTTGCCTGGCTGTGGGTCCTCACCCGCGCGCTTACAAGGGACTTATTAATACTCCACTACAGGCACACACAAAAGGTTAATAAAAGGTTTATTTACAAGGGAAAAGGAAATAAGGAAAATGTACAACTCAGGGAGAAAATAGGGAAATAAAGTCTTTCATGCGTCCTACCCGATCCGCCGACCTGGAAACCCAAAGGCACCCTCAGAGCTGGCCGGATGCTACGAGCCAAAATGGGGGATCCCCTCCAAAGCCCACGTGCGTGGCTTTATACCAACCTGGCTGCTTAACCCCACCCTCAGGTCCCAGCCACCTTCCCTTTGGTGTGATGGGATTTGGAGTTCCCAGTGTCTTTGGCCTGGGGTGGGGGTGGAGTCCACAAACCCTGTATGGAATTAGCTTTAGGACATCCTTTTCCCCCTAACAACAGGATAATATAACAAAATCTATGAAATATTAGAGAACAAATGAGACCTTTTAAAAATTAAATTTTTCATTCCAAATTTTGAAGATAACACTGAGGAAATTGCCTGGAAAGTGACGTGATGATAAAAATAAGGATAACTTTAAAGATAAAACAGAAAAATCTAAGTGTTATAGCAGGAGGACCAGAAACAAGGAACAAAGAAAAGTGTGGGGTGGAAAATTTCAAAGAAAAATGAGAAAGGATTTTCCCCCCACTAAAGAAAGAAGTCTTTTTTTTTTTTTTTTTTTTTTTTAAGATTTATTTATTTGTTTATACATGCACTGGGTACAGTCAGAAGCACGGGAGGGTGAGAGAATTCACCAGAGCCAGAGCGGAGAGCAGAACAGGTAGAAGGACCCAAGTACACTGCTGAGGGGAGCAGCGGGTGGCAGGAGGGGTCTGCGCGCCATGCGGGACCCTCCTCTGGTGGCTGGGGAGCAGCCGGGGATCGAACCGGCGCTGCAGAGGCTGTGGGCAGATTCACAACCCAGCGCTCAACTGCTGTGCCACCAGGGAGGCCCAAGAAATAAGTCTTCAGGGTAAAAGAGCTGTGCATGTCAGAGTTAAATGAAAAGATACACTTGGATTCATATTTGTGACATTTCCTTCACCAAAGGTAGAAGGTCTTAGACACTTCTGGGATATCAGGGGGAAATGCCCAGTATATATTAGGAAGAATTCAAAGCGCTTAGGAATCCTAGATGCCAGGAAATAGCAGATCAGTGCCATGAAAGGTCTGAAAAAAATTGTCTGAATGTAGAATTTTATGTTCAATCAAGACAGTAATCACTTGAGGAAGCAAACTTACAAGTCTCAGAAACATAGGGACTTAGTATAATTTCCGTGTATTTTTATTCAAAAGAAGTTGCTTAAAGTTTCTTTGATCTATTTGGATTACAGAGAAAAAAAAAGAAAGGAAAAAAGAAGAGGAAGGAAGACAGAAGGAAGGTTTCAAAGAATTTGATAAACAGCGGCACTAATCCAAACATTTGGTTTGAGTTAATCTTAGAATGGTTGTTGTATTAACAGACTGCAGAACAATAGTTCCAAAGAATAGGTTGCTTTGTTTTAAAGAGATATTGAAATGGATTGATTAAGATGCTGGATGATATTAATGACTTTGTGATAAACATGTGCATTAGTTTTTTCAACAAGGAAACAGAAAAACCAACTCCATGATAAAGTCAAGGCTCAGTGCCAAAACTAACATAAATGGGACATGACACTGCAAGCAAAGTGGGCCAAGAGAGGGTTTTGTTTTGAGTGGCACATATGTACTGACATTGAGCCTATGGGCAAAGAAAGTGCTCCTAATATAATGACTCTTCTAAGAAAAAATTATACATAAACATGTACTAGTCAGATTTTCTAGTGTGAGTTTATGGCAAGGAAAATGGTGCTTACAGGATCATTGAATGGGCTGGAGTCTTGAAAATTCAATTGCTGCCAGTAGATCTTTGCTTCCACCTTTAAAACTTGGACTTCTTCATGAGGGGAGAAAGCTGCAGAAAATCATCACAGAATTCACTGGGCACTCATCAGAGGACATACAGGCTGCCACACTCAAGTCCACTGAAGTCCAGGGTGCCAGCACCACTGGGCCACAGAAAGAGTGGCTCTTCCCTCCATTGCCCATTCCAATATGTTTCCAGATGGCTCTCCTTGGAGTACTCTAAATTGATTCTATAATCTTCTTGATAAGGTGGTGTAAGGGGAATGTGGTTAGAGCATCCTAGCTTGGCAAATAGTAGGCAGAGATGGACAAAATGGGATTACCTGTGGATTACTAGTAAGCAGAATCCTCCACTAAGGATATTAGCTAATTCGTTTCCCATCTTGAGAATCAACCTATAGGCAAAACATGTAAGATTTAAAACCAGCTACAATACAGGACATAAATATTGCCAATATTTAAAGAGAAAAATGAGATATTAAAGTATACTATTAACAGATAACAAATTAAATTAATGCAAATAAATGAAACAAAAATAAAAAAGTAGATAGAAATTCAGTTTCTTTGAGCAAAAGTAAGTGGATAATGCCTTATATACCTAAAAAATTGTGCTATAAGCATTAAATTTGAGTGGGAGGGGGAACCACTGAAAGAATTATAAACAGAAACAGAAGTAGGAAGTGGTATATGGGGTTGGGTGGGCGGGGTGGGGCTTGAGAACATTGCTTTTCATTTTAAGATCCTTTTATAGGCTTGATTTTTTTTTAAAAAGACCCACGTACAGATCTTGTGTTAATAAAAAATAAAATTTAAAGAGGTGGTTCATTTTCATTATCACGGTTATCAAATAAAGATATGACTGAAATTAAAAAAAATTAAGAAAATTTACCCCTCTAACGGTAATCTAACTCTGTTGCATTTTTGAAACTACTTTGCTCTATTTGAATCAAAGTGACCAGGATATTTTTCATTAATATTGAAAGTGATTCCAGTGAGTTACTCCATCTGCCCTTTGTACCCCTGCATTTTTAATCTTACCTGTTGCAGGTGTGTTACTGAGAGTAACAGGAGTTGCTGTGCTCCTCCTCTTGCTGTTTGTTTTCCAAAAGGTACGAAGCCCAGGCTGATTCAATGCCTACTTCAAGTAAAGGGGTCAGGACCAGGAGCAGGATGTACCCAATCAGACCAGGTATTATCTGAAGGTACTTGGGGAGGGGAGTTTAGCCAGGAATTACTTTATTTGAAATGTGTGTGCCTGAATGCTTTTACTTGTGAGCATATATTAATTCATAAAAAATTAGCATGAAGTAATGCAGAGAAAAGTAACAAGAGGAATGTGTGTGCCCAAATCTGTACTACTATGGTATGTTTAATACTCTTCCTTTTAAATAAGACTGGATGGATTGTTTTCTGCCTTTGTTTTTCCAAGCAAATAAAGCTACTGGAATCTGTAGAACCAACTTCAATAGGAAAGTAATTTTTCTCAAAGTGTACAAACTCTCAAGAGTTCCAAGGTCAAATTTAGGAAATACTGGTTAAATTTTCCTAATCAGACTTCCTTACCGTGGAGCTTCCCAAGAGTCGATTCTAACTTGCACATGTGGCATTCCCATCTTTATTTCACTAAGTATCTCATAGGATTAAGATTCTGAGAAATATATTTTAAAAATTCATGTGTTTAAATCAGGCAATTATGAAAAAAAAAGCATGGTAAGGAACCACTTGATAGATGCAGGCAGAGGAATTGCTGTTTTATAAAATAACAGAAGAAGGAATAATTTGATTTTAGTAAAAATTTATTCAGACATACTGTACAAAATGCAAGAAGAGAAGACAATGAATCCAGTGATAAGACAAGTATCTGTCCATTCATCCATTTACCTATCATCTAGCTGTCATGTGTCTGTCTGTTTGTATAACATTATAATTCTAAGTGTCTTGTCTGCAGAGTAGATAGTAGATCGATTCAGTTAATAAAATGTAATTTTGAAATCAGTGTCCTAAGTAAACTTACTTTGATTGTTGAAATAAAAACTAGTCATTTCTATATAGAAGTACTTATTTTAAAGTGAATTTTCTTGACTGTTGATTCCAGAAACAATATTCTAAGAACTACAGCATTGTAGCTAAAATTTAGGCAAATATATGTATAACATTAACAAGAGATAAAAGGCAGTGTTGTTCTTTAGATAAGAAAAATCTGATTTTTATCTAGTCTAGACAGGACTTCCCTTTAGTTAATTAGAAAATTTGTAGCAGGAACTTAAGGGCAAGTCCTAGGAAAGGAAGAATAAGAACACAGTGGAAATATGAAAATAAGAATTCTCTTCACAATACATTGGCTTTGTTCTTTTCTCAGTAGCCGCCTTTTATGCTACAAATTCCCAGAGTTTTCTTTATTATTTGAAGCATTATTTTAAAAAGAAACATGGCCTGGTAGCTAATAGTTGTTTGACTGTTTCCACGGAAGAGTTTTTGGTGACAGGGCAATATAGTGTGGGCAAGACTAGAGAAAGGACTCATAACAGATATTTTGTTGTCATGTGCACACAAAGTTATTATTTAGTAGAAACTTTTAGTCATCTTATTATATGGAGATACCTGCATGGCATGGCAGACCTCTCCTGTCTCGCCCTCTTATCCCCTCAGCAGTGCATTTTGGTCTATCTGTTCTGCTCCCCACTCTGTCTGGTGAATCCTCTCACCCTCCTGTGCCTCTGGCCTATACCCTAGTTCTTGTATAAAAATAAATAAATTTAAAAAAAAATAAAAAAATAATAAAAGGACACTTTCTTAAAAAATCACTTATCACCATTGAATTTCCCCTAACACAATTATAAATAAGATTATTACAGGGAAAAATTTGAAGTGGGTCACCTAAATCTCATTGTAGCTCAACATTTTAAATTTCCTTCTAAAAAGCCCTTTTTCTGAGAGTATTAAAATTATCAGTATGACCATTTTCTTTAATGATGTCTTTAATGATTAAGAAAAAGACAGAATGATTTCCCTTCCAAGAAGAAAGAAATCTTCCCACTTTCTTTTCCTGAATTTCTAGTTCTTCATTTCAAAAGAAAATCATAGCATTTTATTGGTTATCACAGACAACATGAAGAGAGCAAAAACAAATGAGAATTTAAATTATTACCCACCAATGAATTATAACATTGTTAATCTTTTGGTATCTTAATTCTCAAATTTTGTTTATTTCTAAATAATCTTACATACCTGCATATTATTACTTTCTGTTTTATTCTCTGCCATAGAATCTGGAAGAAATGGAAAGAGCAGTCACTTTTGCTTTTTGTGAATGTAGCCAAATGTACTCCAAGTTTTTTATTTAGGATTTTTGTGTTGACTGACCAAAGCAAAAATTTCCAGGTAGTCAGAAAATAATCTCCCCTTCACTTTCATATTTGGAAATATCTAGACTGAGAAAGGTAAAAACAGCACTTTGAATTTTGTTTTGTTTTACTGTGGGAGAGTATGTGTAATAGGGCAGATCATGATGGGCAGTAATCCCAAAGACTGTCAAAAGGTGTGATTTGTTGATGTCAAGGCAGAATTTCCAGGCGGCAGAATGTCAAGGAAGCAGAGCGTTATCTACTTTCTAGTGACTATGAGAACTTGAGCATGAGCTCTAGTGTGGGCTAGAGATAGAGGCCTCTCCCCAAATTGTCTAGATGTGTTAAGCATTGGAGAATCATCCAAAATACAGAGAAGGGTGAGGTCTCCTTTGAAACCACCTATGACTAGCATTTTTTGACAGCCAGGCAGGTAAGGTTTAGACCAGTGTTCTCTGCTTCAGAGAGAAGAAGGTGACCAATATAGCCTTAATTATCCCCTCAGCTTAAATAAAATTTTTTTCAGGATATTTTGATGTTATTGTTGTATATATATATATATATTTGAAGCAACACTGCATTATAACATGAGATCAGGTATGTAATATGATAAACCAACCTCTGTATACTGTATTTAAAGTTCACCACTTAAAGTCCTTGACTAAATTTTAACCAGCTGTCTTCCAGACCTCCAGGTCCCTGCCTTTCTTTTTCTTGGGGTATTGTGATCAGAAAACATGCAATTGTAAATACTTTTTCTATCGCTTTGAGATATAAACCCTCTGCTATCCACAGGTGTCTTTCTCAAAGACTGGAAGTATCTCTAAAATGTAATCATCAGGAAAGAACGGGCATCTATTTCTCAGGCTGTGTGTGACAGTAGAAGTCTAACTTCATTAAGCACCAATTAGCAAACACAGATGGCATGACCATAGAGTCCAACCTCCCTCTCTAACTTCTCTATCTTATCCCAGTTCTTAAAAACTCTCCTGCCCATGGCTCCAGTGAGGTTGGTTTCAACAGGGAACTGTTGCAAATCTTGATCATTACTGCAATCGTCAAGTCTTTCTTGCCATTTTTAAGAAGCATGTAATTTTTCTCTTTATTATTTTTAAAAATATGGAATACCTCATGAATTTGCATGTCATCCTTGTGCATGGGCCATGCTAATCTTCTCAGTATTGCTCCAATTTTAGTATATGTGCTGCTGAAATGAGCACTGATTTTTCTCTTTAGCAAAGAAATGTGACATTGTTTGTAGCAGAGTATTAAGAAATATAATTAATCTTTTGCCCTCCCATCCTTCTTTCCTTCCTTCCTTCCTTCCTTTTTCTCCCCCTCCCACCTCTCCCACCTCTTCTTCACCATTGCTCCCTCTGGACAATTTACTGAGACATTAATTCTGGCTTGGTTTCCTGCTGAAGGAGACATGAAAGAGAATCCCACTCCTTCCATCTAAGGAAACAACAGACCTCTGTTCCAAGTTTCCTTTGCTTGAGGTGAATTAACTATTTTCAGGGTTTCAGGGTGCTCCCCAAGGCTTTTGTTCAGGGATTCTGCAAAACTTTGAAAGAGAAGGCAGGACTAATCAGAGATGATTGGGGAAAAATTTACTCTGAGCGAAAGTACTTTGTAGATGGTGAATATGAGGGAGGGTCTAGGTCATTGGTGTAGAGGTCACAGCGGATACTCTGACTCTCCGGGTTTGGCAGCGGAGTGGAGTAATGGACAAGTGACTAGGGGAAGAATGAATACAATGTCATGAAGCTTGACCACTACCTCACACCATACACAAAAATCAACTCAAAATGGATTAAAGAACTAGACATAAGACCTGAAACCATAAAATATATAGAAGGAAATATAGGCGAAACACTACGTGATTTGCACATCAAAGACATCTTTACAGACACATCACCCAAAGCAGTGATAGTGAAGGCAAAGATAAACAGCTGGGACTACCTCAAATTAAAGAGCTTCTGCACAGCAAAAGAGACAATAACAAAAACAAAGAGAAACCCCACCAACTGGGAGAACATTTTTGCACCCAACACTAATGATAAAGGGCTGATCACAAAAATCTGCAAAGAGCTGATGAGACTCAACAACAACAAAGAAAAGAATCCAGTCAAAAAATGGGCAGAAGAGCTAAAAAGAAACTTCTCTGAAGAGGAAATGCAAATGGCCAACAGGCATATGAAAAAATGTTCAACATCACTTGTAATCAGGGAAATGCAAATCGAAACTACCATGAGATACCACCTTACACCAGTGAGAATGGCACATATTAAAAAAACTAGCAACAACAAATGTTGGCGAGGGTGTGGAGAAAAAGGAACTCTTCTGCACTGTTGGTGGGAGTGCAAACTGGTCCAACCACTGTGGAGAGCTGTGTGGAGATTTCTGGACCTACTAAACATAGAGCTTCCATATGATCCAGCAATTCCACTCCTAGGTATTTACCCAAAGGACATAGAAACATCAATTCCAAAGAACACCTGCACCCCTATGTTTATAGCAGCACTGTTTACAATAGCTAAGCTTTGGAAACAACCCAAATGCCCAAAAATAGATGACTGGATCAAGAAGATGTGGTACATATATACCGTGGAATATTACTCAGCATTCAAAAAAGATAAACACATGCAATTTGCAGCAACATGGATGGCGCTGGAAGGGATCATGCTCAGCGAAATAAGCCAGAAAGAAAAAGAAAAATACCGGATGGTCTCACTCATAGCAGGAATCTAGAAAACTTAAATAAGGGACCAGGAAAATGAATAACTATAAGAAAGTGAAAATCAAAATCAACAAAAAACTATGAACCAGAGACACTTTTAGGGGGGCAGGGGCAGGAGGGGAGGGATTGGGGTCAGAATGGGGGGGGGCTGCAATTGTATGGGGAATATAAAAATAAAATTTATTATTTAAAAAAAAAAAATCTTTTTCCAAATTTCCTTTCCCCAATCTTATTACTTTATTTTATTGCATAGAAAAATAAGTTGTTTACCAAATCTCATATTTTCGAGAATATAGGACATAATTAAAAAAAATCTGTTTTGTGCTCTAACTAGCTTATTATTTCAGGTCAAGTAATACTAGAGTTATTACTAATAATGACAAAATTAATAATTAGGTAACTTAATGTGTGCTTCAGAATGGCAATAACTAATATTTGTGAGAATTATTTAAACACAGTACTTTTGTGTAGGTGCTTTAGTTTCTTTTCTAGAGGAAAATTGAACCTATCAGATATCAGGAAGTTTTCTTAAGTTCCATAAGCCTTGTTACCTGTAAAATGAAGAAAAGAGTTATATTCACATTGGGGTTATTTTCATTAAATGAGATCCAAATGAGGCATTAGAACATTACCTATTACATAGAAATGCCAATCAGTAGTAGTAGCTTTAATAATAGTAGTTTAATCTTCAACCAAAATTAATGGGAAATGAGAAGAATCTGTATCAAATGTATATGCTTATCTAAGTCATCTTGGCATATTCTGATCTTCTGATGATGTTTGGTGTTTTTATTTAGAAAATAATGCCATATATAATCTCTCACATGGTTGTTCTTTTGGAATAATAATCAAATAAGATTGCACATGTGAAAAGAAATTTTGCAAGGATATAACATTATTTTCATGACCATTAGCTAGCATTTCAGAGATTTGCGTTACTATAAAAGAGTGAATGAAATAGATACTTTTGAGAAGAAAAACTGAGTTGTTTATGTTTAAGAAGAAAATTTCAAAACAAAACTAGATCTATCTCCAATGGATGAAAGAAATATATCAAAGAAATGTCTATGACATATTTAAGGAATAGGGCCTCCCCTGGTGGCACAGGTGGTTGAGTGCCACGCTGTGAAGCTGTCCGTAGTCTCCACAGCACTGGTTCTATTCTGGCTGGCTGACGAGGGTCCCATATGGCACTACAGACCTCTCCTATTGCGTCCACTGCTTCCCTCAACAGGGTATTTCGTCAGTCTACCTGTTCTGTTCCCCACTCTGTCTCTGGTGAATCCTTTCACCCTCCGGTGCATCTGGCCTGTACCCTGGTTCTTGTATAAATAATTAAATAAATCTTTAAAAAAAAGACATATTTAAGGAATAGATGATTCACAACATATTTAAATTTCTCTAGAGAAGAAAACATTGTGAATGTCTTAAATTTTACTGAATTCACATATCAACTCATTTTACCAAAGTATAACATTGGAATTTAACAAGACTCTCCATTCTACTTCCCCTCAACAAAGAAAACCAGCAAACAATTTTAAAATGAGTACTCTGTAAAATAAATCCTTAATATAATGCTAGCACAGTGAAATAAGTCCTTAGTAAATTAATTCAATCAGAGATCTTATTTTCATAACAGAATCCACTAAGCCTTCCGCAAAAATGAAGTTACTAAATGTATCTCACATAGTCTCACAGAGGCTCTGTAGCTGAGGCTGATGCCCACACCCAACCAGAGGGCTGCTATAAGGAAGATTTTTTGGTCCTGTGGTGGGACACAGACTCCACAGCTGTGCAGCTGATGTGGAAAATAGGGGAACCTCGCCACTTCTGCTTTTAAAAACTGGACAATACATGCCAGTTTTGAGCTTATGCAACGCTTTCTTCTCCATGGTCTTGCACATTTGCCTATCCCACAGGTATAGCTGATTGATCCTAGCTTATTATGTTAGACATACCTTTGTGGGGAAGGCTGAATAAATGGGTTTCTGTCTTCAAATTTAGGGATTCTGAGATTCAATAAAGCATAAACTTTTCCAAACCTAAGAAGGTTGCACAAAACTGGTCACTGTCTGAACCAAGTAGTGCAAATTCCACTCAAGAAGAATTCAATATTAGAAAATACCACAAAAATTGATCAAGTTGGGCCTCCCCGGTGGCGCAGCAGTTGAGCGCTGGGTTGCGAAGCTGCCCTCAGCCTCTGGGGCGCCGGTTCAATCCCTGGCTGCTCCCCAGCCACTGGAGGAGGGTCCCACATGGTGTGCAGACCTCTCCTGCCTGCTCTGCTTCCCGTTCTGGTGAATTCTCTCACCCTCCCACGCTTCTGACTGTACCCAGTGCTTGTATAAATAAATATAAATAAATGTTAAAAAAAAAAACATTGAAGACATTTCCACTTTAAAAAAAATTGATCATGTTAATAATTCACATAAATAAGTTGTCTTGAACATAAAAAAATTTGATTTAAATTTAATATCAAATTTGGATGAAAATTTTAGTAAATTAGGGCTAGAAAGAGAATTTCTTGATAGAATATGAATTATTTTGCTTAAAATGAAAGCCAACAACATACCTAGTATTGATATTAGCTATTATTTTTATCACCATTGTCCTTTGAAAAATCAATGCATTAAGACATAAAATAATGACATAGAGATGCATTAAAATATTAGTATTTGCTCTGTTTTTTTTTCTTTTAAACAAATGAGGAAAGTCAGGTTAAACAAACTAACAAATAGGTAAAGAAATAAGTGGACAATAAAAAATAGAAAACTCAATTTATAAGCAATCTATGGGAATTATTGTGGGTTGCAAAGCCGTTCAAAAATGTAAACGTCTATGAAAAAATTTTAAAAAGTCTTTGTTATAAATCTTCATTAAGGGAAATGAAAGATTTCAGTAAGTGGCAATATATCTAATTTACTTGGATCAGACAATTTTATTCAGGCATCAATTCTAAGTTATTTCAGTTAATGTAAAAGGGTCATTTTTGAAACTGACTCAGTAATTACAAACTTCACTTAGGTGAATTGAATTTCTATGGATTTGACTGTATATGGATTTAACACACAGCTCCTAGGAACATGTTTATGGTTTACCTTATTTTTTATATGCCACCACTTTTCTCAATATTTTACTATATACTACCAAAAATCCATTCTGAAGACTTGGCACCACTATTTATGCAATAAAAACCAAAATTTAGATAAAGAAAATGTAAAAGAACACCACTTTTTGAACAACTGTCATTATTCTGAAAATTTGTTGCTTAGAAGGATGTCTTCATCCACTCCAGTAGTTAGGGGTATTTCATAACAGATTTTTAATAATCTCATCAAAATATGAAATAGTATTATAAAGACAAGTCATCCTCCAAAAAGAAGAACTTTCTGCTCATGCTTGATTACGGAATTTGTTATTTGAAATGATCTGGTAGATTGCAGCTCTCAAAAATAAGTATTTTTTGAGCTTGTACATCATCATCGATTGTATCTGGCATTACAAGGAATGAATGTCAATGACAAAAGCAAAATTACTAGCGTGTCTAAAGGACCTTATTTTTTCAAAAGCTCTCATTTTAAAGATGGATTTGATGGCATCTGACATTGTTTTAGTTAAACAATAGACTGGTTGGGCCTCCCCTTCTGGCGCAGGAGGTTGAACGCCATGCTGTGAAGCTGTCTGCAGCCTCTGCAGCGCCAGTTCGATCCCGGCCCTCCAGGGAGATTCCCACATGGCACGGCAGATCTCTCCTGTCTCACCTGCTGCTCCCCTCAGCAGTGTATTTTGTCAGTCAGCCTGACAAAAGTCTGCCTGTTCTGTTCCCCGCTCTGTCTCTGGTGAATCCTCTCACCCTCCCCACGCATGTGGCCTGTACACCGATTCTTGTATAAATCAATCAATCAATCAATCAATCAATCAATCTTCAGGGAAAAAACCCAACAACAATAGACTGGAGCCTCAGATTATGAAATATTTTAATTTTATAGTAATGTTCATTTTTATAATGCTTATTTTTAAAATGATAGATGATTCTTAGTTTTTTGTATATAATAATCATATAAGAAATCACCACACTATTTAAAAATAGTCCAATAATACACACATTATTTTACAATAAGGAAACAAAGATTACACACATTTGCACAAAAGCTATTTACTGTCTTTTCTAAATCTGAGGCTCACTTTACTGGTATATCTAACCTAGATCTCATTAATTAATTTTTTTCAAACTTCCTGTTTATGTAGTTTTAGTTCCTTAGCCAGAATTAGGTAAAGTGAAGTCCTTAACATTCTAAACATATTAACTTGTATATAAACAGGAAGATTCAAAGTTGGTTAGCTGAAGCAAGGGCCAGACTTAATAATAAATTGTAACTTTAGATTGTAAAAAAATTAGATTTTGTGTATTAGCCAGAAAAATTTCTCTGATTTTCATTTTCTCAGTTTTTCTCATGTGACCATGCAAGAATATAAAAAGTGAGCAATGTGCTTAGTTGAAAAACATCCTGGCTAAGAATAGATAAAGAATAGAATTGAATGCATGTTTCCAGACACTTCAATTAAGAAGTCAAGGTGATTATACTGCACATTCACTCCACTACTGCATTATTTAAACATTTTCATGCAGGGACAAGATTATGAAAAATTCACAAGCTTAGTAAGTTAGGGTGAACACAGTCAACTTCATTTTAAAAGTTTTTAAAATCTGTGAAAGTTTTGAATCTAAGTGACAGATATTGTATGTTGTTCATTTGTTCACATCTGCAGTATCAAGTATGGTGATACTTAAGGTGGTTTGCACATTGCAAGGGATCATTACAAAAGTCCATTTCAGACATATAAATGGCAATTTTTCTAGCTATTATTTATTTAGGTGAACAGCATTCTGTTACCCAATTTAAGTGCTATTGATATCAGAGATACCCACTGTGGCTATATAACAGATGTATTCTCAATAAGCACTCAGTGGTTAAACTTGGCATTTTTACCTGTGACCTTGGGTGTCCTAATAGGTGCTGTGCATGTTTCTCACACAGTTTTGGAAGATATTTAGATTACTTTCCACCATTCTAGGGAGATGTTCTAATGTTTTTCCTAAGCACAATAATCATATTCTTTCTTTCATTAAATTAACTACATGTGAGGGGAGAAAGATGAAAATATATGAACAATTTGTCTAGCTCAGGGTAACCCAAGTTAAATTTAGGATATGAAATTTCTACTTATTGCCTGCTTTATCGTGTCCCATGAACACACACTTGCAGCTAAATAAACCTAACTGTGTTTTTCTTTAGCAGGAGTAGAAATAGTCTACAATGGTAGCAGTCCAAATACTGAATAGGTTGCCAATCACCCTCATTGTCTCCCACCCAAAGTACCATTGGTGAGATAAAATGGCTTGTATTCAGTTAAGCTTAAAATAAAAAATGAATGTCTTATTCTTGTATATTTTTTAACTGCAATGTGAATTATTCTATTTAAAGTTTCCACTGAACTAGAATGAGATTCAATTGTCTGGCCTTGCCAACATGTAGGGCAAAATTCACCATATTCTCTTTACCACGCAGGTGCATCTGGATGGCATGGTTTTATTGTCATAAGAGGTCAACATTTGGAACTTTCCTTAGGTATGCCACTTTTTAAGTAATCCTCATCAATGTTGAAAATTGTTGCCTTTGACATGTGGGAGATTTTACACTATGTGAAGCCAATCAAATTCCAGGTTTTTGCTTGCTGGAAAACACAGCAAAATTTTCATTGCCCTTGAAACTTCCCTTGGCTCTTGAACTTTACTATGAAACAAACAGCTGGTCTCACAATAAGAAGCTGTGATTGATTGAAAAGACATTTTCATGAATGGAGTAATTGAAAATATATGGTTTCATTTCATATATTTATGGTAATGCACAGTCTGCACTGTAAATGTACCAGAATGGCTATAAGCATTTCAGATAGAGTCATGGATCATTGACTGTTCAGATTGGTTCATTCTTGCACACAGAGAAAGTAAATGTGTGTGAGTGTGTGTGGTAAAATGAAAGTATGTAAAACTAAATTGTAGTTGAGACTTTAAATCTGATCAGAAGGAGGGATAGCCAGTAAGATTTTCCTGTTTAATTTCCTGTAAGGATGACAATTCACCAAGAAACAATTTTCAAGATGCGAGGGATTCTGATGGGGGATACATTTCTCCTTCAGTGCTTTATGTGTTCATTTTAGTGGGAACAAAGACTCTTCATTTGCTCTTTCTCTATTTCCTAAGTCAGGAGGAGAGTAATAGTGACCTGGGTCAAGGACAAAATGGACTCCTCAGAGTCTTTGTGGGATAACAGCACCAGACACAGGCATTTTAATGTAAACACTGAGGCAGTAACAGTGCAAGGGTTTATACATGACTGGTTGATTAGATTTTGTCTTTTGGGGGTAAGATCTTTCTCTGATGATTAACTCTCATTTTGAATTCTCTTTCTATTCTCCTGTGAAGCTGAAAGGAACTCAGGGGTTTTCTGTTCAAATAAAATACTACCCTAGTGTTTTATTTCTCAAGCCATGAGGAAATATTCATAATAAGTTGAGAACAAATTAGATAGTTTATTGCTGAAAGCTTGAGGGGCAAGTGCCTTCAATGCTTTTGCTTAAGCTCATCTTTTCTGGATTCTTCTCTCTTTCCGAATGCTACAATCTAGTGGACCTACATGTTAACTGGGGGAAGGGAATCCAGGGAGCTACTCCACCTCTGCATGAAGCAGGAGGAGGAGGGGGAGTGGGGGATTAGGTCTGTCTTTTTATTTTTTAAAGTGTTGTAATTTTTTAAAAAGATTTATTTATTTATACAAGCACTGGGGTACAGGCCAGATGTGTGGGAGGGTGAGAGAATTCACCAGAGACAGAGCAGGGAGCAGAACAGAAACACTGTTGAGAGGAGCAGCGGGTGAGACAGGAGAGGTCTGCTGTGCCATGTGGGAATCTGCTGCAGAGGCTGCGGACAGCTCCGCAGTGCGGTGCTCAACCCGCTGCGCCACCTGGGAAGCCCCAATTAGGGGCCTGTCTTAATTTGAAAGTACTTTACTTCCCCAGTCTAACAAACTTGCCATGGCTAGGATGGAAGTCTCTATTTTAGATTTGGGATGTCCTTTTCTGTTTGTGTGTGTAAATGTAGTTATGTGCATACACAAAATTATAAGGCAGGAGGCACCCATTTTGGAGTGGGTGAGTCTATGGCAGGTGGCTAGAGGGGAGCTCAGGAATCCCAGCCGTCTTTGTCCATGGGATAAACTGGATATCATCTCTCCAAGAGCCTTGTGTGCGGCACTTAACACTTTGCTCTTGTCTTACTCTTGCACACGTTCAAGCTTTAATTTCTTATTTGGCTAAATGTTGTTTGGGGCTGAATCTATATCTAATTCAGCTTTAATTCCCAGAAAAGCTTATACATAAAGCAACTCAAATATTTTTGTAGATTAACAGATATGTATAGCAACATTTAGTCAAGCCATGAGGAAATATTCATAATAAATTGAGAACTAGACGTTTGATTGAACAACTTTGAATTTGATATCCCTAGAGACAGAGATTAGAGTTGGTGTTAGATTAATACCTACATTTTTCAAAAGTGTTTTGTTTTAGAAAATCAGAATGCACAAATGTAAATAGAAAATTATAATGAGCCTGATTTACTCATCATTGATTTGCAATAATTGTCCATCTGTGAGCAATCTTATTTCATCTCTACCCCTACTCATTCTCCCCAAACTCAGATTATTTTGAAACAAATCCACAGCATCATTTCTTTTCAACTCTAAATATTTCATAATACTAAATGCATTTAAAATTCTATACTGCATATCTTTTTATGCTCACTATTTTATTGAAATAATAAAATTTATATCATAATGTGTTTGGGGTATTTACTAGGCTACTTAGGTAAATTTAGGAACTTCCAGAAGCTGGCTGTGAATCCTATGGTGAGGCAGTTAGAATTGTGATGACTAAGCTATACAAGATGACATTATAGAAGAGCTTAAAATAAAATTAAGAGAAGTTCCATGTGTTCCCTGTCACTCTGATTTGAGTGCCAACATTCCAACATCGAATCAATTTTTCCAGACCTAGTTCAAGTTTAATAACACATTGTGGTGGCCAGCATACCAAATGACATCTAGTCTTGGATCTGCCATAGGCACCACTTCCAACATCTGGAATGGTTAAAGAGCAACCCCCAGAAACCACAGTGAAAATCCAAGTGGAGACAGAATCACAGACCCTGGGGTCCTCATGAGTATCAGTCTGCTACCAATCACAGCAGGGTCGCTGTGACTCAGCTGGTGGAATCACCCTGTTTTCTAAGCAATCCCGGAAAATGCCGTTAAAAATCGTGTAGACCCCACATTTGTATAGCCACCTCATTTAGCAGAGTGCCTATACATGTGTAGTAGGAAGTGAATATCTTGTGAATTGGCTGAGTTAGATGGTGAGCAGAAATAGAACAGCACTTAGAAATCAGAGTTGTAATGGGTACATTGAAACAGTTCATGAAATAGCATTTAACTGCTTATTTTCAGAAAATGCCAACAGAAGCAGAGACATTTTTAGCATGTGGAAAACAATAATAAGATGAATGATCATGATTTCATATTACATGGTCAAAAATTGGTGTATACTCTGTAGATTTACAAAAAACATGTATATTTGAGGTGGATAATGGGAACACAGCGGCAGGTGGGAACCTGGCTTCTAAGGAGTTGGAGGAAATCATGTCAATGGATTCCTTCCAGCAGAGGTGCAGACACACAGATTTCTGCTGACAAATTTCTCTTGGAAGGGGCCATGCAGGGTCCACATTGCAATTCACAATATTGTGCTGGGAGAGAACAGGGAAAGGGTTTGATAAGATTTGTGTTACAGAACAGTATACTTGATCATGTTGTCCCAGGGTACTTATTTATTCAAATTATCCATTATAGACTTTTTCATTTTTCAGAATTAATGGAATCTTTATGGCATTATTAGGAATAAGGGCAGGGATGTCGATGTATTTGATGACTATAATATAAGTGAATCCTGTCTATCAATCAGTTTTCTTCCATGTAGGTTTAAAGGGCTATGAAATGGGTGACTTCATTTAGAGATGCAGAAAAGTCCATTATTGCAAACCAGAGCTCTGGTAAAAGCCAAGGTGGAATAGGACTTAGACTAGACTTAGCATCCTGTGTTAAACTTCCTCCTCCATTTACCTCTGTTCTGCCCCCTTTTAAAATTTGGGTCTAGGACAGACTCCTTTTCTCCACATCCTCACCAGCACTTGTTGTTTCTTGTCCTTTAATATGGACCATTTTAATATTTCCTCCATTAAAAAAATAATAAAAAAATGGGGACTAGAATGTTTTGGTATGTCCAATAGGGGGATGGTTAGCCTTAGACAGAGTTTTCATGGAATCTGGGAGAAGAATGGGGATAAAGTCTCCAATCGGATGTTCCAGTTGGCTCATTAATTCTGTTATGATGAGGGAAGGAGCTACTTTTGACTCATGTGTCCACACCTTAGAAGGCAGACTGACCCTTGAAAGGATCACTATGACCCGTTCAACCCAATTAATAACTTCTTTTTTATGGAGGGGAGCTAGGAGGGAGGTGAGCAGAGACAAGAAGGGTGGCTATATGATTGCAGCTTCTATTTTGTTATTTATTGGTGGTTTAATAAACATTAAAGAATTGCCTTTAATGTTTCTCCAGGCTCATCAGCCTATCAGCACAATTAAGGTCACCAAACATCAACCTAAATTTTGTTGACTTAATACTTAATCCAAAAACTCTATTTCCTAGAAATTTATCTCCAGGTAATATTAGAAGTCACTAAAGAACATGCAAAGCACTCCTTCAGTAGTTAGCCACACTATTTTGCTGCCCAGAGATATGCTACACCAAAGGTGCTTCTTCTATTGCTTTGTCAGTCACAGTTCTATGCTGGTGTGTACTGTATTCTTAGAGCTACCAACGTTTTGTGGTAGTTTGGAAGAAAAGCTCTGTCCTGTTAGATTGACTCTGTGAGGAGATTGTAAGTGCAGCCTAGACTCAGCTGATTAGTAAAACTAGTCTCTTTGTTCTTATTTATAACCCAGATATGCGTGCAAACTCAGTTAAGTATTGCTTGAAGTAACTGCTATCACCACGGTTCTCAAGATCGCTTTGCTCCTTTTGACACTTAGGTTTGTTATTGGATAAGGGTTACTATGTCACCACTGCTTTTCCTTTTGCAAAGGATATTCTGAAGTTTCATTTGCCTTCATGAAATAGATTGCTAGTAGGTCACATCTACTTGAAGTCCTGCAGTGGAGAAAGCTTTCATTTGTTTCCTCCCGTGTCTTTTAGGGCCATTGCAAATGGCCTTACAATGGCTTCTCCCACCTGTCTCTTTGTGTGACATGCCTGGACTCTGAATCCCAAACTAGAGTTAATTAGGACATCATTCATCATTGTATATAACTGCAGTGCCTTCTCTTTCTTAAACCGTGATTCCAATGCCCAACACAAATGAGTTTGACCACAGATTAATCAGAGCTCCACTTAGAACCCATTTCAGCACATGAGGTCTTCCATTCCAGTGCATAGACTGCTCCAGAAGGAGGTTGGAGGAAAGTTTATCCTTGATTTAATTTAAAATTTGATAATAATTGTTCCTGGGTCTCATTTTCTGTCTGCCATTCTCTTTCTTTGTGTTTCATATGTTGTATAATTATATTATAACATTGGACTCTTTTTCAGGACTGTTTAGGATAGTAATGTTTTATAACCCACTACCTTAAGCACTCTAAAATTTATTTAAAAGTAATTTTTTAAAGTTTGTCATATATATGTAATGATTGCTCATTACACAGAATGAGTCTTTTCTACTTATTTTAGTGGTTTCTCAATTTTTATTATTTTATGTAATATTTATGACAGTTAAATATTTGGAATTCAGGGATTCTGAAATCTTTTATCTAGTAAAAGAAGATAATGAATTGAATAATCTCTAACTTCATTTATAGTCTCAAAATTCTATTTATTTTCATAGAACCTTGCCACAAACTGCTGCTGCTTCTTGTTTCTAAATTAAAATGATGAGGTTAAATTGGCCAGGAACTCTTAGCACATTTACAAAATTTTAATAACTGAATGCTCTTAAGTTGTAAAATATACTTTTATATCAGAAAAAAGTGTTTGGAGTTTTTCAGATGTAGTATTAATCTTGTAATTGAGACTGCTTGCCATATCATTTTTGTAATATATCATGCTTATTATTTTTCAATAGTTAAGACACTAGATTTTAACCATGTGTTATGCTGGAAATTTGGAGCATCCTAAATCTGAATTTAAGGAATGTGCTCCTGTAAGGAGTAAAAAGATTTGGGAAAATTGCTTGTTACAAATTCCATAACTGTAGCACAGAAAGAATATTTTGGGGAAGCTCAACTATGTGAGAGAAAAAGTATTGTGTGCAGTGCTTTCAAGAAGTGAAATGTAAACAGTTGCTTCTGCCTTTTTGCAAATACTTGACTCACTCCTGAGATATGGGGCAGGGAGGGGCAAGCATCACACTTAAGAAACAGATGGCCAGGCTAATAGCTATCCGGGGGGTGGGCTGGATTTAGGGAGCATGAAAGCTGTAGAGAGGGGCCCGGCACAGTTCTATTTTGAGTCTACAAAGTAAATGCTAAACTATGTGGTGAATCACAGGCTCTTGGATGGCCGATAAAGGCAGCTGAAATCATGGACTTGGCATTAGCAAGAACTAGTGATGGAAGAAGAAAGGATAGCTGGGGTCTATTTTTTTTCCTAGAACAATAAAAATTTAATGATATAGCTGAGGTCCTATAACTCCTATCTGAAAAAATGAGATTTTAATGTGTGGATTCTTAAGTTTGTCCATCCAAGAAAATGGGATTAATTATTTCCTATAATATTAAGACATTTTATGACTATTAAAATAATGTAAACAGGATAAAATACAAGAACCGCAGTGCTGGAGGGCATTAGAGATGCAAATTCAGATGCCTAACACACCAAAACCCTCATGCAAATGTCATAACAGGGGCCAAAACTCAAGGTTTGTTTCCCCTTGTTTTTATTACACCATTCTTTTATTTTTAAATTATATTTAACGAGGTAACACTGGTTTATAAAACTGTACATATTTTAGGAGTACAGGTTCACACCTCTTCAAGTATTTGTTTTCATCTCACATCCATCACCAAAGCCCCAATAATCCTCCAGAATCCATTGGTCCCCTGCCCTCTTTTCTCCTACCCCTGCCTCTCCTTCTGTTGCCTCACTTCTGCAGCCATATTTCAAGGGTTTGATTTTGACTGTTCCTTTGCTTTGTTCCTTTATATCCACATGTGAGTGAAATCATCTGGTATTTGTCTTTCTTCTTCTGACTTATTTTCCTTAGCATAGTCCCCTCCATTTCCATCCAAGTTGTCGCTAATGCCAAGATTTCATCTTTTCTGATAGCTGATAGTATTCCATTGTGTGTAGATACCACATCTTCTTGACCCACTCATCTGTTACTGGTGCTGAAGTTGTTTCCATGAGTTAGCTATTGTAAATAGTTCACGCACTCCAACAAGAACTAGGAGTGTGTGTATCCCTTTAAATTAGTGTTTTCACATTCCTTAGGAATAGCCCATATCAAAAGGACCAGACCCAACAAGTGTTGATGAAACTCAAATTTTTTAATCTGTGTGAAATTACTCAGTTCCCTTTGTAAAAAGGGGAAAAGATGGTCATCAAGATATGAAATACTTGAATTACTGTATAGCATGTATATAATAAAGGCTTGTATTTTTAGTGAACTGATGCAAATGACAGTCATCCTTTTCTTCCCTATTTAAGAATTGTGACATCTATTTTTTCAAGTATATTAAGTGACTTATTGTAGTTTCTAAAATTCTAATGTAAACAAGATATGATCTGTAGAATTTATAATTTATGATCATGATCACTTCTAGGAAGAAAGCATGTTGCTATGACCAAAATGTATGGGTGATAATACCTATAAAGCCATCCCAAATCCATGTAAAGGTAAGGTCAGTTCTATAAAATTCTAAAAGAATAAGTCCAAGCAAAGCCAAAAGTAATAAACATGACTAGTCATTTTGCATTATGTAGACAAGAAAACCAAAATGTCTGACTGAAATCTGCCTCCCCCAGTAGTGGCACAGGTGACATTAATGTCAGTCCATCTTGGCCTGGGTCTTGAGTTGGTGGCCCCGCCCCTCTGGTGACTTTCTTTCTTTTTTTTTTTTTTGGTTTTGTTTTTTATTCAGAGAAATCTTTGTTTTTTTTTTTTTATCTTAAATTTTATTTTTATATTCCCCCATACAATTGCAAACGCCCCATTCTGACCCCAATCCTTCCCCTCCTGCCCCCACCCCCCAAAAAGTGTCTCTGGTTCATAGTTTTTTGTTGATTTTGATTTTCACTTTCTTATATTCATTTTCCTGGTCCCTTATTTAAGTTTTCTAGATTCCTGCTATGAGTGAGACCATCCGGTATTTTTCTTTTTCTTTTTGGCTTATTTCGCTGAGCATGATCCCTTCCAGCGCCATCCATGTTGCTGCAAATTGCATGTGTTTATCTTTTTTGAATGCTGAGTAATATTCCATGGTATATATGTACCACATCTTCTTGATCCAGTCATCTACTTTTGGGCATTTGGGTTGTTTCCAAAGCTTAGCTATTGTAAACAGTGCTGCTATAAACATAGGGGTGCAGGTGCTCTTTGGAATTGATGTTTCTGTGTCCTTTGGGTAAATACCTAGGAGTGGAATTGCTGGATCATATGGAAGCTCTGTTTAGTAGGTCCAGAAATCTCCACACAGCTCTCCATAGTGGTTGGACCAGTTTGCACTCCCACCAACAGTGCAGAAGAGTTCCTTTTTCTCCACATCCTCGCCAACATTTGTTGTTGCTAGTTTTTTTAATACGTGCCATTCTCACTGGTGTGAGATGGTATCTCATGGTAGTTTTGATTTGCATTTCCCTGATTGCAAGTGATGTTGAACATTTTTTCATATGTCTGTTGGCCATTTGCATTTCCTCTTCAGAGAAGTTTCTTTTTAGCTCTTCTGCCCATTTTTTGACTGGATTATTTTCTTTGTTGTTGCTGAGTCTCATCAGCTCTTTGCAGATTTTTGTGATCAGTCCTTTATCATTAGTGTTGGGTGCAAAAATGTTCTCCCAGTTGGTGGGGTTTCTCTTTGTTTTTTTTATTGTCTCTTTTGCTGTGCAGAAGCTCTTTAATTTGATGTAGTCCCAGCTGTTTATCTTTGCCTTCACTATCACTGCTTTGGGTGATGTGTCTGTAAAGATGTCTTTGATGTGCAAATCCCGTAGTGTTTTGCCTATATTTCCTTCTATGTATTTTATGGTTTCAGGTCTTATGTCTAGTTCTTTAATCCATTTTGAGTTGATTTTTGTGTATGGTGTGAGGTAGTGGTCAAGCTTCATTCTTTTGCATGTAGCGACCCAGTTTTCCCAGCACCATTTATTGAACAAACTTTCTTTGCTCCAATGCATAGTCTTTGCTCCTTTGTCAAAGATTAGTTGACCATAAATCTGTGGGTTTATTTCTGGATTTTCTATTCGATTCCATTGGTCTGTATGTCTGTTCTTGTTCCAATACCATGCAGTTTTGATGATTATGGCTTTGTAGTATAGTTTGAAGTCTGGGAGTTTGATGCCTCCATTTCCTTCTTTTTTTTTCAGTAGAGCTTTGGCTATTCGGGGTTTTTGGTGATTCCATATGAATTTCATCAATAATTGTTCTATTTCTTTGAAGAATGCCATTGAGATTTTGATTGGAATAGCATTGAATCTGTATATTGCTTTTGGTAGGATGGCCATTTTAATAATGTTTATTCTTCCAATCCATGAGCAGGGGATGTCTTTCCATTTCTTTGTGTCTTCTTCTATTTCTTTTAAGTGTTTTATAGTTTTCTTTGTATAGGTCCTTTACCTCTTTTGTTAGATTTATTCCCAAATATTTGATTTTTTTTGTTTCAATAATAAAAGGGGTGGTTTTTTTGATTTCTTCTTCTTCAGATTTATTGTTTGTGTATAGGAAGGCTACTGACTTTTGCATGTTGATTTTGTATCCTGCCACTTTACTGAACTGACCGATGAGTTGAATTAGTTTTTCTGTGGAGATTTTGGGGTTCTCTATGTATATTATCATATCATCTGCAAATAGTGATAATTTGACTTCTTCTTTTCCTATTTGGATTCCTTGGATGTCTTTCTCTTGTCTTATTGCTCTGGCTAGGACTTCCAGTATTATATTGAAAAGCAGTGGTGAGAGTGGACATCCTTGTCTTGTTCCAGATCTTAATGGAATTGCTTTCAGCTTTTCACCATTGAGAATGATACTGGCTGTTGGCTTGTCATAGATGGCCTTTATGATGTTGAGGTATGTTCCTTGTATCCCAAGAATTTCAAGGGCTTTTATCATGAATGGGTGTTGCACTTTGTCGAAAGCTTTCTCAGCATCTATTGATATTATCATATGGTTTTTATATTTCTTTTTGTTGATGTGTTGGATAACGTTGATTGATTTTCGGATGTTAAACCATCCTTGTGCCCCTGGAATGAATCCAACTTGGTCGTGGTGAATTATCTTATGGATACATTGTTGGATTCTGATAGCTAAAATTTTATTGAGGATTTTTGCATCAGTGTTCATTAGGGAGATTGGCCTATAGTTTTCCTTTTTTGTGTTGTCCTTATTCGGTTTTGGTATTAGTGTAATATTGGCTTCATAGAACGTGTTTGGTATTGTCCCTTCCTTCTCAATTTTTTGGAAGAGTTTGTGAAGGATAGGCACTAATTCGTCTCTGAATGTTTGGTAGAATTCATTTGTAAATCCATCAGGTCCTGGGCTTTTGTTTTTGGGGAGGTTTTTGATTACCATTTCAATTTCGCTGCTTGTAATTGGTCTGTTTAGGTGTTCTATTTCTTCTTTATCTAGCTTTGGGTGATTGTAGAGTTGTAGGAATTTGTCCATCTCCTCTAGATTGTTGAACTTGTTTCCATATAACTGTTCATAGTAGTTACTGATTATTCTTTTGATTTCTGCTGTGTCCGTTGTGATTTCTCCTCTTTCATTTATGATCCTGTGTATTTGTGCTTTCTCCCTTTTTTCCTTTGTGAGCCTGGCTAGGGGTTTGTCTATTTTATTTATTTTTTCAAAGAACCAGCTCTTGGTTTCATTGATCTTTTGGATGGTTTTTTTAGTTTCAATTTCATTTATTTCTGCTTTGGTTTTTATTATTTCTTTTCTTCTACTGGTTTTGGGGTTTTTTTGTTGTTCTTTTTCTAGATCTTTGAGCTTCGAGATTAGGTTGTTTCTTTGAGTTCTTTCTTGTTTTTTGATGTGAGCTTCTATTGCTATATATTTTCCTCTTATTACTGCTTTTGCTGCATCCCATACATTTAGGATATTGGTGTCCTCCTTGTCGTTCAATTCAAAGAATTTTTTAATTTCTTCTTTGATCTCCTCGTTAGTCCAGTGGTCTTCCAGTAGTGTGGCTTTTAATCTCCATGAGGTAGGATAGTTCCTTGCCTTCTTTTTATGATTTATTTCTAGTTTGATGCCTTCGTGGTCAGAAAAGATGGTTGGTATGATTTCAATCTTGGTGTATCTGTTGATGTCTTGTGCCCCAGTATGTGATCGATCCTGGAGAATGATCCGTGTGCGCTTGAGAAAAATGTGTACTCCGTTTTTTTTGGGTTTAGTGTTCTATAGATGTCTGTTAAGCCCAAATGCTCTAGGTCCTTATTTAGAGCTTTAGTTTCTTTACTTATTTTTTGTCTTGTTGATCTATCCATTGTTGATAGTGGTGTGTTGAAGTCTCACACTACGTATGTGTTTTCTCTGATGTCTGTTTTCAGAGAGGACAACAGTTGTCTGATATATTTTGGTGCTCTTTCGTTTGGTGAGTATATGTTAATGAGTGTTATTTCTTCTTGAAGTATTGTCCCCTTAATCATAATGTAGTGACCATTGGGGTCTCTTTTTATTTTTTTGAGTTTGAAGTCTGTTTTATCTGATATAAGTATAGCTGTTCCTGCTTTCTTTTTTGGCCCATTTGCTTGTAGGATTGTTTTCCATCCTTTGACTTTGAGCCTATTTTTATCTTTTGTAGCTAAATGTGTTTCCTGGAGACAGCAAAAGGTTGGGTTTTGTTTCTTAATCCAGGCTGCAACTCTGTGTCTTTTTATTGAAGAGTTTAGTCCATTTACATTTAGAGTTAATATTGATATGTTAGCATCTGTATTTGCCATTATGTTTGTCTTTCCTTTGATTTTATTTATTCTTTTAATAACTTTTTTTTTTTTTTGGTCTTCTTTCGTTGTTATTCGTCCCTCTGAGGTTCTGGCTTTAGGATTCCTTGTAGTATTTTTTGGAGTGAGGGTTTATTCGTAATGAAATTCCGGAGTTTCTCTTTGTCTGGGAAGGTCCATATTCTTTCTTCATGGAGGAAAGAGAGCTTTGCGGGATAGAGTATTCTTGGTTGGCATCTGTTTTCTTGGAGTCTGTTGACTATGTCCCTCCACTCTCTCCTTGCCCGTAGTGTTTCTTCAGAGAAGTCTGATGTCAGCCTGATTGGTTTTCCTTTGAATGTTATCTGTTTCTTCCCTCTTGCCAGCTTCATTATTTTTTCCTTGTCCTGGATTCTTGGGAGCTTTACTATTATGTGTCTTGCTGTGTTTTTCCTTTCGTCGTGGAAGTTTGGTGTTCTTCTTGCTTCTTGTATATCAATTTTCAGCTCCTTCTTCGCATTTGGGAAGTTCTCTTCAATTATCTCCTGGAATATTTTCTCTGTTCCTACATCTCTCTCCTCTCCTTCTGGAATTCCTATAACTCTTATATTTCCTTTCCTCATGGAGTCAGATAGTTCTCGAAGTCTTTCTTCATTCTTTTTCCTTCGTACTTCTCTTTCCTTTTCTGTTTTGGTTCTTTTTATTTCTGTGTCTTCAAGAGAACTTATTCGTTCTTCCATTTCATCTATTCTGCTTTCCTTGCTTTTCCCGGAGTTCTTTAGTTCCTCCATTAATTCTTTGATCTCCTGCATTTCTTTTACTTCCCTCTTTAGGGACTCAATTTCATTCTTCTGACCATTGTTTTCCCTCTTTAGGGACTCAATTTCCTTCTTCTGATCTATCACTTTTTTAATCATGGCAATTTTAAATTCTCTTTCTGGAAGGCTCAGAAGTTCTTCCAAGTTGCTGTCGTTGCAATCTGGTGAGTGGTTTTCTTTTTGTGGTGTGCTTCTTTCCTGAGGAGTTGTTAGGTTGCGTGTGGTTCTTCTACTCCCTACTGTCTGTTTTCTAATTTGTCGTATGCGTTGGGACACTGTGATGCTCGGACTGACTGGCATCTTGGGTGAACTTCTCCGCTCCCCTCTGGCTCTTCCAGGAGCCATCTCTGCCTTCTGGGGGAGCTTTCTGCTGGTTTTAGGCAGTTTTTACTGAAGAAATGTCCCTGTTCTCAAATGGTGAAGCGGGATGCAGTCCCTGCGCCTCCGGTTTCAGGCACACTCTTCTGCGCCCCCGGTCTGCCCCGGACGTGAGTGCCTGCTCCCTCTGTGGGCTCAGACTGCTGGTCGGAAGGGGCCTGGCGTGGAATAACTTCCCGGCTGGCCACTGCAGAAGCCTTCTGCCCTTTTCAAGCAGTCTTAAGAAATTTCCTGTTCTATGGGGTGTTAGTGACTTTTTTTTTCCTGGTCACTAGGTGGCGCCAGAGATCTCTCCTAGTGTCCTTGGGGGGCTGATTTTCGTCCCCCCAACCCCGTGGGACAGGGAGCAGAGCGGGAATGGTAGGGTACACCTCAACAGCTTTGGGGTGCTGTGTCTGCCTTGTGCCCCACCGTCGTGGAGAACCCACGCCCCGAATTTTCGTGCCCCGGGTCTCAGTTCAAAGCCCTCAGTTCCAGGACGCGGGCTGTAGCCCAGTTCAGTGGCGCGGGAATGGCGCCTTTTGCACCGCTCCCGTGCCCGGGTGCCTGGTTCCTGCTCACTCAGGGAGGGACCTTCACCTCAGTGAGGACCTCCGCGCGTCTCCCCGCAAGCCTAGGTTGTCTCCCCGCAAGCCTAGGTCACAGGCGCGGGTACCTGGGCAGCCCCGATTCCGGTCTGCACTTGCTTTTCAAGCTCCCCCGGCAGCCCGGGCTGTGTGCGCGTCTCCCGGGGTCTTTGTTCTTCTCTATTGGCGCCCGGAGCCGTTCGCTCACCGCCGTGGCGAATCCTGCAGGGTTCGCCTCAGCTCCCGTTCACGGGGTGTGGTGGCTGCAATAGTTCCTTTCCACTCACAGTCCCGCTTGCTGCGTCGTTTGTTCTTGTTAGTCGTTTTGGTTTGTTGTTTCCTCCTCTCTGCCGGTCGGAGAGTGCCGCCTCTGTGGGCGGGGGAGGGGAGCAGGGTTCTGCGCTTCCCTCCCTCTAGTCCTCTTTTATGGCCACTTTCTTCTTCGGGTAGTTTGCTGGAGTCGTCCGTTTATCTTCCGTGTCCCAGTTCTCACTGGGACCTGCCGCTTTTCCTCCCTATTCACTTTTTTTAATGGGAGATCTTACTCGCAGCGTCTCCTCGCCGCCATGTTGCTCCGCCCATCTCCCCTCTGGTGACTTTCTACACAAGGACGAGGCTACAGCCGGTAGCTCCCAGGATTTGCATCTTAACCCATTGCACCTGTTCAAACGTGTGATTCTGGTTCAGTGTTCCGGACTCTTCCTCCTTTTCCTTAGATTTGTCCCTTGAATGTAGTGACTGCTGATACTCTTCTAGGTATTTGCACTTGTGTTTTTAGATTCCATCTCTGCTACCAGACTCAGTCTGAGCTCCTGTCTTTTGGGGGCGCCAATATAGCAGTTAGAATTCCTGATGGCTTCACACTTTGTCTCATCCACTGAACTTTCTCTTTTAATCTTCCCTCACAATCTTCCTTGTGCATGAACACCAACAAACTTCATGCTCACAACCTCTTTTAAAAAAGTTTTAAAATATTTTTGTAAGCTTCCCTTCAACTGTTCCTTCTCTCTGGAAAGCTCCTCTCCACCTCCCATAAAAGCATATCTGATTACTAACTGATCAAATACCATCTGTCTATAAAGCCTTCCTAGAAAAATTTAGATTTTCTTTTTTTTTTTTTAAAGATTTATTTATTTATGCATACAAGAGCTGGGGTACAGGCCAGAGGTATGGGAGGGTGAGAGGATTCACCAGACACAGAGTGGGGACCAGAACAGGCAGATTGACTGAAGTACACTACTGAGGGGAGCAGTGGGTGAGTCAGGAGAGGTCTGCTGCATCTTGCAGGTTGCTCCCTGGCCAGCCGAGGGATCGAACTCTTGCTTCAGAGGCTGTGGAAGTTTCATAGGTTGTGTCTTAACCCCTTGTGCTACCAGGGAGGCCAAGAATTTAGATTTTCTATTCCCCTATCCATGAGTCTCTAACACCATAGTGTAGTATATGTACTTCTATTGCCATCTTTTTGAAAGACCACTTTGTATCAATTCTCTGTGTTATGTCTATAGATGTGTATCTCTGGACTAAGTTACGATTCTGAAGGGCTTGAGACTGTCATTCATTTTTATGTCCCGGTAAAACTTAGCATACTGACAGGCAGGTCACTGCTATTCTGAAAATATTTGTGGAAAAAAATATGGCAGGGCAATAAAATATGGTGGTGAGCAGTGAATGTATGGATAAGTATGGGTGACTATTTTCTAAGTATATTTTAGAATATTGGTTTCAGATGTTTTCAAGGGAGTAAAGTGGAACAGTCTGCTATAAATATCACTGCTTATAACCCAGACGCATAGTTTGAAATTTTAACATCATCTCCTCTTTTTTTCTCCCAATATTGTGGATTTGGAGAGATTTCAAGTTCTTACCAAACAGCCTCCTCATTAGTATTCAAACGTAAATATGTTGATGGAAAACAAAATCATTGTGTTTCTTAATTGCTTATTATTTACATTCATATTACTTGTGTATAACTTAAAATATTAGAACATTTTAAAGCTTTGAAACTGGAAATTATTTCCCAAGGGAAAGTAAAACGGAGTTCTCTTGGATAGCTTTTCAAAATCTAGGAACCAATGAGTTAAAAGATTCTAAACTTGGCAAGCCAATGTCTACTATTCCTAGTGGGAAGTATTTGGGTTTTAACTTCCTTTGGACAATCTCCCAAGCTGGAGGGGAAATAAACATACTTCAAGAATCAAGGCTCCTTTTAGAAATTCAATTTTAAAATACTTTTTCAGGAATTCTGGCTGATTCTTTGAAACTTTTTTGTTCTTAAGTAACATTTCATCTCTCCTTTGTCAGCTTCCCAAACCAGCCTTTTCCTGGGCTCCTAGGGATTTGAAGCATTTTGGCAGGCTAAAGAGGAAAATGGGTGGGAGAAACTCACAAAGAGAGTGAGAAATGATGTTTCCACTTCCCAATATTCTTGGCCATATCGATTTTCTGTGTGGGAAGAGAAAATTCTGGAATCATTTCAAGCACTCTGCTGAGATTCAGACTCAGGTTTGGACTCATTAAATAAATGAATATTTAACATATGCTGGGAGCTTTAGAACTTAGGACTTTCAAACTTAGTCATACTTTAAAATTCAGTCCATACTCTTAAAACACTTAGGTTCACTTATGGCAATGAAATGTTTGCAACATTTAATAGCAATATACCAGATAAACATAACTCAGTTTTCAGTTCAATGGTAAATACAGAAAGAAGATTTCAGGGAATAAAGGAAGCTTTATAGATGGCATAGTAACATGAAAGTCATAGGTATTACAGATAAAATTGGAGAAGCATAAGAATATACAGAGGAGATGGATATTTAACTGGATTTCCAAGATTTAATAATAGTAATAATGATTATTACCTACCTTATTATGAGACTGTATCATATGCTTTATATTTCCTCTAATTCTAGCCCTGTGCAAAGTGTGTGTGTGTGTGTGTGTGTGTGTGTGTGTGTGTGTGTAATAAATTATTTATTTATTTTTTACATCATTGTTCATTTTTAAACAATATTTGCTTCCCGATCCCCCTCAGGTAATAAATTATTTTACTAATGTCTGCCATTTCATTGGATGGATTTATCTGACTTGTTGGTCTTTGTATCCCTCAGCTAATGTAGTATCTGGCAGATGAGAAGAACCTAATAATTATTTGTAGACTACAGATCAGGAAATATATTCCGAGGTTAGGTAATTTGACTGAACTCATGGTACCAGTAAGTTGAGAGGCTGTAATTTGCACTTGTCTATGTGATTGAAAAATCCAAGGTCTATTATAATGTTCTTGAGTGATGAACATTATTTAAAGAGTTGGGGAGAAATGAGAAGAACATGCAGGATAGAGAATAAGCATGAAGGATCATAGAGGGATAGCTAATAACCTGATTTCGTTATGGTTGGAAAAACAGGTTGGCAGAGTCTGTTAAATATATATCTAGGCTCAAAAGTTTTCATTTTTCTTTTAGCTTATGGAAAATAATAAAAGGTTGTTTTAAGAGAAATAATGGGCAAAACAGTGCTTTAAGAAAACTCATGGAGCAGCTGTTCAAAGAACATTTAGACAGAGGAGAGGCTCAAATCAGATGCCAGGAACTGATAGATAGAGATCTATCAGTGATAGATCTCTACCAGATCTATCAGGAATAGTGGGGTTTTCCACATATGGATAAGGGGCCTCTGTCACATAAATGTAAATTGAAGAACTGGGGCATGCAAGAGAGGATTTAAAAGAAAAATCTTCAGGCATTCATAACACATGGGTACTTCAAAAAGGGAAACATTTAAGTGTGAGTCTGTATAAATTTGTGAGTCTGTATAACTGGGAAAATGATGGGAAGACAGCATAATAATAATTTTAGTGGAATTCTTTAAACCTGTGTAATTAAGATCATGAAGGCCATATTTAATGGGAAGGAATTTGGATATTGTGGTCTGGACTAAAGATAGAGGCCAGAAATAGAATAAAGTAAAATAGAATAAAGTATCTGGAACAGAATAACTGGCACATTTTGAATGCTTAAACATGCTATTTATTATGTTCTTAATTAAAAAATAAATTCCATAAATAGAACAAAAGGAAAGAAAAGAATCTAGCAAACAAACAAAAACCAGTTCCTATGCGGTGTGACACATGCTACAACAGAGGATTATGTAATCACAGAGGACAGACATTTTACCTGGCCTTGGAGCAAGGAATTCCACACTCAACACCTGTCTGTATATTCCCATTGAGTCCTCTTTGAATGCCCCAAATCTTAATCTCTTCTGCAGTTTCTTATCTCAGTGGTTTCTCCAGTCAGAAACATAAAGATTACCCTACACAGACCATATTTCTTACCTCCTTGTTCAACATCTTTTCTTTTTATTAATTTTACACCCTGTTTTATTCAATCATTGATACTGTTCTCATTGTAGAAATAACCAAAACCATGGTAGAGGAGGAGAAACAAGGATTGGTGTTAAAGAGAGGAGCTCTATTTAAAAAATGAATTACTTGCTTTTGGCGAAACTCAGTATTGAACTGTAACACAGTATGATATACAGATTTTAAGGGTACATCTCAGTGAATTTTTGCAAATTTACAAATTGATAGAGCTGTATACAAGAGACACTTGTGTTCTGTGTTCAGCCATTAGAATCAGTGGCAAGTTTGAGGATAGAGTTGGAGAGCAATTTAAGCCTGAAATTTCAGGGAAAAAATGGAATTTAGTTAAATTATATTCTTCTTGGTAATAATGTATCTAAGGAAAGAAAGTAAAAGATGAAAATGAAAAAAGATATTGCTGCCACCCTAGAGGCCTCTCTCGGAGTAATCCTCCCTGAAATGATGCCATTATTCTGATCTATCACTAGAGATATTTAAAAACCTCACATAATTGAAACCATTCAGTATGTATGCTATGAACTCTGGCATCTTTCGCCCAGTATTATGACTGTGAGATGCAACTTTTCTCATGCGACCCATGGGCCATGCAGAAATGCATTGCTTAATTTTAGCAAATTTGGAAGTTTTCTTTCTATTATTGATTTTAACTTACTGCCACTGAAGTCAGAAAACATTTTTCATAAGATTTCAACCCTTTGAACTAATGAAGACTTACTGTGTGGTATAGTGTTCTATTAGGACAAATGTTCCATTGTATTGGAGAAGAATATGTACTCTGAATTGTTCAATACGATGTTCTATAAATGTCAATTTGGTCAAGTTTGTCAATCATAATATTCTACATGGTAATATTTTTTTACTTGCTTATTCTACCAGTTACTGAGAGAAGTATATTTTCTTCCTCTGCCATCATGAATTTGTTTAGTTCCTCTGTCTCTTCTCTATATAGATCTTGAAAACTTTTTTATTAGATACAGAGGAATTTAGGTTTGTTATATCCTCTTTTAAAGTGACATATTATCACTCTGAAATATATGTACTTACCTCTAATACTATTCCTGATCTTAAAGTGTACTTTGTCTAATATCATTATGGCTGTATACGTTTATTTATTTATTTATTTATTTATAGCTTAGCATTTTTGCTATTAGCTTTTTGTTATCCCTTCATTTTTAACTTTCAGTATCTTTTATATAAAACTTTACATTTAATATATATTATATCTTAGGTAGTCACATTACAAAAGTCAAAGTTCAAGGATGAGGAGCTGTCAGGTCTAGGAAGGAGTTAGAATACTAATCAGAACGGTTAGTGGAGGTTGAGGTTGTCAAAGAATTTGTGAAACTAAGAAGGAAGAATTTCAAGCAGGATGGAATATTCAATCTGCTCTGCTACTGTTTTAGCAGAGACACAATCTCAAGGACTGCAGAGACACTCAAGCAGATAGAGATTGTGAAAGATCATTAGATTCATTATTTAGTCATTAAAGTTTATTTTGAGTGAGAACATATAATGCAAAGCAGGTTTTAGAGAAAATGATAAGAAAATGTTAAGCAGCAAATTTATTTATTTTTTTTTAAATTGAAGTAACATTGGTTTACAACACTGTATGTGATTTAGAGGTGTAAGATATCACCCCTTTAGATGTATGTTACTGCTCCCACCCCAAGGCACCCAAAGTCCTCTATGATCCTTGGGCCCCTCATACCCTGCTCTCCACCCTCCCCTTCCGGTAGTCTCGTACTATGTATTAAATTTAACTGGGGAGGAAATAAAAATTTGTTTATATTTCTTGGAGAAAACTATCTTCAAGTTTGAGTTTGAAATGGTCATACCTTTTGATCTTTCCAATAAGTTTTCAAGTAATTACCTTGTATACAGGTACTTTGGTAACTTCCTTACAAAGCTTTGCTTTTCCTTTAATTATATATAAATTGAAATGCTTTCACAATCCAATGCAAAATTTCAGGCTACTTGTGCCCCAAAACAGAATGAACACAGCACTATCTACAGTTCTGACCCACAGGTTTAGGGGGAGGTGAGTGTAGTACAGAGTGACACTGGGGGCTGACTGAGTGATGAGAGGGTACTTTGCTGACCTATTTCTGTTCCTCTGTCTTCCTCTTCTCTCCAAAGATAAACCAGGCTTCTATTTTAAGACTTCAGAACACAAAATAAATCGTAAAATAAATTATGATTCAGTTGTGCAAGAGGAATTGTTTTTATGTGTAAAGAAAAAGAAACAGAGACAGGCCGGCCTCATGGAAGGACCTTTAAGACATGCTGAACCTGAAATACAGCACGATGCTGAGCAGTGGGTATGGAATGCCATGCTTCCCTAGACAGGCTGATTGCTTGCCCAACTTTCTAAAGAAAATTGCCTTGTGTACTTTTCCTCCCTTCCTCAGGGAAGACTCCCTAAGTGATTCTAAGATTCGCAAACATTCCAGGGAGGACAAGACTAAGTTGAGTCATCTCAAGTTGGTGGTCTGATACCACTGCTGATAGAGAAGAGAGAAATACAAATTACATGCTTGTAATTTATCCTCTGCACTTGCTAGGTGTCTACATCAAGCAATTATTTTGAGAGCTAGTTTAGCCTGTGCATACTTGAATATGGGTGATAAGTATGGAATGCATGTAAATGCTGAAAGGATAATAAGGTAGGTTCTTGGAAAAAAATTAGGAGAGATGATTCTGGAAAGGAGAGGCTCTCCTTATCCAAAACAAAAAGCTAAGAGGATTCACTTAGACTAAATATTTAAAGTACGTATGGTGGGGGAGGCATGGGGTTTCACAGTTGATGTTTTTAATCTTCTGAATAGAAGGTCACTAACAAGGCATTTGATTATGATTTCCATTCTGATAGTAACATAGAGAAAGGTTAAGTGATATGCATGTCTCGACAGTAATTTTTATTACCACGTATACAAATTAGTACTCATTTCCAACATATGAAAAGTTATAATTTTGGAAAATTTCCAGGAAAATATAAATATAGAGGGAGTATTCTATTAATGCATCACTTTGATTCAACAATTATGAACAAGAAGCCAACCTTACTTCACTTATACCATGCCCATTTTGGGGGTACTATTTTATAACTAATCCCAGGTATAATGTTATTTTATCTGTAAATAATTTGATATGAGACAAAGAAGTGCTTTTAAAAGCATAAAGAAATACATGCAATTCTATAGTCACAAATTTAAAAATCTGAATTTTATGAACAAAATATCCAAATATATATTACCAAGCATTCCTGAAGGAAAACAGTAGAAAAATCCAATAAAACAATTGTCATTAAAGATGTAGGAAAACTGACTAAAAGTTTATCGTGAAAATTTTCACCAGGTTCCGGTCATTTTACAACTGAATTTTATTAAAATAGCTACAACAGTTAACCATTTATTTCCAGAGTTACTAAAACACTTCCAAGTCATAGGAAAAGATGAAAATTTCCCTAATGAATTTAATGTCAATCATTTATGACAAACATTAGAAATATACAAGCATAGGAAGGAAAGTGGGAATTTTTTTTTGCTGATGACAGAAAAGACATGTTTAAAACATTTAGAATTAATACAAAAATATGGTAAGATGCAACAGTGCAATATAAATATACAAAAGTCAATGTTTTCTAGCATAAGCCCTCATAAGTAGGTACAAAATATTCCATTAAGTTTTTTTTTTAAGATTTATTTATTTATTTTTATTTATACAAGCACTGGGTACAGTCAGAAGCGTGGGAGGGTGAGAGAATTCACCAGAGCCAGAGAGTGGTGCAGAGCAGGCAGAAGGACCGAAGCACACTGCTGAGGGGAGCAGCGGGTGGCAGGAGAGGTCTGCGCGCCATGTGGGACCCTCCTCTGGTGGCCGGGGAGCAGCCGGGGATCAAACCGGCACTGCAGAGGCTGCAGGCAGCTTCGCAACCCAGTGCTCAACTGCTGCGCCACCGGGGAGGCCCTCTATTAAGATTTTGACTAATAATGAAAATATTTATTATGAAATTAATAAAAACATAGGCTATAGATGAAAAGCAATAAAACCTTTTTGATTTATAAAGGACATAAAAGATGAAATCAATGGAAAATGTATCATATTCTTTTTTTGTAAATTTTTATTTATTTACGCATACAAGAGCTGGGTACAGGCCAGAGATGTGGGAAGGTGAGGGAATTCACCAGAGACAGACCCGAAAACAGAACAGGCAGACTAACTGAAATACACTGCTGAGGGGAGCAGCAGGTGAGACAGGAGAGGTCTGCTGTGCCATGTGGGTTGTTCCCTGCTCAGCCAGGGATCGAACTTGTGCTGCCGAGGCTGCGGATTGCTTCATTTTGTGGTGCTTAACCCCTTGTGCCACAAGGGAGACCCTGTAAGATATTCTTAAATGGTAAAGCAATCCAATAGTAAAAGCAATGAAGGACATCTATCTTCTCATGTGTCTATTCTCTATCTGTATCTTCTTTGGTGAAATGCCTGTTTCGATCTCTGCTCATTTTTTTTTTTAAATAATAAATTTTATTTTTATATTCCCCATACATTTGCAACCCCCCAATTCTGACCCCAATCCCTCTCTGCTCATTTTTGAATCTGGTTGTATGCCCTTCTTCTTGTTGTCCAATTGTTCATATAATTTGAATACTAACTCCTTGTCTGATAGATGGTTTACAAATATCTTCTACCACTATTAGGCTGCCTTTTCATCTTAATCTTTTTTTTTTCCCCCCAAGTAGGCGTTTTTTAGCTTATGGAGTCCCCTATTTCCTTTTGTTTTACTTGCTTTTAGAGACAAATTTACAAAGACATCATTAAGGCTGATCTCCAAGTATTTCTTCCCTGTGATGTCATCTATTTTCTGAGTAGGCTGCTGGTCAGGGTTAGGTTTATAATGTGCATTTCCTTTTATGGGGTTTTCATATGGAAAATGCATGTAAGGATTACAAATCAAAATATTAATTAGAGCCAGGATAAAAAAAAATCCAATCGTAGACTTTGGTTAAAGAGAATGTGTTTTGGACTGGAGGTTAAAATAAGATTTTCTTCCCTCTGCACCAAATCCAAATTTTAGAGCAAAAATGCATAGCAATTTTATTGGAGCAACAGGCAGAGTATAGTCTGGGGTTTGCTTGGAAGAAGCCCACGGATCAGTCCCACAATTGCTTTTAGAGAATGGAGGATGTGAATAGCATCTTCCTCTCCAACTTAGCAAAAAGCACGGTATAGTTTTTCTAGCCACTTGGAACTGGAAGCAGTAGAAAGAGGTCACGCCTCACCTGAGGGTAAAGAAAAAGGGGAAGTTCCTGTACTAATTCTTGCTTTTGAGTTGCCACAAGCCTCCAACATTAAAACACAATCCATGTTAAGCTCTGGGTTAATCAGATTAGTTCTTTTTCCTCTCTTTTGGATGAGCAAATAATAGGAATCAGAGGGAATGCAAATGGCCAACAGGCATATGAAAAAATGCTCAACATCACTTGTAATCAGGGAAATGCAAATCAAAACTTCCATGAGATACCATCTTACACCAGTGAGACTGGCACATATTAAAAAAGATAGTAACAACAAATGTTGGCGAGGATATGGAGAAAAATGAACTCTCCTGCACTGTTGGTGGGAGTGCAAACTGGTCCAACCACTATGGAGAGCTGTGTGGAGATTTCTGGACCTACTAAACATAGAGCTTCCATATGATCCAGCAATTCCACTCCTAGGTATTTACCCAAAGGACACAAAAACATCAATTCCAAAGAGCACCTGCACTCCTATGTTTATAGCAGCACTATTTACAATAGCTAAGCTTTGGAAACCACCCAAATGCCCAAAAATAGATGACTGGATCAAGAAGATGTGGTACATATACACCATGGAATATTACTCAGCTTTCAAAAAAGATAAACTCATGCAATTTGCAGCAACATGGATGGCGCTGGAAGGGATGATGCTCAGCGAAATAAGCCAGAAAGAAAAAGAAAAATACCGGATGGTCTCACTCATAGCAGGAATCTAGAAAACTTAAATAAGGGACCAGGAAAAAGAATAACCATAAGAAAGTAAAAATCAAAATCAACAAACAACTATGAACCAGAGACACTCTATGGGGGTGTGGGGGGCGGGGAAAGGAGGGCTTGGGGTCAAAATAAGGGGGTTGTAATTGTATGGGGAATATAAAAATAAAATTAAAATTTTAAAAAAAGAATCAGAGGGAGAAATCAGAGATGTTCTGACTTCTCAAAGTGATATCAAGGGAAAGATGCCCTCCCCCTACCTTCTCCCTGCAACTTGGAAAGTTCCCCACATTGTCAGTAACAGTGCACTGATCTTTATGCAAGAATGATAGCCATTAGCTGATAGGCCTGAAGCAATTTTTTAAATGCTCACAGATAAAAAGGAAAATGCATTTTCTACTCTTTCCTAAAATGCTTGACTTTGATTATGTCAAACAAATGAGCAAGAAACTTGAAGAACTACTTTGTAATTCAGCCAACCAACAGTCCTAATTCCAGAAAGTTGTATTTGATTATCCTGTGGACATAAGATTATTTTTACCTTCATGCCGGAATTATAGGCAAAAGTTTTGTCGTTATTGTCTAAATTGTGTAATTAGGAAAGATGTTTGTATTCTGCTAATAGTTTACATTCAGAACTTGGAACTGTTTTAAAAGTAACTCAGTTGTTTGCTTGGAAATAGCATTCAAACAGCTTGAGGGATAGAAACTTACAATCCTCAAAGCTCTCAAAAGTGTGCAATAACATGTGTGAGGGTAGAGATTGGTAAATACATACAATTATATCTGAACATATTCATGATTGCTTTAATGCTATAATTCCTGAATATTGATGTGCAAAATATAGTTGTTCGTATTTACCTAGTCCTCATAATGTTTCTAAGACAGATCTCAGTTTTGGCGATGGACAAATTAATGTCTCTATGATTGATACATACAAGGAATAAATGTATGGTGCAATATAATTTACTTGTCCTGACTGTAGAACAAAAAAGTAAGACTTATTAACAGTTTTCTGGTGTTCCATTGGTATCTCATAATTTTAAGGCAGCAGAGACACTAGAGCAAAAGTTTCCACGTGCTTCTACTGGACTCTGCCCTCCTCGAAGTATTAACTGCAATTTAACTGCCAGTATCTAGAGCACTCCTCACTCCCTCTTGCTTGGACTATGACAGTGGGCCACATAATGGTTTTGCATCACTAATTTTGTTCCCCTTCCATCGCCACTGTTTTTTTAAACCTGCTCTTCTGACACTGTCACTTCCCCCATTGTAATTCCTCAATGACTTATTTTTTAACTACACTCATAAATATATTAAAACTGCAGAATTTGAGTTCCTAAGGACAATGATATACTGGTTTTCTAGTAGCACCAGGGCCTTATGTCTCCTTACTCCCTAAGTCCTATCAAGTCCAGTTGAGTTTATCTTAATTTTCTTCACATCTCTCCCTCTTTCCCTCTCCCCACTTCAGTTGTCTTGTTTCAGACTGTCACTGTTTCCCAGGTGGATTATGACTAACAATCTCTCCATTCACTTCATTCTATTCTGATGGAATGGCTTCATGAAACACTGGGTCAAGCTACTGCCTTAAAAGAAACAACTCCCCAGTGGTTCTTAGAATCTTTTGGGAAGAAAGGCTATTCTTTGATTGGTACCCTTAGTACATGACCTGCCTCCTGATTGTCTCCATCTCAGCTCTTGCAAATCTTTCTTCTCCCTCAGCTATAGACAATTTCAAGGTTCTACCTCCAATTTTCATAAGCCCTGTTTCCTAATTGCTTGCATTTCTGCTGTCTGGTTAGAATTCTCATCCTCTTTCTCTTCATAAATCTTTTGCTAATTCCTAGTTGTATTTTTAGACTCATCTCATCTTCCCACAGAAAACTTTTATAACACCCTCATCTCCAGCTCTACCCCCAGGTTGGGTGAGATATGTTTTCCAGTGTTACCCCAGCTCTGATGCTAAGTTCAATGCTCTGTTCTTGAATGGCCTGGCTATGGAAAGACAAACCACATCTTGTTGATCATCTGTATATCAGTTAGTTGCCTAGCAGACCCACAAAGTTGAAGCTTCTTGACTGAGAATCTCCACCAGATTATGAGAGGGTTCTGTTCAAGAGCTGGTTTTGTTCCTCCTTCTTCTTTCTTGAGAATTAAAAAAAAATGTGGTTGAAGATTGAGTGATCAGATAAAATTGTTCCCTAAATATTGGGATATGTCATAAATTAATTTGATTTATATATGTAGAGATCATCTAATTCTAGTAGAGTATTTTACCATAAGGTAAGCAGAAATATTTTCACTTGGGTAAATTCTTAGTTGAATTAAAAAAAAAATCATGTATAATATTTTTCACTGACTTTTGCTATAGTCACTAGTGCCTTGATGATGGTGAGGACATTTTTTTTAGCAATAGTTAGAATTAGTGTGAGAATAGGTTTAACATTTTTGAAAGTAGTTTTATTTTTGCTAAAATTACTTTTTGATGAATCAACTGATTTTTAAGATTTTTGCTAGGCCCTGGATTTCTGGATACATTGTGTAATTAACATAAACTTGAGGAACCTTATTTTGTTTGGTTTGGTTATTTTTTTTTAATGATCCAAAATTAAGTTGCTTTTAGTCACAGGATTTCTGTAAATACAAACTTATGTCAGAAGAGGCTTTTTATTTACTTTTTGATTCAGTTCAGCATGTTTATTTAATCTGCAATGATTCAGCTTACTGGCTGCTTCAGAAACTTGGAGTGCATGTTCTCATGATGGTTGAAGCAGTTGATGGCTTTGATCTGAACAGTAAAGAAACAGAGAAAAGGAAAAACTTTCCTAAAAAATTGCCTTTATGATTGCTCCTTCTATGTTAAAAAAGTACTAGTGCTTGACTATAGAGCTGCTCTCATTTAGTTTAGATTTCCCATACTTATAAAACTTTTATTTTTTATTGTGGGAGGCCTTTTGGTACTTTCAAGTGGAAAAGGCAGTCATTCCAGGCACTGACAGAAATCTGTGATATTGATTTTGTCTGCTTCCAGAACTTTCTAGAGGAAAATTCAAAAGAGATATTAATCTGTTAGAGGTCACACTATAACCAATGTATAAATAATTGAGTCTGTATTCATTTCTCAGGATCCCTGACCAGAGAAAGATGACCAGTAAACATTCCCTCTTGGGGTGAGATTGACATGTGGAATCTGTCCTTTCACTCATCAGTCTGCCCACCTCTACCCTTCTACCTTTACTCCCTCCCCCACACTAAGTTCTCTTAGCAGTGACCATCCTTGTACTCATCCTCCCTTTGCTTTGGATGGTCACCTCTAATTTTCGTAATTATCCTCCAGATGACTCTTCGCTCAATTGGCTCCACTGCTATCATTCCTGCTCATGTATCATCTGAATTCCTCTGTGCCAGGTGAACTTGTCCCTACTGGTAATCTCTTTCCATAATGTGCTTGGAAGCTCCCTGCAGTGCAGTAAGTGCTTCCCTTTGTTCCTCCAAACTACCATGTCATGGAACCATGGCTTTCAGGCAACTTTCATGAGAAAAAAATGCACAGAGCCACATTGTAGGCTTGATCCTTTCTGATATGAACCAGTGGTTAGTATCTCATGTAAGGTTCTTTTCAATTTTGACACCTCCAGGGTAGACTTCATTAAGCACCTGAAAGTTTTATGATCTGCTTTCATGGAAACCAGATTTTTTTTTAAGATATATTTATTTATTTATACAAGCACTGGGTACAGTCAGAAGTGTGGGAGGGTGAGAGAATTCACCAGAGCTAGAGCGGGGAGAAGAATAGGCAGACTGACGAAGTACACTGCTGAGGGGAGCAGCGGGTGGCAGGAGAGGTCTGCGTGCCATGTGGGACCCTCGCTGGTGGCCGGGGATCAAACTGGCACTACAGAGGCGCAGCCTCACAGCCCAGTGTTCAACCACGGCGCCACCAGGGAGGCCGGAAACCAGATGTTTTATCAACTAACACCCAAATTACAATCAATATTTTAAAAAAGTAAAGAATCAGGTATACCAGAATCTCAGTGTTGGGAGGAACCAAAGGTAATTTATTCCTTCTACTTACAGATGTTCTCTCCTCAAACATCTCTGAAAGAAACTCACTACATCCCAATGCAGTCAAGTTGCATTTTGACAGACCTGACAGAAATTTTTTTTTCCTATTCAACTAACATTTGCCTTACCAGAATTTCCATTGTTTGGTTTGGTTCTGCTTCTGAGGTCACCAATCCAAATCTCCCCTTCTGTATATCTGTACAGGTCTGTTGTCTATTCCTCAGTTTTCTTTCTTTTAGGGTTTAGCCTTCCCATTTTTTTTCAACTATTTCTCTTTTGATATAACCTTAAGGTTTCTTAATTCCTGACATTAGTTCTATTTTTGATCTGGTCTAAAATGTGTTGTCAAACAAAAATATGAGGTATTAGCACCTCCCTCTTTCTGTTTTGATATTGTGACCTAAAAATTAATTCACTTTTCAATGCATGTGAACATATCATACTATTAGTTCATACTGAAATAGTGACATAAAATTCAAATTTGTAAATAAACACTGCTAAGCTGTGTTAAGCCCTATTTCATATATTTTTTAAAGATTTATTTATTTATTTATACAAGCACTGGGTACAGTCAGAAGCACCGGAGGGTGAGAGAATTCACCAGAACCAGAGCGGGGAACAGAACAGGCAGACTGACCAAATATACCGCTGAGGGGAGCAGCGGGTGCGGCAGGAGAGGTCTGTGTGACATGTGGGACCCTTGCTGGCGGCCGGGAATGGAACCGGCGCTGCAGAGGCTGCAGGCATCTTCCCAGTGCTGCGCTCAACTGCCTGCTCCACCAGGGGAGGCCCCCCCTTGTTTTGATCCTACTCCCTCCTCCCCCACATAGTGTATCTCTGGTTTATAGTTGCTTGTTGATTTTGATTTTTACTTTATTATAATTAGTCTTTTTCCTGGTCCCTTATTTAGGTTTTCTAAATTCCTGCTATGAGTGAGACCATCTGGTAGTTTTCTTTTTCTTTCTGGCTTATTTCACTGTGTATGATCCCTTTCAGCTCCATCCATGTTGCTGCAATTTGCATATGTTTATCTTTTTTGATTGCTGAGTAATATTCCATCATGTATATGAACCACATCTTCTTGATCTAGTCATCTGTTTTTGGGCATTTGGGTTGTTTCCATAGCTTAGCTATTGTAAATAGTGCTGCTCTAAACATAGGGGTGCAGGTGCCCTTTTGAATTAATGTTTCTTTGTCCTTTGGGTAAATACCTAGGAGTGGAATTGCTGGATCATATGGAAGCTCTATTTTTAGTAGGCTGAGGAATCTCCACACAGCTTTCCATAGTGGTTGGACCATTTTGCACTCCCACCAGTAGTGCAGGAGAGTTCCTTTTTCTCCACATCCTCGCCAACCTTTGTTGTTGCTAGTTTTCTTTAAATATGTGCCGTTCTCACTGGTGTAAGATGGTATCTCATTGTAGTTTTGATTTGCATTTCCCTGATTACAAGTGATGTTGCACATTTTTTTCATATGCCTGTTGGCCATTTGCATTTCTTAAGGAACATTTTATTTTATTTTTTTATTTTTTTAATTTAACTTTTATTTTTATATTCCCCATACAATTACATCCCCTTTATTTTGACCCCAAGCCCTCCTTTCCCCGCCCCCCCACACCCCCATAGAGAGTCTCTTGTTCATAGTTATTTGTTGATTTTGATATTTTCTTTCTTATGGTTATTCTTTTTCCTGGTCTCTTATTTAAGTTTTCTAGATTCCTTCTATGAGTGAGACCATCCAGTATTTTTCTTTTTCTTTCTGGCTTATTTCGCTGAGCATGATCCCTTCCAGCGCCATCCATGTTGCTGCAATTTGCATATGTTTATCTTTTTTGAATGCTGAGTAATATTCCATGGTGTATATGTACCACATCTTCTTGATCCAGTCATCTATTTTTGGGCATTTGGGTGGTTTCCAAAGCTTAGCTATTGTAAATGGTGCTGCTAAAAACATAGGGGTGCAGGTGCTCTTTGGAATTGATGTTTTTGTGTCCTCTGGGTAAATACCTAGGAGTGGAATTGCTGGATCATATAGAAGCTCTATGTTTAGTAGGTCCACAAATCTCCACACAGCTCTCCATAATGGTTGGACCAGTTTGCACTCCCACCAACAGTGCAGGAGAGTTCCTTTTTCTCCACAACCTTGCCAACATTTGTTGTTGCTAATTTTTTTAATATGTGCCATTCTCACTGGTGTAAGGTGGTATCTCATGGTAGTTTCGATTTGCATTTCCCTGATTACAAGTGATGTTGAACATTTTTTCATATGCCTGTTGGCCATTTGCATTTCCTCTTCAGAGAAATTTCTGTTTACCTCTTCTGCCCATTTTTTGACTGGATTATTTTCTTTGTTTTTGTTGAGTCTCATCAGCTCTTTGTAGATTTTTGTGATCAGTCCTTTATCATTAGTGTTGTGTGCAAAAATTTTCTCCCAGTCGGTGGGGTTTCTCTTTGTTTTTGTTATTGTCTCTTTTGCTGTGCAGAAGCTCTTTAATTTGATGAAGTCCCAGCTGCTGATCTTTGCCTTCACTATCACTGCTTTGGGTGATGTGTCTGTAAAGATGTCTTTGATGTGCATATCATGGAGTGTTTTACCTATATTTCCTTCTATGTATTTTATGGTTTCAGGTCTTATGTCTAGTTCTTTAATCCATTTTGAGTTGGCTTTTGTGCATGGTGTTAGGTAGTAGTCAAGCTTCATTCTTTTGCATGTAGTGACCCAGTTTTTCCAGCACCATTTATTGAACAAACTTTCTTTGCTCCAGTGCATATTCTTTGCTCCTTTGTCAAAGATTAGTTGACCATAAATCTGTGGTTTTATTTCTGGATTTTCTATTCGATTCCATTGGTCTGTGTGACTGTTCTTGTTTCAGTACCATGCAGTTTTGATGATTATGGCTTTGTAGGAAAGTTTGAAGTCTGGGAGTGTGATGCCTCCATTTCCTTCTTTTTTTTTCAGGAGAGCTTTGGATTTTCAGGGTTTTTTGTGGTTCCATATGAATTTCATCAATAATTGTTCTATTTCTTTGAAGAATGACATTGAAATTTTTATTGGAATAGCATTGAATCTGTATATTGCTTTTGGTAGGATGGCCATTTTAATAATGTTTATTCTTCCAATCCATGAGCAGGGAATGTCTTTCCATTTCTTTGTGTCTTCTTCTATTTCTTTTAACAGTGTTTTATGATTTTCTTTGTATAGGTACTTTACCTCTTTTGTTAGATTTATTCCCAAGTATTTGATTTTTTTTTTGTTTTGATAGTAAAAGGGATTTTTTTTATTTCTTCTTCTTCAGATTTATTGTTTGTGTGTAGGAAGGCTACTGACTTTTGCGTGTTGATTTTGTATCCTGCCACTTTACTGAACTGATTGATGAGTTGAATTAGTTTTTCTGTGGAGTTTTTGGGGTTCTCTATGTATATTATCATATCATCTTTTCCTATTTGGTTTCCTTGTATGTCTTTCTCTTGTCTTATTGCTCTGGCTAGGACTTCCACTATTTTATTGAAAAGCAGTGGTGAGAGTGGACATCCTTGTCTTGTCCCAGATCTTAATGGGAATGCTTTCAGCTTTTCACCATTGAGAAAGATACTGGCTGTTGGCTTGTCATATATGGCCTTTATGCTGTTAAGGTATGTTCCTTGTATCCCAAGAATTTCAAGGGCTTTTATCATGAATGGGTGTTGCACTTTGTCAAAAGCTTTCTTGGCATCTATTGATATTATCATATGGTTTTTATATTTTTGTTGATGTGTTGGATAACACTGATTGATTTTTGGATGTTGAACCATCCTTGTGTCCCTGGAATGAATCCTACTTGGTCGTGGTGAATTATCTTATGGATACATTGTTGGATTCTGATAGCTAAAATTTTATTGAGGATTTTTGCATCAGTGTTCATTAGGGAGATTGGCCTGTAGTTTTCTTTTTTTGTGTTGTCCTTGTTCGGTTTTGGTATAAGTGTAATGTTGGCTTCATAGAATGAACGTGTTTGGTATTATCCCTTCCTTCTCAATTTTTTGGAAGAGTTTGTGAAGGATAGGCACTAATTCATTTCTGAACGTTTGGTAGAATTCATTTGTAAATCCATCAGGTCCTGGGCTTTTGTTTTTGGGGAGGTTTTTGATTACCATTTCAATTTTGCTGCTTGTAATTGGTCTGTTTAGGTGTTCTATTTCTTCTTTATCTAGATTTGGGTGATTGTAGAGTTGTAGGAATTTGTCCATCTCCTCTAGATTGTTGAACTTGTTTCCATATAACTGTTCATAGTAGTTTCTGATTATTCTTTTGATTTCTGCTGTGTCCGTTGTGATTTCTCCTCTTTCATTTATGATCCTATTTATTTGTGCTTTCTCCCTTTTTTCTTTGTGAGGCTGGCTAGGGGTTTGTCTATTTTATTGATTTTTTCGAAGAAACAGCTCTTGGTTTCATTGATCTTTTGGATTGTTTTTTTAGTTTCAATTTCATTTATTTCTGCTTTGGTTTTTATTATTTCTTTTCTTCTACTGGTTTTGGAGTTTTTTGTTGTTCTTTTTCTAGATCTTTGAGCTTCGAGATTAGGTTGTTTCTTTGAGTTCTTTCTTGTTTCTTGATGTGAGCCTCTATTGATATATATTTTCCTCTTATTACTGCTTTTGCTGCATCCCATACATTTAGTAAATTGGTGTCTTCCTTGTCATTCAATTCAAAGAATTTTTAAATTTCTTCTTTGATCTCCTCATTAGTCCAGTGGTCTTCTAGTAGTGTGGTTTTCAATCTCCATGAGGTAGGAGAGTTCCTTGCCTTCTTTTTATGGTTTATTTCTAGTTTGATGCCTTCATGGTCAGAAAAGATGGTTGATATGATTTCAATCTTGGTGAATCTGTTGATGTTTGTCTTGGGCCCCAGTATGTGATCGAACCTGGAGAATGATCCGTGTGCGCTTGAGAAAAATGTACTCAGATTTTTTGGGGTTTAGTGTTCTATAGATGTCTGTTAAGCCCAAGCTCTCTAGATCCTTATTTAGAGTTTTAGTGTCTTTACTTATTTTTTGTCTCATTGATCTATCCATTGTTGATAGTGGTGTGTTGAAGTCTCCCAATACGTATGTGTTTTCTCTGATGTCTGTTTTCAAAGATGATAATAGTTGTCTGATATATTTTGGTGCTCCTTTGTTAAGGAATATATGTTAAAGAGTGTTATTTCTTCTTGAAGTATTGTCCCCTTGATCATAATGTAGTGACCATTGGGGTCTCTTTTTACCTTTTTGAGTTTGAAATCTGTTTTGTCTGATATAAGTATAGCTGTTCCTGCTTTCTTTTTTGGTCTATTTGCTTGTAGGATTGTTTACCATCCTTTAACTTTGAGTCTATTTTTATCTTTTGTAGCTAAATGTGTTTCTTGGAGACAGCAAAAGGTTGGGTTTTGTTTCTTGATCCAACCTGCAACTCTGTGTCTTTTTATTGAAGAGTTTAGTCCATTTACATTTAGAGTTAATATTGATATATTAGCATCTGTATTTGCCATTGTGTTTGTCTTTCCTTTGATTTTATTTATTCTTTTAATAACTTTTTTTTTTTGGCCTTCTTTCATTGTTATTCATCCCTCTGAGGTTCTGGCTTTAGGACTCCTTGTAGTATTTTTTGGAGTGGGGGTTTAGTCGTAATGAAATTCCAGAGTTTCTGTTTGTCTGGGAAGGTCTTTATTCTTTCTTCATAGAGGAAGGAGAGCTTTGCAGGATAGAGTATTCTTGGTTGGCATCTGTTTTCTTGGAGTCTGTTGACGATGTCCCTCCACTCTCTCCTTGCCCGTAGTGTTTCTTTGGAGAAGTCTGATGTCAGTCTGATTGGTTTTCCTTTGAATGTTATTTGTTTCTTCCCTCTTGTCAGCTTCATTATTTTCTCCTTGTCTTGGATTCTTGGGAGCTTTACTATTATGTTTCTTGCTGTGTTTTTCCTTTCATCTTGGAAGTTTGGTGTTCTTCTTGCTTCTTGTATACCAATTTTCAGCTCCTTCTTCACGTTTGGGAAGTTCTCTTCAGTTATTTCCTTGAATATTTTCTCTGTTCCTACATCTCTCTCCTCTCCTTCTGGGATTCTTATAACTCTTATATTTCCTTTCCTCATTGAGTCAGATAGTTCCCAAAGTCTTTCTTCGGTCTTTTTCCTTCGTACTTCTCTTTCCTTTTCTGTGTTGGTTCTTTTTATTTGTGTGTCTTCAAGAGTACTTATTCGTTTCATCTTCCATTTCATCTATTCTGCTTTCATTGCTTTTCCCAGAGTTCTTTAGCACCTCCATTAATTCTTTGAGCTCCTGCATTTCTTTTACTTCCCTCTTTAGGGACTCAATTTCATTTTTCTGAGCGTTGTTTTCCTTAATGACTTCTATCAGTTTTTCCATCACGGCAATTTTAAATTCTTTTTCTGGAAGGCTCAGAAGTTCTCCAAGTCACCATAGTTGCAAGCTGGTGGGTGTTTTTTTTTTTTTTTTGTGGTGTGTCTTTTTTCTGAGGTGTTGCTACTTTGCTTGTAGTTTTTCTTTTCCCTGCTGCCTGTCTTTGAATTGGCTTTATGCATTGGGACACTGTGACGCTGGTACTGGCTGGCATCTTTTTGGTGTGTTCTTTTGGGGGTTTCAGAAACTGGCAATCCAAATGAGTCAAAAACTGTTATGCTAGAAGTCTAGTGAGGCAGTGGTACTTTGAGTATGTTAATGGTCACTGTCACAGAATCTCTCCTCCTTCTGTGTTTATTTACAAATGTGCATCTTGAAGTCCCACAGACTTCCCTGCAGGTGGGGCAGCTGGATTGCACTCTGGGTTCCAAATCTCTGGTTCCTCCTCTGGGCTCCAACTTCCTGCCAGGTGGAACCAGGCTTGTGGGGGCCTTCAGCTCACCTCTGACCGTGCAGGGAACCTTCTCCCTCTGGCTCCACAGGGAGCCTTCTGTCAGATTCAAGCAGTCTTTATTGAAGAAAGGTCCCTGTTCTAAAATGGCACTTTGGAGACAGGCACACTCTTCCGCGTGCCCAGTCTGCCCTGGCTATGGGTGCCCGCTCCCCATCTGGGTTCGGACTGCTGGCCTGAAGGGGCCTGGCATGGGCAAACTTCTCAGCTCACCTCTGGCTCCTCCGGGAGGCTTCTGCCAGTTTCAAGCAGTCTTTATTGAAGAAATGTCCCTATTCTAAAATGGTGATTCAGAGACAGGCACACTCTCCTGCACGCTGGATCTGCCCTGGCTGTCAGTGCCCGCTCCCTCTCTGGGCTCGGACTCCTGGCCAGAAGGGGCCTGTTGTGGGCAAACTTCCCAGCTCACCTCCTGCTCCTCCAGGAGCCTTCTGTTGGTTTCAAGCAGTCTTTACTGAAGAAAGTTCCCTATTCTAAAATGGCGATTCGGAGACAGGCACACTCTTCTGTGTGCCTGGTTTGCCCTGGCCGTGGGTGCCTGCTCCCCCTCTGGGCTCAGACTGCTGGTCAGAAGGGGCCTGCCATGGGCAAACTTCCCAGCTCACCACTGGCTCCTCCAGGAACCTTCTGCTGGTTTCAAGTAGTCTTTACTGAAGAAAGGTACCTATTCTATGGGGTGTTGGTGATTTTTTTTTTCTGGTCGCTAGGTGGTGCCAGAGATCTCTCCTAGTGTCCTTGGGGAGCTTTTTTTTTTACCCCATGGGACAGGGGAACAGAGTGGAAGTGGTGGGGAAAGCCTCAACGGCTTTGGGGTGCTGTGTCTGCCTTGTGCCCCACCATCGTGGGGAACCCACGCCCTGAATTTCTTGTCCCTGGTCTCAGTTCCAAAGCCGTCAGGTCCAGGACATGGGCTATAGCCCAGTTCAGTGTCCGCAGAAATGGCGCCTTTTGCACCCTGCTCCCATGTTCGGGTGCCTGGTTTTTGATTACTCAGGGAGGGACATTCACCTCAGTGAGGGCCCCTGCGCATCTCCCCGCAAGCCTAGGTCACAGGCGCGGGGACCTGGGCAGCCGCGATCCGCGTATCCTTTTCAAGCGCTCCGCTTTTCCGTACAAGCTTCCTGGCTGGCCTGGGGCTGTGTGTAGTTCTCCGGGAGTCTTTGTTTTTCTCTAATGGTGCCTGGAGCCGTTCGCTCACCTCCGCGGGGAATCCTGCAGGGTTCTCCACAGCTCCAGTTCACGGGGTGTGGTGGCTGAAATAGTTAAGGAACATTTTAATAAAACCCTTACCATACATCTATGCACTGTATTATTTTATTGAAGGAAAAATAAAGGTGATTCTTTATTATTGTTTTTTTGCAAATCTACAGCGCATTTCAGTTATCGCTGCATCTTTGTCCATTGTTTAAACCTACTTTTTAAGTAATCTGTCTTGGAACCTTGCAATACAAAGGCTAACATTTCTAAATTATCTCTTTGGAAAAACTAGAATGAATTTCCCCACATCCAATTTTTTCTGCATCTTTCTATAGTTTGTGATTCTTACTAAATTATTATTACATCTCATTTCCAAACTCTCAGCTAGCCTGTGTTTTCTCTGCTGAGATATTTTATTAATTCAGAGTCATTAGGTGATTGTGTAAGTACCTCTAGGGTGGGGTTGTATCCCCCAAGTTCTTGCCAAGTCTTGCCACAAAGACTGTTTTACCATATTGCATAAATGAACTCTCTTTCTTTATCTTGACTTTCCAAAGTTGGTTTAACATTTTGCAGTCAGAGATTGTTTCAGTTGTAAAATTAATTGTAAATAACAGGAAACACAAAGTCATAGTGTCTTTAACAAAATGGAGGTGGGAGCGGTCACAGGTGATCAGGATTCCAGTTCCTTTCTTTTCCTTCACACTATTTGGTTTTGAGCCTCAGGTCCAACATGCTGGTGAACTCCATTCATCTCCTCCATCTTCCAGGTAGCTGTAAGTGGAAGGAGCTATGCATCTGAGTCAGCATTCTCCAAACAGCCTGCTTATCCTTGTTTGTTCAATCTTTTTCAAAAGATCACACAGACTGTAAGAGAGGCAGAAAACACCACCTTTGATCAAGTGCATTGCAAGCCCACTGAAAGATTTTTACCACTGAGAAGATTAGAACAGTTTTGGGGCAACAACAAGCTATCTCTGCCAAAAATTAATGAGAAATCAGTCTACATCAGGGTTCAGTTCTTTATCTCCTCCAAGAACATTTGTCTTAAGAAGTCAGTCTAGATTTTTGACCATGTTTTTGGTTTAGACATCAGTAATAAGCCCATTTATTGACCACAAAAGTAGACAGACATTTTTCACTTTGAAGTGTACCTTTCTTAGCATGCTTTTCTGCTTGCCTTTGTTTCTGCCTGTGCAGCCCTTCTGCATTCTTCAGCTTCCTCCTATCTTTAGTCTTCTTTTGAGAATTACAATGACTCCATCAGAGCAGTATTTCTGCTGGCTTTCTAGCCATGTCAAGTCACATTTTCTTCCAGATGCTTAAGTTAGGGACTTGTGAGTCTTTTTTTCCTTTTTATTTTTGAAAAACCATCTTCTGCAAGTTTTTAAGAGGTGTTCTAACTAGTAAGCATTTGTTTTTCTTGCCAGATTCTTGTCCTGTGATTTGGCTGGAACTTCCACTCCCTTCTACAAGAGCCAGGCATGTGCTTGTATGTTCTCTCTTCCTGTTTGTAGCAATTACTTCAGGGATGGGCAAGGGACCAGCTGATGTCCTTTACTGAAGCCATTGCCAGGCACTCTGCCTCTCCTTTTGAGCATGCCAGGGGCCATCTCTAGCACCACATGGAAAGAAGGCCTATCTGAGAGTGAAGCCAGCACAGAGGAAAACTAAGAAAATAGAGGAAGCAAGGCAGTTTTCTGAGAATATTTTTGGAGAATCTAATCTGTCAAATTCTAGTGTTATTCCTGGACTTTTGTGTTACATAAGCTAGTAAAGATCCTCTCACCTTTTTAGTCAGTTTCATTAAATTTATGTAACATGTACCTAAAAGAGTCCGTATCAACCCCACTTTGTTATTTCTTTCAGATTCTTGTTCATTCTACTAGCCAACTGCATTTTTCTTATGTATTGAAATATACCAACTGACCTACCTGTGTGAGTTGAGCTACATAAAGTAGCTCTCAGATAATTATTTAGTGGACCCTCTAATCTGCGAGTGTTTGCTTAATGGTGCTACTGAGAAATCATTAGGTGTTGTGTATAAAGGACATGAGGGATCAGTTTCAACTTAGACTGAATTTCAACAGTTTCTCAGCTGGTGTTCTTATCTCAGCATGTAAAGAACAAAGAGGTGTCTGACCAGAAACATGGCTTCATACCACACTGGGAAAGGCAGAAAGAGACCTAAGTACGTGTGCATCAGGGAATAGGGAACAAGCATCATTCAAAAGCTTTGAAGGAAATGAAAACTTCTTTGGAAATCAGCTAATGATGTCTTTGTTTTATAGAACTTGAACTTTGAGCAATGATAGAAGGCAATCCGGAAAACACCAAGATGAATAAGGGTTCTGATGAAATTAAGCAGTTTTTTCAATCTAAAATGACAAAGGACACAGGAAAACGGAAGTAAAACTAACATTTGTTGAGGTTCAGTTAGGTGGAAAGCGTGGTTCAGGCGTTTTTCATATAGAACCTGAGACTTAACAAGGCAGATGCATTTTGTCCAAGCCATGACAGTCTAAGGAAATGGGAATATAGTGCTTAATACATAGGAAATATTCAATGAATTAGAGCAAAGATAGTGGTGGTGATGATGATGATACACAAATACAGAGGTAGAGGGGAACCATAATACTGAGGTTACAGTTTTGGTACCCTGAATGAGAGACCAGGTCCATGGTGGTCTGTATGTATTTTTTAAGATTTATTTTATGTATGCATACAAGTGCTGGGTTGTAGGCCAGAGGTGCGAAGGGGTGAGAGCATTCACCAGAGACAGAGTGGGGAGCAGAACAGGTGGATTGACTGAAATACACTACTGAGGGGAGCAGCAGGTGAGTCAGGAGATGTCTGGTGAGTCAGGAGATGTCTGCTGTGCCATGTGGTTTAGCTCCCTGGCTGGGGTTCGAACTCAGGCCGCTGTGGCTGCTGGTAGCTTCATAGGGCTGAAATTTAACCCCTTGCACCACCAGGGAGGCCCCATGGCCTGTAAGTTTCTAATTGAGTAAAATAAACTACTTTTTCATTGCCCTCTAGGTGTAATATTAGAATGCAATTCCTTAATTCTTAGCACTGCTGTAGAGGCAGGACAGGACACAGTGCAGGTTTTCTGATCCAGCAGACAGGGTAAAGGAGGAGTCAGAGTTCTCAGTGGCTTTTGCAGGTCTTTTATTTGGATTTACCAGGCACATGGCAGGCAGGGGCGCTGGGGGGCCGGGAAGCTGGCAGGCCTCCCAGCCCCCAGCAAATCCTCACTCTATCTGGGCTCTCTCTGGCGTTCTCTCTGCTTCTCTTCTTCTCTCTCGGCTTCTGTTCGTTCTTGGCTTCTGCTGGAGTCCCCATGATGCTGCCCTTATAAATTCAGTCTCTCAGCCCAGGTGTACCCACTTCAGGTGCCCGCCATCAGGCATGCATTCAGGACCACAGGGTTCCCTCATCTATCCTAATGGTGGGAGGGCAGGAAAGTCTGATACTTTTTCCTTACCCTACAACTGCTGACTCAGAATCTTCAAAGGTAGAGCCCCTGTTATCAGTATTTTTAATAAGTTCCCTCAGAGGCTCTTGATGACCATTAAAAGTGAAACTCCCAGTCTTAGGGATGAGATTGGGGGTAATAGTAGTAGTAGTAGTAGTAGTAGTAGTAGTAGTACTAACTAATACTTGTTAATTTGTATCTCACCAACCCCTAACTTTGAAAATTGTCCAAATATCACCAGACAGCAATTTCAGAAAGGCTTCAACACAGTATCACTGCACCCTAATTTTTAATTTTTTAAGAATGACATTTTCCACAATGAAGGTACAATTTCTACTAAATAATCAAACTATGGAGCAAAAATTTTATTTTTGATGTGTGTCACAGTCCTGGTTAAAGATTAGATGTCCCAATTTTACTTATTTCTTCTCTGTATTTTTTCCCTTCCTTCCTATATGTACTTTTTCTCAGACTGTAGTGCTTCATTATTATCAGCAGAGGGCACTATTCTGCAGCAAGTCTGGAACTCAAGCATCTAACAGATAATTTGCTGATTGTGTTCAAGTCAGATTAAAACAAGCTCATGAATGTTGTTATGTACATTGAATGTTTACTGCATTTTAATTATGATGATCTACACCAACCTATCATGATCACATGGCTCATAAAACACATTCCATAGCTGTGTTTAATGATAGAACCTTTTCTTTATGAGAATGCAGTTCTCTTTTCAATCCCCAAATTCCTGAATACGATACTCTTTTAGAGAAAACAAACTACTCAAGCCCATGGCCAGCAGAGCTGTAATTCTTTCTAAAAACCCTGTTTTATGGCTCCGTTCTACTGTATAATTGTTTAGTTTAAATTGATAAACATGTCAGTTTTCCCAGGATAATTAGGTGGATAAACAAAATGTTCAAAAAGAAATGGAGCCAATTAGACTCTTTATCAGAGATATACACAAAAAAGGATTTACAGATGAACAGCCTTTTCCTTAGAGATTTGATCCCAAATTAGAGTTCCTGGAATTTACGAGGGACACCAGAGGCTGCTTTTCTAAGTGCAATGAAGTTTCAATTATCTGGAGAAGAGAACAGATAAAAGAGACACACTTGCACATGCTTTAAATTTGCACTAGGGTAGGAAAGGCATACTTTCTGGAAGAACATAGTTTTATCCCCACCTAATTACAAACACCTTTAAACAGGCTTAGCAACTGGATTGATTGCTTTATGGTTGTGGGTAACTTTCTTACCTGTCAAAGTAGATAGGTACCTAACATTTATTTATGCAGTTTGTTGTGTCACACATGTGTTGTGAACACTCATGTGTTGTTTACAGATTGTTTCACAAGTACTTCTCCTGACAAGAATGCCCTTCAATATGTTGAGCACTCTTTTGGAGATAATAGAAGCTTTGAGAAGTAAATAGCATTAATCACATCACTTTATTCCATTTCTTTTATTTATTTCTTATTCTGGTCCTTGAAAGTAGACAAATTTGGAGTCTGACCCGACTTTTCTACCCAGGTTTTCTTTCAATTTTTCTATTTCTTCTTTGCACAGATAGTTTGATCCTTAAGTAAATGATGGTTCATGTTGTAAGGTTTCAAGACCTGGTCTTGTTAGGACAGATCAAGAAATTTGTTTTTTGCTTGAAAAATCTTTATAATGTAATCAAGTAATTAAAATGTATTCTGGTGTTTTCATTTATTACTTTTATCACAATGTTTATGTTTTTCTTAGTTATTTTTTTTTGAATTCTGGAAGACGCCTCAAAAATCAGAAAATATTCTGAAAAATGTTCAAAATTAATAGAATATGTTCCTAAATTAAAGATTCCTCCAACCCTGTGATTTTCCCCACTTTTTTGCTCTGTAAGCTGTGTACACTCTCTGCATTTCCTTATTTTTAGAAGCTTCATTTGGGATGGTAATAGAACATCTTTCAGGAAAAAAACCCTTTCATTCTAAACAATAGCATCTGTTTTTTACACCCTTCTTTCAGGGTTTCTTCACCCGGTTGTGGTCTTGTATGGATGTATATGCTGCTTTTGCTTTTGCTTGTCTCACTATAATTAAAGATCTTTCTGCCTATTTGTCACAATATCTATTACCATTGACAACTTCAAAACTCTGTCTCTTGGGGGCCATAGCTTGACACTATGGCTCAATTTCTTAAGATTAATTCATCAGGAGTTTAGGATGTTATGCTGTCACATGACAGAAGGAATTAATACACAGGCAGTGCATGAAGTCTAGGTTTCCATTTATGGTGGGGACTTCAGGGGATAAAATCCAGAGGCATGGTCTAGACCATGTTAAAAATATTCCTTAAGTTAGTTGTGGTTCATCTGATAACCTTCATGTTTGAGACTCGGGTGTGCCAGGGATGGTGACTGTCTGAAGAGAGGGTGGCCTTTCTCAAACTGTTTTCTACCAATTCCAACTATTTAGAGTCACAAACCTACATCCAGTACTGTAGTCTGCAGCTAATGATATGGAATCACAGTTTTTCAAAGAGTCCTTAACATCTTTTCTGCTGTCTTTATAAGAACTGTTTACCCTTTCAGTTTTTCTTTTTTAAAATGAAACAGTTGTTTCATTTGAAATTTGAAAGCAGGAGGATAGTTAACAAAATAGAAATCACCTTTTTTTTTTTTAAAGATTTATTTATTTATTTATACAAGCACTGGGTACAGTCAGAAGCGTGGGAGGGTGAGAGAATTCACCAGAGCCAGAGCGGGGAGCAGAGCAGGCAGAAGGACCCAAGTACACTTCTGAGGGGAGCAGCGGGCGGCAGGAGAGGCCTGCATGCCATGTGGGACCCTCGGCCAGCAGCCAGGGATCGAACCAGCGCTGCAGAGGCTGCGGGCAGCTTCACAACCCAGCGCTCAACTGCTGTGCCACCGGGGAGGCCCAGAAATCACCTTATATAACAAAACTCACAGCCTTTTTAATATTAAAATATTTGAAGATATGTAAAGAAACACCATCCAAATTCAACCACCTTAAAGTCCCATTGTTTACCATAAGATGAAAATCATTGTGTAGACATTTCTCTGTGTATAGCTCTAGATCTAAATTGAGAAACACCTGGGTGAGTAGGTAGATAGATATATAATTGTAAAAATGTGATTATCCTGTAATGCTGCTTTAAAATAATGACTTTTCTTTCATGTTACTACAAGGTAGTTTAAGAAATATGAGGTGAAATTGAAGAAAATGCTATACTTCAGATGAAAAGTTTCTTTACCATAAAAGGCAAGAACCTCCAAGGAATCTCCAGGTTGGTTTTTTTTTTTTTTTTTAAAGATTTATTTTTTATTTATTTATACAAGCATTGGGTACAGTCAGAAGTGCGGGAGGGTGAGAGAATTCACCAGAGTCAGAGCGGGGAGCAGAGCAGGCAGAAGGACCGAGGTACACTGCTGAGGGCAGCAGCGGGCGGCAGGAGAGGTCTGCGCGCCATGTGGGACCCTCCTTTGGTGGCCGGGGAGCAGCCGGGGATCGAACTGGCGCTGCAGAGGCTGCGGGCAGCTTTGCAACCCAGCGCTCAACCGCTGCGCCACCAGGGAGGCCCTCTCCAGGTTGTTTTTAAAAATACATTTTAAGAAATCTATGGAAGAAACTCAAATCAAGTTGGAAATTTATTATAAACTCTGGGCCTAATTAACTGAGCTTGCATTTTTCTTTTATCCTGTGCCCTTGGAGTGAATTTTTAGCTAGATATGGATTAATGTGAGTCACTTCTTTTGCCGGAGAGAGCTAGTTGTATGATGTAAAAAAAAAGAAACTAGGGGGGGCCTAGGGGTTAAGTCTCAGTGCTACCACCCTTGTGGGCTGAGTTTCATTTCGTGTCAGGGAGCTAACCCACATGGCACAGCAGACCTCTCCTGTTTCACCTGCCCCTCCCTTCAGAAGTATATTTCAGTAGGTCTGCCTGTTCTGCTCCCTACTCTGTCTCTGATCAATCCTTTCATCCCTCCCCCCACATATCTTGCTTATACCCCAGTTCTTTTATGCATAAATACAAATCTTTAAAAAAAAAAAGGAAGCTAGATCTTTCTAGCATTGCAAACAAGTTCTCAGGTGAGCATAAAATTTCAGATCATACTGAATAGGAGTCAACAAACTGATTTGCTCTTCCCTCTCTCAGTTGCCACACAAAGTCATGTGCACTCAACAAGGATTGGAATGAAATAAGTTAAAGACAGGGGTGGTATCTGAAACCCTCTCCCTATCCCCCATGACCTGCATTTGAACTTTATGACTTTATCTGGTCTATCTATGGAACAATCCAGGATGGAACGAAGATGTGGTTTTCTATACAGGACAGTGATACTAGAGCCACCTTTTGACATCTCATCAGATGGAAAAACATCGACAAAGAAAATGGTTCCATCTTAAGACCTGTTCTCATCTGCACATACCCTCATAGGTGGGTGAGCTTTCACCAGCAGTGAGAAGCCAGGGAAAAGGAACACCTGCATTCAGATGTTATTTAGGAAGTCCCTGAAACTTGCAAGCAATGGCCTCTCAGGCAGTCTCTTTAACAAAGGGGAAGACAGAAGATTTTCTCTGGCATCACAACTGGGTTCAGAAATTGAAGCACACCAGCAATTTCTAGTGTACTCCCTGCTTGTTTGAGAGAGCAAGTATTGCCAACTTAGCATTGTGTCATCAGCGCTCCTCCAAGGAACATAAGAATTTGATCACAACAGCTGGGAAATCCTGGAGGAAAATCACAATTTTTTCCCCCAAGTATAACTACAATATCCTCTCTTTCAAAAAATGAAAAAAAAAAAAACATGAAAATCTCTTTTCAGCAAAAGTTTTGTGAGACCAGCTTTGGGAGACTAACAATTCCAATAGCAACATATCTAAGGTTATCAAATTTATGGTTTAATGAACAGTAAGACTGAGTAGGGAGCAAATGCCATGGGTGGAAAGATCAACAGCACATTCTTTAGGAGGTGGGGTCTGAATGATATTATGTGGATAATTGCATAACGATGCAGTAATACTACTGAACAATCGGTACATTGTCTGCCCAAAATGAGGAAGTAAATAGTGCCAGTGCTGCCGTCATAAGTTCCCTAAACACTTACTGACTTATGGGAATAGTAGATTTTATAACTTTATCTAGAGAGCAGGAGTCATCTAGTGTGAAAGGGAAAACTAGCAAGGCAGAGGACAAAGTAGAAATGGGATGAGATACTTTTTTCACTTCTATGATGTTCTCTCTCGTGTCTTCCTTAGCTGTGTCACTGCCGGGTGAGATGCTGATAATCTGGACAAAGTCAAAATCTCAACTTAAATTTTCAGTCACCTAATGAATGTATATGGAGGGACCAGATAAAAAAGACAGCCATGGTCAATGTTGGAAAAGAAATTATTTCAACCGTGCAGATTTTAAATTCTGCTAGATGAGATTAGAATAGTCTTGAGTATAGAACTAATGCTTCACCACTACTGAGTCAATACTCTGAGTGCTCAGTTTGATGTCTTTTGAGTTACAAAGTGTTTCTACTTTGGAGAAACACAGTCTATTCCTGTCCCTGTTTGAGTTCTGAGGATCATACCAGTAGCTGGTTTCTTCCTCAGGCTTTTGTTGTTTCTTCTTACTCTGGCTGATCAAATTCAGCTGAAGACTCAGAAGAGACCCTCTACATGTCTTTCTTCCTTGAGGAATATTTCTTCCAATTTTAGCAGCACTGGCCTGGGCTCTTAATTCTGTTTCTTCTATTCTGCCAGTCTCTACCTGGGTTCTGGTTCCCTGAGTGTTCCCTTCAAAATGCTGTCCAGGTGGTAAGTAGGGACAACCACAGGCCACTTTCTTTATGTTTCATCTCTTGGCTCACTGTACTGCCTGATGTCCAGTGTCTGAAAATCATTTTTTATATATTTTATCCATTTTTTTTTGTTATTTCATGGGGAAGGTAAACTTTGTTCCTCGTTACTGTCTTTTGGCAAAAAAACAAAAACAAAAACAAAAACAACCATGGATATTTTAGATTAGAAAACATTCATTATTGTTGTCTGCATTAAAAATTACTAACAGCTCCAAACACGAGTCATCTCTTATACTGAGGAGTTGGTTTGCGATCTCCAGGATTAAAGGAAAGCACTATCAAGACAGGTGTGTGGGGAGGATGGGGTGGAGGTAGTGGGGTTGGCAAGTCTTCTTAATGGTATCTCAGGCATCTCTAAAACTTGACACAGGTCAGTCACTGTGATAGCTCTGATCTTGAATTTGACTTCTTTTCATTTAAATACAGTAACATCTAACTTGCAGTCTGAATTTATAGACCCCATTTTGCAAGTCTTCTCTCTTTTATAACTGATCTCCAGGTTTCATAGTAGGGTAATCGTTAGAATATGTTGTCATTAGCCGAGTATAAACGCAGGCCACTTAATTCTAGGTTTGTAATTTTCCTTCTCCAGTCTTAAAAAGAAGTCCTAGTTCATAGATCACAGATCTAGAAGAATATGTAGTATCAATAAAATAATAATAGATCTGAGGTTAATAAAGTTGAATAAACTTTATCCTTCTTTTAAATTCCATTTGATTTTCACTGGAAGCTCTTTCAAAATATATTAAAGTTAACTAGTTGACTTATGACAAGTAAATACCTGTGTATGCTGATTTACTGTGGTGAAAAAGAAAATAATAATGACTCATATAACATAAATGGAGACACTGTAAATATGGTGAACTCCTGACAATTTTAGAGGAAAAGAATTTGCACTGTACAAATCTGTACTAAGTGAGGTTATATCTTGGTTTCCAGCACAGTTACAGAAATGGGAGAAATGATAAGTGGTTACCACATCTTTTTTGTAAAAGTATTTTCAGTGACCTTTGTTACTAGATAACTATGCGCACGCATGCCTCATCAAGTTTACTTTTTATACCCATTCAACAAGGCTGCCATTTTGAAAATAGAAAGTAAATATATATATATATATATATATATATACACATATCTCGATATATATATCTATGTATCTATGTGTGTATATATATATATATATATATATATATATATATCTTTTGTACTTTTTGTTAGCTTACCGCTAAGAGTAGATGCTTTATAAGTACTCTTGTTACCTTGAAGTCAATTGAAAGTTTTAAAACTGGTTATAGCCCCATCTTCCAGCCTGTCCCCATTACCTTTCCCATAGTCCCTATAATAATCCAGAAAAATAAAGCAGGACATAATTGCTTGTGAAGGGCCTCACAAGAAGTGAGGCATGAAATTAAATTGGACCTCGGAGTTGTAAACGCATAATCCTAAACTCAAAACAAAGGGCCACAGAGCCTCCATCCATATAATTAATTTAAGAGAAGCATTCAAAGAAGCAAAGTTGCTCTTGTCCTGAAGGAAATCTTGTGACTGTGTATCCTTCGTCGAAAGTGCATGTGATGGCTCTCATTACCATGGGCCGCCCCTCTTGCAGGCCATCTGGCCCATGGACTTGTGGGACCGGTGGAGAATCAGGTCTACCTCAGTGGAGGCTCTGGCTGTGGTGTGGTGGTCGATTGTTTTGTTATGTGCAGACAGCTGACAGTCATTTCCTCCTCGCTATTCCAAATGAGACTAGACACTCCCTTTTCGTTTTTGAAGAGCTATCTGTGTGTGAAGGGAGCTCGCCTGTTTACCCAGTGGGCTCAGAGCCAGCCAAAGGCTGCCTACTTCTCTTGGTCCTTCCCTCTTCGTGTCCCAAGCTCCTCTGCTCTAAGATGGGCAGATATGAAAAGTTGCCAGTCAGGATGCCAGAGCTTCAAAGGGATCCATCGTGAGTGTTCACAAAGGCTCGTTTGTTCAGGACTTGGACGGAGATGCCAGCGGCTTCCAGGCAGACAGAGAATCAAGGGTTTGTCTTCACTTGACTTCTCGCCTGCACCAGCTGGCTGATGGAGAAGTCTTTCTTTTCATCCTGTGGCTTCACCGAAGTGAGAATGCCTGTAACTACAAGTGCCTCCATTTTAAAAGGGACAAATAAGGTCATCTATGTTTTTGGAATGTAGTCAATGATGAGATTTCTCAAAAACAAATTCTGTTTGCCATTTGTAACCCTAAAGTACTGGAACATTTACACCCTTTAGTAGTAAACAAGTTAGGTAACTGGCCATATGGAGTGATTTGATTTTTATATATATCAAAAGGTATTTTATTTGTGTCCCCAAACAGAAATCCACCCCCCCCCCAGATATTCCATATAACAGGTAAAAATTCTTTAGAATACTTGAGAGTCTACGTTTAGTGCTTATTCCTTTGACAAAAGCAAAACTCTTAGAGTTCTGTTCAGTGGTTACCAATTATTTGCTGCTGGTATGAATCTATTTTAGGTTTGCTTCACAGATCAGATTTTTAATACAGGTATAGCTCAATCAGCAGAGTAAGGACATGTGAGGATGGGAAAGAAATGAATCTGATGGGATAAAAGGTTTATCAAAGTTTTAAGAGCACAGTACACTTACATACAATATACTGAGCCACAATATCATACAATAGATTTGTAGAACTTGTTCATCTTGCATAACTGAAACTTTATACCCTTTGAACATTAACTCTCCTTTTTCCCCTCCTCCCAGGCCCTGGCAACCACCATTCTATTCTCTGCTTCTTTGAGTCTGAGTATTTTAGATTCCTCATATAAATAGAATCCTGTGGTATTTATCCTTTGGGCACCAGCCTATTTACTTAGCATAATGTGTCAGTGCACAGTATTTAAGGCGGCACTCATTCTCAGGCTTGTGCAAGTGTGGGCTAGGCACCGAAGAGTAGGCACCTCCTTAAATTTTCCTGCAAGGGGGGCCACACTTGCCCCTTCCTAGTACTAATGCTGCTTCTCAGACAAAGCCACTTTCATTGCTACCCCAGCACCATTCTGCTTTCACAGGGGCAGCAGTGGGTGAAATATCACCTGCTGGATGAGAAGTAAGAAGTAGACTCTGTTCTTGACTCCATAAATTGTGATTTTAGGCAACTTTGGTTATCTCTCTTAATATCATTTTCACTCTGGATGTGGAGGGAATATCCACTGCATTTTATCTGTTAAAAAACTAAAAGTTGGGCCTCCCCTGGTGGTGCAGCGGTTGAGCGCTGGGTTGCGAAGCTGCCCGCAGCCTCTGCAGCACCAGTTCGATCCCCGGCTGCCAGGCGAGGGTCCCACAAGGCACGCAGACCTCTCCTGCTGCCCGCTGCTCCCCTCAACAGTGTATTTCTTCATCAGTCTGCCTGTTCTGTTCCCTGCTCTGGCTTTGGTGAATCCTCTCACCCTCCCGCGCTTCTGACTATACCCAGTGCTTGTATAAATAAATAAATAAATCTTTAAAAAAATTAAATAAAAAAATAAAAGTTCTGAGATTTGTACTAATTGCAAGCTAACAAATTAGCCTGCCACAGTTTCTTGGGTGCTCTGTCTCCTGAGTCAGAGACAGTGGACTTTGTTACTTACAGCAATAGTACAGGCAGATAATCTGCATTTGTGTTGGTTTCTTGAACCACAAATCCCACAAGGCAACACGAGGAGGGTGTGATGATGCAGACATCTTCCGTGGGTTGCATTACAGACGATGAACCTCAAATTTTGGGTAATAATATGCCATCTCGATTGGCTCTCTTCAGTAAGCATGCTTACCTTTTTCTCATGCAGAATCTCTAGCATATTTCCTCCAGAATTTTCCTTTATGTGAGAAAAATAGCTCTATCTTATTGAGGACTCTGATATATTGTTTTTGTTTTTTTTAATTTATTTGTACACAGTCAAACTAAATCCTAACTATTATAGAATTTGGCATCTAGAAGTAGGGTGATAACCACACCTAAGAAAACATTACCTGACTCAGTGGCAAAACAGTGGCAAGGACTCAGAAGTGGCAGCCTGGATGACTACTAACACTTATGGGAGAGAAAAATATCCCTGTTGTTCTTTGGAAGGCAAACTACATGTGAATGGGAGCTAGCACACTAGATGAAATGTTGGTATATGTTAGGTATGTCTTGTGATTTCCATTGAAGTCCTGTAGGAGTGAGAGATGAGCTCAGAGTAGGGTAGATTTTAAGCAGAAAGAAAAGGAACATCCTCCTAGAGTTTCTCTCCTTGGGTGGCTTATAGGGTAAATTGCCTAGAATCCTGCAAGTTGAGATGTGGAAGGTCTGTGAAAGCCTCGTCTTCTATAGCCCAAATTGAAATAATTGTAAGGGATGGTTGCAAAGTGGTATTATTTGTAGGAGGTGATATTGTGCCACCAAACCTTACAGCAACAGTTCTCTACAAACCATGGGAACTAGACTGATTGAAAATACTTCTCATTTTTCTATCTGAGATTATTTCTTCCCAAGGGTGATCTATTGGTCACCACTCACTTGGGAGAGAGGGCAGAGGTAAAGAAGAGTAAGTAAAAGACGAATTTGTAGGCTGAAAAATCTAAAGACAAAATCTTGGTTATTTGCATATGGAACTAACTGGAAGCAAATATATCAGAGCCTACTATGACTGAAAGGCATGATAGTGGGAGGAGAACTCAAACATGATCTACAGTGTCTATGACAATTAAACCCTAAGTGAACCTTGGGTCCCAATTAGAGGTGGTTGTGAAAGCTGTGTAGGCCCCCAAAAGGCCATAGCTTCAGGTCCTATTTCATTATGTCCATAGGTGAGAGCAACGTGACTAACTCTCCAAGGAGGCAAAGCCAGGGTCTCAGAAAATGGAAAGCAGAACACAGAAGCATCCAAAGGGGTCAACCAAGGAACTTAACCTCACTGCTGGGGCAGGGTCCTTTTCAATATGCCCAGCTGAATTTCATAGGTACTTCGATCAGAGAAAGAGGAGTGTTGGTCACTCTTCCCACATCCATTTGTAATGTTCCTATTCAGACCGTCTTTCAAGCATATTGGTAGCAGGATTTTTCTTTACTTAGAGGTCTTCAGACAGTGGGTACAACGTCTTGATCTAACTGAGAGAACTGTGGGTCATCCAGAGATCCTAGACTTTGAGTTAGTTGCTGTAGCTAGAGAAGACTTTGAGTTGTCTCCACTGGAGAGAGGCTATGTTCTTTTTGTAGGGAAGGCATATACATGGATGTATCCAAATATCCAAAATATCTAAATATCTGAAAGTGTAAACCAGAACAAGGACCACTGCTCCGGAATGCCCATTTTCCCTTTCCTTCTCAATCAGAAAACCTCAAATTCACTTTGAGGCTCTATTTCATCTGGCTAAAGGACTACCTTTTTCATTGTCCTTTGCAGACTTGTGCAGCCAGGTGAAGTTTCTGGTAAATGATAGGAAGTGGTATACTATTATTTTTTTTAAAAAATGAAGGATTCAAATTTTTTCCCCCCTTTATCCTACTTTCTGGAAAATGTTGTAATAGCTGGCACTCTAGTTGTCATTTTGTGTGGTGAGGATGAGGTTCTTTAATTCAGGAGTACTGGAATAAAAGATCATTAAAGGTAAGGCGCTAATTAATGTATGGGATTGCCAAACCATCCTTGGATTGCTGGCTTTCAAACATTTTGTGTGTAATAGAATAGTGCCTTTAGTGTTTAAGCCACTGTTACATGTTCCTAGTGTTTAAGCCTCTCATATGTTGCTAGGTCTAATTTTGGTAATTTAAAATTCTATGCAAATATGAGGATATGAGTTGGAAACCTGTCAGAAATTGTGAAAGTCTAAGTCTTTCTAACCAAAACAAATTTACATTAGTCAATAAAAAGTAATTTTAACCGTGACTTTAGAATGTTCTATTCTGATGTGAACTGTACCACCATAACCTTGGCTATCTCTTCTAAAGTTCTTGCTTGGGCACAGTACTTTGTCATACTCATAGGGGACTATAATGGAAATTCTGTATCAAGAATCCTGGTGAAGGGACAGCAGTAGGCTCAATTATTTGCACCTTATCACTCTACTTATCATAACACAAGTAATGTGACCAAAGTTGGGAAACTAACCAATACAGTCAATACCTAAGATGGTTAGTGACCTATGGACATGTTCTGGTATGAAAAGAGGATCTAGGTCAGTCAGAATTCTCTGTCAGAAATTTGAATTAAGAAAACAAAATAGTTATCAGGAGTCAGAACTGAAATCAGCAGAAATGTTCATAATCAAGCCATGATGGTCACGTGTGAGCTCAGGATATATGATGGCAGAAACCATGAAAAGAGCAGAGATTCAGATAAATAAAGGACTTAGGGTAAAAGATAAGGATGCTGCTAAAAGTAGTATGAGAAGAAAGGAGAGACAGAAATGAGCAGAGAGAGTAATTCCGTCTTGCCCATCGCAGGGATATTTGACCTGTAGTTAATGTCCACTTCTTTTTTCATATGCAAGGTTAGGCTGGGTTCTTGGTTTCCTTCCTCCTTTATCTCTTGCCTCTCCACAAAATGTTTCCTTGGTAACACATTACCTAATTCTCTTTCCTTTATCTGGGTAGGCTAAATCAGGACAATTGGCGTCAAAACAAATATTTATGTATCTCATTGCCAAAACAAATTGTTTTTCCATCACTAGGAACTAATGTTCCTAATTTTAAATTATTTACATCTATTTAATTTTAAAAGGTTTAATTAAAATTAAAAAACAATATTGTGGGGCCTCCCTGGTCACACAGGGTATAAGTCTCAGCACTATCAAGCTATCATCAGCCACTGCAGCATGAGTTCCACCCCCAGCCAAGGAGTTAAGCCACATGGCATAGCAGACCTCTGTGCCTGCTGCTCTCCTCAGCAGTATATTTCAGTTCTGTTCACCACTCTCTCTGGTGAATCCTCTCACCTCCTGCATCTCTGACTACACCCCAGTTCTTGTATGTATAAAATAAATATCTCTTTAAAAATAAAAAAAAATATATTGTGGAAGGAAGTTAAAATAAGAATAGATGGAAGAGAAAGATACTTATAGCAAGAACCTGAAAGGGGATCAAGATTTTAATGATAAAATCACTAGTCTTTATTGAAAATTTTTTAGGCTGTGGATAAGCACTTTATGTGCAGCAGTATTATTCTTATTACTATTATTTGTACATTTACAATAACTGTCAGATAGCCATTTTTATTACCTCCACTTTACACATTTTTATTACCTCCACTTTACAGCACTTCCTCCACGTTAAAGCACATTGAGGCTAACAGGGGTTTGCTGCAGCTGTTGAGTGGCAGTGTCTGGGATTTGATCTCTGTTGTCAGATACTAGATCTATATTCTTAATCACGTGCTGAAGTGACTCTCTTTTTGCTCAGAACTTTCTAGTCACTCTCCATCTCCAAGCTGCAACAAAGTGAAAGTAAATACCATCATCAGGGCTGCTATTTTGGAGTCAGGAGCCTACAGTCCCTTTCAGAGGAAATGGCTTGGTCAGGACCCAAGGACACCCAATGAGGGGACTTTTGGAAAATCCACTAAGAAATAAGTAAATGGGCTTCTTCAGAGAAACAACAAAAATTTTTCAGCATACTTGAATCCTGAGGGACTCAAAAGAACTGTTGCTAACTCAAGAGGTGATAGTGTTGTGGTTAGGGACATGGATTTTCAGCCCAAGGTACACCATTTAACATGAATGTGACTTTAGTTACTCAATCTGTCTTCCTCTCTTTCTTTGAAGCCTTTGAAGCCTTTGAGAGATACCTACTGATAAGAAGAGTTCAATAAATGTTGGCCATTATTAAGCTTATAGTTCTCTTTTTCACTACCCCTAGCTGGCAGGTCTGCTGGACTGGAGAATACTGAGGGCTATTAGAACTCTAATAAGGATGTCTGGGGGCAGTACGCCTTATCTGTACTCCTTGATACTATCAGACTCCTTGCTTCTATATAGTAACAGAGCTAGACCTATCTCACCCTGGCTCAAATTCTTTACTCACAATATTCAATAACAGCAGCAACTAACATCTCCTGAATGTTTAGTAAATGCCAAGCACTTATAACAACTTGATATGTGGGTATTGTAGGTATCAGTCATTACAGGTAGAAGAAAATTAGAACTGTTTTAGAGTAGCAGAATTAAAAAAAATATAAAAAAGTATCTTGTCAATTATAGTGTATCTGAGTTTTAGTGAAACCTTCTGAGGTTTTGCTCTTTTTTTTTTTTTTTTTTTTTTAAGATTTATGTATTTACACAAGAACCAGGGTACAGGCCAGATGTGCGGAAGGGTGAGAGGAGTCACCAGAGACCGAGCAGCACACAGAACAGGCAAACTGACTGAAATACACTGCTGAGGGGAGCAGTGGGAGAGAGATCTGCCGTGCCATGGAGGTATCTCACAGCCGGTCAGGATAGAACCTGTGCTGCAGAGGCTGCGGGCAGTTTCACAGTGCTGTGCTCACCTGCCTGCGCCACCAGGGAGGCCCTCTGCTCTTTTTCTTGAATTACTTGAGAATAAAACTGGCAACAGAGACTGGAGCTACAAGCATATCACAGAATGAAAAACTGTGTAAAAGTATATTTATTGATATACAAATCCCAATTAGCATGAAAATGCTAGTTTTTACTGGAAGCATAATGACTGGATTAACACAGGCATTAATTTCTCCTTCCTCATTTGGGTCTTCATTTAACTAGTCAACCACAGGGAACCCAATTAGAGATGCAGGGGGATTCCTAAGAGTGAATGTGACCAAACTTGACATTACAAGTGCCTGCATTACTTCCTCTTATTCACTCCTTGCTAGAGATGCAGTAGACCTGGTTGGCATGCTTACATTACATGTGTCTTTCTTTAAAAAAAGATTTATTTATTTATGCATACAAGAGCTGGGATACAGGCCAGAGATGCGGGGGGTTGGGGTTGGGTGAGAAGATTCACCAGAGACAGAGTGGGGAACAGAACAGGCAGATTGGCTGAAATACACTGCTGAGGGGAGCAGCAGGCGAGACAGGAGAGGTCTGCTGCGCCATGTGGGTTGCTCCCTAGCAGACCAGGGATTGAACTCGTGCAGCAGTGGCTGCGGATTGCTTCATAGTGCGGTGCTTAACCCCTTGCACCACCAGGAAGGCCCACATGTGTCTTTTAGTTGAAGACCATTACTGCATTATTATTTAGATGGTATGTAAATAAATTATTGCTGCAATAATGCTGTGTAACAAATGGTTCCAAAATTCAGTGACTTAAAACTATAGCATTGATTTAACTCTGGACAGGTATCGCTTTAGGCTGGTTTTAGCTATGCTTACTCATGTTTCTGAAAATTGGCTGGCTATCAATTCCTGGGCTGGCTTTGGCTGGGAGGACTGTGGAGACTCGGCACTGCCTCTTAGATCTCTGATCTCACTTCAGACTAGCCTGAGCATGTTCTTGTGTTACGGTGGAGATGCAGCAGAGAGAACAAGCTCTATCATGCAAGCACTTTGTAAGACTTTGCCTTGTAGCATCTTCTAACATTTTATTGGCTAAAGTAAGCCACGTGACTCACATATATTCATGTGGTTGGGAAATAGAGTAAATTCTAGAGACAGAAACCGATCTGATATCAGGGAGGGTAATTGATTAGCATCATCATTCAATCTTCACTGGTGTCTTTTTCTTAACAGAAACTATATTCTCAAAAACATTTTTAAAATTAAGTTTTTATTTTATTTAAAATTATATATATACATAAAAGAGTCAAATGGTTCTTAAACAGTCTTCTAGTATTTTCAGCTCTTTAGCTGTTTCTTTTGTTATCAGCCTCCAAGACTCTTAATAATATGTGCATTGCTACTTCTTGACCTCCATTTTAGGCATCATCTATTGACTTCTTACTAGGGTAGATAAAAATTTACCTCCTCTCCATTGACCTCTCTCATCTCTCACCAGGTACATGCAGCCTTGCAATGATCTTTCCTTTTCAGTACTGTTTTATAGTTTTGTATAGGTTATTTCTCAGTATTTAGATTATGGAGACATTATCATTATTCATAGTTGATCCAAATAGTAAACTGTGGTTGGGTCCCCATTAAAAGGTGCCTTAGACTTGTGGCAGGTTTTTGGGCCTCAGTGGCCCTGCTTTGGGCCAACCCTGATTGGGGGGGTATAGGGTCAGGAATGGGCCACTGAGCAGGTTTTCTGATCCAGCAGACAGGGTAAAGGAGGAGTCAGAGTCCTCAGTGGTTTTTGCAGGTCTTTTATTGCGATTTACCCGGTACAAAGCAGGCAAGGGTGCTGGGGGGCCGGGAGGCTGGCAGGCCTCCCAGCCCCCAGCAAGTCTTCACTCTATCTGGGCTCTCTGGTGATCTCTCTCTCTCTCTCTCGGCTTCTCTTTTGGCTTTTTCTGCTTCTGCTGGCATCCCCGTGATGCCTCCCTTAAAAGCACAGTCTTAGCCCAGATGAATCCCATCTACCTAGGCCCACACCCTATTCCAGGTGCCCGCCATCAGGCATGCATTCAGGACCGCAAGGATCCATCATCTATCTTGATGGTGGGAGGGCAGAAAAGCCTGACATTTTTCCTTACCCTACACTGGGTGTTTATCCAGGAGGGGACAGGTAACTTTGGGTGCATGATTTGGAAACTTAACTTTTTTTTTTTATTTAATAAATTTTATTTTTATATTCCCCATACAATTGCAACCCCCCCATTCTGATCCCAATCCCTCCCAGATTTGGAAACTTTTTTGCCTTTTCTTTGTTGCACACAAATTGTATTAAAATTTCTTTCCATTAAAGGTCTTACACACTAGAGTATGTTTTATCTTGATGCAGCAGATGGCAGAACCTATTTAGAGTGGGCAAATCTAGGGGTTCTGGGGTGCCCCTTACTCTGCCCTGTAACAGTCTTTAACAGTCTTTTCCTCCTGTAGCCTTAGCCTTCTCTGAGTAACGCCGCCTTTATAGCCCTGACCTCTAGGTTCAGGCGTGCACACTTGTACATGCGCGCATACCCCTATCAGGCACGCCTGCCCCATACCCTCTATGTTAACACGATCAGGACTGCAGGTGATAGCCATGGAGGCCAATGGCATAAAAGCCTGATCATCTTCATTTACCCTACACTTACATTATATAGATATACCACCTTTGTTTTTAAATCCACGAACATACTCGCTGGAGAATATTTGGTATTTATCTACTGTGATGCTTATGAATGCCCCATTAACATTTGTGTGCAGTTGTGTATGTGTGTGAAAGTAATTTTTTCTTTCTCTAGGGTAAATACCTAGACATGGCATGCTAGATCACGTTGGTAAACGTATGGTTAATTTTTTTTTTAATCTTCTGCCCAAAAGTCATTATCGCTTCTATTTGGTCCGTGGCTTGGGAGAGGATCCCAGGATGTAGCTGCAGCAGGGAGAGACTTGGGCTGCAGCAGCCCACAAAGGTTGGAGGTCCCTAGTGCTAGAGGGTGCGCCTTTTGAGCTACTAACTCAACTCAGCTGGGAGCCCACAGCCTGCGGCTATTCACGTGGCTGCTCATCTTCTTAAGGAGTTTTATCTGCGCCTCCCAGGCGTGGCTCTTCTGGAAGATTCGGAGATGGCGTCTGCAGACACACAGCCTGGGTATGCAGATGCTGATGGCCTGGGTCAGGTTCTACTTGGCGTCTCGAATTTTACCCCCCTAATCTCAGGGCGTCTTCCTCAGGTACTGGAAGAACTGATGGCTGCCATGCTCATTTTACACGTTCCAGAATCGCTGGGCCCAACCGGCAACAAGTGGCGTGAGGCCTCCAGAATCACAAGGTTCTGGTGGAGAGAGGTAAGCAGGAGGGCCTGCCGATGCGGGTGGAAGGCAGCCTCCAGGCCTTGGGAGAATTGTGACAAAACTGGGATTTCTTGGCTGGTGAGCAGTCAGGTGAACCACGGCGCCTGCTGGCTGGTTCAGAGGCGAGAAGGTGGTCTCAGGAGGTTGCGCCTGGAGAAACGGTTAGAGAATGGTGGGCTACGGGACCCCTGGTGGCACCCGAAGTCGGGGGGCACGGCGTGTGTGTTTGATTGTAAGAGAAACTTCCAAACCGTTGCCAAAGTGACGCGGTCTGGTTTCGGATTTTCACCAGAAGTAGAGGAGTGCTCAAGATGCCCGGTACTTGGCTTTAATGTGGTTTCCCTGATAACTAGCGATGTTGGGCATCTTTTCCTGGGCTGCTTTGCCGTCTCTGTTTCCTGTTTGACAAAATTGCCTGTTGAGGTGTTTTAACTGGATTGTTTTCATGTTGCTGGGTTTTGGAAGTTTTCTCCATTTTTGAGATAAGTTATTTTTCAGATTTGTGATTTGTAAGTATTTCTCTCAGTTGCTTGTCTTGTCACTCTCCTACCAAGGGCTTTCAGAGAGCTAATGTGTAAATTTTGATGAAAGCCCATTTATCAGTTATTTACTTTATGAGATGTACTTTTTTTTTTTTTTAAAGACTTATTTATTTATACAAGCACTGGGTACGGTCAGAAGTGTGGGAGGGGAGGGTGAGAGAATTCACCAGAGCCAGAGCGGGGAGCAGAGCTGGCAGAAGGACCGAGGTGCACTGCTGAGGGGAGCAGCGGGCGGCAGGAGAGGTCTGCGCACCATGCGGGACCCTCCTCTGGTGGCTGGGGAACAGCCGGGGATCGAACCGGCGCTGCAGAGGCTGAGGGCAGCTTTGCAACCCAGCGCTCAACCGCTGCGCCACTGGGGAGGCACCCATGAGATGTACTTTTATTGTTAAAAAATACTTAGTCTAACCCAAGGTCACTAAGGTTTTCTTATTTATTTTTTTTCATGTACTCTCTCATTACCTAGTTAGTGTTTTTTTGTTTTAATATATTTTAAGAGGATAGGCTTATCAGGGACAGGTGAAAGAAAAAGGGGCACCTGTGTAATTATAGGCCGGCAGGAGAGTTGCTAGTTAGTTTTTGAATCCTCTTGTGCTTATAATTTACTCCATAATCAATGATTATATTCTAATTTCCTCTACTTTTCCTAAAATTTCTAGAAGCATGCTTCTACTTTGTTAAAAACTAAAGCAGCCTTTCCAAATATAAGACTTAAAAAAAAAAGTTGTTTTGGTTATGTCACTTCAGAATTTTATTTTAAAGACACTCAAAGGCTAGATAATGAAGTGCTGCAAGCTGAAAAATCTATCAGATGAATGAGATGAAAGAGAAAGTAGAAAAAGCGAAAAGACAAAAGTAAATTTTTCAATTTGTTACAACCACTTAACAGTAATGTAACTATTCAGTTAACTTTATGTTAACCTGTTAATTATGCAAAATAACCATTCAGAGTTATTTCTTTACATAAATAATGTAATTTCTAGATTTTTAAATCTAGATTAATGTAATTTAATGTAATTAAATTAATGTAATTTAATGTAATATAATTAATGTAATTTCTAGATTTTATTTAAATTTAGAATACATTTATTATAAGAAAACAGACAAAACACTGTGATATTGGCTTAAGTGATGTCTTTGGGGATTGGATTTAGGTCCTTCAAGTTTGGAATATTTTTTATAATTTCATTCATAATTTCACCTGCTTAATTTCTTATTTCATGCTGGAATTTTTATTCAGCTATTGAATATTCTCAATCCTGTAATTTTCTTCTTTAGCCTGGTATTTCATACTTTTTCGTTCCATCCCTCCTTTCCTGGTATTTTTTTTTTTTTAAGCTTAACCTCTCATCTTCAATCTTTTTTATTAAATCTTAAATTAGATGGTCATATTTTAAATTCCAAGCCTTAATTTGGATTTTTCCTTCCATTGCTATTTTAAAATAAAACCTTGTTCTTGTTTTATGGAGGTAATATCTTTTATTTTTTAAAAATAAAGTTCTTTGACATTTTTACTTCTCTGTACCATCTCAGTCACCTCCAAAATACTTTTTATCTTGGTTTACTTAGCTTTTTGTCTTTTGTCTGAGAGTTTTGCCGTAACAGTTCAGCCATCTTTAATTTCGCTGTTGGATAAAAGTGACGCTAAGAAACTGCAAGCTGTTAGTAGTTTCTTGGTATGTGATGAATATGGGCTCCTTAGTAGGAGATTATAATTTGGTTGTTTTTATTAGCAAAATGCCTTATACTGTAATCATTGAGTGTTCTTTTGGGGGCGAGAGATGGTCAGATTCCTCAGAGGAAAAAAAATTCCAATCCATACAGCCATGAAGTGAATGAACTACTAATTCTGATAGCATGGATGAATTTCACAAGCAATGCTGACTGAAAGATATACTGAAACTTACACTATGCTTGTCTATTTATATAGTTCAAAGTTGTGTAAAAAACTAATGTATTGCTTTTGACTACATACATAAGTGGTACAAATTTTAAAAACAGGTCTTACTTTTGGAATTCTCTGAAAGCAGAAGAGAGACTAGGAAATAGGACCAGGCAGTAGGGCCATTAGGAAGATAAGGAAGACCAGCCAATAAGTGTGTGGGAAGCAACAATTTGTGATTCACCAGGACCCCTGAGGAATGCTTTCCAGATTATCTGTCTGGTGGACAGGAGGTGGAGGTACATATATCCATAAGCTTCCATTCTCAGTTGATGGAAGGCTGGTTATCTGGGTGTGTTAACTTCTCCCGTGTTTATGTGTGGATTGAGCGGGCTTGGAGAGGCCAGCCAAGCACTACATATGAAGCAATGTCAGCATAAACTGGGCTCACATCTGCATGTCCAATGGAATGGGGATTGCAGTCAGTGGTGGGCTGAGGAATTGTGGCACAGCACACAAAAATATCTGCCTTAAAAGGCAAGATCACATTTAATAGCAGACAATATGGGGGTCTCCCTGGTGGCACAGGGGGTTGAGCACAGTGCAGCTCTGTGAGGCTGCGATTCCCAGCCGGCCAGGGAGATTCCCACATGGCATGGCAGACCTCTCCTGTCTCACCCGCTGCTCCCCTCAGCAGTGTATTTCAGTCGATCTGCCTCTTCTGCTCCTCACTCTGTCACTGGTGAATCCTCTCACCCTCCCACGCCTGTGGCCTGTACCCCAGCTCTTGTATAAAAATAAAAAATAAATCTTTAAAAAAGGGAAGTGCATAGCCATACAGGTCCACATCAATAAACCAAAAAGATCTCAAACAATTAAATTAAAAAAAAAAAAAAAAGACAATATGGCATTACCTCTAGCAAGGAGAGAAAGAATTCTGATGGTAGAGCTATAAATTGAGGAGGTGGGGTCTTTTTTGGGGAGCGGTAATGTCTCTTGATTTTACGTGCAGTTATATAGATAGCAATTCTCTAAAGGATATATATTTAAAAAACATTCTTTTGTAATTAATTATAGAGGAAACTAAAATTATAGAGGAAACTAAACTAAACAGTAGCCTCAAAGGCCAAGCATTTGGCCTCATTTGTATATTCAAATTATGCATGATGAGGCAGGAGGGCATTGAAAATTTTATTCAATGAGGAGACAGGAAAAAAAGTGATGTAAGATAGACTTTTAATTATAAGGATGGATTGAAAGAAAGATGGATAACATGGGAACCACTTAGGAAACTATATAGTTTAAATATTTGGTAATAACTATGAATTTGTGTGATGACAGGAGCATGTAATGCAGATCAGTTTCCTTGATGGAGATATCAACAGGTATCTGTCTGAGACTTTAAATCTCACTCCGTTCTTTAGATAAAACTGATGAAACCATTTGTTTGCCAGCACAGTTCTTTGTCCCTTGTACGCATTGTGCTTATAACTGTTTTCTCTATGAATTGGAAATACTATATAGGTCTGGTTCTCTCTTTTAGGGTAATCCTTGAGGGGAGAAATTGGTTTCTGATATAAAAGTTGCTTAATAATGTTTACTGAATTAATGAATAAATGAGTGAATTAATGCAGGAGAAATACTTGTCTTTGTGAATCCATGTGCATATTGAATCTATGTGCATATTTATTGCATTAATGAAGGATTTGGCTAATGCTAATACCTAGCTGTATAGGAAATAGGAAAATAGAATGATTAGCAGTAGAGATGATAATTTAAAAAAAACTGGCTTTTGCCTCTCCCACAAAATAGCAAAGCTGTGTTCCTCGACTTGTACTGTCAGGCTACTGTACAAATATGACTAATGTTTCTTGCTGCTCTTTTGACCTTGCTGCTCTTTTGACAGCAAGAATGAATTTTTACAGACTTTTATTCTTTATGGTGAAATTGAGTTCACCTTTCTCTTTTCTCCTGTGAATTTGCCTTTCTCCTTCTCTTAAATCTAATGAGCCCTATAGGGGGTGCTAAGGGATTTCAGTACCTTAGACCTAATAAGTTTACTATTTGTTGAACGTAAAATCATCACTACCATATAGCAAATGTCACAGTAGTTCTATCAATAAGTATTTGTTAAACACATGCGTGAATGATTCAGGCATTTTTTTTTGGGGGGGTTACCCATTTTAAGTGATTTAGTATATAAGAAGTATCTGCAGGCAGGAGCAGCAGCCATGAGCACTGGGGCACTGTGGAGGCACCCGGTGCCAGTCAGATCAAATGCTGTATCTGGGAGCATAGTCTCAGAAGTTACCCAAGACCAATGTCCCGAAACTGAAAAAAGGGAAAAAATACTTCTCAAAAATGATGCCAAAGAAAATTATTTCATAATCCATTTTTTCTTTGTTTGCAGATGTCAGAATGAACAGGGTAAGCAAATAGGAAAAAAAGCAGCTTATGCTTTGTTCTAGCAGGGTGATAGTGCTATCTGGGATAAGATCAGCAGCCTTAAACTTCAATTTTTCACATGGTAGTGATTTAGAGCTGAAAAGAATACATAAAAATGGTTTTCTCCCATCAACATTACCCAGAGACTCCCTCCCTCTCCCCCACTCTACTTTCTTACTGATCTCATGACTATTTGAAAAGAGAAGGGTAGTTAGTAAAAGGAAATGGGATATAAGAACAGAAGGTGAAGTGATATAACTTGAAAAAATCTACATGTTAAAGCAGTTTTATTGATACAGAACTCTTCACAGTGTTTTAATAGATGCAACATTAGGGAACTTAAACTACATAGATTAAAAATACCTTCTCTTACTAAAGTGAGTTAATTATTCTATAAAGAGAAGCTACTGAATTTTTGGATAACTTCATTCTTCATGGTAGAAATGATGCTGAAAACCTTTGTGGTGTAGTATAATTAATATAATTACTTATAGTTTATTTTAAACTCTCCACATAACATTTCCTTTTGCTTTATGTCAAATTTTTATTTGGCCAGGAGACCAATCAGTCAAATTGAAACTAGATTGCAACTTTCATTGTAGTTTTCCTTTGCAAGCAACAAAAGTCACCATTTTCTCCCCTTAATAAGGGAAATGAGTTTTGCTGAGGATGGGAAAGATGTAGGGGAAAGGGCAAGAGGAATAATTTTTATTTTGTCTTGGGAGATGGAAACAGGGCAGATGAACCTGTGTCATAAGTATTATGGTTTCCTGTGCATTCAGTACTGATATAGAGACTCCTGATGGTGCCCAAGACAGCTGCTCACCCAGTCTCCCTTCTTCTCATCTACCCTTTCGTGCAGGAAGGGCAAAGCAATTGACATGTCTCTTCTCTAGGCATATGATGCTTTCTTCTCCCCCATCTTGACTCTTCTGACCCTTCATTCCCTTGCTTCAAAGGAGGGACAAAAGATTGCTTTGAAGGTTAAATAGCATTTCATCATATGTGCAAAAATGGAAAGGTGAAGGATATGTTGGCATGAGATGGTGGAACAGTATGTCTACATGTACAGTCATGCAGGTAGATCAGGTTTGGTCAAATGGGATTTGTAAGAGAATAAAGGTTGAATTCTGATTATCAACTGAAATCGTAAAAAAGATTTTGTAAACTGTAACTGTTTTCTAGAGTTTGTGTCAGGACTGTTCTAAGATTGTTTCTATATGCAACATGTTGTAGTTGCTTTGTGTGGTGTGAAAGCTTTATATAAATGTCATAATCATGTTTTGGAATTAGATTGTATGTCATCATGGTGACATGGTAGAGTATCTGCTGATTTCTCTCGATCTGTATGTTTTGCATTGTTTGTGTATGAAGCAGTCAGGCTAATTTACATTTTAATCCTCTTCAGATTTCTATATTGTAATATATTTTAGTATCCATAAAAATATAGTAAACCTGGTTACTTCTCAGTAGTCCACTTCACTAGTGTATATTAAAAATCTTGGATTTCTTCCTCATCTTCCTCATTTAGTACTTTTTAAGAATTTTAAATATTGTAAAAGCACCTGCTTTGCAGCTGAAGTAACTTTTCACAGGAAGCAGGCAAAATTGCCCAGATGTGAAGATGATTGTTGATTAAATATTTAAGTGGGGAATTATTAGAATTAGTTGCTATTTTTTAATGTAGTCAGATACAAAGAGAAAATGCAAAAACCTGAATCCATAAGTTTCTTGTACTCCAGGCCCAAGGAGAGATCGAGATGTGCTTATGTATTCAATGAAAAGGGTTTCATCACCTTCAAAATCTTACCAATTCCCTTAAGAAATCATGAGCAGGGCCTCCCCGGTGGCGCAGCGGTAGAGCGCTGGGTTGCGAAGCTGCCCGCGGCCTCTGCAGCGCCGGTTCAATCCCCGGCTGCTCCCCGGCCACCAGTGGAGGGTCCCACATGGCGCGCAGACCTCTCCTGCCACCCGCTGCTCCCCTCAGCAGTGTACTTCGGTCCTTCTGCCTGCTCTGCTCCCCGCTCTGGCTCTGGTGAATTCTCTCACCCTCCCGCGCTTCTGACTGTACCCAGTGCATGTATAAACAAAACAAACAAACAAGCAAACAAATAAATAAAGAAAAACATGCCTCTATTAAAAAAAAAAATCTTTAAAAAAAAAAAAGAAATCATGAGCAGGTGACTGGGTAGATGCCTGGCCATTTCTTACCCTTTTTGTTCTCAGCTAAGCACATATTAGCTGGTCTGCAGAGGTGTGGATCTGCCTTTCAATTGCTTATGCTCATGATATCTTCATCCTCAAGGAATTTTAACCCTCTGGAGCTAAAATCTCAAACATGGCCATTTATGGAGAGACATATATAAAGCCCATTTGGGGGAGTTTTCTTGAACAAAAGAATAATCACCTGTAACATTTATTAAAGAATATTTCACTTGCATAACAAAAAAGTTTAAACAATTTTCCAGTTCAATATTTCCTGGACACCTCACAGACAGTTGGCTCTGAGGAAATAGGTATCTTCCTTCTGGTTAGATTATGAAGGAACAAAACGTCAGTCCTGAGAAAGAAAAAACAGTTCTGAGAATCAGAACTAAAAGTCAACTATCTTCAAGGAGTTAACATCCTTTTTCTTAACTTTCTGACCTTTTTGCCAAGGATGGTATATATCAGATTGCTTCTGTGGTATTTGTGAATTTATAAATGTTAAAACTAAGAATTGAAGACGGAGAGTTACAAAGTCCCTGTTTCATCTCTTTTGTTCTTTGAAATTCAGGTGCCCAAGATACTAAAAAATACTTTGTCTGGATGCTTTGAAGATAATGTTGGGGTCTTCCCAACAGAAGAGTGTTTTCTCTTCTCTTCCTGCGTATGGAAAGAAATGCTTACCCACCCTTGTCTTTGGGCCCTGAATCCTAGTCAGAAAAAAGAATTAAAAAACCGATAAAATGAAGCTCCAAGATGACCACATCACATCTCCCTGCAATTATGCCGGAGGAAAAGGTCAGGCTTATGGGAACAATTTGATAGTCTTTGTGCTGAGGCTTTCTGAAGCTGGGTCAGAAAAGACTATTCTCTTTCATTTTGTTCTCTTTGAGGAACAAAAGGGCATTAAGCATCATGGGCAAAGTGCACTTGGGCTGGTGTCTGAGAGGAAGAAGTTGGAACACAGGGCAGAGGAAGAGGATGGGAGAGCAGGGAAGAAGTACTTTCTGGAGCTCTTTTGAGGTGCACACTGGCAGGCATTACTAAGACCAGAACAGTGTTTTTGTTTGTGTCACAGTAAGGTCTTCCTTTGAGTGTTGTTTTACATGTCTCTTTTATACTTTCGTAGTTTTCCACTACTGATGGGAAAATTAAGGGGATTCCTTTGCGACTGGGTCATGAGTCTTGCTTTTCTGTGGCAAGCCCCTTTACTTCAGCAGAATGTACCCCTTGATCTCTATATGACTGGGTGGCTGGGGAGAGTCTCCCTGCCTTGGAGCAGTTGATTTTTATCTTATCAGTACTTTACTAGGAGACCTCTGGGTCCCCGGAGGCAGGTATGGTGTGATGGGGCGCATCATGGGGTTGGGCAATCTTGAAGGAGCAGAATGAATATTGGGGTGACCTAGGAGGCAGACAGGTGCAAGGACAGAGTAATCTGGTTGCCTTAAACCTATCCAGGCTCAATGACTGAACAAGAAGGAAAGTGTCCAAAAGAGAGGTAGCTAACATAATAGTTACTCTGAGTGCTCTTTATAGTTATCCTCTTAGGGCCTCCCTGGTGACACAGGCAGTTGAGCGCAGCACTATGAAGCTGTCTGCAGCCTCTGCAGTGTGGGTTTGATCCCAGCCGGCTGGCGAGAATCCCACATGGTGAAGCAAACCTCTCCTGTCTTGCCCGCTGCTTCCTTCAGCAGTGTATTTCTTCAGTCTGCCTGTTCTGTTCTATGCTCTGTCTCTAGTGAATCCTCTTACCCTCCCTCACATCTGGCCTATACCCAGATTCTTGTATAAAAAAATAAATAAATCTTAGAAGAAAAAATTATCCTTTCATAAAGGAAATCACTGTTCAAAATTATAAGTTGATGCTTTTTTTTTTTTTTTCCAAAAGCACTTAAAAAAAATGTCATCTACCACTCATGGTCCTCAAGTCTGACCCTGGAGCAGATGTCCTTGGGAAACTGGGATCTTTCTTTGCTGCAGTATCTTTTCCAATGAACGGGGACCATTCAGTGTCCCGTCAGACCATCTTCTGAATGATCCTTAGTGGTAGGTGAATCCTGGAAAAATCATGAATAGTCCCAAAGTGTAGAAATTTGTATCAATGAGAATATATGTGTTACATATGTGATGTATTGTACTATCCTTTGAAAGGAACTCTGGTTATATGATAGCATGCTTTTCAAAAAGCTTTTTTAGAAAGATACTAAACTTTCACATACAGATAATAACTATGTCACACAAACTCCAGGCAGTTTAGTAAATAAAGTATAATATTACACATTTGTATTTGTCAGGCAACTAATCGGCATATAATCCCATATAGTCAGGAGCAATGGAGACATAGATATGGCAAAGGTTATAACTCAAAAAGGATTTGGGAATCACTGAGCCATTGGGTAAAACTTCTGCAGATTTTCAACTTTTATTTTTGTCAACTCTATTAAAGAGCTGAATTAAAATGTTGTGGATAACTCACTTTATTGGGCTACTTCAATTTATGAAAGATATTTTTTTCATATGAATAAAACATCTAATCTGGCTAAACTCTGCAGTATAATTAGAAATGTTTCTAACATATGATTTCATCTTTTTGAAAAGTATGCCAGAGTTAAACAGAGTGCAGAGGATATACTCATATGAAAATAATGCAATATAATACATTTTATTTTGTTTTTTTAAATATTTATTTATGCATACAGTAACTGAGGTACAGGCCAGAGATGTGGGGAGTGAGAGGATTCACCAGAGACAGAGTGGGGAACAGAACAGGTAGATTGACAGAAATACACTGCTGAGGGGAGCAGCGGGCAAGACAGGAGAGGTCTGCTGTGCCATGTGGGTCATCTCCCTGGCCTGGGTTCGAACTCATGCTGCAGTGGCTGCTGATGGCTTCATAGTGCTCTGTTTTAACCCCTTGTGCCACCAGGCCCTAATACAATACATTTTAATGAATTTAAATCAAGTAAAAGCAAAAGTTAATCTGATGACAACATGATGATAACTTTGCTCAAAATACCAGTAATAGATATAATTTATAGATTATTTTGATGCAGTAGTTAGACTCCTTGGGCATATGTAAGATTGTAGAGGTAATTGAGTTGGTAGTTTTGTAGACTGACTATAATACCTAGAGAGTAGGAGCTTGTCCCTGCTTGTAAAAAACCAGTGGATTTTACTCTAGTTTAAAGAAATGGTACAAATTTTGCATGACCTTGACTAAGATTTTTAGGACAGTTGATATTGAGATATGTCCTTATTTCAGTTTTTGTAAATTAATTTAGAACAACTTAGAGATGCCAATAATATCTTGGTTCTTCTGAGAAATATATTCTCTTTGTTTACATATCTGTCACTAAAAAAAAAGCAATGCATTTAAAAATCAGCACTGATAAGTGGAAATGGAGTCATGCTGTCTGGCAAAAATAAGAAAAGAGCAACGTCTTAGAAACTGACTTTGTGGTTAAGGCGGTCTTTTAAGTCTCACCGGAAGTTAATTAAAATGAACTTTTTTTTTCACTTTTAAAGTTTATCATCTTTGAGTTTACTCACTTAGTGGCAGATGCCAGAGAATTCCCCAATCCATGGTACTAATTGAAAAACAACTCTTCAATCTGGATGAGAGCTCGGACATTGCAAAAATCTCTGTTTAGTAGGATTAAAGGGTTTGCAATCTAAATATCTTGATTTGGAAGAAATGTGAAGAATTTCAAGGTTTCCATTCTTAAAACCATGAACAAGGGACCAGACCAGGCTGAGCTTATTTCTCCAAATTCTTTTGGAGCTCAAAGTGTGTGGTGACTAGGATGCCTCTGGGGTGATATCCAGGGGTTATGTATATGTAATCTGAGTATATCCTTATTTTAAAAGCATGTATATTAGTTCATATCCTGATTCCTTCAGGGAACATCAGTTTGCTTTGATCAGTAAGTCTCAAGGTCTGTGATATTTTTCCTGGCTAGCCTGGTGAGCAAGCACTTCGACTCCTGTCCTGCAAAGATAACACGTCTGGTGGAGATGACTATCTCTGTGTGGGCTAGTTTACCAGCAGTTACTTCACCTTGTGCATTTTCAGTGTTTGTTTTCATGTGCCACAGACAATATTTGCAGCTATTGTCTTTCTCTTCTCAAGGTTACTTCAGACTTTTCTCAAAACAGAATAGCCTGTGTAATAGAGATTTACCCATTGCTAACAAGTGTAGCAAGTTGGAGATAACCCTAATGCTCCTTTGAAGGGTTTTCTTCTTTTTTTTTTCTTTTAGCCTCTAGTAGTTAATCTATCACCTTACAGTGTCCCTGATTGAATCATAAAATTGATGACACCCTGGAGAAATCTCTGAATAATACTCATTTTAGCGAAGCACCAGAATTTCTCCCCCCTAAGGAACAGCCAGGCTGTGAAGAGTGAACTACTGATTTTTCACTCCAACTTCAGTGGGTTAGACTGGCAAAAGCTGGAACCCTGGGCAATGTCCTCAGTACAAGAAGAATCCCTTGAAGTCAGAGAAGTCAGGGAAGATTAAAGATATGCTGGTCCCACTTCAACAAATAAAGGAGAAAATTACAAGCAGAGTTAGTAAAGCCAAAAATCTTGCTTAAAAAATTTTAAAAATGATTGTAATGTGGAGACTGATGCTTGAGTAAAATTCATTTTGCAAAGACTTGTTTGGGATTTTGAAATTTAATCATTTTCAGCTGTAGAACAAATGTTCAGCTCACATAAGCTGACTTCATATATTTTACAGATTTTTCCCCCTTGCCCTTTTTATTTATTTATATATTTATTTGTTTGCATTTCATGGTGCATTGTGACCACATGTCTCTAATTCACCTTCCATCTCTGGTGGTATAGCAGTGAATTATAGTGTGGTAAAGGAAGGAGATTGGACTTCAGTTTAATACCTGAGTTTTGATACTGGTTTTTAAAATTACTAGTGTGTGACTCTGACAAATAGCATCAAGTCTTTCCATCTCAGTTTCCTCATCAATAAAATGGGATAACTATAAGGCACCTATAATTTTTTTATCTGTGACATAGGAAACTCTCTATGTGGTAGCTGTTTTTGTAACCATAATTACTGTTGTGAATGAAGGTGAGCCTAAACTGATATTAAAAACCACATTTAGTGAGTTTTTCTATTAGATTAAAAGAAATAAAATCTTATGGGCGATATGGAACAAGGATGTACTGTTTAAAATCAATTTAGTACTCTAATTTGACATATGTATCATATTATGCCATGTATCTTCACTCTCAAGCTCATCTGTGTTCTAGTGAATTAAATAATGAATCTCTTTGGGTGTGAGTGAAATTTTCCAGAGGTTCTTCTCTAAAAGTAATTAATATGAAGATAAATTTTATATCTTTTTCTTTTATCACTAGCTTGGGGATCATCTGGGGTCCTTATGGCCTCTTAATTTTCTTCTGGCTTCCCTGGGGGGCAGGGTGTGTGTGTGTGAATCTGCCTACCTGGTACTTGATGATAATGGGAAGGAAAATTTTCCCTTTTGCTCTATTTATGCTAAGACATCAGTTAAGAAGCTTGTGTAGTTTTGAATCATTTCAAATACCTTCTCATAAAGGTATGCCACCACTTGGGAGAAGTATAATTTCTTTAGAAAATCCTTAATTTTGTTTACGTTCATGTTGACCAGTTACTTTGTAGGGTCACTTATTTTTTTATACAATCAAAGTTATTCATATTTAACCTTCATATTTCATTCTTTGTTACTGTTTTGAAATAAGCAAACACTTGCTGACACATGTTTCTGTCACATTCTTTGCTTTCCCTAATGGGCAAGTTCAGACTCAGAAGACAAAAGTCCAGTGGAAAGTACCGGAACTGAGGAAAGGATATTTGCCTAACCACCCACATTACTGAATGCTTTTTTGGGAATCTGCTATGTGTAAGATGATGTCCTACCCACATGCATGTAACCGTTGCCTTACTGAAAATCAAATCCGATTCTACAAGGAAGTCAGAAAAAAAAAATATTTTTCTCTCAAGTTAAACCAGATTTGTTTAAAACAATCATGCTAGTTTTAAAAATTGTAAACTGTCCCACTATAAGCATATAACCATTCATAGCTTTTTTTCAAAAAACATTTATTCAAGTTGACTTTGCTACCTCAGTTTTTAGAGAAGATAATAGAGGTTTTATTTATAAGAAAAAATTTAAGGACAACTAAGAGCTATAAGTTAAATGTGTGTGTGTGTGTATTTTATCATTCCTCAGTAGCTTTTAGGCAATCCAGAACTCGAACTTTATTTGCTATAGTTGTCTCTGACCTCTGACTTGCTCATCCATGGACTCTATAGCAAACAATACTTGATCAATCTATGACATTTCACTGAAACAGCCTTTTAACTGTGGAGATTGCTGCCTTTGATTTCCCTGACACTGTTTGTATGTCCTTGTTCTTGTCTTTCTGACCATTCTTTTTTTTTTTCCAGTCTCCTTTACTTCCTCTTTTAACTTTACTAATTTCTTAAAATTGGTTTTTCCCTGGGGTTCCATTCTTGACCCCTTTGTTTCTATATGCATTCCCTGGGCTTCTTTACTAACTGTGATTCCACGTATCATGGAGACCCTGATGAACCCACGATATTAATCTCCAGTCCTGCCTACCTGCCCTGGACAACTAACTCAATATTTTGCAGATGCCTTAAATTCCAAGTGTCCACAGTACAACACATTTTCTTTCTTTCACCACTGTTCTAAGACCTGTTTTTCTTCATTTTTTTTTTTTTTTAAATCTTGCTGCATCATCACCTACCATCAGAACTTACCAAAATCTTCTGTTAAGTTAGGCTCTGCCAGACTCCTTCCCTCCAGGAACTTTGCTCATGTTCTTTTACTACCTGGAACATGTAGCTATACTTTCACTTAGTTAACACCATCCTCCTCATCTTATGCTAATTCCTCTGAGAAATTCTCCCATTTATTTCTTACAAACTTTCTAAAAACTCTTTTTGCCTTCATAGAACTTTACTGTATCCTAAAGCAATATATACACTTGAGTGATTATCCAATAAAGGAGTATAATTTTTTTTAACTTGTCCCAGTGTTTTCCAAGAGCACAGGTTCCATAATTATTTTGGCTCACCATTTTATTTTCATCAAAAAGTGCAATCCCTGATACATGGAATGCTCTCAATAAATCCTCTTGGATATTGAATAACCTCTGGTTGGCACCTCCTCATGCTCTTACCTTCTATCAGTTGCCATATCCTTTTTCTTCAAAAGAGATCAGGTATCGTTCAAATCTGCACTTTCATTATCATCCACTTTACTATTTCTTAGAGAAGGACTTGACATTAGCATCCCTTGCCTACTCTAAGCCTCACTTCTAGCCACCAGCTTATTAGTATTGTTATGTTTTAGACACAAAGTACAAAAGATGTACTCTCCTGCCTTGGAACCTTTAATGAAGCCCAAAATTCTCTAGAAACACCTGAGCCTGGCCTATAAGACTCTTGACAACTTGATTTTTAACCTCTCTTTCCAATATCATTTTACTACCATATTTTCTGCAAAAGTTTCATATGCCTTGAATATACCATATTATTTCATTTTGAATTGGCTCCCTCTGTTATTTTGAACTTTCCTTCATCTGTGTATTGAACTCTAACACATGAATATTACAATATTATTTAATCCAAATCATTTTTAATCCATCACTTCTGCCACCTGAATTCTGATCACGCTTCTTGTATCACTGCTTTGACAAGTAGCAATACTCTGCTTTGCTCCAACTGAGACTCTTGCTAAGTGTTCTCTAATCACGTGTGTTGATCTTATTTGTGAGTCAAAATCCAGGGTGACCCTATTTTCTTGCTTCCCTGCTGTAACTCTGTTATTGAAGTACATTTATTGATTCATTTTTAACATAGCTATCCACCCTTGAGGAAATTAATACAGGTATTTGAGGGACTGGGATGGAAATCAACTTGGATAATTCTCCATGTCCAAAATAAAATTTCTTATTAGTCACAGTCAAGTTTTCTGGTCTTGTTTTGTCACTGGGAAAATCTCACTTGAGAACTAGGTTGTGGGGGCTAGTGTGAAGTCCATATCCTCCAACTTCCCTTTCCGGTGGATCTTACCAAGTCTTGGCAAAAGAGTTCTCCTGTTAGACCTCATAGTTAACTAGCTTATAAAAATAAATCATGAACTGAAACCAAGAAACAGAAAGCTGAATGAAAAGATATATCTAAAAATTAATGCATAAATGATTAGTTTTTGAAGTTGTAAAAATAAATTATTGTTGGTATTATAAGTCTAAAAATTATATTTCTGCAGTTAGCACAGATATTTCTGTAGTTAGTGGTTTGGAGTCGATCCCTTTGTGTAGTTTAGAAAGATGGAATTTGAACTTATCTAATACAATATGGTGCAGTGAAATAATTTGGCCATCTGCCATTTATTGAGATATTGGCCTATAATATACTTAGGCTTTCTTCCATTATTATTTTTTTTTTTTTAACATGTAAATATTTTTTTTTTTTAATTTTTTTTTTTTTTAATAGAGGCATGTTTTTCATTTATTTATTTGTTTGTTTGTTTTGTTTATACATGCACTGGGTACAGTCAGAAGCACGGGAGGGTGAGAAAACCCACCAGAGCCAGAGCGGGGAGCAGAGCAGGCAGAGGGACCGAAGTACACTGCTGAGGGGAGCAGCGGGCGGCAGGAGAGGTCTGCGCACCATGTGGGACCCTCCTCCGGTGGCCGGGGAGCAGCCGGGAATCGAACCGGCGCTGCAGAGGCTGCAGGCAGCTTCGCAACCCAGCGCTCAACCACTGCGCCACCGGGGAGGCCCTCTTCCATTATTTTTTAAGGCAAAGGGGAATTATGATCTTTGTTTAGATACATGCTGATAATAAAACAGAAGAAAACCATTAGTTCAGAACAGAGTTTTCCACTATGCTGAACCCTGATAGAAAAATGTCCTTTGTATATTTATTGCCAAAAAAGGCATGGTAAAATATAGTAGTATCTAGAGTGTACATGTAAAGTATGTACTCTATAACTTTCCTCTAGTAAGACTAGAAATAGTGCTTTCATATGGTTGTCCTCACAATGAACTTAAGATAATGGGTGGGATGCAATTCAAGAAAAGAAATTCTATAAGGATGGGAAATACAGCCAGTGTGTTCTGATTCTGATGATTTAGCAAAATACAAGAAATTAAAAATATATTGATTTTCTTTTCACAAAAAAGATAGAAATTACCAAACATGTTTAGGGAATGTTTTTACAGAAAACATAAATGCTTGGAGGGTTAAATGTTTTTATAAACTAATATGGCAAAATGGCATAGTTAATTGTGCAAGATTACTGGGGACAAGAAAATATGTAAAGGTGTCAAGCTATCACAAAATCAAAGGTGGCCTGTGGATAATTTACACTAATTAAACCCCAGTAGATTTTTTTCTCTGTATTATGTTCATTCATTAGCTTAGATAGCTTATCAATATTAATCAAGTTAAAGTACTGAGTTGGTCATTGTTAAATCTCTTTACTCCTATTACCTTTCAAGATTTAACTCAAGCCCCACCAATCCCCAAATCTTTGTTTACTTGTATGATCTGTATTATAGAACATATGTAACTGTATAATTTTGTGCTTCAGTTGTTTGTGTCACAAGCATGGTCCTATTATCATTAGCAAATTATCCTCAAACAATGCAGTTTAATAATGCAAGACTCTAATGTATGCCTCACATAGTTAAAAATGAATGTTAAGGCCAGGACTCATCTGGAAACCAAATCTTTTTTTTTTTCTCAGGTAAGTCCATGATGAATATCTAGGAGCAGAAATGCATTCAAGACTGAATGGGTCTTAAAGGACAAGATGGTAGAATTTTATTGAGACATCAAATACTTTAGTTTCCTCCCTCCTAAGAAAGGGCTCTGGTTCCGTGTTGGTCTGTTCATTGATATCTCTGATTCAGGGATACAGATTTTTACCAAATATCATTCCATCACTCTTTTTTTTTTTACAGCAATACATAAGTGGAATACTTTTCTACAGCTATTTTCTATTAGTCAACATTTTATATAATTCATTACTTACTGAAAATATTATATTTTAGTTGTTAGTATTGCTTTTTAGTTTTCATAGCCCAGATTCAGTGCACAGATATTTCATTGGAACATTACTGCTTCTATAAAGATTCTCCATCTCTGTCCTGGAATGTAGCCCATCATTGAAATTACAGTTATATGTAATGAACAAGCTAACTGTTCTAGTATGGTACATGAAACCTCATTTGTGATAATGGGATTTGACTTGTCTTCCTCCTCTCACTTTTAATAATATCATAATGCTGATGCATTTGAATGTAATTAGCGTGAGCAGTCTTAAGAAATGCTTTACTACACCAGAAAACATGAATTAGTACTTCATTATTATTGTTTTTCCAGACATTTACTTTTGGGACCAAGCCAAATGTATATCTGGTACTTGCACTGTGATAATAGGAGCTGTGAGTGTATGTTGTCAAGATTAATTTTATGACACATATTCTTAACGACAAGAACATTTATCCTCTGTGGTGGTGTTGGAATGGACTGACTTATTTTTGGAGAGCATTAGAGGGCAAAAACTAGAAGATGGCAAGTGAAAAGTTCCTTTTCCTTTCCTTTGTGTACACATACATAGTGGGAAAATAGAAATATGTTTGTTTCTCACTCATGAATTATTCACGTGAGGTAAAATATAATATGGGAGTCTGAGCACCAAACATTTTAATATAAATGAAGTTTGAGTAAAATATCTTAACAATTAGCCATTAAACTATATTTGACCAAAGCTTCATCCTACTTATACAAGCAGAAGATACTAGTGAACAATATTTTTACAGGGAAATGTAGTGACAGATACTAAAGTCACAGCTTCATTTGGGAGGACCTCGACCAAAGGCCTTCTGTGCTTTAGGAAATCTCTGAGATGGATGGATGGATGTATGACAGCCCATCCATGGCTTGTTTTTGGTAGAGAGCTCAGGCAGATTTGCTGACATCTGAACTCCCTCCTGCTGTGTGATTGAAATGCCTCTTTCAATAGTTGCTTTCTCAGATGAGAGTGAATATGATATCTCTAAGGTCTGAAGTTAATTTTTGAGGTGTTCTACCTACTAGCTGGAGATTCAACATCCATAACTTCAGAGAACTTTGAGTAATTTCTAAATTTCTGGAGGTTTTAGAGAGTGCTCACCAGGATTGGCATTCCCCCTGAATATTATCTCAGATATAGCACAAAGCACTGTCTAGAAATTATTACCACCTCCTCTCATTGTGGATGTACACATCATGCTGATTTTAAAATTGTACTAATGATCCTCCACTGGACATATCCCTTCGACATCTGTTATATTGTGAATCCTTCCATGGTATAGCATAAGATGTGGAATTGTAATTTACTCATGTGTATAGTGTATAGCAATTAGCATGTTATAGATGGAATAGATCTTAGAAATCTTTCCATCTTGACATTGTAAATTGGTTTATACTTTTGTGTTAACTAGTGAAATTGTAGTGACATTATGGATCATTTCTTCTTTTTTTTAAGTTATACTTCATATAACATCGATGAAATAGTTTTTTTTCCACAAGTAGTGTTCCCTTTATTTTTTTATATTTTATATATATTTTTAAAATTTTATACATTTTTTGAAGTATCCTGGGAATGCATTTAGATTAGATTACTTGTGTCTGTCTATCCAGTATAAAGAAAGGTGGCAAGAAGAGTAGGTATTTTGACATTTCTCATCTATTTCAATATTCCAAATTTACAGAAAAAAACTCAGAGGTTCATATGTTGACACTATTATTATGTGACACTATTATGTGACACATCAGAGATTGTGCAACATATTCACATATGCAATCTATTCACATAATTAGTCAATAAAAGTTAATATTGTTAATTTTTGCAACAGTCCTGTAAGGTATGAATTATTTCAAATTAGTTGTGAAACTGATGATATTTAAGTTTACAAAATAAGTTAGTGGTACACTGAAATCAAAAATAATATCTTCTGTTCATCAGTTGAGATCCTTGCCACAATGAAGCTGAGAATTATTTTATCAGTTAGGAATTGCTTTGTGAGGAATAGAGAATCTGATTCATGAATGATAGCTTAAATTTTTTACTACCGACCATCCACTAGCCATATCCCTTAAAAATCTGTTAGATGCTGAATCTTGGGTATAGCATTAAGTTTTCACTCAAGTTCATTGGATTTTTATTGCTGCCATAACAAATTACCACAAATTTGGAGAAATAAATTAACACAAATTAATTATCTTAGAGTTGTGGAGGTCTGAAGTCAGCTTCACTTAACAAAAATCAAAGTGTCGGTGGGACTGTATTCTTTTGGAATCTCTGGCGAAAATCTTAAAAAAAAAAAAAAAAAAAAACTTTGCAGCTTCTAATGGCAGCTTGCATTGCATTCCTTGGTTCATGGCCCCTTCCTCTGTCTTAAAAGTCAGTAGTTTAGTATCTTGTTTCCTCTCTGACCTCTGCTTCCATCCTGACATCTTTTCTCTCGTATACTTTTTCCTCCCTTTTATAATTATGTTTCTGTTTATTTTGGGTAATCCTGGGCAATCTTTCCATCTCAAAGCATTTCACTTGATTACACCTGTGAAGTACATTGTAAATATGACATTCACAGTTTTGAGAGACTAGGACATGGACATTTGGGGATAGGGAAAGGCATATCAACTAATTGCACAGATGGCTAATGTAGATACTCGGGGATGGTGCCGTAACTCATGAGTATACCAGTTCATTATATCATCAATGGCTCAGGTTCCTTCTTTCTCACTTGGCCATCTCTAAAGTTAGGTCTATTATCTCATTGTTGCAAGATTACTACTGTGGTAAAACGTGTAAGACTTGTCTTTGGGAAAAAAGAGGACTATGCACAAAGGCATAGTACAGAAAAGAAAATTCAGTGAACCAGTTTTCTACCTAGTTGCCTGCAATAAAATTTATTTTAGAATATTAGGTTATAGAATTTACAGGAGTATAGAATTAAGATTACTGATTATAAAGACTAATGACATAGATAGGATCATACCCAGAACATCACAGGGCTCTTCTAGTAAAAAAAAAAAAAAAAAATCACAGTTGCTGCTGTCCCAGATTAGCAGTGGCTATTCATGAATTTTGGATCTAGATTCTAGAAGATCCATGATACTACCTCCATATAGCACAAGCTTAAAGTTTTCCCCACTAATGGCCACTCACTGGAAACAGCTCTTGGAGCAGGTCCTCCAGAGAGCAGAGCCTGAGACAAGGGTTTACATATTAACATTTTATTTGAGAGGTACAAATCTAGGAGTAAGGATGAGGAAAAAATGGAGGCAGAACAAGGTGCTATGATGCATTTCTGTTTCGGCTCCTACTATAGTAGTAGCTTAACTTAAGTGTCCATTTGTGGCGGTTTCCAGAGGCTATGAAATGCAGAGCTGATTTCTTTAAAAGGGAAAAGGAGAAATTTATCTAGGGAGTTTTCTCTCACATGCATTTACTATTGGCTAAGGTAACCCCACAGCACGCCAGTCCACTCATGCTTAAGCCTGCTGATGACCATTTAGAGGGTTAGATTTCACTCCTGATTTTGTGACATTTCATCTGAGTAAGTGGAGGTGCAACTAAGGATAGTTTTACCACCTGAGGGGTGTTGACCATGGGGGCCAGAGCTTAATGTCAGGGTGGTGACACAGTCCAGAAGTGGGTATCCCTTCTGGAAGGAAGCAGTTCAAAGAATGTAAGGATGCATTCAAAGACAGTAATAATGTAAGGATGCATGGCAGGTTTTTGTCCTATACAGGAGAATTTTTGATTTTCACTTTAGAAAAGCTGTTCTCACAATTTAGAAAATTATCATAACATAGGGAGGGTGTTCACAAGAAGTTGGGTAGCCCCCAGTGACAGATGTCCAATACCACCAGTCATACCCAATTACCCAATTAAAGTATATGGATTTCTGCTGATGTCTAATTCTTTCCCTGACTTATTGGTCCCCAAAACATCACACTGGAGTGACTTGAGCTTTAATTCTGTCATGCCTAAGTATCTCCTAACATTTTCCTTCAGTGACCCGGGAAGCTGAACTTTCTTAATTGGATTAGTGGCATTTTGCTGCTTCAAACTGAAACACGATCCACTGGCCTAAACTAGCTAGTGCTTTATAATCTACACCATCTATCTTGTGGTCATTGTTGAAGTATTAGAGCTAACCTAGGGAGACAGGAAGTGGCATTAGAATTCTGTTTAACCCTGCTTAGAGATTGAGTCTGAGATAATAAAAACAGTGTAATTTTTCTATATCAGCATACATCTTTCCTGCAGAGCTAAGGTCTGCAAAGAAAAGCCAAAAAGGAACTTTTCAGTCAGTCAGGATAAATATTTCCTGTGCATTCTGTATTTCAAAGAGCCTTCCAGTCAACTGTTTTCTTATAATGAGAGAGTGAATTCTACAAACCTAATCCCATTTACCAAAATACCAAAGTAATCTGTACCTTGTATCAAATAATTATGTCTGAGGTAAGCTTAGGGAGTTTAGTCATTTGTAAAGGGTTGTTTTCCCCATAACAAAGTCTCTAAATAGAATTATCAAGTCTATCAAATGTTAATTTGTCAAGAAAAACAGAATAGCTAATAAGGAAAATTAGATTTATATTGTAAATACAGTATTATCCTGAAGCCTTCCATGTCTCCAAAAGGAAGTATGGCTGAAATATGATTGAGGGAAAATCTTAATCAACTAAACTATAAAGTCATTTTCTCTTCAATGTACTGGAGAATCTTGTTCTGTGGTAGTATTTGGGAGAACACCACCACCACATTTGAGGTTTTCTATGGAATATACATTTACAAGAACAACCCTGACTTTGGGATCCTAATCTTTAGCTGTAGCTTATCACCTGTAGAAAACACCCTCTTTCACAAAGCCAGGAGAGGTTGTCCTGGGTCCTCAGAGAACACAGCTAATATTCCTGCACAATGGTAGATACCATGCTACAGGCAGGATTTCCGAGGATTCCAGTGTTTCCAATGGGTGAGGCTTCCTGTACTTTGCCTCAGAAAGTAGATATTGCTCACATGGTTGTAGATGCTTAAAGGGCCGATGTCCTTCCTGGACTTCTCAGAATATAAAGGTGCTTGCTCCATACTCTGTTTTGTCCAATTTGCCTGGCTCTTGTTTCCCTTTGTCTTCACTCTTCCTTCTATAAAATTAGTCAGGTGAATTATATTTTTGAGAGGTTGGCCTTATTTACAGCTTCCAATTGCTTTTGTGAAAATCAGTATCTGTTTTATTACATTATTGGTAATTTATTTAAATTTAGGGTAGGGACTGCCCATGTTTCCTTGTATCCCAATGAAGACAGAAAGAGATGTGGAGTTTTCAAAAAAGAATAAAATTAGATAGAAGGCTGCTCACACAAAGTCTCTTTCTATTCTAAAGAAAAATCAGAAAACTTCTCTCCTGTCCCTACTTGGCTCGTAACTGACATGATTCGCCAATGGCTAGTGATTGTGTTAGCTACTTCCCCTTCCTCTCATTTTCAGTAGAAATGACCAGAACTGAGAGAAGCTTACAGTGTGGCAACTACTCAGTCTTAATCAAGTAGCCTTGAAGATCTGCAAGTTCATTGGTTAGACCCTTGGTTAGTAGAGAAACACTTAGTTGAAAATAAATATCTTTCATTAGGATGTGCCTAATACTTCCCATTTTCTCACTGTTCTCTTCCACACAACCATCTGATGCCCTTTCTGTACTTTGTGCTCTGCTATGTTCCCTTCTAAGCTGTTTTTTTTTTTTTTAAAGATTTTTATTATTTATATAAGCACTGGGATACAGGCCAGAGGCGCAGGAGGGAGAGAGAATTCACCAGAGTTAGAGCAGGGAACAGAACAGGCAGAGTGAAGAAATACACTGCTGAGGGGGAGCAGCGGGCAAGACAGGAGAGGTCTGCTGCACCATGTGGGAATCTCCCTGGCCGGCAGGGAATCGAACCGGTGCTGCAGAGGCTGCGGACAGCTTCACAGGGCTGCGCTCAACCTGCTGTGCCATAGGGGTGGCCCTTAGCCATTCTTTTTTAAAGGTAGTTTAAGAAAAACATTTTAAATTTTTTAAAAGACTTTATATATTATGAATAATTAATATTGAAGATATATTTTATAAAATATGTTACTATATTATGTTTATGTTAGATAAGTATGTTTTCAATGTACAAAAAGATTATATACATTTTGAAACTAAAAAACTTAATACTATTGATCAAAGGTAAGTAACTTTGACATTTTATTTAGTATTTGCTATGAATATATACATATTTATACGTTGGTTTTGAAAAATTGGGATTACTCTACAACAGTGTATTACAAATATTTCTCAGGTAATAATAACTTCTACATTAGGATTTTTAATCACTTTTCTACTTTACTACAATTTTATCGCTCATTTAATCAACCCTATAATTTTGGATATTTATGTTGTTTTGAAATCTTTGCTGTCATAAATCATGCTATCACAAACCTTATTTTTAATACTTTTTATTTTATATAATTCTTACATCATTTTTCATTTTTGCACAGTGTACACATTTTCATTTTGGTTATATTCCCCATACAATTCCCACCCCCCTTATTTTGACCCTAATCCCTCCTCTCCTCCCCCACCCCGCTAGTATAGCTCTGGTTTATAGTTGCTTGTTGATTTTGATTTTCACTTTATTATAATTAGTCTTTTTACCTGGTCCCTTATTTAGGTTTTCTAAATTCCTGCTATGAGTGAGACATCTGGTATTTTGCTTTTTCTTTCTGGCTTATTTCGCTGTGTATGATCCCTTCCAACTCCATCCACGTGGCTGCAAATTGCATGCATTTAATCTTTTTTGATTGCTGAGTAATAATTCATTTTGTATATATGCCATGTCTTCTTGATCCAGTCATCTATTTTTGGGCATTTGGGTTGTTTCCAGAGCTTAGCTATTGTAAATAGTACTGCTCTAAACATAGGGGTGCAGGTGCCCTATTGAATTAATGTTTCTGTGTCCTTTGGGTAAATACCTAGGAGTGGAATTGCTGGATCACATGGATGCTCCATCTTTAGCAGGTTGAGGAATCTCCAGACAGCTTTCCATAGTGGTTGGACCAGTTTGCACTCCCACCAACAGTGCAGGAGAGTTCCTTTTTCTCCACATCCTTGCCAACATTTGTTGTTGCTAGTTTTTTTAATATGTGCCATTCTCACTGGTGTAAGATGGTATCTCATTGTAGTTTTGATGTGCATTTCCCTGATTACAAGTGATGTTGAACATTTTTTTATATGCCTGTTGGCCATTTTCATTTCCTCTTTGGAGAAATATAGGCGAAACTCTACATGACATGTACCTCAAAAACATCATTACAGACATATCACCCAAAGCAGTGATAGTGAAGGCAAAGATAAACAGCTGGGACTACATCAAATTAAAAAGATTCTGCACAGCAAAAGAGACAATAACCAAAACAAAGAGAAACCCTACCAACTGGGAGAAAATTTTTGCACACAACACTAATGATAAAGGACTGATAACAAAACTCTACAAAGAGCTGATGAGACTCAACAAAATCAAAGAAAATAATCCAGTCAAAAAATGAGCAGAAGAGCTATCACGGACTTTTTAATTAAAACTTTTAACACATTTCTCAGAATTTCTTTGGGGTCAGTTCTTCTGATGGGAAATTTCAAATCAGAGTATAGCTTTATAGGGCTTTGATTGCCAAAATATCACCAGAAAGGTAATATTTAATGTATTTTTCACTTACAATATGTGAGTTTACTTAACAATATTGAGATTATTTGATCTTTGTTTAACCCATTTTATAAGAAAAAAATCAATTGTATTGTTTTTATTTCTTTGACTAAACTTCAATTAACTTTATTCATTGGTGATGTATATGTGTATATATATACATATATATAGATACATAGACCTATCTATAGCTATATATGACTTAGAAGGGCCTTTGCATTATATGGCTTAAAAGGGCCTTTGCCAAATGTAAGTCCTTACTTACATTTTCTCCTGGTTTTCTAATTTTTTTTTTTAAAGATTTATTAGTTTATGCATACAAGAGCTGCAGTATAGGTCAGAGATGTGGGGGGTGAGAAGATACACCAGAGACTGAGTGGGAAACAGAACAGGCAGATTGGCTGAAGTCCACTGCTAAGGGGAGCAGTGGGTGAGTCAGGAGAGGTCTGCTGCGCCATGTGAATTGCTCCCTGGCTGCCTGGGGATCGAACTCTTGCTGCAAAGGCTGACGATTGCTTCATAGTGTGGTGCTTAACCCCTTGCGCCACCAGGGAGGCCCTACATTTTTCTTTTTTAAACTGCTTTTGCATTATTTAATCCCTTTGGAAATTATTTTGCAGACTATGGTAAGAGACTTAAATTTTATTTTCCAAGAGGATAAGTAATACTCTGAGAATTTTTTTGACTTTTTCTGTCTGTTACATAATACCCTATTGTTGTGGTAAATAATTGACTAACTAAAATTTCATCTTTTATACCACTTTCTGAGAGGGTTTGGTTGAAGAGTAAGGATTCTGGTGATGGTGGCAAAGTTTGAAAGATAGTAGACAAGTAGTTGCTTCTGATTTCTACTAGAGTTGTAGAATTTTAGTTACTCTGGATTCAGGTTCTCACAGGTAAAATACGGGTGATAGAAACATCAATATTTAGTTCCAGCAGGGATCAAGAGAAAGTAGCTTTCATAACCATTGCTATTATCTCTACTATTCCTAACTCTAATAACAACATTTATACCACTCAAAATTTATGGAGGTCTTACATATTCAAGATTGTGCTTAGATATCAACTTTTCATAAAATACAATAAATGCACGAAGATATGAACTTAATTTATAATGTCTCAATTTTATAAGAAGAGCAAATTCAGATTGAGTGTTAGAGAAGTTGACTAAATTATTTAATGTTTAAAGCCTGTTTGAAAAGTAAATTAAATTATCTGAAGAGTAGGGTCTTATTCCATGCTGCACCTGGATAGTCAACAATTAATTTGATATCAATGCTTATGTGAAAGTTAAATCCTCAATTACCAAAGAGATGACTACACATTTTGATAGTCTACATAACACTGTAGCATTTGTCCTGATGTCTGTTGTAGGAATCTATCTGCCTTTCAACTCTATTTTTGTGAATTCTGATTGAGATTGAACTTTGTTTTTGTATGTGGTTGAGCTACATAATTTTTGGCATAATTTTTACTTTTTTTATCACAGCAATTATATTAACATTATTAGAATATAGTGAGTTGCAAACCATAAACAATGGTCTCTTGTGGTTTTCCTGTTTTTTAAAGTGACAATAAGCCTTACCTAGAGGCTGCAATTAGTATGTTTGCCTATTCCAACCTGTGCTGGGAATTCTTTCTAATAAATATTATTAGAAGAAAAAAGATGGTTAGTGAAGGGTAGGTAGATCAAGGGTGAAAAATTAATTCATTTTGTTAGCTGTGAGTTGGGGCAAGACATGTATATTGTGTGCACTTCAATTCCTCTATCTTACAGATAATCTTACCTCGTTAATTTGTCTTGAGAAGTGATTTTAAAAACATAACATACTTTTGAAATTCTGAAATGCTATAGAAAATATTAGGAACTTACAGTTACCAAGAGGGTAGCTATTTACTCTTAGTATATTAATTCTGATTTAATTGTGATAGATAGGATTTTTTTTAAGATTTATTTATTTATGCATACAAGAGCTGGGGTACAGGCCAGAGGTGTGGGGGGTGAGAGGATCTACCAGAGACAGAGTGGGGAACAGAACAGGCAGATTGAAATACACTGCTAAGGGGAGCAGCAGGCATGACAGGAGAGGTCTGCTGCGCCATGTGGGTTGCTCCCTGGCTGTGGGGATCGAACTCGTGCTGCAGAGGCTGTGGATTGCTTCTTAGTGCGGTGCTTAACCCCTTGCCCCACCAGGGAGGCCCCATGATGGATAAGATATTAATTTAGTTTGTGGATATGACTATATACTTAATATCCATTATAAAACCAAAAGCATTAGACTATATGCCTAAATATCAGTTTATTTTGTTTTCCAGAGGTAAAGTTTGGGCTTCTGAGATATAGAAGGTGGAAAATTATGTAAACTGTATTTAAATCTTAGTCTGTTTATCTGTCTATCTTTATATGGAGTGAAGTCAAAACCCCTTTTAACTAAATCAAATTATCACTTAGATTGATAGAAAGAATACCATTCATATCATAAAACAATTTGTTCTCATTCTAAAATTCCAATTAAAATATACTATTCAAAATGTATTAATGATATTATAAAATGACTTAATAATTCCATTAATGAACAGTTTTTGAGAAAAAATTATATATACACATAGAAAAAATTGTTTAGTAATTTTAAGATGTAGTAACACAAACTTATTAATGCAGTGATTTACTAAAAGAATCATATATGTAATTAAAGTTCTATATCTGATAATGAAGTAGTCCTAGGCAAATGGAATACTTTGACAGCCTAACTTAACTTTATCCAAGTACTACTATATAAATAAATGTGCCACCGCTAATAACATTTTCTAATTTTTTATCACAAGTTTCAGGTATACAGTATCATAATTCCACATCTGTATATGTTGTATCATGATCATCACCAAGAGTCTAGTTGCCATTTGTCACTGTACAATTGACCCCTTTTACCTATTTCACCATCTCCTCAGTCCCTTCCCCTTGGGTAGCCATTATATTTTCTTTATTTAAGAATTTGTTTTTCTTTGGTTTTGCTTGTTTGCTTGTTACAATAATTCCCATCACGTTTCATCTATGTTGTCTCAATTGGCAAAATTTCATCTTTTTAATAGCTGAATATTATTCATGTGTGTGTGTCCACGTGTGTGCACACATGTGTGCACATGTGATGTCTGTCATTTTATTCATTGATGGACACTATGTTGGTTTCATAACTTGGTTGTTGTGAGTTTGCTGCAGTGAACATAAGTGTGTATTTATCTTTTGAAATTAGTGGGTTTGTATGCACCCACTATAGAAAATGTCCTGGGGATGCCTCAGAATATTAGGAATAGAAATACTTTATGATCTAGTTATTCAGCTTCTGAATATGTTCTACTTTTAACATTAGCAATAGAATTATAGTTAAGCTATTTCTAGAAGATTTTGATTTTCATGGGATGTACAAGTCTTTATATTCTAGATTCAGTATTTAAAGTTACCTGAAGTATTGGATGGTTACTCTAAAAAAACCCAGGTCACTAGATAGCATTGAATACCATTAAATTGTGAGAAATTTTATGTTATGGGTTCACTTACTGTTTTTGTCTTAGTAAGTAATACTTAAAGAAAAAAAAAGCTGCTTGTCTGCAGTAGGAAACAGAGCTGAGTAATGAGAATTAAAGCTTAAAATTTAAATTCATTTTCTATTAATCTATATTAATTTTGTATACATATGTTTCTCTGCCTATGAGCTCAGACCACTCCTTTTCTGTAAGCTTTCTGCATATAGTATATGCTACTGATTATTTGACTGGATGATATCATAGTCATTATCCATTAGTAAACATCAAACTGAATCACTATTGTTGCTTTCTTCATTATTTCATATTTTGGTATAAAGAGAGAACTTTTATCATCATTTAGTCACAAATTATTCATTGATTATGTCTGCTACAATTTGGGACTCAGAATAAGTTTTAGAAACAGCAACAAAATCAATGGAGATATTAAAGTCATTTGAGGGAGAAATTAATATTTATTGAGCTGCTCATAATTCTGGAATATAAATAGTCCTTTGGCAACAATATAATACAGTAGGTGAAAGCATGGGACTTTTGCAACCAATATACTTTCATTTTAACTAGGCCTGTAGTGTGACTACTTTGGTGGCAATGAGTGGGTCACAGCTTTTTTAAATTATGAAAGGATATAATATCAATCATACACATTTATCACAAGGGTCTAGATGATGTAAATAAACCAAACACAGTGCATAGTGACTTGTATACTATAGTCTCTCAAAATAAAATACTGTTTCTTCAAACCAGATAGACCTTGTTAAAAGCCTGGTTTTGTTTCTTACTAGCTTCATGACTTCATGTTTACAAATTCACCTGGTGAATTTGCCTGCATGGGGAGAAATTATTCTCACTTATTCTTTTCCAACAACTACTAAAAATCTGTTAATCAATTCTGTTATTTTTTTTCTCCTAAAACTAAAAATATTAGAGTGATAATCTAGATAATTCTGCCATGACTAGCTAGTACAGAGATGGGTGAGTTGTTCATGCTCAAAAGTATTTGGTCAGTCAAGTCCTGGAATGTAATGCCCAAACAGAAAAATGTAATGCCCAAAGAGGTATGATTCAATCTAACAGTATTTACTTTTCCAAGTATATAGTATTTTATGTCTCTCACCTTATGTGGCACATCTACCAGAGGAAACATGGAAAGAAAGAAATCCCATTGCTAGTAAGAAAACAAAGTTAAATTTTTCCTTATCTTAAATTTTGTAACTGCAATGTGTGGTCAGTCATTTTATTTCAGAACAACTTATTATTTTCAAAATTTTCCCTTCTAGTCATCACAAGTCTATCCTTTAAAACTTCATTTAGATTTATGATTTGTGTCACTAACATACCTCATTACTTTTTAAAGCGAGATTTAAGGTTCATTTACTTGGAAACCAGAGGATGTGCTGATTAATGGTATTCAGAAGGGGGAAATTAAATTTCTCTTCAAACAATGTGACAGGAGAATAAATTTTCAGTGATTTGCCATGACATGAAAAAGCTCTCAGCTCCATTTCTATGCAACTGACATTTATCTTCTACCCCCTCAGCTCATGTTTTACTCAACTGAAACTTTGGAGGAAGGGAAAGGGAGTTAAATTTTGCTGAGAGCCAGTAATGTGAAGCGGTGGGGTTCACTTTGTCTAGACTCTCTCACTTAGAGCTTTCAGGCCTGTCACACTGGTGACAATTCTTCACCTGTTAGATGAGGCAAGGTGGTTAGATGTTACCCCTCTTGCCTGGACCAATCAGTAGTAAGTCACAGACTTGTTCTAGACTGCTAGACTGAAGGCTGCTTTTCAAACGTTCTACTCTCATATACTATTTTCTGGTAAACTATTTTCTTTAATGCTAGTCTTACCTACATATTAGTGAACATGAAGATGTTAAGCAGTAAAACCACAGGCTACTAACTCCGAAGGCAGTGTTCGATTGATAATAGATTAGTGAATCACAGGAAATATCCCTGTTGAGTAAAATGTTGGAAAATTCCTTTTCCCGGTAAAAGCCAAAGTGGGAAGTAATTCTCACTAATATTGCTTAAAGAATATCAGAAAGACAGAATTGGGAGTTGCCATGCCTGTGAACAAAGAATTGCCATTCTTAAAGGTAAAATAGGCAGCAATGATTTTGAAAAAAAAAAGTGATTAAAAAACAATTTCATTAGGAACAGGGTTTAGTGTTAAGCAAGAACCTATTATTGTTTTAGTAGTAACAGTTTTTTTCTCAAATTGTTAAGAGCCTGGCATCAAGGAGGTATCATTCTGGTATGGTTTCATGAAGGAATGTAACCACCATTGAATATAGCAGTTCAGATGTAGACACAGTTAGAAAGCAAGAATCAAGAAACAACAGAACTTACTAGAGTAGGAGACTTCCCTGGTGAAACCAGTTTCCCTAATTCACTTCATGAGAAGAAAGTAAAAGATACAATGACTTCCCTCTCTCATTTTAAATTTTTGTATGCATATTTATTTATATCTAAGTTAACAATACAGGAAAAATTAAATGTATAGGATCTCCTGCCACTTCGTGGCCTCTATATATGGCTAAATTAAAGAAGTCCCGTAAGACAGTTTCACTCAATTGTGTCAGAAGGACCCGAGTTCATTATTATAGACAAAATATGATTGCCCTCCCCCCGTAATCAGGTAAAAAGTGGCACTCTTGAAGTGCTGCTAGAGTAGGCTTAGTCTGTTTTGTGAGATTTTTCTAGATAGCACACTATTAGCTCCTTTGCACCAAAAACACTTGTATTACTAACTTTTATGAGCCTGAGTCAGTCGAATGTTTAGAATAAATGATGGGTCTTGAGTATCTCCTGGAATGCCTGAGAGCATTTTCTGACCATGGACTGTGGTAGATCCAAGAGACTTGCTAGGGTTATGAAGGAATTATGCTTCACAAGTGACCCACAACTAATACAGGATTGGAACCACTGGGTAAATATCACACTTTTCTTGCCATTGCTGCTACATTTCTAAAGAATGTTCTATTTTGCTTCTTAGAGGACCTTATGGGGCTAAACCCAGATTCCCTTCAAGGTATTCTGCTCATGACACTGGCTTCACTCCCTCAGTTACTTGCCTGTTCTTTCACTGTTCCTCCTGGATCATTTCCCAAATAAACCACTTGACCTCAAATTCCTGTCTTAGTCTACTAACACAAACTAAGAGAGCCATATGTTTTTCTTTCTACCAATCATACCGAAAAACAGTTTCTTAAAGTAGGTTTTTAAGAGATTGTTTTAAAAGAGATTTTACAGTGTTTTCTCACCAATGAAATTAGTGATTTGGAGAGTACAGTGGAATTGGGAAAATGACTGGGAAAGATGATCGTTACTGGAACTGATGGCCAGTTTCTGATAACAGCTTCAGCTAGGAGTGCCCATGGCATATGGTGCTAGATTTAAGCTGTTCTCTGTTATGTATAATTGCATTATCCTTGTAGATATGAATTCTTGTACAAAGTTGTTTTTGGTTCATAAAATTTGAGGAAAAACTTAGCAGTGATGCTAGGAAAGTTGCTCCAGGCAGCTGATGAGAAAATAATCTTCTAAAGTCATGTGACACACATTTAAGTTTTAAGATTATGCTATAAAGTGCATGTTAAAATTAACACCAGAATATTGAGGTAAAAATTTGTGAACTTCCTTTTCTATGATGTATTTCCCTAAGCTTATTTGAAGTGCTTATAGTGCTTATTTTATTTGAAGTGTTTCTTATTTATCAGAATGAACCCCATAATTTTAATAGAAATTATATAAAAACACATGTCAATCCAACTTAAAAATTGGATTGATGGATTTTCAGGAATGGTTTAAAAATTTTTTTTAATAATAAATTTTATTTTTATATTCCCCATACAATTACAACCCCCCCATTCTGACCCCAATCCCTCCCCTCCTGCTCCCCACCCCCCAAAAAGTGTCTCTGGTTCATAGTTTTTTGTTGACTTTGATTTTCACTTTCTTATATTCATTTTCTTGGTCCCTTATTTAAGTTTTCTAGATTCCTACTATGAGTGAGACCATCCGGTATTTTTCTTTTTCTTTCTGGCTTATTTCGCTGAGCATGATCCCTTCCAGCGCCATCCATGTTGCTGCAAATTGCATGTGTTTATCTTTTTTGAATGCTGAGTAATATTCCATGGTATATATGCACCACATCTTCTTGATCCAGTCATCTATTTTTGGGCATTTGGGCTGTTTCCAAAGCTTAGCTATTGTAAATAGTGCTGCTATAAACATAGGGGTGCAGGTGCCCTATTGAATTAATGTTTCTGTGTCCTTTAGGTAAATACCTAGGAGTGGAATTGCTGGATCATATGGAAGCTCTATGTTTAGTAGGTCCAGAAATCTCCACACTGCTCTCCACAGTGATTGGACCAGTTTGCACTCCCACCAACAGTGTAATTTTTATTGTCACTCTGTCTACTGTTTGTTCCAACATTCCTCTCTTAAAGACAGAAAAACATTTAGATGTTCTGAAAGCCTTCTGGAAATAGTTACTCTTACAGGTTGATACCATACTTCCCAGCAACTATTAACTTTGCCAATTGACCACAAGCGAAGAATCTCTGGTTTATTGTAACTTTTGTCTTTTTTCTGGAATTTTGCAACTCATTCCTTTTCCCTCCACTCCAGGAAGCAGAATGATTTTTTTTTAAAGCACCACTAATCTAAGCTACTATTAAAGTTCTATTTTGAAAAGTATAATTCTTTTCTCTAAACTAAAAATATCTGATTCTTTTTTCTTCTATTAAAATAAATTTTGGTTGTTTTTTCTGATCTCACTGGTGAAAAAATATGTTTGCACATTTTCATTATTAGTGGGCTTACAAACTAAATTTAACTGCAACAACATAAATGATTTTTCCTTGCTCCATGAACAATTGGATTTATATTCTTACATGATGTTGATCATAGGAGATAAGACTGAAAAAAAAAATGCAACCAATTAGAACAAAGGATTTGATTAGCTATGACAGTTGTTTGGGAGTTTATTTTTGTAGGACAAAAGGCAAGTTTTTAATTGTTTATTTTAAGGTTAGAGAGTTTACATTATGGAGGTATTCATATCTCCATTTCTTTGGTTTTGCTGTGACACACTTCCTGGGTATTTCAAACCACTGTTTTGCAAGACTATTTTGCATTCTGAAGAGGTTTCCTGCCTAATTTAGTTCCATCAACTTATTGCCATAGAAACTCTTGATATCCTTTCCTCTTCCTGGAATGAGCCATTGGCTGTGTCTTAAATAGACTTTTTTTTTTTTTTTTTTTTGGCACAGAAAATAGATTAAGTGTCTTAAACTAAAATGTGTTGTCAATGATGGAGTCTTCATTGTGACCACTGGATGGAGAGAAGCCACCAACAAATACATTGCAACTGAACAATTAGAGACAGGTATCTGCATAGATCAAATCAAAATGAGGTGCTGTCTGACCGATTTTTTTCAGTTGTGTTTGGGGAGGAAGTTGAAATCAGTACTTAATTGTTGCTCATCCTAGCCAAGTGAAAAAAAACAAAAAACAAAAACAGCCTACACCATATTATCCCTACCATTTTCATAAGATTGTGTCAATCTGAATTTTTCAAGGATTTCTGAAAGTGGAAACTTGAGAGTGTGAACAACTCCACTATAAAATAATTTGTGTAATAAAGTTTAGCATTAAGACCCATCCATTTTTATCATGGATTTTATTTAAAAGGAGTACTTTCAAAATATTACTGAATGTATTAGGTACATTGAGCCATTCTTTGAAGACCTATATTTTCAGACAAAAATCATATTGGATTATTCACTTGTATTTGATAATTGTTTATGGAATTCAGGAGAATTCCTAATGTTAGAGAGATTATAGGAAGAAGGATTATAGCTAATGTTTACTTCTTTATGTATGTATGCATGAGGGAAAGCTTTAATCACATGACTATTGTGTAAACTTACTATACATACTATGTGTCTTTTTCGCATACAAACATGTGGTTTCAGAAGTACAGATTGGTAAGAAAAAAAAGTAGGTCAGCTGCAAAAAAGAGGAAAGTCTTATGATTCTCTGCAAATTCAAAGATACATTAGCTTCTACAGTGTAACTTGTATTATTTCTCACATTCAGATTTTGTATTTCCTTTCTAAAACACAAATAAATCACAGGCAGATATCTTCATCTCAACTTGTAGTGAGCTTTGTTTTTCTAAAACCTTGAAATGGGAGGAGTCAGAATTTTGGTTCTTCATAAGCCTTGAATTTACTGGTAGGCACTAATGATTTCTTTAGATGACTTGAAGTTAGTAAGAAATCATTGGTCATGATTTTTTTTTTGGTGCCTGGGGTGATAGACACACGTTATTTTCTCTGCCCACAATTTAGTCACATCTCTAAAAAGTGCATTTAAAAGTGAAAATTGCACATGCAGAGGGGAGTACTTCCAAAAAGGAATGTATGTATCAGTGAATCTCAAAAGAATAATAAAATAATTTTATAAATTCTAAATATTACAGGGAGACATTTCAAAACCCAGTTTATTTATCTGGTCCACTTGGATTATCCAAATGGGAAAGTGTATGATTACTTTCAAATTAACTTTTAAATTAATGGTCTTGTCTACTTTGTTGACTCTTAGAATAATTCTGTTTTGGTATCTTACCATGACAAAGCAATTGAATACCTGTGGTCACCATTGTGTGTTGTTCAGTTTCACTGTAGTTTATTCAGCTATATTGTACATAAAGCATAGTTTTACAATGACTGCCTTTCTTGTTAAAACAAGTGCCTGAGTGTAAATTGCATTCATACCTATTCCTGGAATAGTTTTTCCAAACCCACTTCCTTTCATCCTGCACTGACAATTTGAGAGCATGCTGAAGAGTGAGTGCAAGATGGAAATCTCTGACCTGATTTTTGTAGCCATGAGAGGTCTGGAGAGTGATGATTAAGATCTAAACACTGACCTGCTGTCTCAGTGAAGAATTTCAATGTTATGAACCCCTTAACCAAAATAATTTAAGATTACTTTCTTTTCGGACCTTTGCATACGCTAACACTGCTATTTTTTCCTTTTTTGTAATCTAACTCTTTAACTGCTGTGTAAGTTCTGAGTACGTGGGGAGTTTTATGACCCATTTTCATCCTTTGGACCTAGTTTAGCACCCACATTATTGTCTCTATTGGTAAGATGTAGGAACATTAGCACCACTTAAAAAAACACAGATACTAGCGAGGAGATCCTTGCACTAGTCAGAAAGTACTTGCTTAAGGTGAATATACCCTGATATGTGAATAAAATTTCTGGTTTTGGAGAGCACGGGGTAGTGTGAGTGGAAATTTCAGAGATGCAAATTTTAGCTCCATCTCAGGAAGAGCTTGGCCATAAGTGGTCATTGAATTTTTGTTTCATGATAGAGAAAATTTCCATTCTGGTGAATGGGTTTTTTGGGAGTCAAAGGAGGGATTGTATTGTTAGAGGTCTTCCTTTTTTCCTGTCATTTGTCTTTCTTTTTTTTCTTCCTATTTTTATTTCCTTTCTCTGTCTTTCCCACACATTTGTCACAATCACACATGTATTAAATGTGTATGGTGCACTAGACACTTTGCTGCCTAATCTAAACATCCACAGTTGAGAAACGGTAGTCATGTGAGGGAAGAAATAGTCAGAACTAAAAGATGGTCTCATTTCTTCTGAGACGGACTTGTCACTCTTTCTTCCACATTCGTGTTGAGAATTTGAGAACACATTAAAACAGAAAATTAACAATGCTACTTCAAAAAAATTTTTTAGAAGAAAATGTAGTTTTCCACTAACAACAATATGATTTGTTTCTGGAAGTAACTAAGCACTCATAAAACAGCAAAAGAGGGACAAAGAAGTTTGGGAAAAACATTTAAATGTGGTTACTCATCCCCTACAATGTTTAAAAGTAAAAATATTTTACGTAAAAATCTGGATTTCTTCTTTGGAAATACCGGAGTTCAAATAATGCAAGGATGGCCTTCCCAGGTGACAGCATGTAGCTGAAGCTGTGTATGGCTGCCCTTTTTTAATGGGGTGCTGTCTTTACTGTGCCTTACTGTGCTAATTAGTGCACTCCATTTATGTGAATTACTGACTTTTCCTGTTAGGCATTTGAGACTTTAATTACCTTTTGTATGGATATTTCTCCTTGAAGATGGTTAAACATACTACAGATGGCCATCTGCCTGCGCTCCTTACTTTATGTCCCGATTTGTAAGTATGATGTGTCGATTTGTAGCCATCACTTTGCAGTGTATTTGAGGCACCTGCTAACTTCTTTAGAGAAATTTACAAATGAAACAAGTTTTCTGTGCATTCTGGGACATAGCGTTGGATTTTTTTCAAAGCCTTAGTGTTTTTCTGTACTGTTTGATTTCTCCAGTAGGCTCTGAGTCCATTTGGAATATAATCCAGCAAAACAACATACAGTGGTAGTGGTTTTACCACTGACATAGTAGACATGTTTTTTTTTTTTTTTCACTGAAATAGTTTTCCTTATTTTTTTTTCCTTTCCAAATGTGTTTTCTGAGGTAATGTTGATTTATAACACTGTATATGTTTTGGGGATATTGGTTCACATCTCTACAAACATACGTTACTGCACCACACCCAACCCCAAATCAATCCAAATCCTCCATCACTGGACTCGTTTCACTGGTGGTCACAGTCCCCTCCCATTTATTCTGAGTTTACCATTTGATTTATGTATAGGGTTCTGTACTTGCAACCTGCCTGAAATTGACAGCACCTTATTCTTGCATTTCTTTCACCATTCCTCACTTGTACTATTCCTCTACCTGATTTTCTGGTTTTGGAATCCTGTTGCTCATTTAAAGATGGAATCCTGGTCTCTTATTTAGGTTTTCTAAATTCCTGCTATGATGTAAGAATTAAAAAAAAATAAATAAAATTAAGATGAAGTCCTAATTGTAACTTGTCTTACTATAGTTCTTAAGCTCCTTCAATTCTGAGTGTTAGCAAGCTGGATAGAGGATTCTTATTTGGAGATCTTTACTTTTCTGCACATGGAAGATTTCATGTCATTCCCTTCAGTGAACAGTGTTATGTGAGTTTCCTCACATGTAAAAAAAAAAAATAGTTTTTTTTTTTTCCTGGCCACTTTGAGGATTCCGCTAAAATTTTTGCCATCTTAGCTATAATTTATCTTCTCTATCTGCTTGTGTTTATTTTATTTGGAACTTTTTGAGCTTCCTGGATCTGGATGTTTTCTTACTTACTTTGGGGGAAGTTCTTGGCTATTTTTTCTTCAAATAGGATTTTCTACTCCTTTTGCTCTCTCTTCTCCTTTTGCAGTATCAGTGATGGAATGTTACCCCTTAATGATGTCCCACAAGTCTCTTAGGAAGTTTTCACTTAAAAAGGATCTTTTTGTTGATAATTTTGCTACTTTTTACTACCCTGTCTTTCGTATCTTTGGATTAATAAAGTGTCATTGAGTTGACTTTTGCGTTCCTCTGTTGTATTGTTTTAGTGCAATTCTTGCTTGCTTAATCTCCGTGACTTCTGTTTAGAACATTTTCATAATTTGTTGTTTTTCTCATTCTATCCATGCATTGCTCTTCTAATTTCAAGAAGCATCATTAAGACTGTCAGAACACTACCTGTTCTCCCGGTAGTGTGGTTAATTCTATTACATTAGGGATTTTCCCCTGGGCTCTGTCTTGATCCATCAACTGTGGTGAATGGTGAATTCCTGTATTTCCTTATTCTGTGTGGTGCTCTGTGACGGTTTCTAGATTAGTCTGGACTGCTTTCCTTCCTAGTCCTGCTATGTATGTCTTATTTTAGAGTGGCATTTTGCAGAATATTGGCCAAAGGTTTTGTCTTGAATGCTGCACTTATTTTGTTGAATTGGTTGAATCCTCATCACCAGTCAGGACGGCTGGAGCTCAAGAACCATCACAGGGTGGTGGTCCAAGAACCCAACCTACATTGTCAAGGCCAGAGACATGGGCAGTGTGGAGGTTCTTGGAGTAGGTTGTCAAAGACATAAACGTACTTTAGTGCTGCACCTACTCAGGCCAAGGGTGGGATCGGCAATCACCATATGGTCAGGGTGCACCAAGGTCAACACCACTGGTAGTGCTCTCAGAGGTTCCATTCTGGAATTGACCAATAAGCTGCAAGTTTGATCTCAGCAGGTTTTGCTGACAGTACCTTAGCCCTGAGTTCAGGTTCAGCCATGGAGCAAGTAGCCAGGCAAGTGTGGACCAGAGCTGCAGATAGGTGACATGGGAAGTTGTAGATTGTATAGTAGTAGTTAAGCTGTTCACTTGCCTGCCAAGCCCAGCTAGGGAAGGGGAGGGAGTTTCTAATCGGCCCCTGCACACCCCCAGGTATATCTGCTCTATGCCTACCCTGTAGTCAGTTTGCTTTCCTAGAGGCAGCACTTGCTTGTCTATAGTGGGTTAGGAGTTAAGGGGAGACCCTTGGAGTTTGGGATGTGAATGGGTGGGTACTTATCTCAGGGCCCCAGTATAGTTCCTGGCAGGGCCCTTTCTCAGGTTTCACCACCTTTCTGGTGGTCTCTGTCTCACATCCTTAGTTCTCTTCCCTGTGCTGTTGCTTCCTTGCTAATGCTGTTCTGTTGTTTCTATGGAAGAAGATAAAACTCCAGGCCACTACTACTCACCATCTTAGAGGCTGTTCCTTGTTAGGTCTTTTCTGAAGTGGATGTTAAGTTGGCAGTAATATAGGGACTCTAGACAGAACTGAGAGTAAGATGCAAGGAAAAAATAAAATGAATCTTTTGTTTTCTTTGTTCTGGAAGAGTACATCATTATACTCTTTAAAGTCCAGAGGGAAAACTTCAGTAAATATTGATAATAATGACCACAAGCTAAACATTCTCTGGAATAGTCAGTTAGAACAAAGCTCAAAGCTTATTAAAGGCATCTAGGCAGTCCTTTAAAGTAACTCTTGTAAGACGAGGTTGCTGGGTAGGTAAAGGGTTTTTTAGATTTTTCGAACTCCATGACTATGCCATTAGTTCATTTGCCTTGACTTTATGAGCAGGTAAGTTTATAAACTTTTTTGTCTACCACTGATGATCACCAAAAAAGATAGTCCTATGCACATTGGTTTGCTTTCATGATTGCCAGTCATGGTAATACAATACCTAAAAATAATAACTTTTGCTTATTTTGAGTTCAATCATATTTTAGTTATAGCATTTTCATAGCTTAGATACTATTTATTTTATCTATTAAGACAACCAGTTTCAAAATGTGATGTTCATGGTTCTGCATGGTCTTGCTTTATGCACCAAGCCAGTCTTATTTTTAATAGAAACCGACTGTCTCTGTGACTCACAATAGTTCGTGGTTCTTACCCCAGGTAGTGCTCTGCCTATGAATGGAAATTTTTCCTCAGCCGTCTACAATATAAATTCAAGATCTCTTTGGCTTTCTACTCAGATTGACAAAGAAGGCGGGTTGATAACGTCTAGTAGTAAGTGCCTGGACTCTGAAGTCAAACTTACTAGTTTCAAATCCTGTTTCCATCAAGTGCCAGCTGAAAATAATACTTCACTGGTGTCTGAAAAATTTGAGTATAAAGAAATAAATATTAAGGCTTCAATACATGTTAACTAGTATCATCATTACAGACCCTATAATTAAAATATTTTTTCAGTCAAAATTTTTGATTATAAGCAACATAAACAGATTCCAACTATTTATATAGCAGTATATTTGATTGAATCAACTGGATAAATTTGACAACAAGGCTTAAAACATATAGGTCAAAACCAAGAGAGGCTAGAGAGCAGGAAGCACAGGCAAGAGTTTGTAGGACAGTTGGGTTAGGGTGAGAGGATCATGATTGGACCTGAGCAATTTATGCTGTGCCCATTTGTGACTTATAAATCAATCTTAATCTCTCTCTCCCTCTCACCCACCCCATTGCTCCTCCTTTCTCTCTTTCCCCATGCCTTCTGCCCACCCTCATCAGATGTTCATTGTTAAATTTATGGATATGCTGTGACTCTGCCATATACCTTAACTACAGCAATCAGAGGCTAAGGAGAGAAAAGGTCTGTCCTTTTCTCCCACCAAGACTCATAAAAAGTAGTTTCTTCCCAAATAGCACAGGTATTGGGCAATTAAAAATATTCAAATGCACAACGATGCCATCTATTATTCTATAATGTCTTTTCAAATTAGAGTATAAACTCACTGAAAGCAGAGTCAAATATATTTTCTAGATTTCTTAATATAAGGATTCAGTAAGTACATGTTAAGCCATAATTTAAATTTTGACAGACTTGTTTTCAAAATTTGTTTTTTATGCTTTAATAAATCAATGAATTATAATTTTTTGTGTTATCAGCATTAAGTACAGTTACTAAAATGATGATTGCATAATGGTGAGAGAGAAATGGAATTTTTTTCAAGTTATGTTAAAAATTAAAATTCTGTAGGAGAATGAAAATGAGAGAGTTGTGTGTCTTTGGAGAATTAAATTCTGCACTGCTTAAAGGTTTTTAAGGGAGAAGCATGGTGAGAAATGCAAGTAGCAGAGAGGTAAGACCTATTAATATTAATATTAATATTAATACATTCTTATCATGAAAGCAAAAATTTAAGCAAAAGTAAAAATTTAAGGTATGGAAAAACACAAACCCCCAAAGAAAAATCTTCCCTAATATTAGCACAATATTTTGTATGTGTATATGTTTATGTGTGTGTGGCTAGAATAACAAATTTGTAACAAATTCACCCATACATGCATAGAGTTATTACAAAATTGTGCTTTTCTAAACAGTGTTTATTAATGTGCTATATAATTTTCTTAAAAATGAGCATTCTTATTATAAGGGAAATAAATGTTCATTAACAAAGACATAGGAAATACAATAAAAAGTAAAACAGATAAAATCTCAGCAACCTAGATATAACCATTGTTACTATTTTGCTTATCTTTCAAAATTTTAATTCTTTGTATCTACACAAATAGACATTTATTTTGTAAAAGAGATTATGTATTGTAGAGGATATTTTACAGCTTGCATTTAAAAATAATAGATTATATTATCTCTCCATATCAATAGGCATATTTCTGCACATCATGATTAATGGTTATGTAGACATCTATTTTGTGAATGTACACCATTGATTTTCAAAAATACCATAGCATTGGACTTTGAAGATTTTGTGTTTTTGTTTTTTCAAGTAATATGTCAATGAACATATTAATAGATTAATCTTCAAACATATCCCTAATTATTTCTTCAGAACTATTCTCAGAGGTAGTGAATTGATGCAAAGACTATGCATATTTTGTGTTCAGTTAACAAATTGTTTTCCAGGATATTATAACAATTTAAATCACAAAACAATATGAATGTACATTTTCCTAAAACTAAATATTGATATTTTAGATGAGATAAAAATTATACGGTTAATTATTTTGGCACACAATGCATTGTAAAATTTGTTTTTGTGATTAAACATTTTAATGATGTAATTTTAAACACAAGTATATTCCATCTTAGGAGGCAGCACAATGACAAGCAGCATTTTACTAAATATTTGAATACATTTGTAAATATTTTCTTACAGAAATTTCCAAGAAGTGGTGAGTCTTGGAAGAATGTACCTTCTTTGGTTAATCTGTGGGAAAGGAATAGTAGCACTAAAATATGAAGAGTTCAAAAGAATATATATACACATGTTCACTTGTATTGATAGTTTAAAAAGTTATTTCTATTTAGTTGTAATCTTCTCAAATTAGAAATGGCCTGCATTACAATATAGAATATTCAGTGATTGATGTTATCTATAAATTTCTACTATGATTTGGACCCTACTTGCCTTTCTGCTCCCAGTCTTGAAATCTTCAGGTCTTTAATTGTCCTCCACCTTACTGTCTTGTTTGCTTTGCCTCTAATGCACCAAACTTATTGTCTCCTGAAACTTTGCACTCACTCTTCACTGGTCATATTAATAACTGACACCTTATTCAAATCTCTGTTTAAATACCATTGCTTAAGAAAAGCATTCCATGATAAAGCCTATTAAATTAGACTGTGATAATCATTTTTTCCTTTCACCAATATTTCTGGTTCTTCTACTGCCAGGCATGCATTTTGCTGCCTCCTTTAATTTAGCCATGGACATGAGACTTGCTTTGGTTAATGAAATTTGAATCTATGACCTGATAATAGAAGCCTTTAAAAGTTGGAAATGTATAATTTGACACACGTTCTAATCTCCATCACTACAGTTTGCGACTTTTTAGAAGTGACTCCTTCCTCATTCTTTGCCATTCAGAGAGGGCATAGACCTGAGTTGTGTGCTGAACCACAATGGACATGTACTGAGAGAAACAACAACAACAACAAATCCCTCCTTTTTAAAATTATCACTCAGACATTGGGGTAGTTAGTGCAGCTAACCTGTCCTACCTTAGGTCATGCAGAGATTACTCCTCTCTCTAGTCAATCTCAATATTTTCTTGTTTTATTCCTTCAGAACCTTTATAATTGTATAAAACCATTAAATTTATTCATTTATGAGTTTCCCTTCTCCCTCCAAAATGTAAATAGGAGCTTTGTCTCTTACTCATTGTTACAACCATGGTCCCTAAAATAGTGCATAATAGGCTCTTCTTAAATATTTGTTGAATAAATGAAAGAAATGGGTTGAATGTTTCAATACATCCTTATGGGATCTAGATGAAGACAACTTATTTGTATAACAATCATTTTTAGAGTCCAAGGTAGCCTTTAGACTACTTTAGAGAAGAGCACTATTTGCCAAGTTACTATTCTGATAGCCAAGAGAGCTTACATATTTTCCCACCAAGATATAAGAACTCTTAGCCACTTTCATCAGTTGGTTTTTTCCCTTCCCTTTAGTACTTAAAACATTTTACTTCTGTGTAGGTGGAAAACAACCATGATTTTAAAGTTTTTTTTTTTTAATGTTATGCTATCATTAGAGACATTTTGAGATTATGAAACACTTGAGAAAAGGCTTCAGTATATTGGTGACTGGGGAAGTGTGTGTCCCCTGGCGAGTCAAGAGAGCATTAAACTTACAATGACCAGATTCTTAAGATGTCCTCTTCCACTTGGGCACTTGACCGCTGTTACATAGTTACTGTTATGTGCCAATTGCGTCTTGGTCTGCAGATGTGGATAAATTACAAAGATGGCTTGAGTTAATGTTTTCTGAAAGCCTTCAAACAAGTGGAATAGTTATGTTTGGTATGGAGTAGTTGGTCGACAGTGTTTCCCAGGAAGAAACAACAATCTTATAACCCATTCTCTCATCTGAAAGGAGCTCAGCACTCGAACCAGATGACAACTTCTGTTCTTTGGTCTTAACACACACAATAATTCAGAGTAACCACTTACAGCTGTATCGTTGGTATCTTCTCAGGCTGTCTGTGCCTTCTCTTGACCAGAAATAGAAAAGCACAGATGGCATCGCTGCACATTTATATCTCCCATTTGGCTCTAAAGCTTCTCGTTGACCCTTCACATGCCAGACAAAGGAAAAAACCAGAGAAAGCTCTTCTTATATTGAACTGCAGTGTGGTCATTTGTTTGCTTGGTAACTAGAAACATAGCATGAATCTGCCTCTAGATAGTCCATATGTTTGATTTTGCCATCACATGGTCCAACTCCATCAGAGCTCATTTCTTTCAGGAAAAAAAAAGAACTGGTCTGTGTTTTGAATTTTTATAACATTCTGGAATTCCTTACCCTTAAATGAACTCTTCCTGGTCTTCTCAAACATGTTTTATGTCCCTTTCTTTTCACTATTGTACTTTTAATTTACTTTGGCACTTTGTTTTTATATGTTGCACTGTATATCAGGAATTTTCCATGTTTGCTTGACTGCTAAATGGAAACAGGATAGCAATTGTGTGTAGCGCATGGAATCATTTTCTCTCATCTTTAAACTACTTTGGCATCTAAAATAGTTCAAGTCCTTTCAAGAGCATTGTGTATCAGATAAATCTGTATAAATTTATGGTGATGTTTTTCCAGTTTTGATATGTGGTGTAGGGAGTTCTGTATAAGACTTTGAGTCAGAAGTTCTAGATTTGAATGCCATTACATGACTATGGGTTTAAGTATGTTACTTAATTTTGAGGATTTGGTTTTATCATTTGCTATTTTTGGAAAAATATTTCAGCACTGACATGGGGATTAAACAAAATATGCATTTTAAATCTAGGGCCTGCCTCATTGTGAACCCTAAAGAGTAGCAATAGTGGGTAAATACCTAGGAGTGGAATTGCTGGACCATATGGAAGCTCTAAAGGACACAGAAACATCAATTCCAAAGAGCACCTGCACCCCTATGTTTATAGCAGCACTATTTACAATAGCTAAGCTTTGGAAACAACCCAAATGCCCAAAAATAGAGAGGCTGGATCAAGAAGATGTGGTACATATACACCATGGAATATTACTCAGCATTCAAAAAAGATAAACACATGCAATTTGCAGCAACATGGATGGAGCTGGAAGGGATCATGCTCAGTGAAATAAGCCAGAAAGAAAAAGAAAAATACCGGATGGTCTCACTCATAGCAGGAATCTAGAAAAGTTAAATAAGGGACCAGGAAAAAGAATAACTATAAGAAAGTGAAAATCAAAATCAACAAACAACTATGAACCAGAGACACTCTATGGGGGGTGGGGGGCGGGGAAAGGAGGACTTGGGGTCAAAATAAGGGGATTGTAATTGTATGGGGAATAAAAAATGAAATTTAAATAAAAAATTAAAATAAAATAAAAAACTAAACATGCATAGTATCATAAAAAAGCAATATTATTTTATGCAGAGTAATGGAAAATACCTAAAAGATTAGTGTTTCCGAATTGTAATTTCTCCAGTGCTATAACTAAAGCTGTGTATTATATTACAAATAGTGTTGGTAAAGAAATATGTTAATCTGGTGCGCCTTATATTCAATAGTTAATGAAACGTTTGTACTTGCAGGCTGTTAGGTAACCTCTGTAAGTCATGTGTTTATTTGAGGGAAGAGTTCAAAGCAGAGGGAACAGTCAATGCATAGGTCCTAGGGGAACCCTGCTTGGCATGTTTGATGTATATTTAGGAGGCCCAAGTGGCCAAAGTAGAGTAACTGATGGGAAGAAATGTCGAAGCCAGTGGTGTGATAGGAAACTAGGCCAGATTATGTAGGTCATGTTCAGTCCTTGGACATTGCTTTGAGTGAATGGGGGCTATTGCAGGGAATGAGGCCTGACATGACCTCTGTTATGTTCTGCTGAGTGACTAGGGTCACTCTGACAACTTGTTTAAAATAGACAACAAGAGAGCCAGGGTGGAAGCAAATAGATCTGATTGAGAGCCAAAAAATACCCCAGATCTGAAGTGGTCAAATTGTGGCTCTATTTTGAAGGTAAAGGCCACAGGATATCCTGATCGTCTGGGTGTATAACTGTGACAGAAAGCAAGAGTCAGGACAACTCTAATGTTTTTGGCCTTAGCAACTGCAGGATGGAGTTGTCATTCTTTAGGCAAGTGGAATATATTTCAGGGGAAGCATCAGGAATTCAAGATGTTTCTTAAGTGGAGGCTAAGAATTCTGTAAGACATCTAACAGTGTGGCTATGTGAATATTTGAGATGAAAGAATAAAAGCTTAGCAGATTTAGTACTCAGAAAGTAAACAAGCACAGACACAGTAACAAATACTATTACCTGAAGGATATAGAGCGGTTTCCACAGATCACTTACTAGTGCTGAGAGATTAATATTTACAAAAATGAATAGGAAAAGAGAACTCTTCCCTTTCCTTTCAAATCGATTATCAGTTACAGCATTGTGTTTTCAGGCAAAGAGGGAAATCTTTCACTCAAAGCACAGCAAAGAAAGGAAAGTACAAAACTGTCACTATGCAAACCAATTCCAAAGGGTTAACCCATATGCTTACCAGAAAAATAAATACCGCTTTTTAGCATAAGGACAAATGCAAGAAATATATGGTCTTGTAGCAAGATAGAATATTTACTTCCCAGATTAAAGAAACTCTTTCCATTAACTAAAGACTTCTGATCATCATGTGCAGAGCCCATGAGTTCCTGGGGCTTTGACTGACTATACATTAGCTTGCCATGGAGCTAGGCGAGGAAAGCATGATTCCAGCTCATGTACATAGTACAAATCTTCAATCTGAATGAGTCAGGAACAGTCATTATAACCTAAAAGATATGAACCTAAAAGATGTGAATAAAAAAAAGAATAAGTCAGTATAACCTAAAAGATATGAATAAGTACATTTGTGTTTTCTGAAAGTAAGTTTATTATGTTATTTATAACTTACAGATAATAGTCACACCATTAAAGTGAAATCAGAATACTTAAATGACTAGTGCTACAACTAAATTTGTGCTTTATCATTATGGGAAAAATGAAGATGCTCAGATTACTCATTCATGTACTCCATGACACATTCAACCTGAGAGGAAGGCAGTTTGACCAGCTTGGAAAGTGTTTAGAAGATAATGGTATGAGCAAAGGCAAGGTGAATTGCTATACTTTAGAAGGTCAAATGTCACAAGAAGTCTGGATCTATTCTATAGACAACGTAATTCATAGAATCATTTGTACAATTAGGTGGAGATTGGCGTTTTTCATTGAAGGATTTTAGGAAGATATTTTCACACATAAAGGAATATTTTGGCAGAAGTGAGGACTGAAATATGAATGTAATTATTGTGATACTTAACAAATCAACTTGTTCTTTATGTTGAAAGGTAGTTGCTTTTTATACATAGCGTTATAATGATATCTTCAATATCTGTCTCCAGAAAGCTCTATTCATATTCTTAGATGTTTTATTCCTCTCAAATATCTAAAACCTAATTGATGATTTTTTCTAAAATTATATTCATGTATTACTGCTATTCCAAGAAGACTGGTTAGAAAAATAGAAATAATCTTTATACCATAACTATTTCCTCCTTGATTAATTCAGATACTAAGTATTATTTTAAAAAGCTTTTTCTAAATAGTTCTATACTTCAGCTTTCTCTGTGCACACTCCATGATATTACTTTAGATTTTATCATATTACATAGAGAGTACTGCCACAGTCTCCCCTAACATATTCTTAAGCCTTTTCTATGTGTTTCTACCCAAACAATCTTTGTCCCTGGCAATAACAGAAGACTGTTATAGAAAGAACTACAGATTTAGAATAGGAAAGACAAGTGAAATATTAGTTCTTCCACTTATTAGATATGATATCAAATACAGTTCTGAAATTCTTTGATCCACAGTTTTTTATTCATTAAGACATTGTTTTAGTCATGGGATTATTATGAGGATAAATGAAAGAATGTATAAGAGCATCCTTGGCATTTAATAGGCCCTCCAAGGAATAGTAGCTGCACACCATTTCGTTCTCTCCCCTCTAAGTTCCTCATGGCTTCCTCTGGTCTATCATGTGAAATCTAAATTCTCCCCCCGGTTTTTATCCATGCTTTTCTTCTTTGTGTACATCATAAGATTATTTTTTTCTGCCCTCTGTAATTGGCAAGACCCATTATTGTGTCACTTTTGAGCTATAAGACCCTCAAACACTCTCTTCTTCTGTTACTGACTCCTGTTTTGGCATGGTAGAAATGTAAGATCAAAGCACACTAGATCACTGTGTTATTGTGTGCAGGAGAGTTGCTCAACGCAGCTCTGGTACCAACAACACATTTTAAATGAGCAGTACTAGTTAGGTTAAGCCACTGGAATATTAATATTCTTTTTTGCCTGTACTATATACTCTACCAATCTTATTAAAACCCTGAATTCTTTCATTTTCTCTGCTTTACCGTAGTTAATCTAATCTTTTCTCTTGAACTTTGTGCAATCTCTTTACTCATAAATTATCTCACTTGTTTATGCCTTTGTATGTTTTGCCCCTTTCTTCCCACACTCTACCTAGACTAAATGTCATTTATGTATCATAGCCCAGACCTTGTGGTTATGTATCAAACAATTATGCCCTTAAAGCAGCCTAAACACATCAGTTTTTATTGCTTTGTGTGACAAGCCTTGAGAGTTCCATCAGAGTAGCCTCTGTATCTTCTGCCTTTTTCCAACCCAGTGAGCTGGTTTCCTGCCCAAGTGTCTATTCTAATTAAAACTCTAGTACCATAAGATTTATCTCTTGAAGTCATCCCTCTGATCATGGATCTTTCCAGCTCAGATCTTTTGCTTGGCATTTGTATAGGCAAAGTTCTAAGGGTGAAGTGCAGATGTTTTAACTTGACATTTGAGGACTCTAGAGCCAATCCCAGATTTTGCTTTTACTATGCTTTTCCACTAAGAGGGTGAAAAGGCAATTTATAGACCCTGAAAACATCTAATATATATATATATATTCGTAGAAGCATTTCTACAATTAGGTGGGGATTGGCATTTTTCATTGAAGGATTTTAGAAAGATATTTCCACACATAAAGGAATATTTTGGCAGAAGTGAGGACTAAAATATGAATGCAATTATTGTGATACTTAAAAAATCAACTTGTTCTTTATGTTGAAAGGTAGTTGCCCATAGTATATACTTTGCCTATTGTATTAAAACCCTGGATTCTTTAATTTTCTCTGCTTTACCATAGTTAATAATATATATCCAAAAAGGGCTTAATTGGGAGGGGGAGAATGGGAAAAACAAAAAAAAATAGATGAAAATTTTTGAACAGCTATTTCACAAAGGAGAGAATCCAAATGACCAATAAATGTACAAAAAATGTACTTAACTTTATTAATAGTCAGGAATGAGAAACCTCTGCATACTCACTGGATTTTTTAGAATTAAAAAGTCTGACAGTAATGATTATATACACTTATGCCCTCTATAGTTAGGGTATAGGATAATGTAAGAATACATCAAGTAAGAAAGAACATTAATATAACCACCTGGTAGAAAATCGGTATTATCTTGTAAGGTTAAATATGCGCATCAACCATGACCTAACAATTTAAACCTTGAATGTGATTATATGAGTCAGAAGTCAACACAAAAATGTTCAAAGCAGCATTGTTCATAATATTCAAAAAACTGGAAACAACTCAAAACACATCAAAGAATGAGTTAATAAATTTCTGCAGTATGATTATGTATACATCATGGAGAGTAAATGAAGGCACTCCATGAATCTTCTCAGTGAATATTAAAGCCATTATGTTGATTGAATAAAGTCAGGTATTCACCAGTTTTCAGTTTTACAAAATTCAAAAATGGGCAAAACTAAACTATATTGTTGAGGGATGTATATTCAAATAGCAAATTATAAAGCAAACAAAGACATGATTGTCATCATTTTTAATAGAGGAGTTATCTCTGAAATAGTGGTGAAGAAGTCAACATAGAAGTTAATTCTGAGGCAGGTAGGATGATGGCTGCATGAGTATTTGCTTTATAATCTTACACTTTATATTGAGGTAACATTGGTTTACAGCACTGTATATGAATGCTCTCTGCATTTTAATGTTTCTTATATTTAGCAATAAAAGTTTTAAAATCTGTGTATCCTTCAACTTCTCCATGGCATCCATTCTGATCTACTCTGTGAGCTTTTTCTTCCAAACATTAATGAGTCATTAGTTACAAAAGTCAGTTGATTAGCCTTGCCTTATGACAAGGCTATTTCTGAGTCCTGGAAACAGTCTTGGAATTGGGGAGGGGGGTGGGTAGAAAAGACCGAGTTACTTTTTTCTTTTCTGGATACTGGCTTAACTAAACCATTAAATTTTCTAGGTATTGAGTTCTTTATGAGCTAAAAATGGCATTTTGATTAAAAATCTCCTTTCTAGTTCTATTATTATATGAGCTTTTGAAATACTATACTATAAAAGGACCGCAGTCAGAATCTCTAAAACAAATCCAAAAAGTCCAGAGATTATTAGTGGGATATTTTGTAAAACAAAAGATTTGATATTCCTTGAAGAGATTAAAAAAATTAACAGAAGGAAAGCTCAGTAAGTTTAAAATAAAAAGGCACATAGAAAATAGAGGAAAAAATTGTGATAAGCAACAACAAACCACTTTTTTTTCCTCAAGATGAATGAGATGAGTCACCAACTGACTGTAACCAAAAAATCATAGAGGAAATTCAGAAACAGAAGCTAGATGTGGAGAACTGAAACAGTCATTAACAAAACTATTAAAGATACATGGGTTTATTTTTCATGGCCCAGGATATTGTGTGTTCAGTTGCCTCTACTTTGCTATTTGGTTTAACAAATTAGTTACAAAGAAAATAGTGTATTCATATTTAGGTGGTAATTACTAGTGATTTTTGATAAATTGAATACTCAATAAATCATAATCTCTCAAGTGATTCAAACATTTTTTTATTCCTCATGCTTAAATCAGTTTTATAAAGTACTACTCAGTTTTTATATAACCTATTCTTGCACTATCTCCATTTAGATACTAATATGTACTAAAACTAAGATCTTAATACCTTCTGTTGTTGCATTTTTACTTTACAAAAAAGTCACTGTGTTTTCACACAGCATCTCCCCCCAAATGATAGCATTCATTTTTGTTTTACATCTTAATAGATGTCTGATTCTCTTCCATTTTATATACTGTTGCAGAAACACTTTTAAGGAATAATATTTTGTGAACTTTGGATTACATATGTTTCAAGTACTGTGCATCTATAAATGCTATAGGGTGGTCTGAAAGAAAATAATTCCTATCTATCTGATTATCATTGGACAATTCTATTTCACTTTAAAGTACTGAATACAACTTGGCCAGATGATGGTAAATTTGACTGTTCCCCACCTATCATACAGGCCTTTTTGTATTGAAGGCTAAAAAGTTACCTAGATGCAAATAAAACTGAAGCATTTTAGAACAAAAGTAAAATACCAGCTGAATACCATACAAAACAGAGCTGATTTAAATTACTTCCTCTTTCTATTTTTTTCTTTTTCTTTGTTTTAGAGAGTTTCCCTATAGAGTTGGAAAATTATATACAGAAAAACTAGTTATAAGCTTAGCTGTTGTGCTATGGGGGTAAAAGCATTATTTTCTGAGATAAAATGAACTGCCATTCTGTTTGTAAATAAGGATTTGAAAAAATGGATAGAAGTGTGATGGTTTCTTATATAGTGATAGAATGACTAAAAATGAGAGAATTAGCAAATTATTTTGCATTAATAGGAATGTTTGGTCAAAGGGTAATTGTGACTGTATTAAGTGATCAGAATCTGACACCTGGTCCTGCCTCAAGCAGTGAAGTACATGCCTTCCGTCATTAGGGATGTCCCTGCATTCCCAGATCACAGTATGTTTTACTGACTGGTGCCGTAGGACACATCTCAGCTTTTCTTTGAGCTCTCAGCAAAAGATAAGAGGATTCTTAGTTAAGGGTTCTCATAGTTTTTTTTTTAAAGATTTATTTTTATTTTATACAAGAACCAGGGTATAGGCCAGATGCACGGAAGGGTGAGAGGATTCACCAGAGACAGAGCAGGGAACAGAACAGGCAGACTGACGAAATACACTGCTGAGAGGAGTAGCGGGCGAGACAAGAGAGGTCTGCTGCACCATGTGGGGACCTCACCGGCCAGCCGGGATTGAACCAGCACTGCAGAGGCTGCGGCCAGCTTCACAGCGTGGCACTCAACCACCTGCGCCACTAGGGGAGGCCCAGGTTCTCATAGTTTTACCTTCCTTGCTATGAAAATTTTCCTTTGTGAAAAATTTTTTGTTTTCTCCAACTGAAGATTTTGACATTTTCTTGTTTAATAAAGAATTACAATTTGTATTATGGATGGAATGTTAATGCATTTTATCTCTCATTTATTATTTTGAGGATAAAACTATTCAGTGGCTGTCACTGTACCCACAAAACAGATCTGCTCTTTTTTGGAGAGACTCTCATAGCTGCTCTTGCAGATACAGATTTTTATTTGACTGAGGACCTGAGTCCTCTATTCTAGAGGGTGGTATCAGTAGTACATCTTTGAATATAGGATTATCATGTCATTATTGCACAAGAAAGTCCTCAAATCTTGACTTTCTACATACTGTGACCATTTGTTTGCCTTTATCTCCTTTATTTCCTTAGTAAGTAGGTCAATGAATAGAAGCACTTTATTTCAGACAGGAAATCCTCAGGAAACATTTGTACAAGGTAGAAATTTGTTATTAACTGATTTGTTTGAGGAGCCTATTACATAAATCACAATACCATAGCCTAAAACAAATGTTACTGGCTTTCTGTTTCAAAATAATTTGCCAATTTAATATGTTGAATGTATTTTTATCTCTGTGGACTGGTTGCTAAATTAATGTTATCTTTATAAAAATCAAGCAGAGGAAAATCATCTACTTTTACCTCTAACTTCTTAATTGCTAAATAAGATACAGTATATGAGATGATGAATGCCATGGAAAAAGGCAAATGAGAGATGACATTTGGGGAAGGGAATACAGAGCAGTGTTGATGTACTTGGAAACAGTTATCAGGGAGGCCCTGCTTGCATTTGGGTATCAAATGCATCAAAAGTAAATAATATTGAGGTATTCCAAACAAATATTACTGAATGTCTTCCTGTGCAATTTATTACTCACAAATTCTGCATGCGCATATAAAGGCCACATGTGCTGGGGAAAGCACTCAATATTTGCTTAGGTAAGTTTGCCACAAGATGTGGATATTAAAATGTTCAATTCAAGGTCATTTATCAATTTCACCCAAGTCAACATGGGAACTGAATCAGAAATACTAAGTTTTTGCAAAATGAGTTAATTTCACTTTTACCGTGTTTGTGGCAGCTACTTTTCTTCTTTTACAGATGTCAAAAGTAAGGAAAAATACATAAAAATCAAGCATGTGGTAAAGTTTAAGAAAGTAAATAATCATTATTAGGTTCTTGGAGTTTAAAAATTAAGTTGTATGATTTAAAATTAATCTTTTTCTTTAAAATATTAAAGATTGGCCATTTAAAGTATAAATTACATTCCTTGCTTGCACAGGAGCAAATCTGAAATTTGAGAAAATATCTAATTGTGTTATTTTATTTTCTAAAAAATATTTTGATAAAAACATTTTTTTTTCATTTCTGCTAACAAAAAAGGCAGAACATTGCCAAAGAGAAAATAAACCAATAAAATATTTCAACACATCACTTCTCACATCCATAAAAATACTAATTTTTTATTTTTAAACTTGACCACTTGACAAACCAACAAAACAGGACAGTTTATGTGACTACAAAGGCAATTAATCTTTGTAATATGAACATATTAATTTTGAAATTTATAAGATTAGTTTTGGGAAAGATTAGTTTTACAAATGAATTTTTTTAGGTTATTGCCATTCAAACTCAGCAAGTAGAGGTAACATCTAAGAGAAAAGGATGCAAATGAAAAATTCACCTTGTTTCCTTTTAGTTGTTGATTGCTGACCCCAAATTGGTTCCCAGGGGAAGTTGTCCAGGTCATTCTATGAATCTTGAGACTGCCCTACCTTTCTTTTTTTTTTTTTTTTGATATTTAAGGACAATATTGTTTTATATATTTTTTACAAGTACATATATTGGCTTACACCACTATACAGCATTTAGGGCTATGAGCTCACACTTCTTCAGGTATATGTCACCACACCATACCTACCACCAAGGTACCCATAGTTCTCCAGCATAGTCTATTGGATCTTCTTGTTTTAAAATTTATTTACTATGGTTAGCTTCAATACTGCATTGCAGCAGAAATTGGATGAGGTAGCAGACAGTTATTTGCTTACTATCCATCTAAGCTGTCTTTGTCAGTGGAACACCAGATTGGTTCTAGGATCCCTTAAGGAACACTATCCTTTTTGCTGTTCTAGGGGGAGATCCTGATTTATTCAATATTTACAGAAATTCCTACTTAATACTATTTAGTTGAAGTGATCAAATCCTGTTCAGTGAAGTGTGAGGAAAATCTGTTAGTCTTCTGCAAATGTTTTCTTGCTTATATCATCATCCCCTTTAACCTACCTGGTAGTTCAATGGGAGGCTGTATTAGCATTTTTCATATTAGAAAATTAAGGACAAGATGTTTTTACTTTAGGATTAAGCCAACACTGAGAATGGCAGAGTGGAGAGATAGAACCTTAATGAAATTGTAAAATTGATAACTTAATCAGGATTGTATATATCCTGCTTCTGGATGTGTTCAGTCATCAAATATTCATGAGTGTTTAACATGTGTCAAAAATTACTGTACGTGCTCTGAGTATAACTTTGGAGAAAAGAAAACAAAAGACACCTTTGCAATGAGGCTAGCATTTAGCAGAAGTCAGTCATTAAACAGAATGAATAAGTAAATTATATAGTATGTATGAATATGTCTTAGTTCAGATTCTTGGACAAAAATACCATGGACTAGCTGATTTATAAACAGGACTTATTTATCATAATTCTCTGGAAGCAGGAAGTCCAAATTCTAGGTGCCAGTATAGCCGGATTCTGGCAAGAGTCTTCCCCTAGGACTCAGACCGCCTATTGCTCATTGTATCCTGACATGTCAGAAAGCAAAAAAAAGGAAACTGACTGTCTCCAGGCTTCTAAGGGCATTAATTTCATTCATGAGGGAATGTACTCATGATCTCATCTCATCCTAATTATCTCCCCAAAAGTACCACCTCCTAATGCCATCATATCAGACAGGGGTCATTGTTTCAAGTTATATATTTTGAGGGGTTATAAACATCTTATAGCAAAGATGATTAGTGCAATGAAAAAATTAAATTGATAAAGGGATAAGTTGTGCTAAAAAACAGGAGGGCTATGACAGTTCATGTTGCATCATCAGGGAAGGCCTAAGCAAGGAGGTGGCTTTTTATCAAAGACAGCAAAGAGATGTAAGATAATAAAATTCTCTTGTGGATGTTTTTCTCCTGACATTTGCAGAAACATACTTACTGACACTGAGGTCATGGGTAAGTTATGAACATCTTCATCGGAACTAATCTCTCTCTATTTTTAAGAATATGTCCATTTGCATTTTTCAAAATCTGGTATCATGGTGAACACTTCAGTGCATGTATTATTTTTACCTAATTGTCTTCTGGAACAAATTCTCTGGTTTTCTCTTTTTAAGTTAATATCTAGCTAATTTTGGTTATTCAGGTCACATGGCAAGAGAAGAATCTGCAGTCAGTGTTGAAATATGAGTTTTATAGCACTTTACCAGAATAACAATAGTTAATACTTATTAAGCACTTGTCATGTTCCTGATAGCATTCTAAGCCATTTGCACTTACCATCTCTTATCCACTCAGTAGCCATTTGGGGGATTGTATTGGCTTTATTATCACTTATTTTAATCAAGTCAGCCAAGTGTGTTCATTGATTCTATCTTTTGAACATAGTAGTATTTCCCATATCAGTGCAATGGACATTGAGTCTATGTGATGGCTCTTTGTAAGACTGTTAAGGACAAAGGACTTTTTTAGGCACTTGTTCAGAGTTTCTGAAACTGTAGATCAGAGGAGGGGAATTGTATTCAAAATTTATGGGCATGGTTTATTCATTTTCAGATGAGACTGTACAGAGCTTTGGTAAGACTCTCTGTGCTGGCCCATTACCCTTGCCTAAATAGGCTCCATTCAGGTGAGACTGAGCTGCACAATACTAAGTTTGCTCTAAATCTACTCAATGCACCCAGATTGATGCTTTGAAAAGAGTTTGGAGGAATTATCGTGTTCAACATTATATGTTCTTCTAAGTGAAAGTTATGTTAATAATTATTATAATTGGACTTAATAATTTGTGTGTGTGTGTGTGTATGTATGTATGTATCAGTGAACCTCTGAATAGATACTTTGGTAGAGTATGACAAGCCAGAGTTAGAAGTCATAAGACTCAATTTGGGAAAAATTGCTCTTATTCATACAACTGCAAGGATTTGCAAACAGTTGTTTGCTTTTCTTTTGTAATAAAACAGTTGAAATTTAAATTCATATTTCCAAGGTTATCGATGTGTGGGGAGAGATAAGTTGAAAGGTTTCAGAGAATTTTTAAGACTACCAGTTCTACACTATCACTGATTAAGAATGACTTTGCTTGTAATCCTGTAAAGTATTAAAAATGTTTAGATTCTGACTTTTTATAACAAGTACACATACAACCATGAATAAGATAGTTTGTTGCATTTGTTTTTCTTAAGTATCTACTAACTCTTTGACAAATTTATTACAAGGATAGAGAGTATGACTCATGCCTGATTCATAATAGACCCCTTTGATTGCTAAGTTAAGGAACTGTAAAATCCCTTTATTTGGTCAGCTTCAAGGAGAAAATTATTATCATGCAAAGTTTTCATTAGGGATATTGTAGTGTGGAAGGGATCAAAGCAATGGAAGGAACTAATTTAATTTTCTAAGAATAAATATTCTCAAGCGGAGTTGTTTCCTTGCATAATTATCTTCCCATGGTTGACCTGGGGAGAGGAGCCTTTAGAGCATAACTCAAATATCCACACACTGTTGGGTTTGCACATCCTCCTCGCCACTCTTCTGGCTTTTCTCATTCAGTGAACATTGACATTTCCAGTGATTCTCATAATAAACTTTTTTTCTGGCTCATCATAAAGGAAGAGGTAGAAAACAAAGCAAGACATTATGAGGCTGACAGGGTTTCCTTTGGTTTGGCTCAGTCAAAACATCACATGTCTATCATATTTGTTGTATCAGCCTTCTTGAAGAGTGGATTGAGGGTTTCTGCAGATGATTTTAATAGAATTTAGTTTGTTTGAAATTAAAGGACTGCATTTAAAAGCATAGGGAAAAATAATATAACTCAGGCTGTATAGATTGTCATGGGATAATTTAGGATTCATATAGCAGTACTATGTTGAGTTTATATAAGTATTTATATTTATACTCTTAACTGCTGGCATGTGAGGAGACATCAAAGAGAATCATTAAATGCACTCTGGTAGCACTTTATCTAATTCAGAAATTTATAATATTATGGCTAGGAGGATAAAAAAAATAACTGAGAATTTGTAAATGAGAAGTTACTGTAATAACATTATTTATATGCAAAGCCCTGTGAAAAGTGAATCATTCACTCCATGCAGCATTTGTTGAGGACCCACCTGACACAATAGAGTATTTAGCAGCCCCCGATTTCTGCACGTAGATCAGAGGCAGCAGAGAGGCATGTGGGCTTGTAGATAGATGTTGAAGCTTCTCCCCCTGTGCAAGAATGGGCAGGTACATTACTTATAGAGATGTGATAATGGGCCATGGAAAATACATTCCAGTTGGTGGGGAGCCATGGGGGACTTTCCTTATTTCCTTGTAGGCTGCATTCTTTATGTCCTTGCACTGCACACACCCACACAGTTTCCATAGTTTGTAAACAGATAGTTTGGGTCAAGCAAAGGGAAGCATGCTATTGTATTTATTCATTAAAAATATTTACTCTGCACCTACTATGTTCCAGGTACTATTTCATGTACTGGGGAAACAGGAGTTCCCCCAAATTGCCATGGATCCCACATTCTAGTAACCATTCTCCTAAGCATTTCACATGACTTAATCTACTTAGTTTTCATGAAGCTCTATGTGGAAGGTGCTCTAATCCCCTTTTCATAGGTGAGAAAATTGAAGTCCTAAAATTTACAAAATTGTCAAAACAGGATATGTATCTGTGCAGTGACTTCTTTTTAACCATTTTGTGCCCCCACCTGTGGAGAAATAGAATGGAAATGTATATTCGATAGAAATGGGGAGTAGGGCAGGGGATTGAAAGAGCGGAGAAGAATGAACAATGCCTACTCAACTGCTAAATAAGCCAGGCACTGGGCTAGAGGCTACACAATGATCATATAGTTTTTTCTTGTAAACTTTTATTATGAAGTTTACAATTTGCTGAGTGTCACAACCAGTTAAGTAGAAGGATCAGAAATAGATCCCAAGAGCACATGGTTTTTTCCTTATACTACACCACCTCAAAAAAACAAAAATTCCAGGGTAAGGTGGTTGTATGGGTGTGGTGTGGTGATATGAACCTGAGGAGGTGTGATATTCTGCCTGTGTTTCAAATACAGCATTGTAAACCAGTGTTACCACAATTTAAAAAAAAAAAAAAAAAAAGGAAAAAGAGAACCTCAAAGCAACCATTTGAAATTTATTTTTCAACATTTGTTTCCAAAGTCCTTGGACAATTTTTTTTTGTTTTTCACTAGAATATTTTAAATTAAAATCATATTTTTTTTTTAATTTTAGACTTACATAAGGTTTAGTGAATGTAAACAGTAGATATTTCTGCTCTTGAAAAAAGTTCTCATGATATGTCCAACATGTGTTTTGGCAATGTTTCTCACATCCTTTTTTATTTTTGAGAAAAACAAGTGTGTGGCAATGTAACTTGAAAATTTTCACATCCTATTTTGCAGAAATTGTTAGTCTTTGCGAGCAGATAATGTGAAATTTAAAAAAAATTGGCTAAGTATATGATAGACAATATTTTTTTTTTATTTGCGTTTCTCCCCATGTAGCACCAGCACATAGCAATAGTTGTGATCACACGAGTGGTGTGATCTAATTCACCTGGCCTCCTGGTTGCTGGTATGAGGCTTCAGACCTCTGGATAGTCTGTCTAGTTCTCCTGAGACTACCCCTCCCTTAGATTGCCCAAAACATGGTGATGAGCTTGTCTGCTTCCCAGTCCTACCAGCAACTTCTGGGTTCTTGCATGTCCCCTGCAGTCTCCACGACAACTAGAAAACTGGAGCCCTGGAAGAACAGGCAGCACATCATTGGTGATCATCAATGAAGTGTTGCTGCTCTTCTTAAGTCTTAACTGAGATAGTAGTAAAGATGCGCTTTGGTATTTTTCCTTCCTTGTGCTCTAGGTGAGGTGCAGCAGGACTAGAGCAACAGATAAGTCCAAGGAAACGGCATCATCTTATTGACTCAGAGTCACTTTTCATCCCCAGTAACCAAGCTTTTCTTAAAGCTCCTCATTCCGGGCTACCTTTTCCATTATAACAAAAGCTTTTCTGGGGTTACCCAGTCCCACTGTAGAAAGGCTTCTGGAGGATATACTTGCCAATCTCCTGTATCTGCTTAGACTAGTCTAAATGTATTCATAGGCTTAAGTTGGAATACCCCACAAAAGAATATAGTATCTACTGAAAATGAAACAAATATTAATTGTATTTCATCTTTACAACTACCCTCCATGTGTTATTAACCCATGAGTCAGTTAAGATTTAGGGTTGAGAAGTAGCTTATCCAAGGATATGGAGAGTAAGATTAATGAAACATTCATGACATCAGACCATTAAGTTCAGTGCTCTTTCCACCATATCAGAGTAGTTTTCTGATTATGAAATGAAAACCTACAGGTTAACTAGTTTTTTTTAATTATTTTTTTACTTTTTTACATCATTGTTCATTTTTAAACAATATGTGCTTCCCCCCATCCCCTCGGGTCAAACTAGTTTTTTTAAAAAAAATACTAAAACCAAAAATCCTTACCCTTGTGTCAGTGGTATCTATAACATTGTGTATTAAAGCAACCCAGAAATTGCAAATTCAGGCAGAGGATATTCAAGTATGCTACTAAAAAACAATTGTTTTCATTTTCACTTTTTTAAAAAAAAAGATTTATTTATGCATACAACAACTGGGGTACAGGCCAGAGGTGCGGGGGTGAGAAGATTCACCAGAGACAGAGTGGGGAGCAGAACAGGCAGACTGACTAAAATATACTGCTGAGAGGAGCAGAGGTGAGACAAGAGAGGTCTGCTGTGCCATGTGGGTAGCTCCCTGGCTGGGGATTGAACTCTTGCTGCAGAGGCTGCGGATAGCTTCATAGTGTTGTTCTAACCCCTTGCGCCACCAGGGAGACCCTTATTTTCACTTTTAGATTTTCAGTGGTTGCACGTGGTAGCCAAGGCATCAGATTTCAAAGAAGGCATTAATTTGCTTGATTCTAACTTAAATCTAGAATGCACTTTTCAATTGATGGTGTCACAGTTATTGTGTGAGGCTTCTAGATTATAGTACAAGTTCTTATGCAGAACAGATTATGTATCAACAGATTCTTAAAACAAGATCTTAAAAGGGAAAACATTGAAAAATATCCACCATCATATTAGTAACCAATTAAAAATAGGTTATACAATAGGGTTATTGAACTACATGAGCATTTATTGTTAATGTATTAATTCATTCTTAATGAATTAACAAGTCATAGCAAATGACTGTTATAAAACAGGCAAAAAAACACAGTACCTGTCTCCAATTGCACATTGTATAATGTTGAGTGTGCTTCTCTAAGTGTTCACATACACATGTGTACCACGTGGCTTCTGTCAGACAAATGTTTTTGTGGGTGGTCTCAGACTCCATAACATAAACCACTTATTCAAATAAACCTGTTGGTTCCTTCTCTGAGTCTGTGCCAGGTGGACAAGCTAATAGCTATTTTAAGAGGTTTTTTTTTTTTTTTGCTTTTGCTTATCCCAAACAAAGAAGCTATTTGAATACTGGGAGCCATTTTAGTATGGGAGAGATTATAACAAAAATATAAGAGTTTATGCTAAAGCGCCAAAATGAAGTCAAGATCATAAACCTGATTTCACAGATGAGAAATAGCATGTTCTGGATTAAAAGCCTGCAAAGCATATTTAATTAAACACATGCACACATGTAATGAATGTACAATCTAGATTTAGTAGCAAACTCGCCTCCTCTTGCTTTTATTTCCCCTACCACATATGCTACTGGGCTACATGTATAGGATGACTAGAGTTTCTCTGCATAACATTTCCATTGTTTCCTGCTCTCCCCAATTTGCAGAAATTCTTGACAACTTCACTCCTTGGGTTATGTCTACAGCAAAATCATCCTAATAGATGTGTTCTCAGAAGGAGGTTGATGCCAGGAGATTTTGTACAAAGTTCATCAAAATATAATCTCAATTTCTTCATACTAACATTTGCACAAATCCCTTCGGGACTGAGGTCCCAATTTATTTTACAAAATGAGCAAAAATACAAGATTCTTCTCTCATAGCTGTAAGAAAATGAAAATATAAGGAACTTTGTTGTTACAAAGGTTCACACATCAATGGAATTAATGCATCATAACACTTGACATTTATCATATCATACTAGCATTTAAGAACTCCTTGTGTTGTTTTATTATCTCTATTTAATAAAAGACTACCATGTTATCATCTCCAGATCACAGATGATAAACTGACTGGTTCTAGTGTTCTTCTCTGCTAGATATTCTTGCAAACTCATGCAGAATGTTAAAAATCATAGATGAAAGATGCTTTGAACTGAGCATGCAAAATTGTATTATAATTGATCTTTGTTTTATATAATCTTTCAACACTTTTCAAATGAGGCTTGGTAAATGTTGAGTGCAATAACTATATCATAGAAATGAATTCTGAGGGAAAACAAGTGATTTTCCTACATTTTGCACATAGATAGAAAGTTAAATTCAAATTGTATTCCTTGCCAAATGCATCTTTACTTAGCCTCCTGGCTTTAGATATTCAACATAAAGTAAGATATAAATTATTGTGTGATAGGATAAAGAAAGGCAAATTATATGTCCTTTCAAAGTTGGTGCCAGCTAGCAACCAAAATTCACCACTTTCCTGCCATAATACAGAGCTGTTTGGCCAGAAGGTGCTGAGTTGGGCATCCCATTGCATTTATATTAAGGGTGGGGGTAGATCTCACCAGTGTCATTTCAGCAGAAACATGTTCTAGGGTAAATGTTCTCTAATGTTTCTCCCCTTTCTGACAAATCTGGCAGAGCAAAATGGAATCCCAAAAGATGAAAGAATCATAAGATGGAAGTTTTCTTTAAATCACCATATGCAGGAAAAGCAACCTGTCAAGAACACTGAACTCAGACCTTTGTGCAACTGAGAAAATAAACTGCTGCATTGATTGAAATTTTAGAGTTTACTGAAGCAGCTACTTTTAGCTAACCAATTACAAAACTGAACATTTATTTCAATAAGGAATTAATATCAGTATGTGACAGGTAAAACTAAACCCTAGAAAAATCTTGAATTATTTAAGAAATTGAGTGAATCGTTTAAAAAATTATAAACTGTATAAACCAATGGATAGTTCTTCCCACCACCCCCCCAGAGGTGATGAATAAAAAGGAAACATTTTGCTAGTTGATATAATTTATCGATGAAACCTTTAATTATACTATTTCATTTTGCTAGAAATGCACAGTCTGTGGCCAGCATAGAATTATCATCAGAGAAGTGTTCATTAAACAAACTGGAATTTGGTGAAATCTGTCACATTTAAAAAGTTATCTCAGTGTGTGTCTGTGGCTCATGTGACATGCGTTTACATGTACATTCTCAGTTATTGTGTCAAGTGCAGGCTGCAGGGATGGAGATAGTGAACCATTTTCTATCAGTGAGACTTGGGCAGTATACCCCCTAAATCGTGGTCATATGAGAACAATATTATGCAGGTTATAGAGTCATCATGGAAGTAAAATAAAGTAATACCTATGGAAGTAACTTTTAACATTTAAATCAAAATTGATTCACTGGGGCCTTCCCTGGTGGCCTAGGGATTAAGGCATAGCACCACCATCACCACTACTGCCTGAGTTTGATCCCCTGCCAAGGAGCTAACCCGTATGGCATACCTGACCTCTTCTGTCTCGCCCACTGCTCCCTTCAGCAGTGTATTTCAGTAGATCTGCCTATTCTGTTCCCCACTCTGTCTATGGTGAATCCTCTCACTCCCTGTACCTCTGGCCTGTACCCCAGTTTTTCTACACCATAAATAAATCTTTAAAAAATTTATTCATTGTCATTATATATTGGACTTTAGATTTAATAAGAAAAAATAGAAACTGATAGGAAAGTTTGCCTTAAATTTAGCAGAAATTCACTTTTTGCAGTAGTGCCTGAATATGTGTATATTTAAAAATATTTCACTCTTTCTACACTTCTTTGCTCCTTGCAGGGTTAATGAAAAGAAAAATTAGTCATCTGAGATTACCCATACAATCCACTCTTGTAGGTCAAGATGGAGACATGTTAATGGAGAAAAGATATCATTTATTTACAAACATTTCAGCTAACTGAAGTGACTCTCTGCATATTCAACTGAACTCAGAGCTTCTAGAGGTCACTGTGTATAGGAAAAAAAATTAAGTAATCATTAAAATTAATCATACTGACGCCTGTTTGTCTGATATTTTTTAGAGTATTGTGGGAAGCTAACAGCAGTGAAATTTGGCAAACGATTTGGAATGTGTGTACGTTTGTGTGTGTGTGTGTTGTGTGTTTGAAGAATTAGAAATGTGACTTTTTGACTTGCAATTAAGCTGTAGCCAAAACTCCATTCCCTGAAGTTATGAGCAAAACTACTTTTCAAGTGAAAGAGTTGTCAAATGCCAATTTGTGAAAGGAAAGAGAATGATGATAAATACAATGTTCACACATACTGTGAAATTTCAGAGAATCATTGTAAATTAGGGAATAACTGTACTTGATAGGTTTTTTTTCTTGATATAATTTAATGAGATCATAAAAAAGGATTTAAAGAAAAACTTTATACACCACTGTGAAGTAAAAATAAATCATTTTATTATTTACTAATTTAATTGAGGTAATATTGACTAACATTTGCATTTTGGAAGTATAGACTCCCTCCTCCACCTCCAGTGCTGCTACTATAATTACATATTTTGACTTCTGTTAATGCAGCTTGATTGCTACTTTGCATGTGTCATAGTTTGGCTTGCTTTGCTGTTACCTATTTTCCAATATTCAACAGACTTCAATGGGATAGTTAAGCTTAACTGTTATATTCTTTTTTTAAAAAAAAAGATTTATTTATTTATTTTATACAGGAACTGGTGTACAGATCAGAAGCGTGGGAGGGTGAGAGAATTCACCAGAACCAGAGCGGGGAGCAGAACAGGCAGACTGATCAAAGACACTGCTGAGGGGAGCAGCAGGCGAGGCAGGAGAGGTCTGCTGCGCCATGTGGGGTTCTCCCTGGCTGGTGGGGAATCGAACCGGCCCTGCAGAGGCTGTGGACAGCTTCACAGCGTGGCGCTCAACCACTGCACCACTGGGGAGGCCCTTAACTGTTATATTCTTAAAAAGTACGAGGTACCTTGTCCTCAAAGAACTCGATCACCATTAACATTTTCAAAGAGCCCTAAGAGTCTGCTCAGTCCAATAGTTTGATGATGACAAGACACTCTTGGATCTTCCTTAGTGTGCTGGTATTCTTCTCACAGCTCGGTTGGATAAGTAGTAAAGACTGAATAACAAGTAGATCTCCACTGGACATAGTTGGGTGAGAAAGCATCATTTTTGAAAGCAAATCCTAATAGTGGGATTTGTTCCAGGGTTCTTTCAAAACTTAAAAAGAGAAATGAGTTCTCACATACAGTATTCTTATGGCATTGTGAAGTTGCCTTCTCCAGTCATCATTATATAGTGAGGTGATTTATTTGCTCGCTGCAGAATCCAAAGCATAAGGATGTCCACTTTTGCAATCAGAGCTGGTGAAGCCTTCTCATTTCCTGCCAAATAGATCAGACCACACGTTTAACCCTGGCTTGTTCCTTCTGGTACTCCTCCATCTACTTCTGGCATTAGGGACCAGAAGAAGTTGGGATGAAGATGGAGCTGATCAGGGAGATGAAACCCCTGGAAAATAGCCTGGTGTGCAGGTTCCAGAATGCGGTACCCATAGGGGTTGCTGTGACCTCGGAACACATGGCACTCGGCTCCCACCTGCGCTGTCTTGATTCAGTTCAGAAGAAAGTACCTGATAGTTCTTAAAAGATGGGGTTCAACAGCAAAATTTAAGTATTTTCATGTGTTGAAAGTAAATTGTAATATGACTTAAGTTCAGCAGTCATTTAAATGTTATTTTTAAGAAAACTTCAGGTAGGAAAATTTCAGGATATTTTCTGAAATTAGCAGATAGAAGTCAAAATTATAATACATAGATAGCAACAGAATATTTTTTTTTAAATTTTTAAAGCAAATGTATGACTTTTTAAATTTTATTTTCTCCCTCTCTCATTGAGGTGACATTGTTTTACGACACCATACATGATTTAGGGAATAGGCGCACACCTTCTCAGATGTCTGTCTCCCCACCACACGCACCACCTAACCACACATAATATTTTACCATAAACCATTGAACCCCTCCCTCCACTTAGTTTCACCCTCATCCTCCCTCCCTCTCTAGCAGCCTCAATTCAGCAGTCATGTTTCTAGGGTTTGTTTTGGTTTAGTTTTGTCATTTCTTTATTTTTTCCTCCATATTCCACACATGAATGAAATCATCTGGTATTTGTCATTCTCCTCTGACTTGTTGTGCTAAGCTATTCCTTCCATGTTGTTGCTAGTGGCAAGAGTTCATCTTTTTTTTTTATAATTGAATAGTATTCTATTGTGTGTACACCCCACATCTTCTTAATCCATTGCTCTGTCATTGGGCACTAGGTTGTGTTCATAACTTGGCTATTTAAATAATGCTGAGTGAACATAGGAGGGAACAAAGACATTTTATTTTTCCAAAATATAAAAAGTGAAGTCTATTGGGAATAGGAATAAGTGATTTTAGACCTATGGTCAGCAATGGAAATCAAGAATGTTGCATTACAGCATGTCCAAATACTTTGAATATGAGTTTTCATTTGAATGGATAATCAAAATATAACAAAGATTTAACTGTTTTATGTCAAACAAGAAAATAAAAGTCTCAATTCCATGAATTAGTGACAATTATTTGTGTCTGTGTAGGAGCTCTAGATTTAAGTCTGGAGTCCAATAGTCCACAGAGGCAATCTTTTAAAAGAAAAATTTTGCATAATAAATGAATAAATGATAGAAAGCTAACAATGACACCTATGTCCCACAGCTCTTGAAGGATTCTTTGTATTTGAAAGGTTTGTCATTTTTAAAGACCCTTATTGCCTACTTTTATGAAAATCCAGAGAATGAAAATACTTTGTGCTCCTATTTCTAGTCACAGTGGGTAAAGGAAGACTTAGGTAGAAAGCAATAGGAAACAACTGTTAGCTATGTTAGGAAATTTAAAGTTAATTTTTCAATCTTTTAATTTTCCTATGCCTCCTCTCTAAACCTACTTCACATTCTCTAATTTTCTTATAAATTGTTCTTTCCAGAACTGAATATAATGTTTTTTAGTTCTCTTGATTAAAGTTTTTTTGTCCTGTTTTATTTTGTCATATGGGTGTCCAAATACTTTGAGTATAAATTTTAAAGGTTTCCATTGAAAGTGGGTAATTATCTATGGGACTTTAATTATACTCTGAACACAGTAATATAATTAAATTGTTCCCTGATTATTTTAAGCAAATGGCAGCTTGATTTGGATGTTGACATATTCAGACACACTCAAAAGCTATTTACTGGCCTTATTGTCTGAAATAAACTGCCTTTTCCAAAAAGGCTTATTTAAAAGTTAGATTGATTGAACAATTTGTTGAGAAGTGAAAACTGATTTTAGAATTCACTAGTGGCAATGAACAATCATACTTGTCATCTCTAATTCAGTTTTAATTGCTGACTTCTATTGATGTTCTTATGAGCAATAGCACAAAAATGGGCAGTTCACTTCTCTGGGGCATATTTTTTATAGCTCAGAACTATTCACTTTCTAAGTTACAGTGCATGTCTACCAAACACATATACAATTATTCCTTGTTCTAAAATCTGGAATTTTAAGGTCTATATGAAATTGTATTGCCTGAGGGAAAGAGAAGACAGAAATGGGTAGAGGTCAGAAATAAATTGTAGAGATCTTTCAGAATTGTCAATCTGCTGTCTATACTTTCTTACCATAAAGATTACTCATTTCCAAGAATAAAAAGCATTTCTAAAAGATTTCTCCACATTTTGAATTATGTTCACATAGAATATTTACTTTTTTTTTTTTTTTTGGTGGGACCCTTGCCGGCGGCTGGGGATCGATCTGGCGCTACAGAGGTTGCGGGCAGCCTGGCAACCCAGCGCTCAACCGCTGCGCCACCAGGGGAGGCCCTAGAATATTTACTTTTTAATCTTTTCGAAAGCAGCAAATGTTATAACCTAATTAAAGATATTTGGTTTCAAAAGATCTACTTTTGTTTACATGAAAAAATCTGGAGTATAGCAAATGTGTTTCATAACTGTTTCAAAGATTAATCAGTAATTATTAGCAAGTAGAATCAAACTGGTGTATTTTTCAGATGACTTAAAATAACTGAATGTGGGATTCTTTGTTTTAAATGGGTTTGAAAGAGCTGAGCATTGTGAATTACACTTCGAAGATATTTAGCTTATGATTTAAGGGAGAACACCTATAATTGGGATACATTATTCATTTATGATGAAAGCCCTCGAAAAACTGGGAATAAATGGAATGTATCTCAATATAATAAAGGCCATATATGACAAACTGAGTTAACCTCATTCTCAATGGTAACATACTGAAAACTTTTTAATAAGATCTGGTACAAGATAAGGGTGACCACTTTCAGTGCCACAAAGAGGAACTAATACCTAGCACAGTAATTTAAATGGTATGCTATAGAAGAGATTTCAGAACTTATAAAAATATTTAAAAAATTATTTGATGTTAGAATTGTTGGTGTCATTTCCCTTATTCACATTTAAAACTTTATTTCACACAGAGAATATCTGTAACTAGATCATGAATCTCATCAAAAGACGTATGTCAGAATTCTTGAAACTTTGACATATTTATCAATTGGCCACATGCCCTCTTAGAAACAGCCCTTGACTGAAATTTAGATAAATTGTATTCTCATTTACCAGCTGGAAACTTGGATAAGTGACTTAGTCGTATTTTCTTTCTTTCTTGACATTCTTAATCTTGTTTTTCATATCTGTTAAATGGATTAGACCATGACCATTTTAACCAATTTTAGAGATGTATTTTAAGGATTAAAATGACAAGGTAAACATAATAAAGCTTTTTAATCATATGTAAAAGTGTGGCATATAGATATGGTGATTTTAACGTGATAGTTTCGACTTAGTTAATAATTATGATTATTTAGTAGTACCTCTTTTTTTTTTTTTTTTAAAGATTTTTATTTATGTATTTATACAAGCACTGGGTACAGTCAGAAGCGCGGGAGGGTGTGAGAATTCACCAGAGCCAGAGCGGGGAACAGAACAGGCAGACTGATGAAATACACTGCTGAGGGGAGCAGTGGGCGGCAAGAGAGGTCTGCGCGCCATGTGGGACCCTCGCCAGTGGCCAAGGATTGAACTGGCGCTGCAGAGGCTGCGGGCAGCTTCGCAGCCCAGTGCTCAACCACTGCGCCACCAGGGGAGGCCCAGTAGTACCTCTTTTAATGATGTAGGAGTAAGGCTAGATTGAGTGGTACAGAATAGGAAAGAGCAATATAATGGTGGCAGAAATTTTTCACAAAAAAGTTTCAGCAGTAGCAAGCTAGGGCTTGGCATGGTGTCCCCATGATGCCATCGGTGACCCAGACTTCTGACTCATGTCTCTGATTTCTTTGTGTGACTCTTGTCCTTTACATTATGTATGTGAGTCTAGTATCACATTGCTGCTGTCGTCTGTGTAGAGGAAAGAAAACAGGAAGGTGGAAAGGGTAGAAATTATCTTCTCCCAGCTGAGTCACCAGCTGCACAGAGCATTCCTGGAAGGAATGGACAATGACTTCTGCTTGATTATTCCAAGGGATTCTGAAGAATGTAGTCTTTTAGCTGAGGTCATCAGTAGTTTTGTGGTCTATAAAACAAAACATCTAACTTCTCCTTTTTTGTTACCAAATAGGAAAAAAAAAGAAGGTTGTGAAAGACACATCTGTATGTCTTCTTGAGACTTGCCCTATCTGAACCTCTCCATCTCCCGTGCCATCTGTGGCTTGGGCTGGGATGAAGCTAGGAAAATGAGCAATGTCTAGGATGGAATCGGGGCTGGGCTGGTGCTCAAAGATACTTTAGGCACTTGGAAATAAGGAACATGTTTCAAAATTTTAATCTGGTCATGTAGTTTGCCGGTAGGTATGGTGTGGTAACATGTCTGAGGAGGTGACCCTACTCCCCTGAATCAAATACAGTGTTGTAAAGCAGTGTAACCCAGCAATTTTTTTATCAGGTCATTGTGTTAATTTGAAATATTCAATATTCATTTGTTCATTAAATTTTTAGCAGCTATTTGGGTACCTACAATATGGCAAATATAACAGAAATTGTTTCTGTTGACTTGGAAACTTGCAGTAGATGAAATGATGGGTAATAAATAAGTAAAAATTACAGCAGTTTACTCCAGAATGTAAGTGCTATGGAGATAACACGGTAGGGCAAAGTTAGAAGCAAAGATAGGTTGCTTAGAAGAAAATAGAATTTACACATTAACTTGAAAAAGTTTATTATAAGGAGAGAGAATCTGGGATGAGATCAAGAATCAGTTTTGTAGGAAATTGAAGAGTAGCATTCTTCGTATTAACTAATACGAACTAGCAAACCTTTTTTAAAATTTATTTTTGACTGAGGTAATGTTTGGGTATACCCATCAGGTTTTACCTCCATTGTACGTCCAACCATCAACTTGTCTGTACTCTTCCTCCTGACTTATTTCATTTAAGCTCCATCAAGCTTCATCTGTGTTGTCACAAATGGTGTGACTTTATCTTCTTTGATCATGAAATAATATTCCATTGTGTGTGTATATATATATATATATATATACACACACATATATATATATGTATATATATCACATCTTCTTAATCCACTCATTAGTTCTCAGGCCCTTAGGTTGTTTCTATAGGTTAGCTATAGTAAATGGTGCTACAGTAAACATGGGAGTGAAAGTTTCCTTTTGAATTAGTGTTTTTGAAATTTTTAGATGGATGCCCAGGAGTGGGATTACTGGGTCAAATGGCAGATCCATATTTATTGTTTTGAGACCCCTCCATTTTGCTTCCCAGGAGGGCTGGAGCATTTTGCATTCCCACCAGCCATGTAGGAGGGTTTCCTTTTCTCCACATTCTCTCTGGCACTTATTGTTTCTGGTCTTCTTGATGCAGGCCATTCTCACAGGTGTGAGATACTCTTTCTTTGTGGTCTTGATTTGCATTTCTCTAACAATAAGTGATTGTGAGCATTTTTTCAAGTGCCTGTTGGCTGTTATAATATCTTCTTCAGAGAGTTGTCTGTTAAGTACTTTTGCCCACTTTTTGATTGGGTTATTTTCTTTTTGTAAAGTTTTATAAGTTCTGTGTTTATCTTTGATATCAGTCATTTGTCAGATGTAAGGTATGCAAATATTTTCTCCATTAACTAGGGTGTCTCTTTGCCTTGGTTACTGTCTCTTTTGTTGTACAGAAACTTTTTAGTTTGATGTAGTTCCAGCTGTTTATGTTCTTTTGTTTTCCTTGTTGTTGGGGATGAATCCCTAATGGCATCACAAAAGCTTATGTTATGAAATGTTTTGCCTGCGTTTTCTTCTATGTATTTTAGGTTTCATGTTTTACATCTAAGCCTTTGATCCATTTTGAGTAGATTTTGGTGTATGATGTGAGGACATGCTCTAGTTCCATTTTTTTTTTTTTGCACACAGTTATACAATTTGCCCAACACCATTTATTGAAGAGGCTATCCTTGTATCAGCATATGTTTCTGGCTGCTGTGTCATTGATTAAATGTCAATATATATGTGGGTGTATTTCTGGGTTCTTGGTTCTGTTCCATTGGTTTGTATGACTTTTTGTTCTAGTACCAGAATGTTTTAATTATTGTGACTTTTCTAATATTGCTTGAAATGTGGAAGTGTGATACCTCCATTCTCTTTTTCCTTTGTTAGGATTGCTAGTACTGTTCAGGGTTTTCTGTGATTCCATATGCATTTCAGTAGTATTTGCTCCAGTTCTCTGAAGTATGCCATTGATGTTTTTTATTGGAATTGTACTGAATCTATATATTGCTTTGGGTAGAATGGCCATTTTGACAATGTTGATTCTTCCAATCCATGAGCAGGGAATACTTTTCCATTTTTTGTGTCTTCTATGTCTTTCAACAGTGTCTTAAAGTTTTCTTTGTATAGATCTTTTACCTCCTTTGTTAGGTTTATTTGTAGGTATTTAATTTATTTTGGTATACTTACAAATGGGATCACTATGGAAACTCTGAACAAACCAATTACAAGCAAGGAAATTGAAACAGTCAACAAAACTCTCCCCCAAATCAAGAATCCAGGACCAGATGGATTTACAAGTGACTTCTACCAAGCCTTCAAAGGGTAGCTAATCCCTATCTTTCTCACTCTTTGAAGAAATAAAAAAAAAAAACCACTTTTAAATACCTTATTTGCCCAACATTACTGTAATACTAAAGCCAAACAAAGACTCCACACACAAAAAAGAAAATTACAGACCACTGTCTCTAGTGAACATAAGTACAAAATCTTGAATACAATCCAACAGTACATTAAAACAGTCATGCACCATGACCAAGTGGGATTCATACCAGGATCACAAGGATGGATGATCATATGAAAATCACATCAACAAAAAGAAAGATAAAATCCATGTGATCATATCAATAGATGTGGAAAAATCTTTTGATAGGATCCAACATCCATTTATGATGAAAACCCTAGAAAAACTGGCAATAAACAGAACATACCTTAACATAATGAAAGCCATTTATAACAAATCCATAGCTAGTAATATTCTCAATGCTGAAAAACTGAAAACTTTCCCACTAAGATCTGGTACAAGACAAGGATGTCCACTCTCACATTGCTATTCTGCATAGTATTAGAAGTTCTAGCTAGAGCAATTAGACACGAGAAAGCTATAAAAGGAATCCAAATTGGGAAAGAAGTAAAGCTGTCGTTATTTGTAGATGGCATGATAATATATTTAGACTGCCCTCAAGATTCCACAGAAAAACTAATTGAATCATTAATCAGTTTAGCAAAGTGACAGGGTATAAAATCAACACACATAAATCAGTTGCCTACTCAAGGAGATAAAAGAAGAAGAAATCAAGAAAGTGATCCCATTAACTTGGAATCCTTAACTCAGTGGGCACAATTACATGTGAGGTCTAGTCCTTACTTTCTGTTTTGTTTTTTTTCCTTACACATGAAACAACTTGTAGAGCCTTAAAAGGATTTCCTTTAATAAATCATTCAGGGGGAAAAAATGATGAGACCCAGGTCCAAATGGATATTTCCTCCATTAGTATATTAATTCCCAAACTACTAAACTGATAATCACTCATGCAATAATTTGATGTGATTAAATGATATTAAAACATTGTTGCTAACATCCCCTGAGATAATAATACAAGAGATCTATGCAATAAGGGAGAATGTGAAGTATAATCGTGTCCTCTATTTTTGCTTGTGATTAAAACAATGCCATTTTGTTTTAAACATCTTGTTCTAAATTAATTTAAAGGTTGTTAAAATTTTCTCACCAGCAACCACTTGCCTTTTCTAAAGCTGACAATTCTATTTTCTGGTATGTTTGGATTCCATTTAGTCTTGTTAATGATTTGTCATAATGTAACAGTTCACCCAACAGCAGTGACTTGGCACTTGTTATATGCCACATACAGTGCCAGTATTAGTGAGGCAAAAAAGTTGTAATATCAGGAAAAAAGTCAGATATTATACCGACTTGCTCACTTTATGTCATATATATGGTACCATGGTCACATATTGCCTAAACCCATTGAACCAACAATAAAAATTCCATTTCAATTTAGTCTACCTTGATCTATTATTGGCTCGTTTTTACAATAGAGAGAGTCTGGATGCATTCACTTTAGATTGTTATCTATGTTTGTGGGATCAGTTTGGAGCCATGTTGGTCTATAGCCTATGCCAAGAAGAAAGAAGTTTATTACTTGCCTTCAGGGCTCTTTATTCATGTCCTAGCGTGAGCAGCCTTCCAGCCCGCCCACCCTCTGTTTGAGAAGGAAGCTCCCTGGACTGGAGCACATGTGGTTTGGCAGGACCTGGTGTGAACATGTAAGTGCCAGTAACCAGTGATGAGTTCCAGGGTTGCCTACTCATTGTAGTTGGAGTTTGATCATTATCATGTCACTGGCAGGGCCTGCTTCAAAGAAGCCTTACTTGTGATTTGAGGGAAAGAAGCCAATAAAAGACACATCTAGAAAAGTTAGTTGCCATTGCTTTGATGCAGTCTTGTATTATTCCTATAAAGAAAGAGAGGACAGAGGGAGATGGTCTCAGAGACTGCAGCATCACTAGTATTACAAGATACTGGCAAGTTTCTGCTTCGTTATAACTTAAATTAGAATGCATTTATTACATTACTACTGTATATGATACACCCTGGAAAATCATAAAGTCGTAAAAGGTAAACATCCTGACCTTTGGTGAGCTACAGTTTCATTGGGGAGACAAAATAAATATACATGAAACAGGAATAAAAAAACATGAGATAGTTTATGATTAAGAGCTAAATGATGGATGTGGTTTGTACTGTAACTGCTATAAGAACTAGACAAGGTTTTGTGTGTTTTTTTTTTTTTATTTACAGTGTTACTGAGCACTTAAAATCTTGTGGCTCACAGGGGAAGCACAGCTGAATGTTTTCATAGGTGAATAAAAGGCGGTGTGACATATTCTTCAACAAATACTGTTAATGAACAAATGATTGAATATTCACTCAAAGATGGATTCCATAGAATCTATAGTGTAATCTATTATGATGTCTATTAGATATGTCAGGGTTTCATTTTGCAATTAAAATTCTTATAAGGACAGATGGGGTGAAATGGACTGGGGTGAGGCCATGGTAAGGGACAGTGGAACGTGCCTAGGTAAAGAGGCAGCTACTTCAGCTCTTGTCCATTGTTATTAAGGATGAAAGCAGACAGAGTGTTGCTGTGTCTTCAGCTTTTCTTCAAGAGAAGCCAGACATAAGAAGTTTGGGGTAAAATTTAATATCGAAGCACTCTTTTGAGTGTTGGGTAGAGGTGGTATTTGCACCTTGCAACTCTGCACAGAGGGCCATGTGCCTGCTCTTTCTGTGAGTCAGTATGAGTCAGCATGTGGTGCTCTCAGCAGCAAAGGCTTTCATCTAGCTCCTGGGTATCAACGATGAGGTTGTGGTGTATTAGAAGAGAGCACTCTATAGCATATATTATCCAGAGAACCTAAGAATGATATTGGTGTGCTTCGCTAACCTTTGGTTATACCTGTTGCTGCAGGGTATGGGGATGGACAGGGAGGGAGAAACAGGTTGGGAAAGGAAGAGATGGGACATCAGCATTGGAGTTTTGGTGGAGGTGAGTCAAACGTGCGCCTATGAAGGGGTGAAACTGTGCTCCCCAAATCATATAATTCTGAAAACAACTCATAAATTAATTTTAAAAGCCCAATGAAATTAATATGCTTTATTTAAAATTCAAATTATCAAAAGGTACAAACAGTTATAAAATGAAAAAATTCTAGAATTCTAATGTGTAGATCACCACTATAGTAAATAATATGTTGTATAGTTTGCTAAATACACTTTTTGCTAAGAGTGCAGATCTTCAGTGTTTTTACCACAAATAAAAAATGGTTACTAGTGATGACTATATTAATTAGCTTTATTCCATAGGGTTTACTTCCATCAAAACACCACCATTGTACACCTTAAATATATCCAATTTTTATTTTTCAATCAGATCTCAATAAAACTGTAGAAATTAGAAACTATTGGGTAATAAAAAAATTTTAAGAAACACTATACTGGAAAAACGCAAATCAATAAAGTACCCAGCTGCTCCATACTGGATTTAAAAAGGAGACAGTAGTTGAAGTCATTTTGAAACAGACATATCTAAGTGTGAAATAGGAACAACTGTCTTTCTAACCATCATTCCTAATATTTTCTTTAAGGAAATGTTGTGGCTACTGCTCCTTGTGAGGTCTTATTTGAGCTTCTCCCTTTGGTTTGTACTGAGTACTGATCAAACCTTTATCACTTGCACTTAGTTCTTCGTCAGGACTTTCCAATCTCCAGTGGGTTGTTGAGAAATTGTGAACATTGAGTAACAAAGCTTTCTCACCTCTTCTCTGATGAATCTGCTTTGAATTGAAGAAATCAGGAGTCTAAAGAAATCGACTTCCTTTTCTCTTTCTGTGATTTCTTTTGCCAAAGGACATTGAAATGGGGCGCCTGGGAGTGTAAGCCCTAAAATCCCTCTCCTGGCCTGTTTGCTTTGCCCCACTCCTGAAGGAATAGTCTGTAAAACCCCTGCCTGCCTGCCCACAGTAGGGATGTTAGACTCAAATTTCTGTCATAAGTCTGAAGTGTGCATCACTCGATGACTGATCACAAAGATGACTGTCTATGGCCATTCACCTCATTAGCTCTCATTAGCAAATTAGATGAAATATTTAAAGATGCACATCTTGGAATAATTGCTAGTATGTTCTCCACAGAGCTTTAAAACTTAATTTTAGTTTTTTTTTTAATTTTTGCATAGAAGAACTGGGGTTTAGGCCAGAGGTGTGGGGGTGAGAAGATTCACCAGAGACAGAGTAGGAAAGAGAACAGGTGGATTGACTGAAATCCACTGCTGTGTCGAGCAGCCGGCAAGACAGGAGAGGTCTGCTGCCTTAGTGGTGACAGTGCTGAGGCTTAACCCCTAGGCTACCAGGGAGACCTTAATTTTAGTTTCTGATCATCTTTAGTAATTTTACCTGCATGTTTTCAAAATGCCTTCTAAACTCTCAGTGAATGTAAAGACTTTGTAACGATTCTTTCTTTTAATGGGTATCTAAATTACTCACCAAAAATTATTTTATGCTCACTCTTTCTCCTTCCCAGACTCCTGAAATGTTCCCTCAGGTGTTTTTTAAGGTGTTTATTTTCACATCTTCCTTGTTTTAACTTTCAGTTGTTCAAAATATGCTTATTTTCTTTTTCCCCCCGTCATTCCTAAAATCTGATTTTTCATATACCTTATGAAGCGCTGCATTTTCTTTTGCAAGACTGTGAGTCTTTTATCAGACTTCAAAAGAACACGATAAAACCACATTATTAAGCGGTCTTGATACTCTTGGTTTCCATACCTACTGCTAGCTATAGTTCACCACTGAAAAGAATCATAACTGATTTATCCAATAAGTAATTGTTCTTGGTGACCCTCTGTAAGATGACCTTGTTTTCTTCAGATTCAGACATGGAGTGTGGCTGTGGACAAGTCTAATCAAAATATATTTACATTAGAGATCAAGATGTTACATGGACAAAAATTAATCATATGAGAGTTTCCAAGTGCACCTTAGCTCAGATGCAGTGTGCCCAAATTAGCAAAAGGGGTTATTTGGGATACAGTTCAATAGATGTTTGTAATTATGATGTGACTATGTGCAAAAGCTGCCTTTGTTGTTTTTAATCTTTCTCTTTTTATCCTGAAAATGTCTGTGGTCTCCATCAAAGGCCTTCTTTAAAAGGCACTTAAAAATTTTCATCTGCCATTTGTAATTAAGAAATAATATACCACCCAGAAATAGATGACTGGATCAAGAGGATGTGGTACATATACACAATGGAATATTACTCAGCAATCAAAAAGATAAACTAATGCAATTTGAAACCTGGAGGGAGCTGGAAGGGATCATGCTCAGCAAAATAAGCCAGAAAGAAAAAGAAAAATACTGGATGGTGTCACTCATAGCAGGAATTTAGAAAACCTAAATAAGGGATCAGGAAAAAGACTAATTATAATGAAGTAAAAATCAAAATCAACAAGCAACTATAAACCAGAGACACACTATGGGAGGGATTAGGGTCAAAATAAGGGGGTGAGAATTGTATGAGGAATATAACCAAGATGAAAATGCAAACATTGTGCAAAAATGAAAAATGATGTAAAAAATATATAAAATAAAAAAGAAATAATACATCAAAGATCAATGACTGAACTGTTTCTCCCAAATGAATCTTATTAAATTAAAACAGAAAATCTGTAATCTTAATTGAAACAGCATTAGATTGATAGTTTGGATAAAATTAAGTCTAATATTACTTATTCCATCCAGAAATCTTGAGCACTTTGTAATTTATTCCCATCTTGTCCTATGGATTTAGCAAGATGTTTTATTATTTAAAAAAAAAAATTAAAGATTTATTTATGTACACAAAAACTGGGGTACAGGCCATAGGTGCAGAGGGGTGAGATGATTCACCAGAGACAGAGTGGGGAACAGAACAGGCAGACTGAGATACACTGCTGTGGGGAGCAGCAGGTGAGACAGGAGAGGTCCGCTGTGCCATGTGGGTCACCTCCCTGCCCGGGGGTCAAACTCATGCTGCAGTGGCAGCAGATAGCTTCATAGTGCTGCATCTTAACCCCTTGAGACACCAGGGAGGCCCCTGGCAAGATGTTTTAAATACAAAGTGTCTTTATTTTATTATGTCATTACGTTTTCAATTGACCATTGATCTATATATTTTATATCAAAATATTATTAAATTCTTTAAATAATTATCTGTAAATGGCACATCTAATAAACAGGAAGGAAGGTCATCATGTAATTTACTGGTATAATCAGCTTAATAGAGCCTGTAATACTTCAAATAGTGAATATACATGTTTCTAGTTATACTGGACATGTGTAAAGCTAATTTTCTATCTAGTTACAAATAACCTTTAAATAAAATTTTACTAATACTAATGATTAATATATGCTACTGAAAATAAAAATATTTCAATAAAAACAGGAACTAGACAGGAATTAGCTGTCATTTTATTTGAGTGCCATAAAAGAATTATGCCTAACAAAATAGAAGAAAATGAAAAACCTGGCACAGATATTGGTAAAGGAGATACAAAACTCTTTTTTTGAATAATTATATAATTGTATACTTAGATCATTCAGGTGATTCTATATTATATTCTTTATAATAATCAAAACCAATAATATGGGAGTCATTTTTCAGCATTTATAGTATCTTTCAATCCATGCATGATAACCCCAAAGGATGTTTACTCCAAAAAATAGGGGCCATGGTTACTATTAAAGTTAGTGAAAGTAATACTCAGTATTCTATTTCTAGTTAAGTTGCATTGTTAGGTATATGCCATCTAATATGTCCCTTAACTCTTGTCAGATTGGTTGTTCTCCCTCCCTGGTGCTAGTAAGAGATCCTGTTGCCTCTGATTCCAGAATGAAAAGTGTGTTAAACTTCAACATCCCTGATCAGTATTTTTCTAGTAGCACAGATTTTCATTCAATCTTTTATGAGGTCTTTATGCATGATTCCTTTTTCACTTGAAGTGCCTATTATGAAGAAGGATATTTAAAATAATATTAAACAATTATACTGTGGGTTATTTTTTGAGTTCAGAGTTATGATGAGCATATAGTTCCCCGCCCCCCAGTGAAATTTCCTGCTATCTCTTTCAATATTAGAATTGGAGGAATTACATTTTTATATCAAACCATTATTATTATTGAGGAAACATTGACTTATATTACTGTGGTATTTTGGAAGTATAGGGGCCCCCCAACCCATCTGGTGTTGCCATCATAGTGCACCTATCTGCAGTTCAACCATAGTCCACTACCATAATCCATTGGGCTCCCTTCTCTCTTTGTTCTTTGTATGTTTATTTTTAAGATTTAGGCAATACTTTAATGCAAAATTTTAAATTTGTTTCTTAACATTCATTCATCCATCCCTGCTAAGAGTTTATTTGCTAGGTCCTCAGTTGTTGGAGATACAGACAGATTGCTGCCCTTGTAGAGCTTCCATTCTACTTTAGGGAATGATAGCAAAGAACAAATAATCATTTATTAGGTTGTGTCAATTTTCTTGGAGAAAATAAAATAAAGCTTGTAACGTAGAGCAAGAATCTGAGGGGTAGAGAGTGTGGCAGATTGTTGGCAATTTTAAAGTGAATGTTAATTTCTGGCTTCACAAAAAATGATGTTTGAAAGACTTGAAGGGAGTAGCAAGATAGGTAGAAAAAATACTTAGTTTTCATCTGTTTCTTCAAGAGGAGTTAGAATAATTTGTAATAAATTAAAATAACAGTATTAGAATAATTTATCCCATTAGTCGTTACATGAGAAAACTATATATAGACCCCTGTAGACCTATGATCATCTTAAAGATGGTCTAGAGTGTTTTTTTTTTTAATTTTATTTTTATATTCCCCATACAATTGCAACCCCCTTATTTTGACCCAATCCCTCCTTTCCCTGCCATCCCCCATAGTGTGTCTCTGGTTCATTGTGTTTGTTGATTTTGATTTTTTCTTATAGTTATTCTTTTTTCCTGGTCCCTTATTTAAGTTTTTTAGATTCCTGCTATGTGTGAGACAATCTGGTATTTTCCTTTTTCTTTCTGGCTTATTTCACTGATCATGATCCCTTCCAGCTTCATCCATGTTGCTGCAAATTGCATGTGTTTATCTTTTTTGAAGGCTGAGTAATATTCCATGGTGTATATGTACCACATCTTCTTGATCCAATCATCTATTTTTGGGCATTTGGGTCTGGAGTATTCTTAATGATCCTTACAACTTCTGCTTCATTGAAGGCAACATTCGGATTAAAGGTAACTTTCTGGAAAATTAGAAATATGGTCATTTCATGGACCTAGCTTTAACTATTTAATGACTTTCACTTAATAAACAAGAGTATCCTATTCTCTGACCAGAATAAAGAAGTCATGGACAGTGTAAAGATGCCTGAAAGAGAATTGAGCCTTGAATTCTATACCGAGTGGTCACTAAATCACCTTGTGACTCTGGGCAGGATATTTAGTTTTTGTAGGTTTCAGTTTTCTAACTTTATAAACAATAAGTTTTATACCACAGTCTTTCAAGATCTTGGCAAACTGTAAATATGTAACAGCTCCAAAATTGTGATTTTTGCCACTCATTTCTATGCTACTTACTGAAATGGAGGGCAACAGAATGTCTAACTGTTTTGTGAGAAGTTCTCTGGGTGACTCAACAGATCAAACTAGGCACCATGATTACTCCTTTATAGCTGTGCCCATGGTCCTCCTTTTCTTGAGTTTTCAACTGTAGTCACTTGTTGCAGAACCTGTTCTTGCCCTTGCCAAAGTCCTTCCCTATTGCTCAATCTGCATGCCAAGCTGCTTCAGCTCCTCCTATTGTTTTCCTAAAGTTTACAGCTGCTTCACATGGCTAGAAGCTCTGCTTTGAAATGCCCCCACACCTGTGGTTGGCCCAGCTTATCTACCATGTGCCCATTCCGGGAATCCTGAAGTAATCCTGTCTGCTTGTACAGTGACTCAGTGAAAATTTGCTGTGGTGTGTCTTACTGAAGAGCCAAATAATCAAATGAAGACTGGCTCTATTCTGGCACTGGAATGTCATTTTATACACACACACACACACAAACACACACACATTTGTTTTTTGAGGGAAAGGATATTTACTACTATCTCAAATGAGCTGAATCATTTGAGCTCAAATTTGTTTTGAACCCATACTTTGAGTCAAATTTGAATTTGAACTTAGCTCATAGAGCTCTAATGTCCAAAGTTCTTTTTAATATCCAGTTGTATTCTTTCTTAGTTTTAAAGACTATTGAGAGGAGGCGGCAACATAGTGGTATAACTGAAGGAGTCCAATATAATTTGGTGATAAATTGGATTTGAATGCTATCTCCACAGCTCATTGTTGGGATATTTGAAAAGGTACTATTTCTGCAATGACTGAGTATTGATTGGAGTAATTACATATATAATCACTCCTCAGAACTTATACCCAGTATGATTTCATTTCCTTTGGAATACTGAATATTCATGTACTGACTATTCATATTTATATACTGAATATTCAATACTGAATATTCATATCACACAATTTTTGGTAAAGTTATAAAGGAAGATATATGTAGAACATCCAGTCACTAAAGTGCCCAGTATTTGAAATGTACTAAATTCCTCTCCTTAAACTCTTTCATTCAATATCTATAAACTGAACATAATTATAGTTATTTCAGTCTATAAAATTGCTGTCATTAATCTTGCCATAAATCTGTGAGAAAAGGATAGTGCCACATATTTCTGTGTGATTCACATTGCAGTGTCTGAACTGCATTAAAAGGACTTCAGTTAGTCAGTAATTTTTGAGCTAGCACCTAGCACAGTGCTGGGGAAATAATAATTGAAAAACAAATGAACAAATGGGCTTTCTCAATTATTTGCTGCATTTTTTTGGATCCCTACTTTTGGATCCCTAATTATGGATCCCTACTTTTCTGTCCCTAAACTAGTTTTCTCCCTATTGAAAAATTATACTTAGGAAAAGGATAATGCTTGACTGGACCTACCAGAACTTATTCCAGAGTAATCTATAATAGTCAGAGACTTCCTGGTCCCACAATTCTAGAATATTAGCTCCTGTTCTAGAGCATCAAGGCAGCCAGACTACCCAGAAAAAGATAGTTGATTGTTAGTATAAGGATGTGTCTTAAATGTAGGTAATAGGATATGAAGGCCCAAGTACACATGTAAGGGATAGATCTAAGCTCCTTGTGCAATTAACCCAATACCAACTTCTGCCATTGAAGTTAACAATGTTCAAAATATAACTGGCATATGTCTACAAAGACTATCTGTGTTCTTTAGATTGCCCTTTCAAATTTTGGTAAATAACAAATTTTAAAATATCTTTGATGGTAAACTGTTAGAACTTAGCTTGTGTATACAAGAATCATAATGTAAAAGATTGTTGAATGGCTTGCTTTTAGAGGATCTTTGAATAATATTTGTATTCCATGCACTGGAAAAGAAAAGAGGTTAAGTTGATAGTCATTTGTGTTGTTGTTTTTGGAGTTAGTGGGTTTGGAGTGCGGGGTCCTTGGGTTCACTCTGGGAAATGTTTCACCAGAGCTCCCCTTTCAGTGACACCCGGCGAGTTTCCCAGGCGAGTTTCTCCGCGAGACAGAGACGTTAGTTATATTTAAAGAGCAGGCTTGATGTCTTGATGTTGATTTTGCTCTTTTCCCTCCAGACTTGTCTGGTTGTTTCTGATCCTTTTCTGTGGGTCCCCTCTGGAAGATGCCTTAGACTTGTGGCAGGCTTTGGGGTCTTGCTCTGGGCCAATCCCATTTGGATGGACTTTCACCCATGAGGGGATGGGTAACTTTGGGTGCTTGATTTCTAAACTATATTCTTTGTCTTTTCTGTATTATTTCCTAATTGGATTAAAGTTCCTTCCCATTAAAAAAAAAAGATAAAGAGCAGGCTTGTAGGGTTAATTATATTTTCTACATACATTCTTTTTTCTTAAATATTTATTTTTATTGGCTTATATATACAATAACTGGGGTGTAGGCCAGCGGTGTAGGACAATGAGAGGATTCACCAGGGACAGAGTGGGGAGCAGAACTGAAATACACTCTGAGGTGGGCAGGGGGCGAGACAGGCAGGTCTGCTGTGCCATGTGGGTTAGCTCCCTGGTGGGGAATTGAACTCAGACCACAGTGGTGTGCCATCGTGGTAATAGTGCTGAGCCTTAACCCTTAGGCCACGCAGGAGGCCCCTTACTCACTCTTTAACAGGGCATTTTTACATCCCCTTTATAGATTATCCTTTTAGATTTTTAATTGTGTATTTCTTTTTTTGAGAAACAAACATTTATTTTAGCCTCAGCCAATTTATCATTTTTTTCTTTAGTCTTTATAAAATCTTATTTAAGAAATATTTGTCTACCTAGAGATCATGAAGATATTTGCCTATGTTCCCTTATGGAAGTCTTAGTGTTTTACATTTCAAATTTAGTTCTACAAACTACCTGAAATTAATTGTTGTATATCAGGTAAGGCAGAGATCAAATTTTGTTATTCTCATGTGGTTATCCAGTTGATGTAACAACTGGATCTTCTTGGGAAAAGTCTGTCTTTTACTCACTGAAACATAATGAATGACATTTCAGATAATGATGTTTCAGATGTTCAGAATTGAACATATAAAAACATACCCATTTTCAAATTCACTGGTCTCTTTGTATATTCTTGTTTCATAATCACGCTGCATTAATTTACTATAGCTTTTTAAGTCTAGCTGAATTTTTCCAGCTTTCTTCTTCTTCTTCCTCCAGTTTCTTAGCTATTCTTGGACTTTTTCATTTTCATCTAATTTTTAGAAACAATTTATCAACTTACATCAAAATAGTATTGAAATTTGTATTGTGTTTAAGAATTAAATTGGAGAAAATTTACTCTTTTACAATATTGGCAAACATGATGTATTTCAACATTTGTATCTACTCTGATTATTCTCAGAAATACTTTGTATTTGCATATTTTTAATGATTTGTTCTTAGCTAAGCTATTTTAAGGTATTATAATTGAGTTCATTTAAGAGTTTTTTCCTCTGTTTTGGAAGATTAAGTGCAATTAATTTTATACATTGATCTTGCATTTAAAAGATCTTATTATTGATTCAAATGTGTTTGAGTATAGCTTGTGTTTTGTTTTTGCTGTTTTCTGAGTAGACTATCTTTGCCTGAAACTAATGACAATTTTGTATCTTTTCAGCTCTTTTGCTTTCATTTTTAATTCCTAGTATTTGTAACACTTTTTTGTAGAGTATTGAATGAAAGTTGGAAGAGCAGATAAGAAATAATAGTCTTCTTACTGGTCTCAGGAAATTTCCAGTATTTCACTTTAAAATGTGAAGTTTGTTACAAGAATTTCATGTGTATTCTATCCAGTGAAGAAAGTTCCAGCTTGTTAAGAGTCTTTATGTCAACATGATGCTGAATTATTTGAAATGGTTTCTTTGCATATATCACGATGGCCACATGTTTCTTCCGTTGATGTGCATCAACACTACTTGATTTTCAATGTTAAATCCCCCCCCTGCATTCCTAGAACAAATTCACTTTTTGGACTGTGTTATCTTTTTATCAAATACACTTTACATAGCAATTTACTCCTGAACTTGAGACACTAGGCCAAGTGCTTTTATTCACACTTTGAAACAAATGGACTTTTGACATTGTAAATTTTGAATATTTTGACATTTTTAACACTTATAAAAACATTTTAAATACCCATTTTTCCTATCTATTACTGTAGAAGATGTGCTCATATACAATGATTGTTCCAGAGACAACTGTCTGGAACTCCATCGATAAAATAGACACTTGTCACACTTTGGGTAAAAGGGGTTTCCCCAGCTTATCCAGACCGCAAAGGTCACACATATTTCTCTTAATGTTCAAGTACTAATGGTTCAGTTCTCTCTCTCTCACTATTTGAATACTACAGTCTTTAATGATATTTTCTTCCAATAATATATTTAGTTGAATTTTTTTACTTTATTTAGTTTTCCCTCATTTTCTTTGACAGAAATATTCCAGAATATAGTTTTTTCATTACTTTTGCATATCCGGAAGTTCTATTTTAATTTTTTTTTAATTAAAGGAATATGTTCTCAAACAGGAATCTAAAGTTCTACTTCTGTAGCAAATTAAAAAAAATGAAGCCGAGGATTATATTATTGTACTTATCTTTTCTACTTAATTGGGACTTCTGTCATTTATGTATTTTGCTTACTGTTTTCTCTTTCTGCTTCTGAATATTTTTCATATTAGAATATTTAGATTTTATAATGGGATACAACTGACAGATACTTTAAGTATAATTTGAATAAGTGCATGAGTCACTAAACTCGAAATTTGCTATGTTTAACAGCCAAGCAACAAAATCATGGATAATCATAATCTGAATGGAATCCTCTAAAATATCTGGCAATTATATTTCATGAATGTGTCTTCCTGCTCTTCTCTCTCCCCCACTTCTCTCTCTCATAATATATTACCATTTGTATGATTACTATAAAGCATAAATTCACTCCAAGAGCAGAGAGAAGAGAAAGCTATAGAAAGGACACAATAGGCAAATTCACTCATCCAAAAAAAAAAAAAAGTACCAGAAATCATTTTTATAACTGGAACTAGAAATCCACAATTGAGTTTGCTCTGTGCAACTTGAAAGGGCTTATCACTGTTTATTCACTTTCTATTTGATTGTTACTTTTGCACATGACCTAGCATGGGTACTTCTTCCTCCCATATTTACATGGTTTTAAGATACATATGCCCAATGTTATTTCATATTTTTAGGGGGTAAGGCTCTTATCCTTTACCTGTTATGTTTCCCCATGAGAACCTTCATCTGAAACAACTCCTCAGTCTTCTTATTCTTAGGTGCTCACTCAGATGTTTCAGTGTGAGGATTATCTTTATTCCTTGTGTACTGAATCTTTATCTTGAAAGTAGGGATTATTTTGGTTGATGCATCTGAGAGAAGTTGTTGAGCTTGCTCTGTGAAACAATATCCAGGATTTATGGGTCTGTGAAGAGGGTACATTCTTATCTGTTCTCACCACACATATCTGCTACTTAGGTTGGAAGGCAGTAGGAGTCTACCTGTGTCAGTTGTTCATAGAGAGCATTTGTTTTGCTATATGTTCCCAAGGTGGAAGGGGCCAGGTAACACTCTTTTCCTAAGGGCACTAATCTCACTCCTGAGGGTTCCACCCTTAGGACCTAGTAAAATTTCCCTTCCTAAGAACATCATATTAGATGTTAGGATTTTAGTATATGAATTTTGGAGGGACACAAACATTCAGACCATGGCAATAATATATACAATTTAGGATCAAATGCTTAGGAAGATCATTTGACTTCAGAGCTAAAACCGTAATCTCCAATCAGCTTTTTTTGATAGTAAAGATACCTTTTTTAACTATTGTTTCTATTTCTTGATTGGATCCAAAGGAACAGAGACTTACTATTTTGTGACCAACATGAACTCCACATAGACATCATAGTCCATATTTTATGTCATATAAAAGTGTATTTAAAATACATTAAGATCTAAATTAGAAAAATAATTTAAGCATAAAAGTGAAAATACAAGACAATATATTTGTGAATTTTCATATGGAAGGGTTTTATAAGCAAATAAAAACTATAACTATAAAAACTAGTTTCATATATGATTATATTAAAATGTAAATACTTTGTTCTCAAAGAACATATAATAAACTATAAAGATATATCTTAGAATGAAATAGATATCTGTAGCAAGTTCATACACCTGATAAGGAATTCCATTAATCAAAAAAAAAAAAAAAGAAGGAATTATATGGGGAATAGACCTGAGGGGGTGGGGGAAAGCAAATATTGTTTAAAAATGAACAATGATATAAAAAATAAAAAAATTTTAAAAAGGAAAAGCGGACAAGGTTAAAAAATCTCGTGAGTTGTCAGGCAGATATAAACTAGTTCCACAATGAAATACTAATTCTATAATGAAATGCTGAAAATATAAAATGTGACAAACTATGTATTAGAAGAAAAAGATTAGGTAGCAACAATATTATGTATGCTAATGGACAGGGAATAAATTAAAGAAAGCAAGGTGCAGAAGAATACTCACTGGTGATTGCATTCATTATTTGTAGTCAAGATATGGGGCACATAAAGGATGGTATGATAAGCACCAGATTCAGGATAGCAGTTATGTCTGAGGAGAGGGAGAATAATGGGAACTATTGATATGTTTTATTTCTCAAGCTGGGTGGAGCATACATAGGTAATTTTTTCATGTAAGGTGTGTTATAATTTTTTTGAAGGAAAGCTTGCCTTGCTCCAAAATCATAGGTGTAAAGTTTATGAAATAAGGATTTTAATATACTACATGTTATTTTTTTGGGAATTGCTAACACTTGCTAGTTCTTTGCTGCCAGCTGATAGCAATTGATTATCATAGAATAGCATAAAAGCTCTCACATTCCTTTCAATGTTTGTTTTATTTTGTCCTATTCTTTCATCCTGCTTATAACATATGCACTATATAACCATCAAATCAGTTTCCATTACTTCAGTGTACCATTTTTAATGCCTTTATCAGAAATGCTTTATTTCTCCTTAACTTCTAATCATCATTCATAACTCACTTAAGATTGCCTTTGTAAAATCATTCACAATTCTCACACTGCATTATATATAGATTTACATATCTATGGTCTTATTAAAGACTGTTTATGTCTTCCACCCTGTGTCTGGCAAAGTAAATGTTTAATGTTAGAAGAATGAATTCTTAGTTGTTGAAATGTCAAAATGTTGAGGCATCATTTGCTGAGTTAATGACCAATAATAAATAGTAATAAAATTCAGAGACTGTCACTGTAAGTTAGAGTGGCCTGGAGCTAACAGAATGGGTAAGATCTGAAGTCATTGAGGAGAATGGTAAGCCTCCCAGACTGAACCGATCATGAATGCAAAAGGTCGGACAAGGAGAGATCTTGTTTCATTCTGTACATGCTTCCTCTTTTTTTCTCTGTGCTCCATAAACACTGTTCACACGTTCCCAGTAAACACTTCATATGTTCTCAGTGTTCATGGTGAGTTTTCTAAAAACATAGATTGTGTTTCGGCTTCAGGTCCCAGGGGAAATAAAGAGGGAATGGAATAATCAGGAGAGGGGACTAAGTAAGGTATGTGTTCTTCTCAATTTTTTGAGAGTTTGTGAAGGATAGGCACTAATTCGTTTCTGAATGTTTGGTGGAATTCATTTGTAAATCCATCAGGTCCTGGGCTTTTTTGGGGAGGAGGTTTTTGATTACCATTTCAATTTTGCTGCTTGTAATTGGTCTGTTTAGGTGTTCTATGTCTTCTTTAGCTTTGGGTGATTGTAGAGTTGTAGGAATTTGTCCTTAGATTGTTGAACTTGTTTGCATATAACTGTTCATAGTAGTTTCTGATTATTCTTTTGATTTCTGCTGTGTCTGTTGTGATTTCTCAACTTTCATTTGTGATCCTATTTATTTGTGCTTTCTCCCGTTTTTCCTTTGTGAGTCTGGCTAGGGGTTTGTCTATTTATTTTTTCAAAGAACTAGCTTTTGGTTTCATTGATTTTTTTTTTTTTTTAGTTTCAATTTCATTTATTTCTGCTTTGATTATTATTGTCTCTTCTACTGGTTTTGGGTTTTTTTTGGTTGTTCTTTTTCTAGTTCTTTAAGCTTTTAGATTAGGTTGTTTCTTTGAGTTCTTTCTTGTTTCTTGATGTGAGCCTGTATTGCTATATATTTTCCTCTTATTACTGCTTTTGCTGCATCCCATACATCTAGGAAATTGGTGTCCTCCTTGTCATTCAACTCAAAGTATTTTTTAATTCCTTCTTTGATCTCCTCATTAGTCCAGTGGTCTTCCAGTAGTGTGGGTTTCAATCTCCATGAGGTAGGAGAATTCCTTGCCTTCTTTTTGTGGTTTATTTCTAGTTTGATGCCTTCATAGTCAGAGAAGATGGTTGGTATGATTTCAATCTTGGTGTATCTGTTGATGTTTGTCTTGAGGTATGTGTTCTTAAATATAGCTTCAGCCTGATCAGATAGGGGGCTCTGGAGTGTGAGTAGCTCTGGAGAGTTGATACCACCTTGAGGCAAGCAGTGTAGCTCTTTTTATCACCAGGTCGGTCAGTTATTAACAATAGGCCCTACCCAGGAGGGTGTCATCTCCTGGGCAAGAGAATTGCCAGTCAACTGGCAGTAATTCTCTGGAGAGGGGCCAGCTGTAAACTATGAACAGCTAACATAGTCAGTATAGGTAAGATGGGCAATATTGCCTGAGGAGATGAATCTGAGCAAGGTGCTACTAAAACAGCTACTCAGTTTCCTATAATGAAAGTGCACTTTCCCAGTCTTCTGCTTTAGCACCATTGTATCATGCTGTTATGTCACTGTTCCATCTCTTGGGCCCCTGAACTGCTTTTCATTTATCTTACTCTAGCTATTTATCACTATAAATTACAAATTGATACTGATCCTCTGGGTCCTTCTGTGTCTCCTGGTGACTGGCACTATTGCCTGGCACTTTGGTCACTTCTAGTGGATACCACTAGGCATTGCCAACTCCTGCTGATTGTGTAGCTCTCTGGGTATCAAGTTCTACTCATTCAAAGCATTGAAGAGATCCCCTTGCATTGTATTTCATTCTGTCTGTTACATAGGTACACAAAAGCTCTCAAGAATCAACAGTAGAACAATCCTTTCCTCAGTGCATGACCCATTCAAGCACTACTCAGACTTCCCTCTTCTCATTGACTAAGGCTCTATTATTGGTGCTTGATCTTCCCAACTCTCTGCTCCCTTCAGGGGGGAGTCCTTTCCTCACTGATGACTTATCCCTCTAGCAAACAGACTTTTGGTAGTTCTGTGCTAAGTCCCATGCTTCCCAGACATATATGAATTCCAGTAGGTGTCCACCCACCACCCAACTATATGTATAAAACTCAAATTAAAATTAAGGTATTTGGATAGTTGAACTTAGAGTCAGTGAGACTGTAAGGACTAAAACCTCATGTTAGGTTTTGTTCAGAATCTTAAGATAGACATTTCTAGTGTTTTCAATTATGTCTGGATCCTATCCTTCTGAGCCAATGGAAAACAGTTATGAGCTGTGAATGGAATGACTTACAGGATAAGTCATTTAATTACCAGGGTGCACTTAACTTCACATGTAAGATTCTCTTGTGCCCCCATCCTCCTGCTGCAGCAAGTACAGTGGAGGCTTTGTGGTTGGATAGTGGACCAATGGCTAAAGCAGTCTGCATATCATCAGAATCACAGCAGATGTTAAAGGAGAAAAATGAGAAAAAGTCTTTTCTTGAGTTAAGCCACTGATTTTTGGGTAGGTTGTTAATACAGAATAAATTTAGCCTATCCTCAGTAATAAAATCCCTCCCATCCCCCCAATTAACTGAAAAGAAGCATAATTTCCACAGTGAAGCATATTTTGGTGAAGACTGCAAATTAGAAAACTTCACACTAATGAATTTTTCTTTCAACTCCATTCCCTTTCATGTCCTCTGCTGTCTTGTCACCTTATTATATGTTGTTATGAAATATTTTTGGTGAGTGAGTGGTTTGATAAAAATAAAATTGGGTATGCATAGATGGCAGGTGGTTAATAATCTGCTGCAATTGTTAAAATAGGTGAAATGCCTGATTTACAAAATGATTTTTGCATGTTATTTACAAAGTTTAATAACTACATGTACTAGAAATCCAAACCTTTCAAACTCTGTGTACCTTTTTTTTTTTTTTAAATTAAGTTTGTAGGGCATGGTTTCAATCAAAATGTTCATTTTGGGAAGTTTGATAACACTGCTAAAAGTTATATTAATCAATACTAAAATATTTTTTTCCACTGGAATCCCCCAATATAAATAAATCTCAAAAATACCTTAATTTACAATCTATGTTTGGTAAACTGTACTGGAATAAAAAGAAAGGTGGAAGTGGATATATTCATATCATAAAACCTTGCTGACAATTATTACTGCCAATGCATTGAATAATTTAGATATATCCTGAATGTGTGTGTGATATGTAATGTGGTTTTTAATATTTATATGAACTTATCTATTATTTAGAAAATACTTAAAACTCAACTGAAGAAGTAAAATTTACTTCTTTTAAATCCAATGACTACAATCTGCATCTTAGTATGTGGGTGATGCTTCTCATTGCTCTAATTTTTAACATTTTACCAAACAAAGCTGGGGGACTGCCTTTTTCTATCTCTGATTCATTTGTCACTTCTTTTTTTTAAAAAAGAAACGGTCTCATCCAAGCAATTTCTCTTCAAATCAGCAGTAAATCATGGCCTGTCTCATTGGCTTTGTTTCTTCATAAAAGTTGTCAGTAATAAAAAACAGCTGCTAGGTAAATTAATCTATTCTGAATCTTTAATGTGAAAAATTAAATCATAAATCTGATGATTTATGTAACAAAAGAGAGCTGATAAAGGAGCTGCCAAAAATATGTGTGATGTCCCAGAGCTTACGTTGATGGCCCTAAGTATTAGTAGTTGTGAGCTTTTCTTCCTTGTAAGCAGTTTATGATACCATAGTACAAATGGACTTTTCTGTTGCAGAGATAGAAGACCTCCAGATGTAGCATATTTATAGAAAGACTTCATTACATGATGAACAAGGCTATTGGTTTAACATTGATATTTAAACCATCTGGCAAATTGTCTTTTACTTTAAAAAAAAATCAAGTATCCATTTTCATGACTTATTTAAAACTATAGGATATTGGTGGTTAAATGCACTATTTTAAAAATATACATAGCAATAACAGCTAAGTATTTACTGGATATGAATTATATGCAAAGCATTGTGTTCTGCACAGATTAATTCATTTAATCTAAAAACAATCCTTTAAGTTAGATAATATTCTATTCTAAAAAGCAGAAAGCCCAGATAGGCTCAGTCCTAAGCTATTCAAGGTCATAAATGTAGCCATTCATCATACATGAATAAATATTTGTCTGGTACTAGGATTACAGAAATGAGTAAACCATGGGTCCAGTCCCTGAGAGACTTAGTGAGAAAGAGAGACATGTAAATAGGTTTTCAACATGACATGGAAAGACTATATATTTGAAACAGGAACCATGATTTGACAGAGAAAATAGCATCTGAGCGGAGAGATCTCATCAGAAGTAAGGGGAGGGTCATTCCAGGCATCATAACCTGCATGTTCAGAGACAGAGGCATGAAGGGACATAGGACATGGGAGAATGCTAAGGAGTTTGTACAGCTGGAATGGACCGTATTGGGAGAAGAAAGACATACCCTTGTTGCCCAATTGACAGAGCTAAGATGATTCAATCAATCTTTGATTTAAATATTTTCCATTCCCTTCCTTTTTTCATTTCCTTTCTCTTTCTTTGTAAGCTATTATCACAAAATCTTTACCTTCCTTATATATTTAAAAAAAAAAAAAACTTAAAATCAATGATTGAGATGAAAATGATATGTGAGCAAATGTCATAAAATAGATTTGGGGAGTTAATGAGATGAGAAGAAAGAGAAAAGTGATATTGCATTAACTAGGCCAAAGCAGTTTCTAAAATTGAGTATCAAATAACCCTTGAATTTTGATTTGCACACTATAATTAAAAATTCTAATTTCTGAGTATCAAATACACTCTCAGGGTTGGAAAATCCCTACGGTTTTCTAGGGTATTTGAATGTACCACAACCCATAGGGAACCCCCTAAAGAAGATAATTTATTTTAGAAGATCCTTGGTTTTCCGAACTGATGTTTAAAGATGTTGATATAATTTTTCTAGGTTGAGAGTCTAAAATGGTCTTTCAGCAGGCAATCTCCTGCCTTCTGCCTTATTTCTTATATTAAGTAAAAAAATAAAATCCAAAAGAAAACTCTAAACATGTCTAGAACATATAAAGCAATTCAGGAAGCCATGCATATTTACTACAAATGATAAAATAATAGAACATAAGTTATTAGATAGGTTATCTATAAAAGAATAGCAAAATAATGATGGAACAAGCACTAATTTTATATAGCTCTTCCCAAACAAGAGAAAAAACTACAGTAGAAGTAAGAAGGCCAACGCATGGAAGATAACCATGTATATATAGTACTGCAGGTAAAGGCCTGCAGAAACAGTGCAAGTAAATGCTTGTTTCATCTTACCACTGAAGAACAAAGCCATGCAGGGAACTATCTCTGGCATAATAGTGTGTGGTGGCAGAGGCTGATAAAAATACTCTTTGATGCAGGGAAATGATAGTAATAAATGATAAGAATTAGAGATAGCCACAACTTTGATATATGTAAGTATATATCTGTATATATATGATGCAGATAATTTATGCAGAGTTCCAAATGCCTAATAATTGCAAGGAAATAATAGAGATTGAGTAAAATGAAATGAAATAATAGAGATTGAGTAAAAGAGGAGTGAGGAAGGAGGATTTGGAGATAATGCAGGTGTTATTTGTTTCAAAATGGTTACAACAGTGTTTATCTGTATGTTTTTTTGAAACTCCTCTCATTGAGAGATGGCGCCTGTTTTTCCTAATTTCCTCTGGATGGGCTTAGACTGTGATGAGTGCTTTGATCTGAGTAAGCCCAGCGACTAGGGGAAAGGAATGCTGTGTCACTTCTGAGATTAGATGATAAAAAATCAGTTTCTACCTGGTTCTCTTGCGACCCACCTGTTGGCCTCTGAACCCACATGTGTGATGCTGGATGCTGTGAGGAAACCAGGACACATGCAGACCCCTCACAGAGATTATATAACAACTGTGGTTGCTGGCAGCAACCAGCATTAACTAGCAGGCCTCTGAGTAAAAATGCTTCAGTTGATTTATTTTCTCAGATGTTAGATTTTCCCATCATGAAGCTGTGACCATTATTTCCTTTCTGAATCAGTGATCTACAAAATATTTGATGGTAATAAAATGAATGAAATTTTGGGGTAGTTTTGTTACACATTGGTAAATGACAAAAACAAGAGAAAATAGCTCACAAATCTTACTGCTTTTAAAGTATTGAGACACAGCATTCGTGTTTTCACTTCCTTGTAGTTTACACCTAGAAATAGTTTGCAAGATGGTGGCATTTGGTATCTTAAGTTTTACTAATTATTTCTAGGGTCCCACCAGCAATATATATGAGTTACCACCAACACTGAGATTTATCATAATAGTAAATTTTATCAATCTGACAAATATGAGAAAATATTTCAATATTATTATAATTTGTGCAACAACTTTAAAAGCAGGATTTTTTAATACTGTGCCATCTGAATGTCCTTAGGCAAACTGATAGATAACATGCTGAGAATTCATGCAAGGGAATACTGTCTAGGAATTACAATGAATAAGCTAGATCTACACATATCAATGAGTAATATCAGAAATGTACTGTAGAAAAAAGGAAACTGCAAGAAAAAAATAGTATTATAATGTATATATTCATTAAAAAATATGAACATCTCTATTGTTTAATCATTCAGAAAAATTTGTGGAGTGTCTGTCAGGTGCCAGACTATTCTAGGCACTGAGGATACAACATTGAAAAGATAATGTAAAGATAAATGTATAGATGCCGACCTCCTAGAGTTTGCATGGTTTATAGACATCGTGCATATATGTGTATAGTGAAAGAATAAAAATGTGCACAGAGATGATACCAACTACAAGGTCGTGGTTCCTTTTAGGAAGAAAGGAATGAAGAAGGGATAGGTGGAGGTGAGAGTACAACTTTATTGCTTCAAAAATTTGAAACAAACATGGTATAATGTTAACATCTATAGAGTTTTGGTAACAGTTATATATTATCCTCTGCTCTTCAGCTTGTTTGAGATGTTTCATAATTTAGAATACTAAATTAAGTATATTAATAGATTAGAACACAAGGAGAGGAAATATCTCTTACCAATATGCCATATGTATATACAAAGAGATAGCGCGGGGGTTGGGGGGCGGGGGTGTGTGATCGATCTAAAACTTTAGTTTACCGTTATAGCCAGGTCTTGAACTAAAAGAAGGCAGTGTGACATACTGGAAAGAGTTTGTATAGACTTTGGATCCAGATAAACTGGGATGAGAATTCTTTTTTCTCCACTCCATTATCAGTGGGTAAAGTATTTCACATTCTGGAAGCTCAGTTTCCTAATCTGAAGATCTTTGTAATGAAACTTAAACTTACCTCTGATGATTGTTGCTTATCAGAGAAGAAATAAGCAAATACCTAACATTTATGGAACTCTGGTATGGTATGTTGCAGGCACTACTCTAAGTGCTTTAAATGAGGAGATTCTGTGATCCCCAGTCTGGGTACTGGGGGAATATCAACAAAGTCACAGGGACTCTGAGGAATGAATATTTCAAATATTGAAGGGAATTGTGACAGTATGTGTTGGGCACTGCTTAAACTCTAGCTCAAGCTATTTAAGTGTCTAGCTTAGATCATGTAATATCCCCTGCAGTTATTTTATATATTTGCAACATCATTTTTCTTTAATACATGTGTACTCTGGTTTCAGTGGCTACTATAAATTGTTAGGACTTAAATACTCATTGTTTGGACACAGTTACTGAAGACATGGGACTGTTATGTATTTCACTTGACCTGGGGACACCGTGAAAAGATTTACTGAGAAATTTAGGGCTCTGGGGACAAAGGTTTTGTCTCCTATTATTAACTCATTTAATCTTCATTACCTACCAAAGGAGCTATGTCCTAATCTTATCTTCATTTTACAGAAACTGGAGACAGAGGTTTATTTTTTTTTGTCCAGGCAGCTAAAAAAATAGTATTATGCAGGATTTGAACCTAGTGAGACTGACTTCAAATCCCACACCGATAACCACTACAATCTAGTGTTTCTATGTAGATAACTGTGCAAATAGATGAGTGTCCAATCCAGTGCATTGAAGAGATATTCCCTGAGGAGAAATATATTTTCAATCAGAATATTAAATTCTTATTTTGAGCTGGAGCTGGAAGAGATTTTATCAGTTTTTTATAGGAGAAAATCAAAAGCATTGATGAGTCTACCAGACAAACACACCTAGTACTGGAGTCAGGATATCAAAACTTTTTCTCCTGTTCCTGGTTCTGATATGCCTGCATGAAACTGAAGACATTCTGTTCAGCAGTGGCCACCAAAAGTAGGATGTGCTTATATAATGCCACAGAGGACACACACATACACAACACCCACACTTAGGGAGTGGTGGTATGGCAGCTGGCTTTGTAGCTGATAAGAATCAACAGATTAAAAATCAGGTGTTTTTCCACTGAATTCGGGGGGATTTACAATGTTTATTTCAAGCACTTACTAGAGCAACTGTTCCCATTGGACTGTCAAGTAATTCTCACTAAAATCCTCTAGTTTGAGCCTTTCAGAATCTGTAAAATCCTTCCCTTGTGCTCCACAGCAAACAATACAAAATTCATTTTTATGCTGCTTAGCTTCCTGTATAGCAGGGATCTCCCGCAGAGCCATGCCTGTGCCCATGTTGAATGTCAGCCAAGTGGAGTGCTTAACATGCAGCATAACATGTAGCAGGTGCTTAAAAGATGTTTGCTAAGTGACTGTCTAATAAATGAATGCTGACGGAAAGCTACATATGAGTTATGATCTCATTCATTTAACCAACCCCAATACAAACTTGTCTCTAATCAGAAACCCCTGATTTGGACTTCACATAAATAAGAAATATGTCTACTATGTTAAGCCAGTGAGATAGGGGATTTATCTGTTGCACAGATTTCTGTTACTATAATTATTACATCTGTTCATTAGCCTGAAATAGTTTCTCCAACCAAATTTTTTTAAATTTATAATTTGAATTTTTTATACATTTTTTTTAAATTGAGGTGACATTGTTTTACAAAATTCTATTGATTTGGAGGTATAGGATCACACCCTGAGCTGTATGTTACCACACCACACTCTAACCACCAAGGCACTGAAAGTCCTTTGCCATAGTCCATTGTGCCCCCTCCCAACTTTGTTCTCCCCTCTCTCTCTCTGCCACTTAGGTAACCTCAATTCTACAATAAGCTTTATAGGATTTGTTATTGTCCAAATCAAAAAACTTTATCAAGATGGATTCAGTCCTTTCCCTATACATTCAGGTTCACTTATGTCTATTACCCAGATTTCATTCATCTTTGGCCACCTGGTGAGTGACACATGCCACAGCACTCTAGAACTCGCTATTGTCATTTTCATATCTTTGCCTTTGCTCTTAATATATTCATGTTGATTGGATTGTTCATTCTCTTTTTACTTTACCAGATCCTGATCTTTTTTCATTATCTAGCTTAGGCTGGCCCATTCAGCTGGGCTATAGCTTTTTAACAGATTTTTACTCCACTTATACTTTGCTTTTGAATCTTAATAGCCTAACAAATCTGGACTGTGCCATTTGGCTCATGATACTGCTTTTTGTTTTACTGTTACTTATTGGTTAGTTTGGACTCTAACTACATTCTCAGCACTGAAGTATAAGAATCAATCACTATAATGTCAGCAGTTCTATCCGGGTCCTAAACAGTTGGTAGTCATTCAGGATTTCATGATTCATTTCATTGATATCCGCCTCACATATTGCTTAAGTGCAGTTGATTCAGTAGACTCCAAGTCTGATCTGATAGTGGTATTTCATGAGACAGTAAGCACAAGCAGAAGTTGGGGATATCAGAGAAGAAGGGAAGACACATTTTGGGCACCAGGAACTAGACCATACATCAAAGCAAAGAAGAAAATTAATTTGAGTGGGTGGAAGTTCAGTCATAGTTCATGGCTAAGAGTGGGAAGGTCAGTAGTTTTAAGGATATAAAACAGTAAAAAAAAAAAAAAAAGAGCAAAAGGAGTTGAAGCTTGCGTTAAGTTGTGTGTGTCCCATTGATATTCATTTGAATACTTCTGGGGTTCTTTTTTTCAGTTTTAGTATCAGAGAGTATAGTAGAGATTATCTAGGAGTACAGAGCATAGAATATAAATGGTGACAGCATATGTGATGGATCTGTCCACACACATTTTAGAGTTAGAATCCTGGCAGTGACAGTGATGGATTTAGTTGTCCTTGGAATTAGGACTTGTGTGGATATGGGTGTGGATGTGGGTCTGATAGTGACATCAGGGGTGTGTCTTTCTCTCTCTAGGATTTTTGAATCTGTCACCCTAGTGAAATTTCAAATAACTCTTTAATGGTTGATTTTTGTAGCATACAATATCCCTAATGATGTAGTTGCTGAAAGAGGATGTATAAGAAGGCAATATATTCCCAGATTTTTCCCCCTATCTTCCATTTAACAGCAAGGAACTATTTGCCTGAGTTTCTCTCTTTGCTTATGTGAAGAAAATCAATGAAATGTCTTTCTTCCCCACACAGTGTATCTATATTGTCTAGAAAGAGTCAGAATTAGCCTGTGTTGGAAAAGTGAGAAGGGTGCTGTTTGGTATCTTTCATTACTGGGTATGACATTTTCATTATGCTTCGAGAATGTGTAAAAGAAATTCTTTTGCTCTAGACCCAGTATAGAAAATAGACTAAGTTTGATATTAAATAGCAAATGCATACAGAAACCCTCCACTTTCAACTGTTTTTGTTCCCCTGAGGGGTACGAGATGCTGCCCTTCAGCCCCCATGACCTCAAAATAATACATGTTAAATTCATGTTTGGACGGCACTAGTCTTCTCTGAATTGGGGAAATGTGCTTACTTTTTAGAAGTAGACTGAATTATTAAATTTATTCTTGGCAAACTAATGCTTTCAACTTTCTGCCATATGTCTCATTAAGTCACTTTATATTTAACATCTTTCATAACATAGACTCATTTCAAGCAGTTTGTCCATCTCTTAGATGTCTGCTTAATTCACACTGCAAAATACAGGTGGTAGTTATTTATCCAAGCAGTTTTCTATCTTACTTGGTCAAGTTTAGGTTCTTTTCACTTGCTTTATTCTCAAGGGTCATCAAGTAATATGTTCACTCTTGTATGAGTACAAACCGAGTCATCTAAGTGGGTAAGATTTCAGATAAGAGGAAAAAGGCCAGTGATGTGAATGAGGATGGTGACTAGGAAGAAATGATACAGATGTTAACTTCCTACTGTTCTCTTAGCATGCAAGGCACCCAAGGTACAGATCACAAAACTAGGGATTTGTGAGACTAAACAATACATATACCTTAAAACGACCTCATAGTAATAACATGAAAAGATTTTTGTTCAGTCTTTAGAGGAGTTTATACTTAAAAAATATTGAGTTAGTTGCATATGAAGAATATTGACATTAAAACATCTTTAATATAATTGATAATCATGAATATTTTTGTCACTTCCCAACCACTTCTAAATAGTTCAATTTATTTTAAAACCTTATGATTTTTATATTTGCATACATATTATGAGTCTTTTCCAATTTAGTTCACACTATCAAGCCCAGTTAACATTCTGGAGTGGGCTTATTTATTGAACTAGGGAAATTTGTTTTTTTTTTTTTTTTTTTAAATAATAAATTTTATTTTTATATTCCCCCATACAATTGCAAACGCCCCATTCTGACCCCAATCCTTCCCCTCCCGCCCCCCACCCCCCAAAAAGTGTCTCTGGTTCATAGTTTTTTGTTGATTTTGATTTTCACTTTCTTATATTCATTTTTCTGGTCCCTTATTTAAGTTTTCTAGATTCCTGCTATGAGTGAGACCATCCGGTATTTTTCTTTTTCATTTTGGCTTATTTCGCTGAGCATGATCCCTTCCAGCGCCATCCATGTTGCTGCAAATTGCATGTGTTTATCTTTTGAACTAGGGAAATTTGAACAACAGCTAGAAGAAATTTAAAATCCAGCAAACATTTTGCTTTAGAGTAAAAGATGGTTTGAAGGTGTCTAGCTTGGGAAGAATGATAGCAAAAGTGACAGAAATAGGAAAAATAGAAAAAATTGAGAAAAACAATTATTTCAATTTGTGAACAAATGGTTGCTATAGGATATGTAAATATATAGAAGAATAGATTTGGAACATGTCTAGAACTAGGATAACAATTCAATAAGCATGTGCATTCTGTTGAAGGTTTATAGTGGGTAAGTTTACTGTGATTTCTCTCTTATTCCTGAACCTCAGTCCAGCTCTATCAACTAAGTTTTTTTAATGTTTTTTTTTTTTTTCCTTCTAATATCCTATGTTACAATTTTGTGTGCCACATGAGTGTTTGAGCTCAGGGAGAGAGAAAAGCAAGATGTTTCTGTTTGTTTCTACTCCTCTGGGAATAAAAACATAATGGGGGGTGGTAGGGGGAAGTGGATCCCTGCTGAGATGCTTGAATAATAAGCCCTCTGACAGATAATTGAGCAACCAGGAGCCTTTCAGAGACCTGAGTTCTATCTCCTTTATAAATTGTGCCTGATGTTTGATGTCCACTGTTGCTACTCTTAGGTCTCAGCTAGCTCCACATCCATAATTCTTTCCCGAACTATATGAGGAACTACTAACAGCATTTTCTGATAATCCAGTTGGCTCTGAGAAGGATATCTGATACATTTTCTGGTGTCTTGTTTAATAAACCGGGTAACTTATTCTTCTCTTCAAATGTGTTTTAGATGGCATTCAGAATGTTCAGAGAGACTTATAACAAATTGGGATTGGTATGGCAATCTACCTCTCAACTGACTTTTTATGTAGCAAAATGTCAGATTTGGGGCTCAGTGCCATTATTTTTGCAACATAATCCTATTTCAGAGCACCTCCTCATTCAGAAAAATACAGATACAAATTTAATTTGCTTTGGTGCTAGACAGTTATACCAAATGTATATGCATGTCTTAGTGCTTGCCTCATGAAACTTCCAATAGAAACCAGTCGACATAGATTTAATTAGTCTTAACACTGAGCAGAGAAGTTCAAATGAAAAGTATGAATGTCTTTCAACAAATGCACATCTCCACTGAATTTGTTTATCTCTGAGGGCACATGTGTGATGAAAACAGTATGTCATTTTGGGGTTTCCTGAGTGAAGGGTTTTAGCTCTTTGTATAGAGCACGAAGTGCATCCGTTGTCGTCTGTTTTGGGCTTGTTGTTGCATTGCCATTTATGTGGCTTTGATTATAGCATCTTACATCCAAAATGTCAAGAGTTTTCTTGTTTAAAAAGGAACTGTGGTTAATTAACAAATAAAGTAGATCTTAGTCCATATGCCTTTTATTTCTTTCTCCTGTGCTCTATACTGCTACTCATCCTTACGAAAAATTTCTACATCTGAAGTTCAACATCTCAGTCCATTACTTCTTAGTGTGTTGCTAAACTTCCCACAGAACTACAAAGCATCACAAATAGAATACAGGCAAGTAAGTTTCAGACTTCTAAAAATTGATCGTGATCTACTTTAGTAGATAATATTAAAATAAGAATTGTGCACTATATGTAAACCCCTTCATGTTTGACTTCCTATTGATGACAGTATGATATAATTACAGAGATAGTAATCCAAATTAGAGTGTGCATCTCCTTCTTTACCCAAGCTATAATCTCTATCTGATCCTTAACACACTACAGACACTTGATAACAGTGATGGTTACTTTTATGTGTCATCTTGACTGAGCTAAGGGATGTTCAGATAGCTGGTAAACATCCTTTCTGGAGGTTTCTGTGTTTCTGAGAGATTAGCACTTGAATTGGTACAGTGAACACAAAAGATCCATATTTATCAATGTGTGTGGGATTCATCCAATCCATTAAAAGTCTGAGTACAAGAAATGAAAGAAGGATACACTTGCTGTCTGTGTGAATTAGGATATCTATCTTCTCTTGCTCTCAGATATCAGATTCTTGGACTTTCAGACTTGACTGACACTAAGACTTTTACCATTACCCCTGGTGCTCATGCCTTAGGGTTTGGACTGGAACCTCACCATGGTTGTCCTGTTTAGCTTGCAGAGGCAGATCATGGGACTTCTCAATCTTCATAATTGTATGAACCAATCACATAAAATTTTTTTCTATCTGTGTATATTGTATTGGTTATTTTTTTTTGGAGAATCCTACAATAAAAAAATAATAGTCTAATAGCCTTATTAAGCATCTCTAAGAACCAACAGCTAAACTATTAGCCATTAACTGTTTTATAAACTAGAGACCCATGTTGGCTATTGGAAGGTACATATTCTGCTTTTGAGCTTATGGCTCCATTCTGGATCAAAAGCTGAGGGATGTACAGTCTTTTTAGTATGTCTTTCATGTAAAAGTCTTTTCAGTATCTCCTTGTTTCACCTGGGTAAAAAGAATGTGCTAATGTGTATCAGCTAAGAAAGGGTTCTCAGCACCCAATGTGTATTTTGGTGGGAAGAATAATGTTCCCCTTTCTTCCAAGGTGCCAACATTCTATTTCTTGGAAACTTTAAATGTGTTGCTGTACCGGGCAAAGGGGGATTTGAACAGGTGATTAAAGTTAAGTACTTGAAAGAGAAAATTAACCTGGATTATCCAGGTTGGACCATTTAATCACTTGAGACTTTAAAGCAGAGAAATTTTCCTGGTTGGAGGGAGAAGAGCAGCAGGAGGCATGAGAGGAGAAAGCAGGGAGAGAGGGAGATGTCTACCAACAAGTCAGAGAGGTGGGCTTCATCTGCCATTTTTAGCTTTGCAGATAGAAATAGGTCATGCGTGAAGGAATGTGGACAGCCTATAGCAGCTGGAAAATGAGGTGCGTACTGGTGAGTTGAAATTGGTTCAATAATTTCCTAATGTTAGAGAAAGTTTGTGAGCCAAGGCATGTTGGCAGACAATAGAAACTGTAAATAGAAGCCAGCGTTGGTGAGGTGAAGTTGGTTGAATAATTTCTTAATGTTACTTGTGTACAACACACTCAAGGGTACTTTTAAAAAATGTACATATCCAGGCATTCTGCTTTGTTACCAGTGTAGGGCCCTAAGCTCTGAAATTGAACTATATTTGGATAGTAATTGCTCAAGATGCGGCCTAAAAGCCATTTTAACTTGAGGTTTTGAAAGTAAGTTGTCATAGTTCTACATCTAATTTCGATTTTATTTTCTTTATTTACACTCCAGAATCAGGAAAAAGACAGTACACACATTAGAATGTTCTTACTCTTGACAGAATTTAGGTAAGCCTGCTTGTTGGTCTTTTTTTTTTTTTTTTTTTTTGAAAATTCACAACTTTTTCCTTCAGTTTTTGAAAACTGAACCATGATGCATGATCAGGAAGCTTAGAAATATCCCAAGACATTTATGACACATTTGCTCAGTGTGTACTTTCTCTGCTAGGTTGTAAATTCCTTTGAGGGAGACAACAGTGTCACCTTATTTACGTGGGTAGATTCACCAGCTAGCAAATGTTAGACACTTTGTCAAAAGTCCTTCCTTTCAAAGAGAATAAAAAATGCACAATGGTAGTTGGTACTAGTACAGATACAGGAGGGATAGATCGGAAAATTATTTAAGTATTAAAATAAGCATGTTTTTCACTCTGATGAGGGATTACAGACTAATGTCCAGTTTCAGGCTTCTGTTGTTGGATGGAGGTATCCTATCCCCAATGCCACCCTTCCCATTTGGTGGAAGATTGCTTTAGTTTTGGAGATTCTGTGTTGTAGATGTATTGAGGGGATAATAATCAGTAAACAACTAGAGATGTATGTGACAACAGGTCTCAGGTGTGTTCTTAGAATGCCCTTAAAGATGCCCTGGATCTCCTCATCAGAGCCAGAGGGTGCTATTTTACATGACAAAAGGAACATCGCACAAGTAATTAAAATTAAGGATTTTCAAATGATGTGGCTAGCCTGTGTTATCCAGATGGGGTCAGCCTAATCACGAGTTCCTCAAGCCCAGAGCTTTCCCCAGCTGCAGAGAATCTGAGAGGTACATGGGAAGAGGCTTTGACCTAGTGTTGCTGGCTTTGAAGGAGGAAAAAAATTGCCAAAAGTCTAAGAATGAAGTCAGCCTCCAGAGCAGGAAAAGGCAGGAAATATGTTCTGTCATAGAACTTGTAGAAGGAACTTGGGTCAGCCTCCATCTCGCTTGTGGCCTAGTGACACTGATTTTGGACTTCTGATCTCCAAAACTGTAAAATGATTTATATTATTGTAAGCCAACATACTCATGAGACTTTGTTACAATAGCAATAGAAAACGATATACCGACTACCTCCCTCTTCCAAGCAAAGCAAGTGTATGATACAATCTCCTGGGCCACATTTTCTGGAGCCAAATTCTCAGCCCTCACTACCATTTCAGTGTGAGAGACTTTTGCTTAGGTGTTGTTTTCTGATCTGTGTTTTCGCTAACATGCTTTTGAAACTCCAGAGAAAACTGTTGGGGTGCAATGTTCTGTGACAAAATAGAATATCCAAGACCCTTTGATTTTCTGCCAATCACAGGTTCAAAGCTATACTTCTCACAAGACAAATTCACACTGCTTAGTTCCCGTTCTCAAAATGTATCAATTTGGATTTATTCTATCCCTGGTGAAACCTTCCTGAGAAGTGAGGGTGAGCTCTGGGGGAATCTGGACTGACAAATATCTGCTTGTGACTGTCTTTCGAAGCAACTGCAAAGTGTATGTTTTTCTCTTCTATCATTGCTAATCCTTTTTGTTCAGTCTCCATCAGTGAAGATATTGGGTGATATAGACAGAGTCAAAAGGAGAGTTTGAAGGCCAGTGATGGTTAGCAGCTGAGACTAGTGTTCAGTGAAGTGGCCTGATGCTTTTTCTAATTATGAGACTGTGGTTCTGGGACTGAAGACCATTTCATTATATTTTGAAGAGTATAGGTAGTATCTTTGTCTTATCACTGCTGATATAACCCCTGTTACCCAGCTGAGCTAGAAGAAAACTTCTAGAAGTTTTGCAACTTCAGGCCTCACATTTAAGTCTTTAAACTATTTTGATTTGATTTTTGGATATGGTGTAAAGTGAGGTCCAATTTCATTTTTTGTGTGTTGATACCTGGTTTTCCACTTAAATTTGATGAGACTGTCCTTCCCTTGAGTGTTCTTAGCACCCTTGTGAAACATCAGTTCATTGTACATGCATGAGATTATTTCTGGGTATTCTATTCTGTTTAATTTGTCTTCATCTCTCCTTATGCCTGTGCTAGACTTTTAATTACTGTAACCTATGCTATATATGTACTGTATTATGAAATTTGAAATTAAGAGGTATGTAGAAAGCTTTGTTCTTAAGATTGCTTTGACTATTCTGGGTTTTTTGTGATTCCATACTAATTTGAAGATTTTTTTATTCTGTTTGTATAAAATGCTATTGGGATTTTAATGACAGTTGTATTGAATCTGTAGATTGCTTTAGCTAATAATGGGCATTTTAATAATACTAAGTCTTCCAGCTCTTGAAAATGAGATCTTTCCATTTGTGTCTCTTTTAATTTATTTCAGCAATTTTGTAGTTTTCAGTGTATAAGTGGCCTTCTACCTGCTTAGTTAAGTTTATCCTAAGTATTTTAGTATTATTGATAATATAAATAGCATTATTTTCTTAATTTCCTTTTGGGATGATTCATTAATGTGTAGAAATGAAACTTTTTGCATGTTGATTTTGTGCCCTGTAATTTTAGTGAATTCATTTACTAGTTCTAATTTTTTTTTTTGTTTGTTTTGGTGGGAGGATTCTTTAGGATTTTCTATATATAGGGTTATGTCACCTGCATACAGAAAATTTTATTTGATCCTTCTAATGTGGATGCCTTTTACTTATACTTGTTACTTTTTAAAATTTTTTTATTTAATTTTTGTGATTACATTTTTGCTCCCGCGTATGTCCACCTCTTCCACTCACTCTCCACTAAGCTACCAGTGCCAATGCCTAGCTGTCTACCTCTTCCATCCCATCTTCCCTGCCTACTGTCCCCTCTGGTAATGATTATATTCTTTCACTGAGTTTAAGGTTAATTCCTGTTATGCTGTGCCTTTGTATGCTTTTTTTGTTATTTATGTTGCAAGTACCAGTGAAACTGTTGATATTTTTCATTTTTTGACTTACTTCACTTAGCATAATCACTTTTAGGTCCATCCACTATGTCCCAAATACTACAATTTCATCTTTTTTCATACCTTGTAGTACTCCTCTGAGTATATATTCCACAGTTTCATTATCCATTCATGTGTTGAAGAGCACCTGGGTTGATTCCATGACTTGGCAATTGTGGACAGTGATGCTATGTAGACATACGCATACATAAATCTATTACCAATACTTTTTGATGGGACTTCTGGTACTTAGCTGAATGGAAGTGATGGAGGTGGGCATCATTGACATCCAGCTTTACTAAGTATAATTTTTTTTAAATAATTTTTTTTTAAGATTTATTTATTATTTATACAGAAGCTGGGGTACAGGCCAGAGCCATGGGAGGGTGAGAGGATTCAACAGAGACAGAATGGGGAGCCAGATTCCTGGCTGGCCAGGAATCGAACTCACACGGCAGAGGCTGTGGACAGCTTCACAGCGCTGTGCTCAACCCGCTGTGCCACCGGGGAGACCCTACTTAGTATAATGTTATACTTAGGCTTATTATATGTGACCTTTAATATATTGCAGTATATTTTTAAATTTTTCTTAAGTTGGTTGAGTGTTTTTCTCATGAAATGTGTTGAATTTGTGAAATGCTTTCACTACATCTGTTGAGATCAAGTTGTTTCTAGTCTCCATTCTGTTAATGTGATAGATTACATAGATTTGAGTATGTTGAACTATCCTTGCATCCCAGATTTAATCCCTCTAGATCATGGTGTACGATCCTTAGAATGTGCAATTGAATTTTGTTTCTTGGTATTTGGTTGAGGATTTTTTTCCATGTCATAAGGTGTTGGACTCTACATTTCTCCTGGTATCTCCCTGGCTTTGGTATCAGGGTGATACTGAGCTTTTAAAATGAGTTTGAAAGCATTTCCTGTTCTTCAGTGTTTGGAAAAAACTTGAGAAATGTGCTAGTTAACTAGCAGAATGAAAAGGCAGCCTACAGAATGGGGAAAAAATATTTCTAAACCATATAACTGATAAGCAGCTAATTTCCAAAATATGTAAGGAACTCTTACATTTCAATAGCAAAAAAAAAAAAAAAGTTAAAAGTGATCAAAGGACTTAAATGATAACTTATCTAATACTTGTTAAATGTTGTTAACACACACAGACACAAACACACGCAACCACAACAGGACACTGTTGGTGTGAAATGTGTGAAATGTTGTGAAATTCTGTGAAATGTTGGGTATGTCTTTACCTTGATGGTGCTGATGGTATCATTGATGTTTGAGTGTATCTAAACTCATAAAAATATAACTTAATTGTGCAGTTCTTTGTGTCTCAATTATATCTCATTAAAGATGTTGAAAATAAAAGGTATAGATACAAGTAACAGAAAAAAATAAGTTAGGGGAATTGTATGTTCACCTTGTAAGAAACTTCAAAGCTATCTTTCAAAGTGATTCTATCATTTTATATTCCCACCAACAATGACAGTTGCTGTTCTTCCACGTCCATGCCAGCAGTTGTTATTGTAAGGACATCTTGCTTTTAGTACAGACACTGATACTGATCTTGTGAGCTAGAGGACTGAGACAATCTGTGAAGAACTGTAAGATAGCAGATTTGTGGCAACAAGTTACAGAGCAAAATAGAAAACTAATAGATATATGCATTGTTTGTATTTTGAGGGTTGTAGAGATCTGGCTGATCCATCTTCTGGTTCGCTTCCAATTAAATCTTTGTCCGAGACTGACTGTCAGGTATCACAAATGATTTGGAAGCATACCCATGAGTAGGGATAGGGAATATTATTTTTTTGTCTGGGCCAGCCGGGCAGATCAACATGGTACCCGGGGGAGGAAGCAGGGGCTTGGTATAGGACATGGGTACGCGAGGAGTGGAGACAAAGCCAGGATCATCGCCAGTCTCATTTATTCAGGAATGTGTACAATGTTATATAGGGTTCAGAGGGGGGAGGTCTCTCGTTATCTCGAACAAGGAGAGACCACCAATGCAAACAAGCCACAAGGAGCAAGCAGGGGGAAGGGTTCAGTCGTCACAATAGGAAACTTGAAACCTTCACTGGAGCTAACATTCAGTACCTGCTTCAGGCATGAACCCAGATGTTCAGGTCTGGTCCCCAACAATTTTTCTTCTGTCAAGCAATAAAAAATACCTTTTACTGATGCCATGATAGACTCTTATTCCCCACACTTCCCAGATTTCTATCCTTAATGAAAAGAAATGTTAATAAATATCAATTTTAAAAATTTACCCTGAAGCTCAATATTATCAAAAGCTTGTTTCTGTAGTAAGTTAAATGTTTACATGTTTTCTTTTTGAATTTCTTATTTCTAAAGCTCTTCAATCTATTTTATTTATTTATTTATTTATTTTAATAGAGGCATGTTTTGTTTGTTTGTTTGTTTGTTTGTTTATACATGCACTGGGTACAGTCAGAAGCGCGGGAGGGTGAGAGAATGCACCAGAGCCAGAGCGGGGAGCAGAGCAGGCAGAAGGACCGAAGTACACTGATAAGGGTAGCAGCAGGCGCAGGAGAGGTCTGCGCGCCATGTGGGACCCTCCTCAGGTGGCCGGAGCAGCCGGGGATAGAAACGGCGCCGCAGAGGCTGCGGGCAGCTTCGCAACCCAGTGCTCAACCGCTGCGCCACCAGGAAGGCCCTCTTTAATCTATTTTATAAAACTTCCTTTGAAGCTCTCAGTTCTTCAAATTATATACTATGATTAATATTTTAGGTTTATTAGGATAGTAGGGAAATGTAAGAATCAAATGCCTATTCAGTTCGAGAAAGTTTTCTAACATTTTTAATTTTGATTAGCAGTGCAGAATAGAAAAGTCCTCATCTATAAAAGTTGATTGACAGAAAAATCTGTTCCTCTTAGTAATTAATTTCATTAAAATATTTTTAACTTTAACCGAGGTAAATATTGGCTTACATTGTTGTTGATATTTTTATAGCATCCCCATCCCCCTCAGATATTGCCAACATAGTGCACCTGCTGCCAAATCACCCATAGTCCACCTCCATAGTCTGTTGTGTTCCTTCCCTCTTTATTTCTTAGTGTTTTTCACTGCTCATTCAATATCATTTCCTCCTCCTTACAATCTGTAATTTCTTATTAATCTCTTCTACAGTGGACCACCAATTCTGTCACGTCCATTTTCCCCTGCAACTAAAAAGCCACTCCCAAAGTACTTTCATTCAACATTTACAAAAAGATATATTTTGCTAACTAATTTATTAGAAAAAAAACTAGTTACATACTTCACTTTATAATCTGTATTGAGAAACATACCATAGGCAAAACTCTAAGAATTTTATCAACATGAGTTTTTACCCCACCAGAATTCAAAAAACATTTTGCTGGTACAATAACAATTCACTGTACCTTCTTCCATTAAAATATGGAATGTATTTCTTGGTCCTTTGATTCTGAGTTGTCTGGTAAATAATTCCCTTTTTGCTCTTTACATATTAAAAATACTATAGTGAAACACCTGTAATAGAGTATACCAAGTGATAATTGAGTTTATCAGAGAAGAAAAATAGGAATCCAAATTTCCTATAAATGGCAGCATACCTGAATATGAGGTGATTGGCGGAATGAAAAAAGAGAAATTCTTAAGCCTAATTTGTACCCGAGATTTATTCACCTGAGGTGTATACAATTGATACAACCTTAATTATTGCATTCAACAGGACATTCAAATGATTTCTGCTAAGATCAAAAACAAAACATGAATCATTTCACTTATTAGGCAAGCAAATACTAAATTTTAACTGTATAACTTTTTTTTTTTTTACCTTGAGGTTATGCAGTCTAGAGGGAGGGTGACACACATGTGTCACAGGCAAAATATCATTCTAACATAAATATAAAGGGTGTGAAGAATTCAAAAATAGATTGTATCTGATCAGAGGAATTAGGATAAGTTTGAAAGAGGAGGGAGCATTTAAGTTGTACTTGAAGGGTTCAGAAGGAGGAGACAACTGAATGGACAAAGTTTGCAGGGCAAGGGTCGTGACAATTTAAGAAATATGAAATAATTCAGCATAGGTTTTTTGGTGTGTTAGGAGTCAGCAATTGAGTTTAAAATTTAACTAGGTTTACACTTTTGGAATTCCCTAAAATTAGACGTTTTACTAAATACATGAGAAAATAAGCAATCGAAAGATTTTTTTGATTACTTTAGCAAAGATATTTTAGACAAATTAGATGAAATATTTAAAACACCATTGTGAATTAAAAGATCAATTCAGTTGTCTCAGTGCAGATTTCAAACACTAGTATGTATGAAAATCATCTTTGGAGCTAACTATAAAAACACAATGATGGCCCAACCCCCAACACTATGATTCAGCTTGCAAGTGGTGGGGCCCAAGGATCTTTATTTTCAACAAGTGTCTCCCCCTCCCCCCTACACTTTGTTCCAGAAGGTGAGACCCTGACCTCAAGTGTGGCAGAAAAAATGGCTGATAGGTATGAATGAGGCAGATGTGGCACCGTTGCTGCAAAACCTGAGTTTTTATAGATGACTCAGTTTCAGTTCTGAGATTTGCTTAACTGAACCATCAAAACAAAACAAAAAATGCTTCTTAATCTATTCAGTGCTAATTCTCAGAATTACTTCCTGAAAGTAACTGTAAAACTGAACATTGCCTTAACTTACATGGTTTGTGGTTGGAGCTAACAAGTTGGAACTATAGAGAGAGACTTAGTGTGTCATCATACTTCTCCAGTTTTCTTAAAAGTCTGGGGGCTCTGCTGGGAGAGATAGAAAGAAAAGAAGGGAGATGAGTTTGAGTTCTTCAGGGTCAGAATTATTAAATCCTCTTTGATAGCATGATCTGGGAGCAGGTGGAGTAAAATGAGGAACCATGGTTAACTTTTTTTTAAAGATTTATTTATTTATGCATACCAGCACTGGGGTGTAGGCCAAAGGTGCAAGGGGATGAGCGGATTCACCCAGCCAGAATGAGGAGCACAACAGGCAGGTCTACTGAAATACACTACTGAGAGGAGCAGCAGGCGAGTCAGGAGAGGTCTGCTGAGCCATGTGGGTTAGCTTCCTGGCTGGCCGGGGATAGAACTCATGCTGCAGTGGCTGCCAATAGCTTGATAGCTTTGTCTTTAACTCCTGCATCACCAGGGAGGCCCAACATGGTTAACTTTTGAAGGTTTTTAGGCAATAATTCAAATAGCACCAGAAAAGCTACTATCAACAATGTCCTAGTTACAGATTTTTTTAAAGATTACAAAATACTGTCTTTTCAGGAAGTATCTAATGACTTTCTACCACAAACAGGAATAAAAAGAAAGTAAAAAGAAAAGCTCTCAGGATTTCTTGTGGGAATTTTACCTCTTTTCCCCAAGAAATACTTCCTTTGGAGAATTCTACTTGGTAACAAAAACAAAGAAAATATTTTGGAGGGAGACATTCCTGGCACAAGATCTCTTTGAGTGTCTTTTTTGGAGCAAATACACATTTCTGGTACCAGATTCTCCTCTTTCTACTTGAAAAATCAGCAAAGTAGAACATAAAATTCCAAAGACCTTTAAGGAAAACATTGGTGTCCACGGTAAACTTTAGTTGCTCCTCAGAATGCAGTTGTGAATAAATTCCCTATGAACAGTATTTATATGTCCTCTATTAATAAAGTCTTGGGTGCTGATCCAAACATGTCTGGAAGAGCAGTGTGTGAAATTCTCAAAAACAACTTTTTTAGCTCATGGGTTGGAGCTCAATTATTTAAAAATAATCACTGAGCATTTTTATAGTGCTGAGAATACCATTATTTTAATAGCAACCAAATAATTCCTCCTTTGGAAAAGACTAGAGGCCAACCGTAAAGAACACAACATAACTTTTAATTCATGTACATGCAGTAGTAGTTCTGAAATATTGGACTCTTGTACTCTGTCACTTGCAGATAAATATATTCCATATAAGTTCATCTAGTTGGTGTTCCACTTTCAAAATATAATATATGCTATAGTGTTTTAAATGGAAAAATTCAGATAAAACCCAGCAGGCTTTGATTTCAAATATTTGATTTCAAAGTAATTAAATTCCCCTTTTTTAAAAAACACCATTCTTAGATGACTTGAAGTAGTTGTCATTTATTTTTCATTCAACTATTATAAGGATTATAAACATGACAGTGTTCCTCTATGGAAGAGGGATGACTAAGAGAACAATGGCATTTTAAGCCACCATATCATAGTATACCTTTTGTTTCACACTGAAAACAGCTATTTTATGGAAACAATGTGGCAACTAACACAGAGAACAGATCCATTGTCTGAGGGACCTGAGTCATTTTCATGTCACAGTAAATATAGGTACTAATTAAAATCACAATCATGGAATTTTGGAAATCATAGTATCAAACTGCACTATAAAGAAATATATACAAGTGATCATATATAAAACAGACTTAAATTTCACATATACTGACATTCTCAAATTTACCTCTTATTAACAATTAGATAGTAGATCAGAAATATTGTATGTATAATATGTATGTATATTATATATGTATATGATCTTCCTTCTGCAGCTAGACAGCTTTTTAAATTATTCACCATGGAGCCTCCCTGGTGGTGCATGGGGTTAAGCACCGTACTATGGAGCAGTCTGCAGCCTCTGTAGCATGAGTTCGATTCCCAGCCAGCCAGGGAGCAACCCACGTGGCGAGGCACACCTCTCCTGTCTTACCCGCGGCTCTCCTCAGCAGTGTATTTCGGTCAGTCTGCCTCTTCTGTTCCCCACTCTGTCTCTGGTGAAAGCTCTCACCCCCCCACATCTCTGTCCTGCACCCCAGGTCTTGTATGCATAAATAAATCTTTAAAAATAAATTTATTAAAAAAATTATTCACCATGTAACATTTTAAGAATATACATTATCATTGTCATTTCCCTTTAAGGGTAATTTTATATACAAAAGTATTTCATATTGAGAAATTAAATTTTTTTCTTCCAGCTGTATTGCAGTATGATGTTCTATTCTTAGACTATATCTTTAGATATAATTTGGAAGAGTCTGTCTGGAAAATGAAAGTACCACAGATTTTCTTCTTGAGCTAACCACATTTATCCTGTTGATCATCCACACATACACTAAACCACTGTGTGTATACAAGAATAGGGTATAAGTACGTTTATTTATTGGATGTATATAAAAATACGCTCAGAACCCCTTGGAGTTTTGGAAAACAGACAAAATGAATATAGGCATAAAATTAGAAAAAATATAGCAGCTAATTCCTGATCGCAGTCATATAACTAAAGCTTAGAAGATGCCCTCACCTCTAGTTCTGTGCCCAAAAGTGCAAGGGAAATAGGGATAACATTTAAGTAAGAAATTTAAAACTCTTTTCAAACCTTGAATTTATATTGAGTAGCCAGTTACTTTTGAACTTAAATATTTGTCAGGAATTTTCAAACTTCAGTTGAATTTTTCTGTCATTACTAGTTTGGAAAATATTTTACCCTTCATATTTTAGAGGATATATAAAAGTAAATGCCTGAGAAAAGTTCATTTTAATGCACTTCCATCTAAAACAAAACAAATTGGAAATTCTGAGAGAAAGATGATTCTTTAAGCTGCTTTAGCTGAATGGAACTTTTACACTAATTTTATGCCATATATGAAAGTAGTGTTGATGGAACTAATTAAAATGTTAGTATCTTAAGAGGAAAGTGAAATGATTGACAAAACATGGGTTGCGATTTTTAGCTTACATTGATATTTGTTTATGAACTATCAAAGTAATACTACAATGCTGAATTTCATAGTAATATATTTTTTAAGCTACTTGCTTTGGAGGACACAATCATGATAGATTTTCTGAGTATGTTTTCTGAAGGCCATTTACTCATCACTTATTAATACAAAATTATTTCTCCATCACTTATTTCCACAAATATTAAATACTTAATATGTGTCAAACTTATGGCCTAATGGAAATCAATACCATGCTTCTTTGGGCCTCAATGTTTTGCAGAATTATTTTTGCACATCATTTCTTCCATTTTTACTTGCACCCACCTCTCTCTTGATATTCGGAAGTGAATACAGGCTGTGATCAAGCCTGGCTAACAGATAGGAGGATGCACTCACAACTGAGGTGCTGTTACTGAGACAGTTTCTCCACCTGACACACCCTTCCCTTGCAGAAAATCCCTTTTGGCGCCCCTGTTGCAACAAGTGAGTTGATTCCCAACAGGCTGTCCTGCCAGGGTACCTGCCAGTACTGACATGGGGCACATCCTCCGCTCCAGTGGAGAGTCTCTGTTAAGGTGTGACTTGATTTAGGTTAAAAACTATTCAAGCCAAGGAGTAGCCTGGATTTTCCTTTGGAGTGAATGGGATTCATTAAAATGATAGAAGGATGAACAGTGCTTAGGTGGGGTTTGGGTGCACAGACATAAATCTACCATGGAGGTGTATCATTAAATACCTGTCTCTCCTGGGAAATTTAAAACTGGTTAAGCACTTGACCTCTAATGGAGCTTAGTTCAAACCTGCAACTTACAAGGGTGCAATTTCTAAGTTAACTTAAAAAAATAAAAATGGATATACAATGTTGCTTAAGAGTTCCACAGAAGTCACAGACCAGAGGTACAGCTGATGAGTAAAATGAAAACTTACCCTCTTATACCACCTCATGAATTTCTTTCAGCCTCTATTTCCCATTAACATGCTGCTGTGTCATTTTGCAACCTGTCTACTTCTGGACAAAAAAAAGACATGCACATTTATCTTTGTATGTTGATTTTCTGGGGGAAATTCTTGGGTGTTCAAGGAGTAATTGGAATACAAATCAGAGGCCCAAACACATTTTTCATTTTCATTCAAAACAAACTTTCCAATATAAATCTGTCTGATCATGTAACTCAATAGTATAGGGCACACATACAAATTTAGCTGGCCACAGGATGTAAATGGAGCATAGAAATAATTTTATTAATTGAGAAATATAAATAATGAGAATTTCTCAGAAGGATGACAACTGCTTATTTTTTTAGAAACAAAATCCATTGTTATTCATTCCTCCCTCTCAGAATTCACTCTCAGGTTTAACGTGGAGCCTGTAAATCATGCCGCCATCTTCAGCCCTGGGAAATTTCTCCCATGGCTCTGACTCTTCTTCAAACACTACATGGGAAGATGGAGAGGGGCCTGGGTTAAGAAGCTGCAAAGTAACTTTCAAACCCACTATCTTTTCTTCAAAGACAGAATGCTTTATGTTTCAAGATAATCATAATTCAGATAGAGATACCAAAGACCGTTTCCCCAGCAGGTTCCTGCGGTGGTTTTTATGTCTCAATATTCCATTTCAAGATTGGCTTGAGACCTGGAAACCAAGATACTAAGACAATCAGACTATCTTGTGAAACCAGACTGAGACTAACTCTAAAACTCACCCTGCTCTATCGAAGGATCTTAGTAGACGATTAAATTTGATAAAATGGAAGTAACTTTTAATTTGATCTTTAGACATGGTAATAAGTCTATCAGTTGTTATGAGAATAATTCTGGAGTATTCACTTTTTATTTGGTAACCGTTTTTGGTCCTATTTCTCTAAAATTGACATACCTGAGTTCAAAATGTTTCTTTTCTCTTGTATATGTTTATGCTTCACAGTCCAACTGGGTATCAGCAGAACAGAGATAGGGAGAAAACATCAAATACAGCATAAACAAGGAATGTAATCTTCGTTTCCTTAGCTAAACTCTAGTTCAGCCCCTCCATCAATTGAAAACCAACAACCAAGGCATTTCAGAAAAAATTTTGAAGCATATTTGATGTGAAATAATCCATTTAAAAAATTATTCTCAGGCAGTCTCAACCCTAGTGGATTAGGGAGTATATCATTTTTGTTATGATGGGAGACAACTACTTAGTTAAATGACTTGTGACTCTCCAAGCAATCTCTGTACCATATATGTACACAGAAATATATCCACACAGTATAGCCAAGGTATTAAAATTGTATAAAGGTGCTGCATTTAGGAAGAAAATACCTAAAAAAATTCCTGAAGGGAGGCAATGGAGTAACAAAAATTTTTGAATACTGCTTTTCTCTTAAAAAATAATTATATGTGGGCCTCCCTGGTGGTGGAGCAGTTGAGCTCTGGGCTGCAAAGCTGCCTGCAGCCTCTGCAGCTCTGGTTCGATCCCCGGTGAGGGTCCCACATGGTGCGCAGATCTCTCCTGCCGCGCCCACTGCTCCCCTCAGCAGTGTACTTCGTCAGTCTGCCTGTTCTGTTCCCCGCTCTGGCTCTGGTGAATTCTCTCACCCTCCCATGCTTCTGACCGTACCCAGTGCTTGTATAAAAAATAATTTATGTAGAAAATATCCCAGCTCTTGGCTCTCTGCCCCTCTTATATTGTTATAACTCCAAACCTAAATGAGGAAATAACATTTAATTCTTCTAGTTTTCCTAATACTGTGTTTTCATATCATTGTTTTTATATCATTTGAGATTTGATGAATTTTTTGGTTCCTATAAGTATGTTCTTAGTAGTACCTTTCTCTTGGCTAAGTAACTAGGAAAGGATGTACCTTATTATGCTTGATAAACATCCTGTTGACTGGACCAAATCCTTTTTTCTTTTTTTTTTGTGGGACCCTCACCAGCAGCCGGGGAACAAACCGGCACTGCAGAGGCTGCGGGCAGCCTTGCAGCCCAGCGCTCAACTGCTGCGCCACCAGGGGAGGCCCCAAATCCTTCTTTATCATTACTAAATAAAGTCAGCCTTTATTCCTAAAATTTTTAGCTCAATTTTAAAGCATCTCTTATAGTGAATTCAGGATTCATTTGAAGAACTAGTTCAAAAGTCGTAATATCTTGTTCACCTGCAATATTGTACTTTCCACTTTTAATATGATGTATGATGTCTGACAATACATGACAGTTTTTATCCTTGGAATTCAGACATATTAGTGTATCTGTAGGTTGGCTAAACTGCATGTCAGTCTTTCTCAAATACTCAATTTCGTGTGCTTATTGCAAGCAGACTAGAAGTTAATGCATGCGGGGCAGACTCATATTTAGTGATCAGTTACATTCTTTAAAGTTTTTATTCAGTTTTTTCATTTAATTATAATAAATTGGCTTTTTTATAGTCCTTGCCATCTCCATTTTGAAAAAATAGATTTATTGGTTAGAAAGTTCAGTTACTCTTTTATAAAAGGAAAAAGAACAAATACCAAATGCAGAATAAGTTCTTACAACAAATTAGCATTGCCTCACAAGCATTTATAGAGTGATAACTTGCAAATGTATTTCTCTAACTCAGATCTCTCTCTTAAACTCTAGATCATGAGTTAACAAACTATGACCCTTAGGCAAAATTTGGCTACAATCTGTTTTTGTAAATAAAGATTTTATTGGTGGAACACAGCCATGACCATACTTCTGTCTGTTGTCCATAGCTACACAGTGAGAGTTTTTGAGACAGAAAATATTTCCTATCTGAATTTTCCCAGATAATGTTTGCTTATCGCTGTCTGAGGCTCACACCTACTTCTCTCCTTATTCCACCACTTTCCACTGAGATATTTAAAGACATAAAGGCACATAAAAGGCCCAAAACCAAATTCTTCTTTTCTTTAAAACCTATCCCAACCAAAGTCTTAACCACAGCTGATGGAACTCCATCTTTCCTGTTACTCAAGCCAAATGTTATGGAGTCATTTCTTCACTTCTTGGCTTCTTTCTTTCATACCCCATTTCCAATCAATTGAAAATATAGACCCTATTTTCAACATATTTCAGTGTCTTCTCAGGCACCCCCCCTGCCCCCCCGCAGCTAATGCTCTGACCTGAAATCAGCACCGTTTCGATTCTACTGCTCTTGTACCTGGTCTCCCTGCTTTTTTACCTGTGGCCTCTGCAACTTCTTTATCTCTGCTCACATTCAGAGCAATCCTGGTGAAATGGAAGTTGTTCTATGGCCCTTCTCTACACTCTCTGGTCATTCCCAATTTTTCTTAAAAGTCTACTTGTAGTGGTCCCCAAAGCTTCGAGTGATCTGGCTCTTCTCCTTTACCGTGCTTACCTTGTCTCTCTCTCCACTGTCTCTGTCACCCAGTCTAATTCAAGCACTTTAACCTTCTTGATAATTTTTTATTTTATTTTTAAAAAGATTTATTTATTTATTTATGCATACAATAGCTGAGGCACAGGCCAGAGATGCGGGGGGTGAGAGGATTTACCAGAGGCAGAGTAGGGAGCAGAACAGGCAGATTGAAATACACTGCTGAGGGGAGCAGCAGATGAGACAGGAGAGGTCTGCTGCACTATGTGGGTAGCTCCCTGGCCAAGGGATTGAACTTGTGCTGCAGTGGCTGTGGACAGCTTCATAGGTTGCATCTTAACCCCTCATGCCACCAGGGAGGTCCTTGATAATTTTTTAAATGCCACTCTTTTTAAAGATGTTTTCCATGTGTCTTTTTCTTAAGTATAGAGTTCGGTGGTTTTATTCCCAAAACCTAATGCCACTCTTGCTTCAGCCTTTGCATATCTGTTTTCCGTCTGCAATTTTGATCCCTTTCATATCCATACTGCTCATTCTTCCTCCACCTTTTTCAAATTTTATTTGTATTTACAAACTCCCTTCCCTCTATCCTTCCTTCTAGGAGTCACAATAGTCCTTTTTTTGGGGGCGGGGGATCTATTTTCCCATAGCAGTTACTACCTTTAATATGTGTAATTAACTGTGTTATTTTTCTGCTTCTGCTCATAAAATAAAAGTTCTGTAGACCGGGCTTGGGAGGGTGTTTTATTTACTTGTTTGTCCTAAGCACAGTAGAACAGTTCCTGGCTCAAAATAGGTCCAACTACCTTTTTCATGAATGGAAAATAAATGAACCTTGATTTTAGTATTCAACAAAAAGCACAATCAAATTTCCATTGGAAAATTTTAAGATATTTCTGCATGTGCTTGTGTGGTTGCCCATGTTCTTTGAGTGTCCTCCTTTTCTCAGAGTACTGTATTTATTATATAGATCTTTAAACTATGATTGTACATTCTATGTAAGACCACTTCAACTTATTGTCTCTGAGATCATTGCGTTTTCAGCCTTTCTTCTAAATGCCCAATACTATTTTTCTATATTCTATTCATTATGAGAGTTGATGATGTTGTGACCATGCATATGTAATTTTAGTCTTTTTTTTTTTTTAAGATTTATGTATACAAGCACTGGGTACAGTCAGAAGCGCGGGATGGTCAGAGCAGGGAGCAAAAAAGTCAGACTGACAAAGTACACTGCTGAGGAGAGCAGCGGGCATGGCAGGAGAGGTCTGCATGCCATGTGGGACCCTCACCGTAGGCCAGGGATTGAACTGACGCTGCAGAGGCTGCGGGCAGCCTCGCAGCCCAGCGCTCAACTGCTGCGCCACTGGGGAAGCCCTGTAATTTTAGTCTTTTAAGTCTACTTGTTATATTTTACTCTGTGTTATTATTAGAATTTCTATTTGATTATTAGATTTCTCCTCCATAATATTTATGACAGTAAATTCCCCAACTAATATTTCATGTCTTAAACCATGTTATTTTGAAAGCAGAGCCTAAGGCAAAATTTATAATGTTTACACTTTTTTGAGGAAGTGCAAGCTTAGAGCAATGATAGGTTGGGAAAATTCCAGTAAGGCAAGGGAAATACAAAGCAATGCAGTGGGTTACTGCCCTACTCACCCTTGTGAATGAGCTGCAGAAAGACACAGTGAGGGAGTCAGGGGCATGTTCTTCCGGCATGGAGCATTATTTTTGCAAGGATTTCAAGGAAAGCGCAAAATCTGAAATAGTCCACTAAAGGCACAAAGAAAGGGAAATGAATCTGCCTGGCACCTGTTGATTCCCACTTCTCATTGGTCAAAGTTTCCCTATAGAGTTGACTTTCCTGTACTTTCATGTTGCGTTGTCTGACTGCAGGAGCTGCTAGTGTGGCATTTTATTGATATCCAGAAATGACTTGGCAAAGATAAACTCAGCAGGTGGGAGACAGACAATGGAGACTCAGTATTTTTATTTTATTTTTTTTTTTATTTGAATTTATTTTATTTTTTTTTTTTTTAATAAATTTTATTGTTATATTCCCCATACAATTGCAGCCCCCCCATTCTGACCCCAATCCCTCCCCTCCCACCCCCTAAAAGTGTCTCTGGTTCATAGTTTTTTGTTGATTTTGATTTTCACTTTCTTATAGTTATTCATTTTCCTGGTCCCTTATTTAAGTTTTCTAGATTCCTGCTATGAGTGAGACCATCCGGTATTTTTCTTTTTCTTTTTGGCTTATTTCGCTGAGCATGATCCCTTCCAGCGCCATCCATGTTGCTGCAAATTGCATGTGTTTATCTTTTTTGAATGCTGAGTAATATTCCATGGTATATATGTACCACATCTTCTTGATCCAGTCATCTATTTTTGGGCATTTGGGTTGTTTCCAAAGCTTAGCTATTGTAAACAGTGCTGCTATAAACATAGGGGTGCAGGTGTTCTTTGGAATTGATGTTTCTGTGTCCTTTGGGTAAATACCTAGGAGTGGAATTGCTGGATCATATGGAAGCTCTATGTTTAGTAGGTCCAGAAATCTCCATACAGCTTTCCACAGTGGTTGGACCAGTTTGCACTCCCACCAACAGTGCAGAAGAGTTCTTTTTCTCCACACCCTCGCCAACATTTGTTGTTGCTAGTTTTTTTAATATGTGCCATTCTCACTGGTGTAAGATGGTATCTCATGGTAGTTTTGATTTGCATTTCCCTGATGACAAGTGATGTTGAACATTTTTTCATATGCCTGTTGGCCATTTGCATTTCCTCTTCAGAGAAGTTTCTTTTAAGCTCTTCTGCCCATTTTTTGACTGGATTATTTTCTTTGTTGTTGTTGAGTCTCATCAGCTCTTTGCATATTTTTGTGATCAGTCCTTTATCATTAGTGTTGGGTGCAAAAATGTTCTCCCAGTTGGTGGGGTTTCTCTTTGTTTTTGTTATTGTCTCTTTTGCTGTGCAGAAGCTCTTTAATTTGATGTAGTCCCAGCTGTTTATCTTTGCCTTCACTATCACTGCTTTGGGTGATGTGTCTGTAAAGATGTCTTTGATGTGCAAATCACGTAGTGTTTCCCCTATATTTCCTTCTATATATTTTATGGTTTCAGGTCTTATGTCTAGTTCTTTAATCCATTTTGAGTTGATTTTTGTGTATGGTGTGAGGTGGTGGTCAAGCTTCATTCTTTTGCATGTAGCGACCCAGTTTTCCCAGCACCATTTATTGAACAAACTTTCTTTGCTCCAATGCATATTCTTTGCTCCTTTGTCAAAGATTAGTTGACCATAAATCTGTGGGTTTATTTCTGGATTTTCTATTCGATTCCATTGGTCTGTATGTCTGTTCTTGTTCCAATACCATGCAGTTTTGATGATTATGGCTTTGTAGTATAGTTTGAAGTCTGGGAGTCTGATGCCTCCATTCCCTTCTTTTTTTTTCAGGAGAGCTTTGGCTATTCGGGGTTTTTGGTGATTCCATATGAATTTCATCAATAATTGTTCTATTTCTTTGAAGAATGACATTGAAATTTTGATTGGAATAGCATTGAATCTGTATATTGCTTTTGGTAGGATGGCCATTTTAATAATGTTTATTCTTCCAATCCATGAGCAGGGGATGTCTCTCCATTTCTTTGTGTCTTCTTCTATTTCTTTTAACAGTGTTTTATAGTTTTCTTTGTATAGGTCCTTTACCTCTTTTGTTAGATTTATTCCCAAATATTTGATTTTTTTTGTTTCAATAACAAAAGGGATGGTCTTTTTGATTTCTTCTTCTTCAGATTTATTGTTTGTGTATAGGAAGGCTACTGACTTTTGCGTGTTGATTTTGTATCCTGCCACTTTACTGAACTGATTGATGAGTTGAAATGTGACTCAAGCTGCCTCTAAGAATTAGGCAAGGGCACCAGCAGTTACCAGTAGTCTTCAAGAGGGTGGGTTATTTAAACATAGGCCATTGAGGAATCTGAGAAGATGAACAAAGTTTGTGTGGACAGCCACATATTCCAACTATCATCAGCTTTACTCACCTTCATTCCCTCCCCAGAAAATTGATATTTAAAAAGTGTAAAGTACAAACTTCAGCTTTCACTGAGAATTCTTTCGAATGGCTAAATTCATAGTGGCATATTATCATCAGCTTTATTCACCTTCATTCCCTCCCCATGAAAAAAAAACAATTTTGAGTCTCCTTGGTTTAATTGTCCAAGTTCTTTAACTCTTAATTAGTCACAATCTTCTCGGCATTGGCTTTCTCACCTCTAATCGATGTGCACTTAAGCCTGTTCCTGATCTCTAGCATTTGATCTCATTCTGTACCAGCTCCCTTTTGATATTCCTTCTTTTATTATCCCTAGCCAGTCCATCAAAGGTTACTTTTGCTTGGAACTCAACTTTACCTCTCAGAAAAATCACCAACACTTAGATACTTTATCTGTTTCTATTTCTGGATTGTCAGGTAGTAATGGATTAGATAGGACAGAAGCTTGTAGATGAAGGTTTAAAAAATTCATACTACTTTAAACTTAATAGTATATTTCTGTCCTTTAATTCTTTTATTCATCTTAAATAATGGACTCCCTATAACATATTCACCACCAACTACTGAAACTTTATTTTTGCTCAACCTCCAAATGACAGTTCATCAACACACTTCTTAGAGTTTATTACCACCACACTTCTTATGGATTTATTAGCTGAAGAGAATTCAAAATTGGCTCTTCCCCAAATGATTCCATCCTGAATTGCCTCTTCTAGAACCTTCAATAATTAAATAATCTTTTAACTTCCCTCTATCCCATTTTTCTTTATCCATCTTCTCAACCAATGAACTAGGGTTTCTTCTGTCCTAAAATTGAAATTAAGTTACAGCCTAATGCTGGTTTAATCCTATGGCAAAGAGACTGTTTCTGGCAATATCAGTCTGTTTTGGAAAAGCATAGCTTGAGAAAAAATGCAGAAGTACAAGCTTCAGCTTTCACACTGAATTCTTTCAAATGGCTAAACTCATTGTGGAATATTCAGGCTTTAGCAATATCAGTGATTTGATTATGTGTCATACTGTGGAAGACATAGTTCTGGTGAACACACTCATGCTTCCTTAGATAAAACTCAATTAGTCAAGATACAGCCATAAAGTAACTGTATTCCTTTCTTTAAACTTGACTAATACTCATCTCAGTAATTAAAAAAAAACCCGTATCTCCTGGTTTGTAAGTATTGATATGAAAATAATAATTAGTAGTGTGATGAAGACCTCTGTGGACCCACTGCTCAGTGACATAAAAACTAACAGCTGTGTAAAGTACCTGGAAATTATTTTTATGACATACATGCAGTTAAGGTGCATAGTGGAAATTGTATAATTGTCTTTATTCAAAGTGAAGAAAGAGATGAAATTAACAACTTTCCATTTAAAAAAAATACCCAGAGCAAGCAAAAGGATACTAAAGTAATACTAGAGTACAAATGAATAAACAGCTAGATAGAAAATCAGTAGAGAAAATCAAAACCAGGGGTTGGTACTTGGAAAAGATGAAAAAAAATTAATTTAAATTTTGTACATACACAATGATCCAAGTCTAAATGGATTCACAGGTGAACTCTACCAAACTTCTAAAGGAGAATTGATATCAATACCCAACAACATCTGTCAGAACTGACATGCCATCATGATAAAGAAGAGATAAATATTTCCTGTATAGATGAAAAATTCTCAATAAAAAGCTATCAAACTAAAACCAGCAACATATCGATCCAAAAAACAATTACACATGAAGGCGAAGTGAATTTATTCCAAGAATTCATGATTAGTTTTACAGCCCCCAAAATGAAAATAATAAACATCAAGAGAACACAGAAGAAAAATCACTTGATAATCTCGGTAGATACAGAAAAAGCATTTGATAAATCATTTCCAATGAAAATTCAATTTACAATAGCAACAAAAAGAATAATAGAACTGTGATCAAATTTAACAAAATAAATGCAAGACTTGAAAATTGAAGCTATCACAAAATACTGTTAGATAAATCAAAAGACATTCCATGGTTATGAAAAGGTACATTTAAAACTGTTAAGATGGCATTGTGCTTTGGCACAGTTTCCTATGGTTCATAGAACAAATTACCATGAACTTGTCTTAAAGCTAAATAATTACTGTCTCCCAGTTTTAGTGGCCAGCAGCCTCAAATCAAGGTGTTGACAGATAACACTTTCTGTGAAGTCTTTCTATTCCAGCTTTAGATGGTTCCAGGCAGCCCTTGGCTTGTGGCTACATAACTCCATCTCCTGAGTTTCTATGTTTTTACCAATTCTGCATCTTAAAATAATACTAGTGATTATTTAAGAAGTGGATTTGAAAAATCCAAGATAATCTTATCTCAGTTCCTTTATTATGGTTGGAAAGATCTTTTCTTCAAATAAGGTCTCATTCACAGATTGTGATGTTGGAATGTGCACATATTCACCTACTGCACTCTCCAAATAGAACTAAGAGTCTAGAAATAAATCTATACATTTGCAGTTTATTTTTTTCAACAAGAATGCCACAACAATTATGTGGGAATATAAGAATCTTTTAACAAGTGGTGTGAGGACGACTGGATAAAAGCATGTAAAGAATAAAATTGAACCCTTTTCTCACATAATACACAAAAAATGACTCAAAAGGGATTCTGGTCCTAACTGTATAAACTAGTACTACAAAACCCTCAGAAGAAAAGGAGTAAATCATCATAATTTGGGGTTAGGCAAAGGTTTCTTAATTATGTCAGTACTGCTGTGAGATTGTAAAATGGGATGACTACTTCAGAAAACAATTTTTCAGTTTTTTTAAGTGCTAAACATAGTGTTTTCAAAGTGAAAGAAACACAAGTCACAAAAAGCATATTGTATGATTCTAATTATATAGGTCATATCTAAAAGGATAACATAGATTTGTGGTTGCCTAGGACTGGGGAGGGATTTGTGGGGTGGGGTGTTTCTGCTAACAGGTACAGGATTTCTTAAGATGTGCAAACCTAGGGTGTTGTGATGGTCATGTAAGTCTTTGACTCTATTAAAAAGTCATTGAATCATATAATTTAACGGGTGATTTTTATGGCAAATAAATTGTATCTTAGTAAATAAAGCTGTTGTTAAAAAAAAGTAGGATGATTGCTAAAAACCCCAAATGAATATAAAATTTCCAACCTAGTAGAAGGACAAAAACCCTCTACCCATCAATCTTTGATGCAACGAAAATAAAACAGAAATGAATACAAATAGAGGAAAACTGGGAAGTCAAATGTGTAGACTACAATAGTAGAAATAAATGTAAACATACTAATTATAAGTAAATTGATTTTTTCAAGAAATTAATATTATCACAAAAATGACAGTAACATACAATGAGTGCTTACAAGTCTCAAAACACTCTTAATTGTTATGTAGATAGGATCTTTTTTTTCCCATTAACAATGAGATAGATTTCACAAATGAGAAACCTAAAGCACAGAAAAGTTTAGCAACCAGTCCAAGATCTCAGATGAGGCAGGCGATAGTGCCAACACTGAAACATCTAGGACCTGGGGGCAAAGCCCATCTTCTCAAGGTAAATTGAATTTTTTTAAATGACTTTTATTGAAGTCCCATTGCTTTGTAGACTATATAGGTTTCAGGTATGCATCATTGTAAATCAACATCTATAAGATCTATAAGAAATGTTATAGTACTGGATTTAAAAATGGTAGCTCTAAATATACTGAAGATATGTAAAGCCTAAAGGCATAGAAAGGTTGAAAGCAAAAAACAGCAAAAGATATACTTGGTAAATAATAAGTGGAGGGAGATAATGCTGTTCAAATATTAGGAAGATAAAAATGTTATTAAGAAAATAGATATCATTAGATATAAAGTGGATCACTACATAATAACAGGCTTAATTTTGGTAGGAAAATGTAATAAATCCAAATTATTATAGCGCTAATAACAAAGCCCCCAAAGATAGAGAAAATTGACAAAATTAATAGAAGAAATAGATACACTATGGTAGAGACCTCTCCCAGTAACTGTTAGGTCGAACAGAGAGAAAAATATCATAAAATAATAGGCCATAAAGTAAGTACCAACAGAACTCAAGGCATTAGTAGCATAAAATTGCATGTCTTACTGGTTTATACAGAAAAGATAAAGGAAATTTGGTTGAAGGTACATTTCTATTTGTACAATGAATGAGGGGGGAAAAATGTCCAAATGAGGGTTTTGAAAGGAGTTAAGAAAGTTGTCAAATTTGAGGAAGACTTATATTTAAAAAGACAAAACTGTGTATCCTTAAGTAAAAGCCTAGGATATGAGAAAGGTTTAAAGCTGGGCTCAGAGAGTGATTACTGAACAGTACTGTATTAGAATAAAATTACTGTTTAGAATTAATGGACAGATTTTTATTTTTTCAATTGAGGCTTCAGCTGAAGCTACAAGTGAGCAGGATTAAGAAAGTCCATTTGTTTGGAATATGTGTTTAGTGTCCTCAGTAGGACATGGGGAATCTTCTGCTGGGTCCTTATAGCTCAGCTTGTTTCTTTCTAGAATCTTTCTAATATCCATTATAAAAATTATAGCTATTAGATATTACAAGTTTTCCCTTGTTCCCATGTTTGATATATAACAAGATGTAGCTTTTAATGCTTATCCCATCTCACATCAAATATTCAACCTAAGAAACCAATAATCTTAGGCAATTATGATACAATGTAGTCTGTGGGATTAAAAATACATGACAGATGAAAACTGCTCAAAAACTAAGGTTTCCTTTTATTGGTTTTATCTTTTTCAGTAAAAGGTGCAGAAGAAATTATTGGGATTTTTGTTTGGCACTAATTTTTGAGATGTATATACTATTTACTGACAGTTTTTAAAGCATAATACCATGTTAAATGAATAATCATTGTTAAAATATCCTACCAGTGCCAAATGAAGAAGTATTACTAATAGAGATTTTGAAATCCCCACTATTGTTTTTTATGTGTTTGTTGATACTTTCCAGTTTCCAGTATTATGTATTTTGTGGTGTTTATGCTCACAAAATATTAGCTGATTGTTAGTTTAAAGTTCTTTCCCAAGCCTTGGTGAGCTCAAGTGAACTCTGTCTTTGAGTGAAGCAGAAACCCAGCTCATAAATGAAAAGTTACTAGATACTTCTGCTTTGATGTCAAGACAGACTCACAAATCATTGCTAATGATATGGGTATACCTATTTATAAGTTACAGGTATAGAGGAGTCTCAAATGTGTTCCTGTTTTACCAAGTGAGCTATGAGGACAGTTTCTGTTCTATTATAGAGAGAACACTTTTTCTCATTTTGTTTCAAAATGACTTGGCAGTGAGTGAAAGGTGTATTCTTATTATTGACTCTAAAGTTTGCAGTAAATCACGTGGTTTCTTTCTTAGAAACATAAATTATGAACTGGAAAGAACCTTAGAAATCAATCCTTTTATCTGAGAGAGGAAACTATAAATTTCAGTCACTTCCCAAGATAACAAATTTAATTAGTGGCTGAGCTAGAACTGGAATACATGTTTGCTTTATTCCACCTCTTGTGTTGATGTTTTCCTACCACATGATCTTATTTTTCATATATCATGCCAAAATAACTGGTCAGTTCACAAAAAATAAGGTCTACTTGCTTATTTGGGTTGGTAGTTGCTGATGTACGCCATTGTGTGTATTACATAAGTGATGAAGTTATCTATCATATCACATGGATTTCACTTCATGATGACAATAAGGAAAATATGTAGTTCTGGTATCAGAATGTATTTTATTCTAAGCAACTTGATTTTCTCTTAGGAACACTGTATATTATGTAATCTGTCAGATTTTCCTTTTTTATTGGCTGCTAAAAAGCTAAGTGCAAATATGTGGCCTAATTTTGTTAGTGTAGAGGACTCTGTATAATGAATCATTCTGTTATTCTTAATACTAGTTCTCTTTTACATTCTTTCTCGATTTTATTTTCTTTTGCTAGTACACCTGTTTCTCTTTTGTTATATATTGTTTTATTTGATTTTTGAAACTTAAATGCATTTATAACAAGATAAGTATAATTAAACGTGTATAGGATTAATTTTGTGTTGCAAATATTTTATCATAAATCAACTTTCAGCATTTATCCCATAATTTATTTTGAGTATATCTAGAAAGTCTTTATCACTCAATTTGATTAGTTTACTCTCTTCAGCCTTGGACTACTCTCATTTTGATAAGTTCATATTATGGAGATGACATGAGGAAATTAAATTATATTGTAACTTGTTTACATAATCTGATTTGCCTGAACTACATCTGAACCTGAATTTAAATTTACAGAAGATGAATAACAGGTTTTCAATGACAATTATCTTATATAAATGTGAAAATATGTTAATTTCAGTTGTTTTAAAATTCTTTCATGCGGGTAAAATCTTTGCTTTATTTGGGATTTCCTTAGAATTGTTAAACCTATTTTTAAAGCAGATAGATTTCTGAAAGTAGATCAAAGCATTGTTTTAAGTTTCAAAGGGTGCTCTTTTCCAAATATTTCACATATATTAACATTGAAAAATCACTTAAGGGGATAAAGATATATACTGGATTATGGAGGAGTAGATTAGAATTTATCTAGCAATTATCGTTCATGTTTGCAATTGCTTAGGGTCTAACAATGATCTGATTTTGCTTGACAGTTAATTTACAATATTAAGTAATGTTTATTGTTTCTGATTATTATAATCACAAAACTACATGACCTCCAAAGCAAAAATATTTCATCAGTCCTTCCTGCTTCTTCCGATTTTCTACATATTCAAATATGTGAGGTCTTGTTTGCTACCTGCAGTGATGTTATTATTTGTAAATAATAACAAGTCTTTTCAAAAGACTTGAAAAGAGTTGTTAAGATTTCACTTTTAAATCTTTTTGAAAACCACAAGAAAGTACATAGCTAGAAATAAGTTTTATCAAATATAGCAAAATTACAAATAAGGTAGAATATTGCATCTACAAATACGGTAGAATATTGCTGGTTCAGCTAGTTTTCACTGAGAAAAAAACAATACAATATGGCATATTGCTTCACTTATACTCACTACATAAGAGTATATATAAAATGTGGGATTAATTGATAATTACATAAAAATAGATCAGTTGGGTCTAGGGATACATTTACCATTAATTAGATTTGGAGTTTGAGTACTTGAAATGTATTTAGCACAAGTTGAGATATGTTGTGAGTGTAAAATACAAACTCCATTTCAAAGATAGAGTTATTAAAGATACTAAGTCATATATAGATATTTGTAAAATAGACAATATAAAATACCTCAGTGATTTTCATTGTGGTTATATTATCTAAATGGATCAAGAAGAAATTAGAGGGAAAATTAAAATGTATTGGAACAAATTAAAATGGAAATACTGTGTACAAAACCTATGGAATGAGGCAAAAGAAATTCTCAGAGGGACATTCATAGCAATAAATGTCTATATTAAGCAGTACAAAAGAATTCAAATAGGCAATCTAACTATAATTCAGTGTTCTGGAAAAAGAACAAACTAAGCTCAAAATTAACAGAAGAAAGGGAATTTTAAAGAACAGAGCAGAAATAAATAACAGTGCACAGGAAAAAAGGTAAAAAAGATCAAACTAAAAGTTGGTTCCTTGAAAAGTTAATAAAAAAAACTTTAGCTAGACTAACCAAAGCAAAGAGAGGACCTATTGATAAAATCAGTAAAACTATTAAAAAATTTTAAACTGTTATAAAAATACAAAAATCATAAAATACTTCTATAAACAAATACATGACAACAAAATGGATAACATAGAAGAAATGAAAAAAATCCTACGTACATACTAACTGCAAAAATGGAATCATAAAGAAATAGTCTGAACAGAATGATTGCTAGTAAGGAGATGAATTAATAACCAAATCTCCTGGTGAAAAATGCTCAGGGCCAGATGGCTTCACTGGTAAAGTTTTTTTTTTTTAATATTTATTTATGCATGCAAGAACTGGGGTACAGGCTAGAGGTATTTGTGTGTGTGTGTGTGTGTGTGTGTGTGTGTGTGGAAGGTGAGATGATTCACCAGAGACAGAGTAGGGAGCAGAACAGGCAGATTGACTGAAATACACTGCTAAGGGGAGCAATGGGCGACAAGAGGTCTGCTAAGCCATGTGGGTCACCCCTTTGGCTGGGATCAAACTCATGCTGCAGTGGCTGAGGATAGCTTCAGTGTGCTGCATCTTAACACCTTGCACCACAAAGGAGGCCCTTACCTCCATGGTAAAGTTTACCCGATATTTAAAAAATATATGGCAAGCCTCAAACTATTGTAGAAAGATCAAATAGAAGGGTATCTTCCAAACTCATTTTATGAGGTCAACATTATTTGAGTCAGAAAAGGACAAAAAAAAAAGCAAAAACAAAAAACTACAACCATGATAAATTAAGAAAAATTCCTAGTAAAATATTAGCAAATTGAATTCAACACATTGAAAGGATCATTTACCATCATCAAATAAGATTTATATCTTGGTTGCAAAGATCATTGAACAGATGAAAATTAATAATTACAATCAAGATATTAATAGAATGGAAGAAAAAACATGATTATCTCAAGACAGAAAAATTCATTTGATAAAATTCAACATCCATTCATAATAAATATTCTTAACAAATGAGGAGTAAAAGGGACTTGCCTCAACATAGTAATGACCATATATAACGAATTCCCAACTAACATCATACTCAACAGTGAACTATGTAAAGTTTCTACTTTAAGATCAGGAACAAGGCAATTAAGCCCACTCTCAGTACTCCTACTCAATATAGTACTGAAATTCCTTTCCAAGGTAAGGAAAAGAAATAAAGGGCATCAGAATCAGAAAGAAAGAAGTGACATTATCTCTATTTGCAAATGGCATTATTTTATATAGAGAAATCCCAAAAACTTATAAAAAAAACCTGTTAGCATTAATCATGAAGTTGCAAGATACAGAATTAACAGAAAAATCAGTAATGTTACAATGAATTATATGAAAAAATAAAATATTCCCATTTACAAAAAATAGAATATGTAAGAATAAACCTAGTCTAGGAGGTGAAAAATCTGTACTCTGAGAACTACAGATAGTGGAAATCGAAGACACAGAAAAGTGGAAAATTATCCAAGAATTAGAGAAATTAATATTGTTAAAATGTACTTACTACCAAACACCATCTATATATTCAGTGCAATATTTGACAACACAAATGAGAATACTCAATGGAGAAAAGAAAACCTCCTCAATAAATGGGGAGGAGGTGTGCAGACCTCTCCTGCTGCGCCCACTGCTCCCCTCAGCAGTGTATTTCATCTCTCTGCCTGTTCTGTTCCCCGCTCTGGCGAATTCTCTCACCCTCCCGCACTGTACCCAGTGCTTGTATAAATAAATAAATAAATCTTTAAAAAAATAAATAGGGAGGAAAAATTGGATATTCCTAAGTAAAAGAATGAAGAGAGTCCTATCTTATACCACTCAAAAAATTAGCTTCAAATGAATTAAAGATTTAAATCTCCGTAAGGAATATACATTCAGTAAAAACTGTACTTTGTTTTTTTTTATAAAAATGCTCAAAAAAATCAAGCTTCAATAACAGTGGGAAAAAAAAAAGAAATGCAAAAAAAAAAACCCTATACTTTGAATTTTCATCTTTTTTTAGACTAGCAATTAGTGTTGATACTCTGTAGTGATGCTGGGTCAGGCAGCAAGCCATAGCTTACTGCCAGCCATGCAATGATGAGGGTAATCAATCTGTAGTCTACAAACTGCCCTTTACCCCTAAGTACAGTATTTAATAAATCACGTGAGGTATACAACACTATCTTATAAATAGGCTTTTTGATATATGATTTTTTTTATAACCGAAGGCTAATGTAAATATTCTGAAAGTTAAGGTAGGCCAGGCTAAGTATGATGTTCAATAAATTAGATGTGTTAAATATTTTCAACTTATGATAATTGCAATTTATAATAGTTTTATCAGGATATAACTCCACTGTAAGTCAAGAAAGGTCTGTATTAAACTTATTTTTTAAAGGTTCATTTATTATGCAAGCACTGGGCACAGTCAGAAGCATGGGAGAGTGAGAGAATTCACCAGAGCCAGAGCGGGTAATAGAACAGGCAGACTGATGAAACACTGCTGAGGGGAGCAGCGGGCATGGCAGGAGAGGCAGGAGAGGTCTGTGACGCCATGTGGGACAGCTTCACAGTCCAGCGCTCAGCCGCTGTGCCACCAGGGGAGGCTCGGTCTGTATTAAATTTAACTAGGAGAGTATACATCTGAGAAATGGTGGATTATGTAGAACACTTTAACATGAAACAAGAGTAATATGAATATTCAAATTGGTCTTTCAATAGGTTTTTTTAAAGATTTATTTATGCATACAAGAATTGGGGTACAGGCCAGAGGTGTGCGGGTGAGAGGATTCACCAGAGACATAGTGAGGAGCAGAACAGGCAGATCTACTGAAACATACTGGTGAGGGGAGCAGCGGGCGAGTCAGGAGAGGTCTGCTGTGCCATGTGGGTAGCTCCCTGACTGGGGATCAAACTTGTGTTGCAGTGGCTGCGGATAGCTTCATAGGTTGCATCTTAACCCCCTGCACCACCAGGGAGGCCCTCAGTAATTTTATTTCTAGAAAATCTAGGTTGACAATTTATTTTTTAGATTCTAACATTATAAATTTTCCACTTTATTGTCTTCTGGCTTCTCTGATTTGTATTAAAAATAAATTGTCAAAATAATGTTACTTCTTTACAATCAATGTCATTTCAAACACAGATGGAAAGTGGTACACTAGCCAGTGGGAAATTTTACTTGTTTTTTTTTTTCATTATTAATTTTTTATTGAGGTAATAATGGTTTATAATGCTGTATACAATTTAGAGGCATAGGATCACACATCCACACCTCTTCAGGTGTTTGTTACCATACCACATCCACCACCAAGGCACTGAAAGTCTTCCAACATAATCACTACACTCCCTCCCCATTTTGCTTTTCCCTCTGCCCCCTCTGCTAATCTAAACTGTCCAGTCAGATTTCTGGGGGTTGTTGCTGGTTTGATTTTATAGGACCTGTTGTTTTATTTCTGTATGTTCCACATATAAATAAAACCATCCTGTATTTTTCTTCCTCTTTCTGACTTATTTGGTGAGGATGTGGAGAAAAAGGAACCTCATACGCTATTTGTAGGAATGTGGACTGTTCTAACCTCTATGCAAAACAGTATGGAGATTTGTCAAAATATCCAAAAAGGATCTATGTGATCCAGTAATTCCATTCCAAGGTGGAAAATGTAAAAACACTAATTAGAAGGTATATATCAACTGCTAAGTTCACTACAGCCTTATTTATAATAGCCAAGTTATGGAAACTGCTTAAGTGTCCAAGGACAGAAGCGTGGATATGAAAAATATATATATTGTGTGTATAGGTATATGCACACACACACAATACATACATACACATGAAATACTATTAATAAAAAAGATGAACTCTGGCCATTTGCAATGCCATGGGTGATAATGGAGGGGATTATGCTAAGTAAAATGTTTCAGAAAGAGAAAGACAATGTATGGTTTCACTATTTGTGGAATATAGAGAAACAAAGCAAAGGGTCAGACCAAACCAAAGGAGTAACAAACCCTTGACATCTGACTGCAAAACTGAGGCAACAAAGTGAAGGGTAGTGAGGTGGGAGCACAAGAGAGAGGATTCTTGGGGATTTAGTGCTGGGTATGGGATGAAAAACATTTATTTGTAGAGGGTTGAGACAGTAACCCCTGAAAGAAATACAATGAGGTAAACCAACTTAACATATATAGCTTCAGAGAAAAAACAACCAACCCAACTGAACAATGAGCAGTAGATTCAATAGACACTTCTCCAAAGAACAAATTTAAATGACCAGTGGGTGTATATAAAGGTGTCCATCATTCCTTATTATTGGAGAAATGCAAATCAAAACAATAGTGAAATATCACCTTATATCTGTGAGAATAGCTATTCTCCAAAAGATAAGAAACAACATTGTCAGAAAAGATGTGGAAAGAAGGGAACCATTATATCCTGGGATGTAAATTGGTACAGTAATTATAGAAAGCAGTGGGAAGACGCTACAAAAAATTAAAGATATAAATTCCATATGATTCAGTCATTCAACTCCTGAATATTTACCTGAAAGATAAAAAAATAAAAACAAAGTATAAACACTAGTCTGAATAGAAAAAGTGCACACTCAGAGTTTATTGTAGCTGTATTTACAATAGCCACAACTGGAAACAACCTGAGAGCTGATCATCAGATAAATGGAGAAGGATGTGGCACATATACACAATAGAAATTATTCAGTCATAAAAAGATAAAATGCTGCTATTTGCAAAAACATGGATGAAACTTGAGGGGATTATGTTCAGTGGAAAAAAATCCCAGACAAACACAATAGAATTTCACTCTTTTATATATAAATATATATTTAATATATATTTATATATATTATATGTATATAAATATATATAATATATATAATATATTTATATATAGAAGATACAAAGAAATGGAAAGACATCCCCTGCTCATGGATAGGAAGAATAAACATTATTAAAATGGCCATCCTACCAAAAGCAATATACCGATTCAATGCTATTCCAATAAAAATTTCAATGTTATTCTTCAAAGAAATAGAACAATTATTGATGAAATTCATATGGAATCACAAAAAACCCCGAATAGCCAAAGCTCTCCTGAAAAAAAAAGAAGGGAATGGAGGCATCACACTCCCAGAATTCAGGCTATACTACAAAGCCATAATCATCAAAACTGCATGGTACTGGAACAAGAACAGACACACAGACCAATGGAATCGAATAGAAAATCCAGAAATAAACCCACAGATTTATGGTCAACTAATCTTTGACAAAGGAGCAAAGACTATGCATTGGAGCAAAGAAAGTTTGTTCAATAAATGGTGCTGGGAAAACTGGGTCGCTGCATGCAAAAGAATGAAGCTTGACTACTACCTCTCACCATACACAAAAACCAACTCAAAATGGATTAAATAACTAGACATAAAACCTGAAACCATAAAATACATAGAAGGAAATATAGGCGAAACACTACGGGATATGCACATCAAAGACATCTTTACAGACACATCACCCAAAGCAGTGATAGTGAAGGCAAAGATAAACAGCTGGGACTACATCAAATTAAAGAGCTTCTGCACAGCAAAAGAGACAATAACAAAAACAAAGAGAAACCCCACCAACTGGGAGAACATTTTTGCACCCAACACTAATGATAAAGGATTGATCACAAAAATCTGCAAAGAGCTAATGAGACTCAACAACAACAAAGAAAATAATCCAGTCAAAAAATGGGCAGAAGAGCTAAAAAGAAACTTCTCTGAAGAGGAAATGCAAATGGCCAACAGGCATATGAAAAAATGTTCAACATCACTTGTAATCAGGGAAATGCAAATCAAAACTACCATGAGATACCATCTTACACCAGTGAGAATGGCACATATTAAAAAAACTAGCAACAACAAATGTTGGCGAGGGTGTGGAGAAAAAGGAACTCTTCTGCACTGTTGGTGGGAGTGCAAACTGGTCCAACCACTATGGAGAGCTGTGTGGAGATTTCTGGACCTACTAAACATAGAGCTTCCATATGATCCAGCAATTCCACTCCTAGGTATTTACCCAAAGGACTCAGAAACATCAATTCCAAAGAACACCTGCACCCCTATGTTTATAGCAGCACTGTTTACAATAGCTAAGCTTTGAAAACAGCCCAGCCCAAATACCCAAAAATAGATGACTGGATCAAGAAGATGTGGTACATATATACCATGGAATATTACTCAGCATTCAAAAAGATAAACACATGCAATTTGCAGCAACATGGATGGCGCTGGAAGGGATCATGCTCAGCGAAATAAGCCAGAAAGAAAAAGAAAAATACCGGATGGTCTCACTCTCACTCATAGCAGGAATCTAGAAAACTTAAATAAGGGACCAGGAAAATGAATAACTATAAGAAAGTGAAAATCAAAATCAACAAAAATCTATGAACCAGAGACACTTTTGGGGGGGTGGGTGGCGGGAGGGGAGGGATTGGGGTCAAAAGGGGGGGTTGCAATTGTATGGGGAATATAAAAATAAAATTTATTATTAAATAAAAGTCAATAATAAGTTAAAAAATATATATAAATATATATAAATTTATATATATTTATATATAAAAGAAGCAAATGAACTAAGTATACAAAAAACCCAAAAATTATCTTTTACCTATTTCATATATATATCATATGTGACTATATAAATAAATAACCTATATTACTAAAGTTATCATGTAAGGACAGAGGGGTCTTTGCATGTGGACTTAATGTTCCACAACATTTTTGCACTTAATAATCTTAAATACACAAAGCAAATACTGATAAAATTGAACGGACAACAATTAGACTTAAAATTGGAGTCAAGTATTTCAGCACCCTATTCTCAATTATTTATTGAATAGAAAATCATGACAACATAATCGATCAACCTCACCTACTTGATATTTATAGAATGCCTACCCAATAAGAGCTTGTGCCTTTTAAAGTGCATGAGGCATTTGTCAAGATGGACATTACTGCGAGTCATAAAGCAAAATGTCACTATATTTAAAATAATTAATATAAAATATGGTTATTGATCAAAAGTGGTTTTACATTAGAAATCAGTAATATAAAAGGTCAGTGGAATATCACTAAAAGGGACAATATGGGAAGATTTATGTTACTAATTGTGATACAGATTTAGATGCTATCAGTGAAAAAAAATACCTTGAAAGATGCAACCAGGTAAGCTCTGTCAAGGAGAAATAGATAACTTGAATAGTCATATACTTATTGAATAATCATAACTGGTTAAAAACATGGTAATACTCACTAGAGAATATTAATATATAGGGAAGTAATAATAGTTTTACACTAACTCTTCAAGAAAATTAAAGAGCAGTGACTATGTCACACTTCATTTTACGAGGTGGCATTCTTCTGAAATCAAAATGAAGACATTAATAAAAAAATGTATAGAATAATATTTCCCATGAACTTTAGGTGCAGTTTTACCTTTTAATTTTAGTAAATCTTATCAATGATTTTGAAAAACAATGTGACAAAATGAGACTTACTCAAAGCATGCAAGGTTGGTTTTATATTGGAAAGTCGATTTTGTCAATAGATTAAAAAGGAAAAAATTACATTAATAGATGTACAACAGTTGGCAAAGTTAACATCCATTTCTGATTAAAAATTCTTCTAATTTGCTGGGAATTTGTATCAGTTGTTTAGTAATTACTCAAGAAATGAAAAATCTACAGTTAGGTACTATTCACTAGACAGCCTAAAATGTTAAAGACTATGGATGCTAAGTATTGAGGAGAACATGGAGCAACTTCCACTCTCATACACTACTAGCAGAAGTGTAAAACATGACAAATACTTTGGAAAACAATTGGGTAGGTCCTTAAAAATTTAAACTCATACCTATTATACACTCCAAACATTTCGTTCCTTGGAATTTTCTAAAGAAAAATAAAAGGATATGTCCTCATGAAAAAAATAGTATACAAATGTTCATAGAAGCTTTATTTGTATAGCCAACAAGTGCAAACAGTCACGTGTGCCAACAGGTGGATGGATAAAGGAATTTTAGCATATCATACTTTGGACTGTTAGCCACAAAAAGTAATTAACTTTTGATAAATACAACAGTGTGAATAAACTTGATAGTTACTGTACTTAGTAAAAGAAGATAGAGAATGAAAAAATACACATTTATGATGCCTTTACATAAAATTCTAGAAAATGTATAAAATCTATAGTGGCAGAAAACAGATCAGTAGTTTCTGGGTTAAAGAAGTGAGCATTGAAGGAGGGAGAAATTATAAAGGGGTAGAGTAAATGGAGACGTGATGATTAGGTCATTAAGTTGATTGTGGCATAATAGCTTTACAATTTATGCATTTGTATTAACTATATTTTTTCTGTATTCCTGAAGCTTTATGTTTTGGAGTCTTACTTGCAGGGATTACTTCTCCTAAGGGTGGCCAAGTATTTGAGACAGCAAAGTACAATTCCAGTTGTATACCTTTCCCATGCAAACCAACTGATCCAGAGTCTTAATCACCCCATGGCCAATTTGTAAGTGAATGAAAACAGTCTCAGAACAAATTGAAATATTTGAACTAGCCAATCCTAAATCTGCTTATTTTGCTTTGCCTTCTCCAGGGAGTCCACATTAATGGCAGTTGCTCGTGGTTTCACCTTGCTGCTGCTTCTCCAGACTGACTCCCACCTTCCCTTCATGACTCTGTGTGGACCTTGAGAACTGTGAGTAGCAAATGCTTTTCCATGGCAGACATCTCATCATCAGAATAAAAACAAAACCCTGGGTATATTTTAAGAGTGTCATTTATTATATATTAGTTATACTTTTTAAAATTATCAAAATAAATGCATTGATTTTAAAATTGCAAACAAAAATATCTTCCAGAATCTTTACAGTTTTTCCCATTTTTATATTTCCTTGGAGAATTCACATTCTTCTACAAATTTTAGATTACCCAATAGACCTGTCTGCAGTAATGGAAACACTCTTTGTGTTTTCCAATACACCAATGACTTGTCACTTATAGCTGGTTAGCACTTACAATGCAGTGGTTTAAGTAGGCATTGAACTGTTGGTTTAGGTTTCACTAATTTTAATTTAGATTAAGCAGTGGCCACCATATCAAATAATAATTAGTGCTAGAATTTGTCAATGGAGAGATAGCAGTAGAATGGATATTCTTTTCCTCTAGTAGTTGAAGAGATATTTGATTGAAAGTGGTTTATATATCTGAGGTTATTGAGGCTAGATTTTAGTTTGTATAGGGGCTTTCTCTGTCTGTTTTGATTAGTTCTTGATCCTGGACCATACAGCTTCATGAGTCCCAACTGAATGGTTGGACAGAGCTGGGCTCCATTTTTGTCTCTGCAGCTCATGATAATACTGAAACCTTTAGTTTTCTAACCAGTTGACATTTGAGAGGGATGTATGGCAGGGGGTGGTTGGGGGAACACTGAGTGTCTTGCCTCATTCAATTTAAGAATCAGAAGATCCTTTGAGACGAACAGTAACCTAGTTTCAGGCTCACTTCTCTGTGGTACTCTTTGCTCCTAGATCTTGTTCTTTCAAGTCCTGGCTGACATAATAGTTCTCTGATTACTTCGAAGGCTTTTGTAGTTTATCCAGTTTATATATTGTTTGTAGTTTGTCTAGTTTATATATTGGTAGTTACTGTCAGTGGTAGAACAAGTTACATTGCTATAGCATATCACAGAGTTTCTGTTGTAAAACAGTACTTGTATAATTCCTATTTCAGGCACAGTAAATGTTCCCTCTTTTTTTAACAGCATAGTAGCTCTAAGACCAAATGAAATGACAAAATTTGATTTATTTAAGCTTAGGATTTGTAAGTATTTAAATTCTACTGACTTTTCAGTGAATTTTCTGTCACCCAAGTGGGGATTGTTTATCGTGTCATCTCTAAAGCTTCATCTTTTGCTCAAGATCTTTGTTAACCTTTATTTTCCTTTTCACTTAAAAATTCTGTTGTCTATGTCCCATATTCTCAACTTCAATTCATTTATTTTAACCTCTGAAAGCTTAGAGTACTTCCCTATTAGTTAGCCAGAGAATTCTTTTTATCTCTAAGCTTCAATTTCTTTCTGTTTTTCCATTTTGTGTGCTCTAACTTTTTGATGTCACTTCAACAATGAATTCATAGCCCATTACCCATAGGAAAAAGGCTGAACCCCTTGACTGTGGCACATAAGGCCTTTCGTGTGCTGGTCACAGCCTACTTCTCTAGCTGTATTTTTTGTTTTACTTCCACATGCAGCCAAAGGTTTAGCTTTTCCATATTCATGGCAACAAAGATGTATTTTTAAATTTTTTTTAAAGATTTATTTATTTACACAAGAACTGGGGTATAGGCCATATGTGCGGGAAGGTGAGAGGATTCACGAGATTGGGGAACAGAACAGGCAGACTGACTGAAATACACGGCTGAGGGGAGCAGCAGGCGAGACAGGAGAGGTCTGCCATGCGATGTGGGTATCACCCCGGGCAGCTGGGATCAAACCCGCACTGCGGAGGCTGTGGACAGCTTCACAGTGCTGCGCTCAACCGCCTGTGCCACCAGGGAGGCCCAGGATTGATTGATTGATTGACTGATTGATTGATTGATTGATTTTATTTATTCTAAAATACTTCCATATTTTTTATATCCCTCTGTTTGGATTATACTCTATTTTCTTCTTAAATATTCTTTTTCCTTTCCCAGAAAAAAATTATTCTGATCCTTCAAAGTCCACTGAACCATCAAGTCTGTTGTGAGGTTCTAATTCTCCTCTCCCTCTCTACCATGGAGGCCCCTCTAATACCGTGGTCATTCTAGTAATGTTCTTTTTATGCTGGGAGAACTTAGAAATGCTGCTAATTGTTCTGAAGCTTTTCCCCAGCATTCTGTTAGCTCCTGGTACATGGTGCCATTTTCTCATTTATCTTTATTTACTTTCCCCTTAACACTGTGCTTAACAAGTAGTAATTGCTTTTTAAGTGTTTATTTTCTATAACTGAATTGCAAAGAATACCAGTGCTTGGCCTAGGCCTCAGCTGATTATTTAGACAGAAAGTTAAGTATTTCCTGGCCTGCATTTAAATTCCAGGGGAGACTATTTTGTTCTGGTGGGTCTTTCAGAATTTGCTAGCTCCCAATATACAGGTAACTGCCAACATTTCCTATTATTTTGGGCCAACCCTTGATATTACAAAGGATATTATCATTTTTAGCACAATACTTTCTCACAATCCTTTCAAAGAAACTAAATTTTATACAGTCACATACAGAAATAAGACTATATGGAAATAATACTAGATTCTTATAATTTAATCCAGAAGTTCCATCCATATCTTTAAATTTAGTTATGAATTGTCATCAGAGTATATTACGGAATGGCTCCAAGATTCCTTAGTAAGTTAGCTTGCTCTCAGCTGGGGGTGAATTTTATTTAGCAATTAAATTCATAGGTATTTGGGGACTTTTTAGATTATTTTCTAGCTTATTCTCTGAAGATTGTAACTTTGAATGCAAAACATGCATCAGTTTATGCCTGAAGCAATGGAAAAATGAGGTCTTAGTGCCCTTCATATAAAGTTTCCCAGATACATACTGTGCTCTAAAGTTTATGAAGAACACCAAAGAGTGAAAATAAGTGAAAACACTTTAGGGCACTCCTCAAACACCTTCATAAGGTTAGAGTGGAAAATATAAGATAAAAGCAGTTATACCTGAAAAAATTCTAGAAGTAAAGTGAAATATTTCATGTCCCCTTGGCAAGTTAAAGGGGGTTATGTTGCTGTCTGCAGCTGGAGCAGCACTGTGCAGTGGATGCAGTGGAGTAAAAAGAACATTTGGTAAATTGCAGAAATTTGAAAGAGATTATAACCCTATGAGGAACATGACCAAATTGAGTTATTTAACTCCTAATGAGAAAAAAACCAGAGAGAGAGAGTTAGAGTTAGAGTTAGAGAGTTAGAGTTAGAGAGAGAGAGTTAGAGAGAGAGAGTTAGAGAGTTAGAGAGTTAGAGTTAGAGAGTTAGAGAGAGAAAGTTAGAGAGAGAGAGTTAGAGACAGACAGACAGGGTAAATGTTTTGTGTATGGGCAAATTGATTATTTTAGTGCTTTCTCCCCCCCATAAAAATAAACTGGGTAAAACAACAATCTTTCTCGAATACTACCTCACGACAATCTCAAGAAGGAAGCCCTTTAAGTCTGGACTATGCCAGATTCCAAGAGAGAACTGCTGGAGCTGAATGCTCCACCTCTTTCCCAGCTCTGTACTTTCACTCATTTTGTGCCTTCTGAATGAGAAGGAAGGAAGGAAGGATGGGTAGAATGGGTAGCGTGGGTGGGTGGGTTGATGGATGGATGGATGGATGCATGGATGGATGGATGCATGGATGGATTCTGGGTCCTCAAAACAAAATAGTAGGAACAAAAGGTGATACAGGAGTGTATAATTTATAGAAAAAACTTTAGATTATTGTAAAAGCAGATTTTATATCCCACAAGACACAAGCCAGCAAACATATGCAGTATTCCCCACTTGCTATAGTTTCCCTATGTGGATTTCAATTACTGCAGTTGACCACTGTTTGAAACTACTAGGTACAATAACATATTATGAGAGCAAGGGAGAGAAACTATGTTCACATAACTTTCATTACTGTATATTGTTATTTTTATTATTATAAATATCTTTACTTATTTTATAAATTTTATCATGGGTATGTTTGGGAAAATCATTGGTACATGTAGGTTTCAGTATTAGTAGTAGTTTATTCATAGTTTCAAACATCCACTGGGCTTCTTGGAACATATCCCCTACAGTAAGGGAGGACTACTGTGTTACCAAGGGGAGAGGAATAGGATGTTGAAAATACTAATCTCAGGACAGAGGTGGAGTAACAACGAGCATTCAGAGTCTCCTAATGAGATTTGATTTTATCAGTCATTTAGAGTCTAACTTCCAACTTCCACAACAATAATGACAACATCCATAGGGATGCTAGAAGCTCCCTTTGCATCCCCAACTGAGACTCACTGTTGTCATTTCTAATGATTTTGAAATTCAAAGAATATATTTATTTCAATTCATGTGTTATTTTCTGTTGTGATATATTGCATTGAAAAAAACATAACATGAAATAATTTCATGTACAGGATCCTATTCCATTCTTAGATTGTCTTTACAAATATTGCCCAAATGATGCTAAAATGACCGACTTGGACTTTGCGCTCTGAGTTTGGCAGGGTAAGCTCAGGCACTAACTGCTTTCTTTAGCCTCTTTTCCTGAGGTTCAGTGACTTTACTTAAGTGTCTCATGTGCTGGCATGGCCTTAATTGTGAGTTTTAAATTCATTTTATTATTTATAAACACTGTCTCTTCACATGCCAGCTTGTATACTACACTTCCACCCATCACTGTAGAGTGAGCCTCATATAAAACTGTATGATCAGTGCTTAAAGATTTTCTACCCTGCTGGGGCTTGTTGAGTTTTAGTAGGAAAAAAATACGTATAAAAATCTGGCTCCTAGTTTATGCCTTGAGTTGTAAAAAGATATTCCTCTCAATTAACATATTTCTTTGAATTGTCTCCATATGTGTCTTTTTTTTTTTAAATGTGCATTAGATGCCAAAAACTGTTAGAGCCTTATCCTAATCAATGTTGGTAGTTGCTGGATCAGGGACTTTCTCATGAACAATCTAGTCATTTAACACCATCACAGAAGGAAAATACAAGTCATCAAGCGTTAACTCCTCAGCCCCACTCCTCACAAAGAAATAATTTATCCTATAGAGGACTAACATAAATTTATCTCAGCATTATTTATTACAAGGTGAGGAAATACATATTAAAAGAGAAAAAAAAAAAAACAGAAAGACCAACTGAACTTCGCCAAGGCCTTGAAGAGAGCTGATTTTTTTATTCTTATTTTAATGCGAACATTCCACACTCACTGATTAAATGAGAAGCAACATGAAATAACACTCTATAGCACATTTTACATTCATTGCACAAAGCTGGCCTGAGGCTTATTTAAAAAGTACCAGATGTTTTATTTTTCCTTTTTTTTTTTTTTTGAGAAATATATTTGTCTTCTTGTAATGAGAGATGCTCTTTGAAATTACAATGTTATGTTACAACAGCGGCCATTTGAAATGAGGAAGTTCAGTTTTTTTCCCCAAATCACATCTAAAAGACAAGCTTACTATAAGATTCTTTAATATGATGGCATTGCAGGACTGCCTTGATTTTGCACTTTGAGTTTGGCAGGGCAAGCTCAGGCACTAACTGCTTTCTTTAGCACCCTAGCCAGGAGGACAAATTAATTAAAAAAGACAAAGGGTTCATTTAAGAATGATTTTCCTGTTTTGGTTAGGGTGTTGGGTGGTATAGCATAAGTTACTGACCTATGGCATAGTCAAAAGTTTATTGCATGTTCTTTTCCTCTGTTCCTCATAACTGATCATTGTCATACTCAGGACAATGTGATTGTTTACTGTAGAGAAGCAAGGAAAAGTTAATATTCTTAACAGGGAAGGTCTCTGCTGCAAAAGTATTATCATACTCCTGAGAGAATTGTAACTATTAGGGTGATTATAAAGGTGAATAAATAGAGCCCAAAATTACAAATATATATATTCTATGGGTTACCAAATATAGAGAAAAATCAATAATGCATTGTATTGATCTGCCTGTGTGGAAATTAGCATTCCAGTACTTGGTAGGTGGGAATGTAAGTAGTGACACTTGAGGGGAGACAATTTAATAAAACAATGAAAAATACTTTTGAGACAGTTATTCTACTTCTAGGAGTTTACCATACCAATATATTTGCAAAGACATTCATTGCAATATTGCTATCTTGGAAAGGAAGCCTAGGTATTAGCCAATGTGGGACTAATCTTATTAATTGTGATTACTTAGGAGTAAAATTACATGATTATGAATGTTGCCATTTGGGTGATAATAGGGAAAAGGTGTGTGTGTGTATGTGTGTGTATTTATAGATCCACCTGTATAATACATATATACAGACATTCATGTGAAGTCATTTATGTATATTTTTTATATGCATTATATCCATGAAATATTTTTGAAAGTGGGCATGAGAAATTTCTTCTCGGAAGAGAAGTTGAAAGCTGTAATGTGATAATGATCTACTTTTTATTGCATTTATTATTTTGGATCATTAGAACATTTCTCTATGACCACGAATTGCTTTTGATAGTAAAAAAGTAGTTAAAATTTTATTTTCCAGAAAAGTTCATTGTAAGATAAATTTATTTTCTTTTTGCCTGACATTATATATTAAGTATAAAATTTATTATTTCTATATATATTATTGTTCATTTTTAAAGTGTTCACCCATGCACCATCACCACAGTCTCCTGTGCTCCTCCCTCCTTCTTTCTAATCCCTTCTCCTCCCCCTCCCCTGCAGGATGTTCCTGGTTTATAATTGTCTTTTTTGTTTTTGTTTTGTTGTGTTTTGTATTGTTATTTTTCCCCCGATGTCTTATTTGGTTCCTCCATATTCCTCGTATAAGTGAAAGCATCTGATGGTTTTCTTTTTCCTTCTAACTTATTTCACTGAGCATTTCTTCTAGCTCCATCCATGTTGCTGTGAATGGCATTAGTTTATCTTTTTGACTGCTGCATAGTATTCCATGTGTATATATATCACATCTTCTTGATCCAGTCATCTATTTGGGGACATTTGGGTTGTTTCCAGGTTTTACTTCTTATAAATAGTGCTGCAGTAAACGTAGGAGTACAGGTATTCTCCAAAAGCCATTTGATAAATGAAATTGTGGCCAGTGCTTGTTATATGAGAGGTCATAATGTTAAGATGCTCATGCCATACTTATGACTTTATTTCTTGGTCTGATAGATCAGTGACAAAAGAAGTGAGATTTTGTAGACATGCACTTCGCTTGTCATATAATATCTTTCTCGCACCTTTCTTTTATTCTGGAAATACCACCTTCTTTCAGAATTTCTCTTCCCTCCTTTCAACTGCTTTTTTCCACAGGAATTAGGAGTTTTTACCTGACCATGCCTTCTTAGCAAGGGTCCCAGGGAGGGTATTAGATTCTAGCCAGATTAGTCCCTTCCTTGCACAAACACACATACTCATGCAGAACATTTTTTGAAATAGAAAATTGGAATTAATTATATATTATAAATTATTTAAGAATACATGTATGTATGTGTTTTTCACTCACTGAACAACACAAGATATCAAAACACTGAAGATTGTATTTAGTGAGGTAAAATTTCAACATTTGTTTGAAATTTATTTTAATGCTGTGGATACCTTTGAAAAGAAATTCTCCTTTAAAGATTGCAGAGATGCCAAAATGAAAACTATTACTGTAACTACATTGGAGTAATATCAAAATGACAAAACCAGAAAAACTAAGTAATTGTTACGTATTTACTTTTCCTTTTATTAAACACAGTATGTTTTGTATTATAACATAGGTCTTCCTGGGACAACTCTGAGGACTCATTGATTCCTATTTGATAGTTGCTTTTTGTTGTATCTGCTAAAAATGCACCATTCCTACAGTTTTTGGGTACCCATAAAATGATATGTCTAACTGTTTTTACTGACTAGGACTACTGATATTCTCACTTCAAGAAAGTCTTTTCATTCCGAAAATTGCTCATTCAAACTCCATGATGTGTTTTAAATTCACACTTAGTGCAACAGAATTAAAATAAAAATATGAAATTGACAGAATATCGAACAGTCAAGGAGAGGTTTAAAAATAGACGATAGAGTGTAGATAATCTTTGAATGGTTCACTTAAGTAAAGAGCAGGCTTAGATATGTTGGTGGATCTATAACATGGAGAAAAAATATAAAACATACATATGTAATGATTGAATAGAGTGAATCATTTGAAAATTTAATTAACCAAAATGGGATGAACTTAATAGACCTCTTACTGAAAACTCCAAAATTCCACTGGACCAGAGAAAGATGGAATTCCCATAGATTTAATTACCTTTTATTTGAGCAGTTTTCATTGAGGAAAAAAAGTAGCTATTTCAAATATAAAATCTCATAGTATGCTCTGTACATAGCACATTACTGTGTTTCCTTTAGATAGCACTTCCTTTTGTGTCTGAAATTAAATGTCTGCTTTTTTGTTTATGGATACATGATACCACACAGTAGGAATCATATCTACAGTACTGATGCTTTAAGTAAGAACTAAACACATCTCATATATGTGTCTGTAGGAAGGGTGACTGCAGACATGAGCTCAGAAAAGAAGATGCACAGAGAAATGGGGAATGCAGTTTTGCTGGTGAGAATTTAGACAGTCTGATGATGTGCCAGAAGCATATCAAGTACAGCTCTTTTAAGAGGTGACACACTGACTCTTAAAAGCAATACATTTCTTATAAAAAGTGCTCATTAAATCACAAACAAATTCACATGACAAACTAGATGAATACAAGAATTTCACTTGAGCTGCATGATTCAATGAATTAATTGCTAAAAGTCTGACCAGTTGCCACAACTTTCAACCTAGAGAGAATGCCTGATAGGTTCTGAAAATGATCAAAGCAGGCATTTTAAAGTGAACATCAGTGTGAACATCACCTATTCAAAAACTCAAACTTCTTTTTTTGACATCTATACATCTATGTCACTGTCTTCTGATAGGTCTTGGCCTACCATGTCAGACTCAGAAGTAAGGTTATCTATCTTTGCAGCAAAAAGATATCACCCTGTACATACATCTGTTTGCTCTTAGTGTTGTGTTTTTCTGAGTTTGCCAATTTTGTCAGTTAAAATGGGGCATTTAAAATATTCCTTCAAGAGAAAGGCAAATGCTGGATGTTGTCACTTACATGTGAAATATAGAGAAGCAAAATAAAAGATCAGGTAAAAGCAAAGCAGTAACAAACCCTAGCCATCTGACTGTGGAATAAGGCTACCAGAGGGGAGGAGGAGAAGGAGAGAGCAAGGTGTGAGGGGGCCCAATGGGCTGAGGTGGAGAGTTGTAGGTGGCGGGTGGGTGTGGTGACAAACTCCTGAAGGGTGTGAGCCTATACAATATTATATACATATACATATACTTATACGTACACAATATTGTATACAATCAAATACAATATTGTAAACCAGTGTTGTGGCAATCAAAATTGAAAGAAATATAAAAATAGATAACATAATAATGAAAACAAAATAGAATACTTCAAAATGGGAACCTCAACCAGTGATCAAATATGATACTCTGTGCAAAGTTGAGCAAATATAATTTTTGAGAGCAAGAAAGGTCAAAATGGAATAGATATACATGTCACACTCAAAAGGACATTGGGTGGGTGAATTCTTGATTTCTTTCAGGTCCTAAATGTCTTTGTGACAGGATCAGTGATAAGTTAATGTGTTAAGAAATCCCTGATAGGAAAAAAAAGAATTCACTGCTTGTTGATTGAATGTAATTTGTTATTAAAGTAATGGCCTCTGAAGATAAATATCAAGCAAATACTAAAGAATTTTTAAATGTTAACTGAGAAGTTAAATAAATTTTCATATGAAACATTAAATTCATTTGGAAATTTTATGCATTCCTGGCTGCAATTTAAAAGTGAACCTCAAGTCAATTTCAAGATGTATATAATTCCATGTGTTTTCCAGAAGTTCCAATGCATATGTTGACAACTGATTTGGGGAAAAACAATGACAACAAGAAAAAAATTGACATCTGAAGTTTATTTTTCTATTGATAAAGATTCTTAACAATATATCATTTAAGTTGTGACCTCAGACATAGTAATACTTACACTTGATTGGTGCCCTATTGTAACGTTGGTGCTCTACTGTAAACTTGAAACTAAACTTCTAAATCCCTAGAGCTCATATCAGAAGTTGTATGTTGCCCTCATAAACATGTGGGCTTAATGGTTTGATAAATTAATGAAGGTTTGAACTGAAAAAGGGGACATTTGGAAATCTCATGGTGGCAGTTTATTTTCAATATTTTAAAAAGTAAGAAGATACTTACTTTGAAATTACCTTTTAGTTTAAGAACTTCAAAACCTTGAGCCACCCAGTCAAAATTTGGGGGTGGAGGTATAGAGGAGTGAATATAAAGCAACAAATTAAACCTTCCTTTCTAGAGTAATCCAGCTCTCAAACTTGAAAACTTCCTTCGCCACCATTGTCAGGCACTCTCAAAATAAGGATAACTAATGGGAATGGAACCTGAATTCACAGAGTAAGCCTGGGTCCACAAAAGTGAAAAGATTTTTTCTTTTTAGGAAGGAAATAGGGAAAGACCTAAAAGGGGTTGTTTACTTCCATTGTGCTTGGAAAAGAATTAAAATTTGGGATTCCAAATACCATCGGAAATGACTGCCTTTTGGGTACCCATACATAAGGGAAAGACCTAAATAACTACAAATTGAATCCTATTGTCAAATCATAACAATAAACAATGCAAAGGATAAAAATGACTGTACCTTTCAAATAGCTGAATCTCTGCCATGACCAATTATTCACTTTTGAACTACAATTGTCTGATGTTACAGGAATGACTATTTACTTATAAAAAGAATACACTGCTTTTATAGCGCAGTGATACCCTCTGGGCTAGATTAGTTAATGATGTTCATACTTTTTGAGTGTAGCTAAATGATAATTTGAGCATTTCCATATTTTGGGGAGTTTATTTTTTTATTTTAATTAAAAAAATATTTCAACTTTGATAAGTTATGCTTTTTCCATGCATTCCATATTCAGGAATGTATATATCTAAAACTGTAAATAGTGTTCCCGATACTTGGGGGCTGACCTTTGAAAGGTAATCTTCTCTCCTTCTCTCAGGTAACTGCCAAGCTTCTTTAAAAAAAACCACCAGGCTCATTATCAGAGCAAGTTTCCTGGAATTTACTGGAAATCTAATGACCCCTTTAATGCTGTCACTTGCCTCCTCTACCTCAAACCATTCTGAACTGCTACTGACTCACAGGGCTCTTCCCACTTCCCGTTCTTAAGGGTAAAATTTACATCTTTGTACAATTAGAAACAAAAGGTCCATTTAACACAAAACTGCTTATTTGAGGTAACACTTTAAGACTAAACAGATCGTAATCAGTTATTCAGTCAAAAGTATAAATAGCAGGCTTTGAGATCTCACCCTGTTATAACGGAGAAAGAAGCTACAAGGAAATTGTAAATAACTGTGCCGTAGAGGTAAAGTTGCTGCCTAAATGGGAGGCTGAGACAGAAGACAACTTTCTAGACTTAACAGCTTCATTCTGATTTGGTTTTGCTGACCTTCTAATCAGGTGGAGGAAAACAGAAAAGGTTAACAACACATTTCTGCCTTGAAGCTGCAAAATCTGACAAGATTTATCCTTTTTTATTTTTTTAAAGATTTATTTATCTTTTTTTAAAGAAAGGATTTATACTTTAAATAGAGATTGGGTCTATAAAGCAGGCCCATGTTTGTCAGATATTCAAAGTTTTATAGTAAGTACTTGGCCTCCCTGTATTTTTACAGCCAAATCTCCAAACCTAGAAGTCATCCCTACTAAGCCCTGAGGTGTCTGCTCAGCCTGGCCTAGATGTTCTGTCTCAGGGTGACCAATTATTGTGAGTGGAGGGAAGATATATGTGTATTCAATAGTTCTCAAGTGCAGCCTTCCTGCAGTCTGTGGGTTCAGCTCTGGTCCTGTTTGACCCTCAAGTCCCCGACGTGGATCCCTGCTTCTTTTTTTTTTTTGAAGATTATTTATTTATGCATAGAAGAACTGGGGTATAAAACAGAGTTTCAGGGGGTGAGAGAATTCACCAGAGACAGAGCGGGAAGCAGAACAGGCGGATCTACTGAAATACACAGCTGAGAGGAGCAGCAGGCGAGACAAGAGAGGTCTGCCGTGCCATGTGGGTTAGCTCCCTCGCCAGGGATCTAACTCAGGCAGATATGATAGTGCTAAGACTTAACCCCTATGCCACCAGGGAGGCACAGGATCCTTGCTTCTGAGTCCATCTTTTCACATTTATGATTCTTACTCCAGCACCTGGCACCTGAATGAATTATGCAGTTCTGTAGCATTTTCTTGAAAACTGCTAGCTCATCTGACTCCAATGCCTTGTTCACTTACATATTCTTTTTTCTCATACTGCAATGAATGTCTTGATGTTTGACACTGAGTTATCCTCATGTGAATCTCCCTATTCTGGATCTGCTTTCTGGATGCTAGGTACCAAAAGGCCCTCCACTTAATTTTTCTTTGTACATCTTCCAACTTCTATCAGATTCAGGGGTCTATCCAGAACCCTGGACTTGGCATCCTCTGACCAGAACTACCTTGTGATTTGGGAATTTTGACATCTTACCATCTTCAGAGAAAATGATAGTGAGTTTCTTTAGAGTTGACTTTGAAATTGTATCATTTTATACACATACTATAGGTGACTTTAAGACAGCAAATGATAATAATCAAGTCACAATTAAATAACAGTATCATTTTATAGAGTAAGGGTCCAGCTAGTTGTTGATGTGCGCACAACTTAGTTCTAGGTCTTTAAATTCAGCCATGTTTTCTAGTGTGAGAAAAGGAATTCCTCATTTATTATAAAGTATGTTCACATTATCACCAAATAAAAGCTGTCTGATTCACTCTCACTGGATAAATCATGAGATCTTATTAGGAACACCCTGCTTGCAGTCATGTGATGATGAAGACAGGGACTGAGTTAAACACTGCACAAGTTGTAAACATTTGTTCCAGTGAAGCTCTAGACATAGTCAGAAGAAAAGGAAAAACAATTTATTGCTATGTAGCAAAAATCGATGGACTGTAAAAAGAGTGGGCTGTTTTGTTGTGGGGCAGGGAGATGCTTTAAAGAATTATTAGGAAAAGTTAATTCATGACTCTAAATGACTTTGTCAGTTGATTATCAGATAGTGTATTAAGCTGTATTCCTAAACTGCTCATATATTCCTCTAACAAGTATAGAATGAAGAATCATCTGCATACAAGAATATTCTCTTAAATATGAAGACTAGCTAAACATTTTCACATTTTTACAAAAAAATCCTGAGGTTAAATAAACTCATAGATTCGCGATTACAAGTCAAAACTACAATGAAACAAAACCTAAAGGATAATCACATCAATTTCCTCATGTAATGGAATGTCTAATAAACCCTAACATTTTGTAAATTGGATAGCATATGTCTATACTTTAAAAAAGATTGCAAACATAAAGGTCAACATTTAAGGCCCTCCAGTGAAATAACTTAACTCATAGAATAAGGAACTATATTATATTGTGATTTCATTTTTAGCTAAGTTCCTACTGGTTGGTTGTCACCTGCACCCCTATGTTTATAGCAGCACTGTTTACAATAGCTAAGCTTTGGAAACAGCCCAAATGCCCAAAAATAGATGACTGGATCAAGAAGATGTGGTACATATATACCATGGAATATTACTCAGCATTCAAAAAAGATAAACACATGCAATTTGCAGCAACATGGATGGCGCTGGAAAGGATCATGCTCAGCGAAATAAGCCAAAAAGAAAAAGAAAAATATTGGATGGTCTCACTCATAGCAGGAATCTAGAAAACTTAAATAAGGGACCAGGAAAATGAATAACTATAAGAAAGTGACAATCAAAATCAACAAAAAACTATGAACCAGAGACACTTTTGGGGGGTGGGTGGCGGGAGGGGAGGGATTGGGGTCAGAATGGGGGGGTTGCAATTGTATGGGGAATATAAAAATAAAATTTATTATTTAAAAAAAAAAGAAGACATGTATTTGTTAACACAGAAAGGCTAGTAGACAGATTAAAATATTAAGTAAAAGTTTCATTGAATTGTAGTCCAGCTAATCGTCTGAAGCTACATTTCAGAATTTGAAAATGAAAAAATGCTCTTTTTAGTACTAATTGTTGTGTGTAGTACAAGACATAGTGAAAATTAAAATGGAATATTGAGAATTGCTGTATCCAAATTTCTTATTTCTTTCTAGCTGTAAGCTAATAACAACTTTCACCAAACTTTTCCATCAGAAAATTCTTGACTTTTGTGGGGGAAGGCTTAGGAATTTACTTCTTACTGGAAAAATAAAGAACTTAGGCAAATACTAGTAGATAAAACAGTAACTTAGCAATTGGTCCTCTTCCTCTTCACCAGGAGATGAAAATGACCAACACAGGATAATCAGAATATACTTTCCCCCTACATTAAGTCCATGTCAAATTTGAAATCAGGTCTATCATCTATACTTGAAGTTCCTTGAAATCTTCAGTGTTCCAACTATTAGTTATTTTATTTTATTTTTTTAGGTTGGTCCTAGAGTTGTAACTTTTATTTTATTTTTTTTATTATAAATTTTATTTTTATATTCCCCATACAATTGCAACCCCCTTATTTTGACCCCAATCCCTCCCCTCCCCGCCCCCAACCCCCGATAGAGTGTCTCTGGTTCATAGTTGTTTGTTGATTTTGATTTTTACTTTCTTATAGTTATTCTTTTTCCTGGTCCCTTATTTAAGTTTTCTAGATTCCTGCTATGAGTGAGACCATCCGGTATTTTTCTTTTTCTTTCTGGCTCATTTTGCTGAGCATGATCCCTTCCAGCGCCATCCCTGTTGCTGCAAATTGCATGTGTTTATCTTTTTTGAATGCTGAGTAATATTCCATGGTGTATATGTACCACAACTTCTTTTTTAAAGTCTTTATTATTTCAAATTTGAATGTCAATACATAGTTCAAAGTTACTAATTCTTTGAGACTATAGCATTTTAACCAAATATTTATTTTCAATCTCTAAAAAATTAACAGGTTACTCTTCTAAATACCTCAGTATATATTTTTTTAAAGTTATGACTGATTTCTTCCTGTTCTCTAGTGAGTTGGATAAGCTAGCTGCACAATGTATCTCTCCATGATTTTCAGCATCTAGTCAGCTTATCAAGCTGATTAGTCAACTATCCCCAATAGTGAATTTAAGTTAATTCCAACCAGAACTTGATCAATAATGAAAATAATAGAGAAAGCATGACTTTAAATTTTGAATTGCATTTTCTTTATTGGGCCATTAAAAAGAATTATGCAGTATTTTTGCCATATTTACAAAACACAGTATCAATAGTCACTGCATCTGGCTGTTTTAAAATTCATTATTTTAAATTGCTGAGATTAAAATATTTGATCTAATACCTTTATCAGTAAAATTTAAAAAATGATTTCTAAAGAAAACACTAACACATTCATTAGATTCAGAAAATATTTGATCCAGTTCATGTCCTTTTTACCTCTGAGCAGGATGGCAAGTCAGCTTTATTAAGTACCTTAGAACCGCCAGCAATTACATCATCAGAATAAAAACACATACCGAATTGCACAAAAGCTATTCTTGAATACTTATTGTGTCTCAGCTAACTCTGTGTCCTTGAACATATCTCAGTTTTCTCATTTGGAAAAACAGGCTTGTACCCAGCTTTTAGATTTATTGTGAGGATGCTATCTTTCTTAAGTATCCTGCTTCACACCTTCCAAATGTTCCCCTCAGAAATAAAGTATAACACCTGAATATGATTAGAGTACTTTCATTCTGGGCAGCCCCCAGCCACCAAGCCCTAAACTCCTACCCTTACACCCCCAGTTCCTGTTATACCAAAATTTTCTGTTTCTCAGAAGTGCCAAGTTCCCTGTTGATATTCTGCCTTTGAGAAGGCAGTTTTCTCTGACTGCAATATTCTTCAGACTGTACTAGTTTATCTCCTACTCACCCCACTCATATTGAACATCATTACTGCGGGCAGTTTATCTTGATCCCTTAACCAAGGTTGGGTTCCCTGCTCCATCACACCTTATTATAATTTCTTGCTTAATAGTCTGTCTCACCTATTAATTAGTACACTGTCTTGCTTAGTATCCTCTTTTCAGGACCTGTCATAGACACTGGCACATGGTAAATGTTCAAGAATGGCTTTTATGTTAATATTTCAGATTTATTAAATACCCTAATTTGAACCACCAGCAATTCTGTCATTGGAATAAAAATATGTATCAAATTTCTGATTTAGATTTTAGATGTTCTGCATTGATGATTTCTACTAATTTGATAACTTTTGGGTGGTTGTTACAAAAATCCCTAGGAATTCCAATTTTAAAAATATTTCTAAGACCTAAAATTTAAGAAGGTAATTTTTGTCTGCATGAACCTATGAAGGAACAAATAAGTGAACAGTCTGATGATTTTTCATGGGCATCAAAGTTCTTTTTTTTAATTGAAGTGACACTGCAATGTTTCAGATGTGCATTATTACAAATAAACATATGTATATACTATATTAAGTTCACCACTAAAAAGTCCAATTTCCTACTTCATACCACTGACCCTATACCTGTTACCTGACTTGCCCATTCCCCCAGGCCCTTCCCTTCTGGCAACCAATAATTGATATTATAGTCTAAAAAGTTTATATTGGTTTTATTTAGTTTATCCATTTTTTTTCTTTTTACATTTTAGAAGGATGGGTTTATTAGAAATGTGGGAAAGAAAAAAGCATCTGCATAGTCACAGGCGGGCAGGAGATCTCCATTTGTTTGTTCTTAATCCATGTTGTAAGCACCCTCTAGCCTAGCTCCTGGAGCTCTCTCCATCTTTTTTTTTTTTTAAAGATTTTTTTTTAAATTTATTTTTTGTGTAGAAGAACTGGGGTGTAGGCCAGAGGTATGGGAGGTGAAAGACAGAGTGGGGAGCAGAACAGGTGGATCTACTGAAATACACTGTTGAGGGGAGCAGCGGGGGCCAGACAGGAGAGGTCTGCAGCACCTTGTGGGTTAGCTACCCAGCCAGGGACTGAATTGAGGCCACTTTGTGGCAGGAGGGCAATTGTGGTAGTATAGCTGAGACCTAACCTCTAGGTCACTAGGGAGGCAACCCCTCTCTGTCTTGTTTTACCCCTCAAAAATTGGAAACTACTCTGTTCCTGAATCGGGCAAATTATTGCATGACTTTATGAATGACTTGGATTGTTTCTTCTGCCCAGAATATTCTTTTCAGTCTATACGCATGATAAGGGTCTATGCATCCCTTAGTGAAGAGCTCTAAGTCCAGCTCTTCTGGGAAGCCTTTGCTGCAATTACCCTCCACAGAGCTACCCATCCCCTTCCCTGAGCTATGCTTTGGCCTAGTGCATACTTCCTTGATGCCATTATATTATACACTTTGGTGTCTCTGCATCCTGATTAGATTGTATGGACCTTGAGGGAAGCCTTATTATTTGTTTCCCAGAGCTTGTAGAAATACCTGGTACCCATCAGTATTTCAAGAAGTAGAAGTTGAATAAGAAGTTAAATGTCACAGAACCCAATAAAGGTGAAGATTATAAAAGAGTAGTACCAGATTTCATGGAATAGTACTATATTTCATGGAATAATCAGGATATAAGAATTCAGATGGAAAGTTGTATGTGTAATATATATTACATACACGTAACATATTATGTATAATAGATATGCATAATATGTACATTGAAAATATGTAATCTATTCCACTTATGTAATGTGGGTTTGTATATACACTGTTAACTTCAGGTCTAAGAGAAGCAAGAAAGATGAGATTATATGATTAGCAAAGGAAGGCTTGATATAGTCATTTCTGTAAAGCATAGAATATCTGCCCCACAGAAAGAATTGTTTTACTGTTAGTGAAAGCGTAATAGCTGATTCTCTAATAATAGTGTATATTGAAGAACATTTTCTCTCTCTAGGCTCACATCCTTATATGAAAATACTCATTAGCATTGGTTTGTATATTGATACATGAATATTGTGAGTCTACATTTTAATTGGTCCTGAATTGTTCACCCTGAAATTAATCATTTTCTAAAATACTATGAATTTGATTCTATAGCATCACATTATGGAAGGCAATTCTAAAGGTCAAATGTGTTGAATACTGCACTTATCTAATGAAGGAATAGCATTGGACAGGCAGCTTAAAATGTCAGTTACTATATGTAATTCCAAAAAGTGAACATCAAGTTTTAAGATAATATAAATGAATTAAATGTGAACCATCTAACTCCAAGTGCCCTTTTTACACATACCACTCACACGTGCTTGGCAAATGTGTTGGCTCAAAACCTTGAACCCAAGCACATTGCAAAACCAGATGTATATGCCTTATTGAAAAACAGTTACTGATGTAGACAAGTTCTAAAATTGATTCTGTACACAGAGCAGAAAGAGCAACATGGTGGGTTGATATTTGGTTAAGATCAGGGATCTAGAGTCAAATGCTTTCAGTTGAAAACTTATTCTATCCCTTAACCCTATAGGACTTTGGGCAAGTTAGCATGTTTTCTCATTGGTAGAAATGGGGATGAGAATACCATGTGAAAGAATAATTGTGAAGTTTGAACTAGATAATAATTTAAACTAAAAAGTTGTTGCTATATAATAATGATGAATTATACATAAAGAATCATAACAATACAATCAAGTTAGATTACAGAACAGATTTATATTAAGGTAGTATTATTAATAATAAGAACTGTTTTATTTTGTTTTTGCTCTCTGCTAGATACTGAACAAAATGCTCCAGGTAAACAATTTAATTCAGCTTCAAAACACTACCATGTAGGAGTACTATTAACCTATTTTATGAGAGAGGAGATTGAGATTCAGAGAGGTTACAAAAGTTGCTCAAAATCACAGAGCTAGTCATTGAAGAACCAGATTTCAAATCCAAATATGTTGGTCTGCAGTCAGTGCTCTCTGTTGGACTTTTCTATGCTTCAATTCAGGATCCGACAGAACGGAAAGTTCAAGAAGTGAACTTTCATTGAGTGCTTGTTAATTGCATGTTTGCTGCTTTCCACTAATCTATGATTTTTCTCAATTTCTAATCAAACTAATTTATTAATCTAGGAATGATGTAAGAATTCAAGGTATTCCACATATAGGTTTTCCAAAACAACCCTGGGTTCCTAAAAGGAACAATTGACTTTTGTGCAGAAGTTGAAATGATACCCTTATTCATCATAAAAGTGACTTCATGAAAACTGGGGCTCAAAGCTTTGCTGAATAGACTACTTTTAGGTGAGAAATCTTTTCCCTTTCTTCCATGGATCATGAATGGTGTACAAGTGGCAAGGAGGGAGAGGGGCATATTAATCTAGAGTAAGGAGAGACAAGGCAGTATCTGGAAGATAAAAAGATAAGGGGATATTTCTGGAAGGCCAGACGCTACTCTGTACCTCTAACTTGATATTACTGTCAGGGACACAGGGAGCTAATTCCTCAATAGGAAACATGTGCTGAATACACCCTCTTGCTAAAAACAAACTGAAATACATAGTCCCAGCAGAGCTCCTGTGCCCTAATTCCCCAATGGTGTCAGGAGGCTTCATGGCTATAGTCCTCGTGGCTATTTAGTTTGGATTTAATGTATGTCTAGTTGACTTGATAGCTAATCTTCTTCCCTCTCCTCCTATTCACAACCCTGCCCCCCTTCATTCCCACATCATTTCTGTCTTTAGTTCTACAGGTCAAATTTATCTTGGCAATTTCCAATGCTTATCCAAGATGGGCTTCCAGTTTGTTCTTGAGGGTGTTTGTGTTCACTTTTTTTTTCTCTTCTCCATGACTTGTCATAATTCTGCCTTCTCTGAGCAAATACAAAACCTGGAAGGGGATGAAAACTAGTAGCTTTCAGTCCATGGAAAGAGATGGAACTCTGTGCATCAGACAGCAGATGATAGATCAACCTAAAGTAAATAGGAAAAAAATAAATTTGTAAGAACAACTATTTAAGTGCTCATTACATATCCATTCCTATTCAAAGTACTTTACAATTTGTCATTTATTCCTTATATTCTTTGAAAATTGGTGCTGTTATGTCTCCAATTTAACATATAAAGAAACTGAGGCTAGAAAGTTTAAAATATCCCTGATGTTTGATACTGGAATGTGAGTACTTTTCAAGGTAGAGACCAGAGGGCATGACACATGAAGACCTGCTGGGAGACTGGTTGTGTCCTCTTTTTTTTCATCTGGATTTTTATTACAGAGGAGTGTTCATTATGTGCAGTTTCATCAAACTTTATATGCCTTACACATATATTTGTATACATGCTTAATTTTTATAAGCTTAGTAATTTTAAAACTAATTTATTCAAGAACTCAGTGGAAGAACCAAAATAGAATGCAGATCTTTTCTGTCTCCGTGGTACAAAGTATCATTAAATTGAGTACACTATTTCTATTTGGTAGCCTCAGGGTGCCACTGAATCCTCTATGGAATATGGAAGTTATTCCCCCAAATAACTGGGATTTTACTGTCTGAATTATTGCAGGGAAGTAGAATAGGCCCTGTTTCAGTGGAGAAAAAGTTTGGCAAATAATTACTTCAGGGGACACATTTATTGTAGATTTGGGAAAAGACGATGTTGAAACCAAGGTAGCCTCTGCAGTTATTACCATGGGAACCACAACTTGGTTTTCAGGGGGCCTCGAAGACTCAAATAATAATTGATTTGATCCCCAAAGTTGAGTTCAGGTTAATTCTATACTGTATCTGGGTTCATGGCATTAGTTGGACTATTAACACTTGACCCTGGGCTGGACAACAGAGTGGAAATGAAGCCAGTCTTTCACTCCGAGTTAAGTTGCTCTTCCCTTTTCCCCCAGAAAAAGGAAAAAAAAGGAACCAAGAAAGAATATCAAGGACAAAGGTAGAGTAGAAAATAATACATGAGAAGTTTCAAACAAAAGGACTAGTCAGAAAGGTGAAGACTTTTAAGATACAGTAGGCCAGAAACCATAGAGCAAAACAGATTGAGAAGGTTGTGTTATTTATTGGAAGCAAAGTTTGGAGATTTCTGTAGTGCTATGTTTTTTTTTTTCCTGGGTGGGAAAGTAAACTGCAGTGTACCAGTTGGTTTGGGCAGTATCTCAATGAAGTGCCTTTTCTTTTTTTTTTTTAAAAGGGGCATGTATTTTTATTTATTTATTTGGTTTTTTTTTTTTGTTTGTTTGTTTGTACATGCACTGGGTACAGTCAGAAGCATGGGAGGGTGAGAGAATTCACCAGAGCCAGAGCGGGGAGCAGAGCAGGCAGAAGGACCGAAGTACACTGCTGAGGGGAGCAGCGGGCGGCAGGAGAGGTCTGCGCGCCATGTGGGACCCTCCTCCTGTGGCCGGGGAGCAGCCGGGGATCGAACCGGCACCGCAGAGGCCGAGGGCAGCTTCGCAACCCAGCGCTCAACCACTGCGCCACCGGGGATGCCCCTGAAGTGCCTTTTCTTGAAGTGTTTAGCAGCTATGTATGTGCTGCTTGTCACACAGGGAATAAGTGGTGCATGAAAACTTTTATTTTCATAAATTTCTAATAAGGTTTTGTTTTTTTACAAATTCTTTATGTGACATAAAACACACTGATTTCCAGTTTAGCCTTTTACAAAGTATCTGACACCTGCACACAGCTCTGTTCCCACCCTGGACAAATACAGGAAAATAGGCAAACCTCAGCAGTCCCTTTCCCATACATGTTTTCCAAGTTTCATAAAAATAACAACCATGTTTTGCCTGCTGAAATATTTATTTCAGTGTCACTCTAGGTTGGCAGGTCTTAGCTCAACCAGGTCATGTTTTTCCTTCCCATCTGCAGAAGTTGCATAAACCTTCAGATCAGAGAAGGCCAGTGCGCTGGTGGAGCTCAGCAGCACTTCCTTCTACTTTTGTCACCTCGAATACTCCATGGGGGGCTCTGCAGAGCTCATCTTCTTTCCATTGCTTCAGATATGTAGGAGGTGCTAATATCACTTATTTTTTTCTACCTGAAGGGAGAAGCCCCATCTCTTAGGAGATGACATATTGAGACTCAGTCTAGGAAGTTAACTTAAACCACAGGTTTGTAAGTGAAACTTTCAAATTCATGCTGATGGAAAAAAAAAAAAGCTGAAAGTCAGAATTATTGTTATTTACCAAATGGAATCAGAATAGGGAGCAGCAGGGAAGAATTATCAAAAATGTAACAAAATCTAAAAATCAATGTTACAAAAGTCAAAATGAGATGATGAGTATGGAAAATTGGCAACAATGATCTGTTCTTTAAAATGTTGTTATAAGGAGAGGAACCATATTGAAAGCACCCAAGAGTGGCAACGTGTGCTAGACCAGGTTTTAAGTTTTCATTTGTATCACTTTTAATATCCTTTGTTTCTCACAACCATCTACAATGTAGGTATTCAGCCCCATTTTACAGATATGGAAATTAAAGCAAAGGAAAGTTTAAATTTCTTGCCCATAGTACGGCCAGCATTTGAACCCAAGTGTTCTAGCTCCAGACACCACAGTGTTAACCACCACTGCTTTTCGGAACCCGACTCAGTGTACAGAGAACACCTGTGAAGGCTTGCTTGATGGGTGGGATCTGACCAGGTGGGGGCAGCAGGAGATGTTCAATTCTTCAAATTCTTCAACCAGAATGATCTCACTAACTGCAACTCTACTTCTTTATTCTTCTGCTGAAAATACAGTAAAGTTCATCTCTAAACTTATTGGCATATTGTGATAAAACTCATAACACGGTCTCTGCCTATCTCTCTAACTCATGCTCTTGTTTTATTTCCTTTGCTGTTTTTTTTTTTTTTTAATGCATTGTATTTGATGTTGTCATTCTTTGTGACAGTTGCTTGTATGCATGCCTGTCTAAAGTGCTAGAAGCCTATGAGGGTAGGATTTATGTTTGTTTTCTGTTATCTTCCCTGCGCTTAAGGGCACTATTCAAAATTCTGAAATAACAGAAAGCACAGGCACCAATCAATCAGAATAGATATCTGAAGTTAACAGCCAGTAGGACTTGATATTGTGTAGCCACACAGCCATATGCCTGACCCATGGTGGGTACTTACTGTTTGTGAGTATATGAATGTTTTTTAAGAAACACAGCATTTCGCACTTTTGTGTTTGTTTCATTCTCACTTTTGACTCCAGCTTATATACTTTCTCTTCCTCACTTCTAAATTATATATTGTAAAATATTTTATTTGTCCTTCATAGCAGACTTAAGTTCCTTCTGTAGTAAGGATAGGGATAAAATTATTAGTACATAGAACTGTTGGTAAATAATGACTACAATTCAGAATGATCATGCCAAAGCTGTGGGTTATAATTCTTCCTTTCTCCACATATCAACCCTTCTGATTGATTTGGTGTTGAAATTTCATTTAAGAGATCTATTTCTTGGAATTAAAAGTCTGCCTTTTACAGAGTTTGCTAAATTGCAAATTATTCTTGAAGGGGTAAACAGTGAAGAATTACTACTAGAATTACTGTGAACATTGAGTAATTTTATTGTTTTTCCTTCATTCAGTATTGCAGTTTTATTGGTGTAAAGAGAGAGAGAATAGTCTGAATCTGATTCTAAATGCTGGGTTTAAGACTTGTCTCCATAAAAACATATAATCATGTATTTTTCACATATATTCTCATACCTGGATATTTAATTTTTAGTAAATGACTAATTGATTTCAACATGAAGCAGTTAGATTTGGGAATCACAGAAAGGCTCATGTGACAAAGTTACATGTGGACAGGGGATTCCAGGGCATCATCTGTACATTGAGTTCCAGGGATGAGAAGTCACATTAAACAAGATGAGGAACAACACTGAAAGGTCATGGCAGGCGGCAAAAATAGACTTTTCAGCTTCAGACATAAGGAAATAATTTGTTTTGGGCACAACATTGTCTTTTGAAGGCCAGAAAGTATCCTAGCCTCTACAAGGAAATCTTTTCAGCATGACATGATGACTTGAAGCAAAAGGTGTTTTTGGTCAACTAAAGAAGACACTTTAATTTCAGAATATTCCAATTGAGATTTTGTGGCATGCATAAGACATTTCAAGCCCAGATAGCCTGTTTTTAAAAAGTATCTTCTTTTCTTCAAGGAACATTAAATAACAACTTTGATACTCATCAGTGCCAAATATTTTAATATTAAAATCTTCCCTTGTAGTCAATGCAAATCCATGTCATGACCTTAGTAAGCAGTTTAACTTTCCTAGCCTTCACTTTCTTAATCTGTTGATAGAGAGTAAACATTTTCATATTTTCTTCTAACACTAATGTTTTAAGTTTCTTTGATGTATAAGTTACAGGTACAAATTCTAGGCCAACTAAGTATGGGAATATACTCCAGCAGAAACAATCTCTTCAGAATTAAAGGCATTTTGTTCACCCCAAATGCACTTATCCCAAGTTGGTAAATTCCATTTTAACCCCCTTCCGGACTCACAGTACTCATGTTAATGTTGATTTGTAACTATAAGATTGGCCTTTGTACAACTATTTTCCCAAACAAGTGTCCCAATTACCTAACATGGTTTAGTTGATATTAATCAGGGATGATTGAAGTAATTCTTCAATCTGAGTAGGTATTACTGTACAAGAAGTTGACATAATTTCCTTTGTCTAGTGAGTCTTAGAGTCTAGTCTCACGTTGAGTGCCTTTTGTAGCAGACATTCCACCATATAGGTGGAAGATTTCCAATGCACTCTCTTAAGAGTGTGAGAGTAGTTTCTGGAAATTTCCCAGGTCTTCTAAACTGGCGGGAAGTTTTGTCTTCCAACTACCTAATCCTATGTGCTCATGTCAATATTTATCAACCTTCACAGTGATGCCACAATAAAATAAGTCTGTACTAATAGTTTAATAGCCATTACAACTGTGGTATTCACTTCATTGAAATTTCCAAGTAAGGTTTATTTGAGCTTTTATCCTTTCACCACCCCAAAGAAATAGTACCCCTGTTTGAACTTTCTTAAATGAAATGGTCTTTCTAATAACTGAATTTGTAGATATCCAATGGACAGTTGCCACAGATTCTATTTTGAGTCTTATTTTTAATAGTTGCCTATCTACTTCTTGGCTTAGCAAGTATAATATAAGGAGCACAGCATGATCCATCAATGTTTGTTGTTAGAAGAGTGTTAATGAGTCTTCATTTGATCACAGTATTTTCTCTACGTTTAATCATTCCGATTGTTGATGCTAAATTTGGATGGCTATAGATCCAGAAATGAGAAGATATTAGAGAGAGTCCCAAACCACTGTGAACATAATGCTTCATTTCTTATCCTCCTAATATTGACTACCAATCTGTTGATCTAGAGCGTCCTACCGATCCTGGGGTCTTGCTTCACTACTGGCCTATCTCCCCATCCATATAGTGACACCAGCACTCAGTATATATGCTGCCAGCACTTGGAAGAAAGTGTTTACTGCTTTTCTGAACTTCCCACTGCCAAAAATCTCTCCATTCTATGATGTTGTAAGCCCTTCCTCCATTGGAAATCAGCTTCTCTGTACGATTCTCTCTGCAGAATGCTCCTACCAGCAAATTTTTTGCCTTCTGGAGTTAATTCTAATTCTCTCCGGAGGGTAGTGCTTTCTTTGTCCCGCTCTTAAAATCACTCTTCTAAAATGTTCCAAGAATCACATTCTTTTACCTCCAGAGTACTGAGTCTAGACTCTGTCCTTTTCAAATCTCTGCTCCACCCCATTTGATACACTATTCGAATAGTTCAACTGTGTGTAACAGAGTGGTCTCTGCGTGCCCCACCATGCTGAGCATTTGTCAAGGATTCTGACACCATCTTCCCCTCTGCCATCACAGCAGCCATCACTGGGGGCTTAGAAGGGGGGAGGCTGAAACCTCACTGAGGCTGTTTCCTCTACATAACCTCCCAGTTCCTTCATGGGATCTGTCACACAAAACATTTCCTCCACCTCAGCACTAACAATCAGGGCCATTTGTTGGAACATAAAATTAACTGGAACAGGTCCATTTCCAAAATTTGAATACAAGAACTGACAATTTGACCACAGCACCCTTTGCTTCCTGCTCTCTCACATAGCCTCCTCCCACATAGTTTCCTCTGTCTGATCACAACTTGATCTCCAGTGCCTCTCCACAACCTCTCTGCCTCCAAGCCCAGAAGTTCTTAATGGCTCAAATTTCATCTGCACTGCATTTCAACCACTCTCTTCAACCCCTCCCCTCTTCTCTGAGGTTCTTGTGCTCACCCTACATAGAGCCCCGGTCCAGGGATCACAATACACTTTCTCATCTCCAGAGTTGCTAGGATTTTCTGGAAGCAGTGACACCACTACTCAATTTGATGTTAGTGAAAATAGGTGCTCTCTGAGTGCAGAAGTCTGGCCATGCCCTTGAGCAATTCTGTTACTATTTTGCCTGTTCAGTTCAGTCCCCTTCTCCCCTGCATAGAGACTCTAAATTTTATTCTTTATAAACTCACTACCCAGTCATTTTCAGTTCTCGTTCTCATTTCTAGAACATGACCTTCTACACAATTTTATGGACAAAATATTGGCTTTAGGAATAAATTCTCCCAGTTGTCTCTTTTTATACCAAATTATCAAATACACCTGTTTTAGCTCCAGTTTCAGAATATGATGTGTCCCATCTCCTAATCAGAGTCAACTTTTCAATTTATATCTTGAGTCTAAGATATCCCCCCTTTTCCCTATTTGTATGAAAACGAGAACCCAAAAAAAAAAAATCCCTATAGCTAGCAGAGGAAACATAGTCTATTAGGTGACTAAACCTAAAGAATAGAAGAAAATTCCAATTCAGTTGTGGGGAAAAAGCACAACTGGAAGCACTTTTTTTTAAAATTTATTTTAATTTAATTTATTTATTTATACAAGCACTGGGTACAGTCAGAAGCGCGGGAGGGTGAGAAAATTCACCAGAGCCAGAGCGGGGAGCAGAGTAGGCAGAAGGACCGAAGTACACTGCTGAGGGGAGCAGCAGGTGGCAGGAGAGGTCTGCGCGCCATGTGGGACCCTCCTCTGGTGGCCGGGGAGCAGCCGGGGATCGAACCGGCGCTGTAGAGGCTGCAGGCAGCTTCGCAACCCAGCGCTCAAACTCTGCGCCACCGGGGAGGCCCATATTTCTTCTCTTTAAATGAAAAATTGTTCAGTGTTTTTCCCTTCTTCCTCTTTGCTTCTTACATCCTACTTTCACTGTGTGACCTTGGCTCACTTTCAGTGGACTTCTGTATCATTAACTTCCAAATTTGTGTTCTAGCCCTGCAGGACCTCTGCAACTCATTGCTATATGTTCAGCTTCCTGCAATTCTAACTGATTTCTGATTGTAATTCTCACTGCAGTTCTAATCCATGGACTTTATGTATAATAGTTGAAAATTGAGCTCACTGTTCACTTTTCCTTCCCACTGACCTACACAACCTATTCCTCCTCTGTTCTCCTTCTGGGAGAACACATCATGGTTGTCGCCTCTCACAAATGCACCCCATAGGGAACATCTGCAAGAATTAGAAGAGTATGCCCCTTCTGCTGTACTTTAACCTCTTGGAAAACAATGTCTTAATATGCAGATTTTGTTAAAACAATTTACTACTGTTTGCAAAATTCTTTTCATTATTAATCTACTGATCTATGATGAGGTTTGAAAATAAGCTTGTTCAGGGTTGTTCAGTGTACAAGCTTCAGCCATAAGTGGTGACCTGACTACCCTCTCCTAATACTCTGTGCCAAATAAATACCTGGGAGTATTTCTAGACTCCTTTGATATTCTCAATATGCAGTTCATTAGAAAGATGGCTTGCCAATATTACCATCTAAATAAATGCACACTCCACCTTTCTTCTTTGTGATTGGAAACATGTTCTATTTTAAACACTTCTCTTAGATCAGCACATTAGTCCCTTTGCAGCACACTGGCTCCTTTCTAATTTACTCTCAGCACTGCCTTGAGAGTCAGATTTTTTGGCACACAAACACAATCATGACACTTCAAAAATAAAAATAAACTATTTTAGTATAACACAAATTCCAAAAGGTAAACAAAATAAATCCAAGTGTGCAAGTAAATTTTTTACAGAGCAAGTTCTAGCTAACAACCGCTCAGATCAAAAAATAGAAAATTCGTCATTTTCACGTCACTCTCATGCCTCCTTTCAGTCACTAGCTTTTTTCAAAATTTACAACAAACTAGACTTCAAGGACCAGGATACTTTTTTTGACTGATTTTGAACTTTGATTTTTTTTTTTGGGGGGGGGAGGTATGTACTCTTTTGTATCTTACATCTTGGATTCTATGCTTTTTATAAGTAGATTTAGGAAATAAAAACAGTCTGGCGGGCCTCCTTGGTGATGCAGCGGTTGAGCACTGGGTTGTGAAGCTGCCTGCAGCCTCTACAGAGCCGGTTCGATCCCCGGCTGCTCCCCGGCCACCGGCGAGGGTCCCACATGGCGGACAGACCTCTCCTGCCGCCCGTTGCTCCCCTCAGCAGTGTACTTCGGTCCTTCTGCCTGCTCTGCTCCCCGCTCTAGCTCTGGTGAACTCTCTCACCCTCCCACGCTTCTGACTGTACCCAGTGCTTCTATAAATAAATAAATAAATAAATAAATCTAAAAAAAAACCAAAAAAGTCTGGCAACTGTTTTCAATAGTATCCCTAATTTTGCATATAGCAGTAGCTTATTCCTTTATAGTGTTGTCTGATACTCTATTGTGAATTATGCACAATTTATGTTCCTGTTGTTCTCTAGATGGACATTTTTATTGTTTCCAGGTTTGGTTATGAGTAGTACTCCTGAGAACATCTCTGTGCCTATCCTTTGGCCATATGTCTATATATAAAACATATGTGTTTATAAATTTCAGTTGGGTATATTTGCAGCACAATTGTTAATTCAAACTTTATGCAAGTGTTGTGCTTTCATAGATACCAACACATTTTCAAATGTTTGCACCAATGAATCGCCAACCAACAATGTAAGAGAGTTGTAAATACAACATTTGGTGTTGTATATCCTTTTATTATTTTAGGCATTCTTTTGAGTGTGCATTGACATCTCATTATTTTTTAAATTTATATATCCCTGATGGCAAAATTCACTGATATCTTTTATACTCACATTATAAAAATTATCATATTGTACCAGCTAATTTGCCCCCATTGAACTACTTAATTCTAATTTAAAAATTGGTGACAAGTGTAGACACTCAAAAAAATACATGGTAAATAAGAGGCTTAATGAATGGATCTATTATTAGCATGACATATAAACCTATAAAACTTGTTTTATAGTTGCCACTTTCTTAATATAATTAATATATCAATAAATATTTGAGTGCACAATATACAGGTGTTTTTCTAATTATGCAAACTTAGAACTTCAATCAAAGCTAAGATTTCCATGAAATCTTTATCATAATTATTTCAAGAATTACATCCTTAAAATAATAAGACACTACTAAACCCACACATAGATGTGCCTATATCAATAATATGTAATTAATTCTGATAATATGTACTTAGGAAACTTAGAAAAATATTGATGTAAACCAAAAATAATAAAGAACACACAGAAGTTCCAGACATTATGCTAAGAAAACATTGAGATGACATTCAAAGATACAGTAGAAAAAAATTTCAATACACAAATACAGAATAATTGGAAATCTAAATTATTAGTAATCCTGAACTGATTAAATAATGGTGAATTTACATAATCTAATACTATGCAAATATTAACATGGTCTTACTGTTATTTTTAGAAAAAACATATTTTGGAAAAAATATATGAAAAGATAAAACCTGGAGGCACACAAGCCATAAACGATGTTTTCACTAAATGATGTGATTACATGCATTTGATTTTCTTATTTGTACTTTTCTGTTTTTATCCTTTTATGAATAACACAAAAATTGTACATTATACATTATGTTTTAAAGGAGTTGGGCAATTTCCTAGTGACCAGAGCCTGAGTAGCTCTGAGGCATAAAGATATTTTTCAGGGCGGGTGGGAGTGCCCTCCCTCCATCAACTAAAGCACATTGTGGGATTTCTCTTCTCATCAGAATTTTGATCTGAATCCTTCATTGGTCTAATGCAGTAGTGAAATACTTTATTTATTCTTTTTATCTACTTGCTAGAATATAAACATATAACAATAAATGGTAGGACAAAAGTTCCATGCTTATTCTATTGGATCTAAGTACCTAAGGAGTTATTTAAATCCAGTTTCCTTTGAAGCGACTGAGTTCTTGCCTCAGTGTCACACAATAAGTAACAAAGGAAAATTGGTCATTAATGAGAAATACAAATTACCTCCATGTCTAACAATGTAGAAAAAACTGTAAATTATCTCTTACCTCTTAATTATATAAAATAAGTAACTAAAATTTTTAAACAGTACTTCAAAGGCATGTATTGGCTGATCTAATCTAACCCAGCCTAACTACCTTAATTACATCATTTCCCATGCTTCTTTGACTATCTCGTGGCAACCATCGCTCAATCAATCTGGCAGAGAAATGTTATTAAACATTACTTAGGGAGAATATACAGTCTCAAAAACAGTTTCAGCCTTAATTAAAAAACATATTTTTTTGTCCTTTGGAAATTTGAAGTCAGCATAGTGTAGTACAAAGGAGGTGGGCTTGTGAGACATATTAATCAGAGTTTGAGTCCCAGCTCTGTGACCTTGGGCAGGTAACTGAATGTCTGAATTCAAGGTTTCTTCCTTCTGGACTTCAGAATCACATCAACATTACAAGATGTTGTCAGGATTACCTGTGAGTGCTTACCATACAGGACATTCCATCTTTTTATTGCTATTTCTGCTGTACCTTCTTTTTTCCCATAGAACTTAGGAACCAGAAGCAGGAGCCAAAAATAAAGTTGTAAATTTGTGCCTTTATTCAGGGACTATGTTAGACTCATGCTGCAGGTGCTGTGCTAGGTGCTGGGGGTCCACAAAAGTGAAAGAGACAGTCAAGATTTCTTTACTTCTAGAAGTCTACACAGAAAATAAGCAATAATAGTGCACTAAACAGAGGCAATATGGGAGCAGAGCTAACAAAACACATAAATCACAGGCAAATATTACAGAAGAAGGTGCCTGAGTTGAACCTGAGGAGAGAAAAAGTGTAAAGACAAGACTAATAATATGATAGTGGGGATGCTGGGAAGGAATTTGGTATATTAAGGAAACTAAATTGGACACTGAAAGCTTGGATTTCTTTATGGCTGTTTGAGGTGATACATATTTATAGGTGTTACTAGATTAAAGAATTTTGAAGCAGAAGTGAGTTATTAAGGAGACATGTAAAATGTACACTTGAGAAAGTTCACTTTGGAAAGGAAGTGGAGAATAAAGTAGAGAGTGAGAAGATCTCAGGGTTGGGAAAGAGTTGGGGAGGGAGTGGGGTGTATGTGAAATATGCAGGCAAGAAATTACAAGGCTTTGAAACAGGAATAGTCACTGAGATGAAGTCAAAGGGCCTCAGAGAAATGTCCAGGAGACATCTGTGTGCAGGATCCATTGATTGATTGCCATGTAGTCGGCGAGGCAGAGTGACTAGCCTGAGTGAGTGTGTAAAGATGGTATGTTTAGGCTGAGATCCTTTTAAAAAAAAAAAAAAAAGATTTATGTATTTATACAAGCGCTGGGTACAGTCAGAAGCGCGGGCGGGTGAGAGAATTCACCAGAGCCAGAGGGGAGAGCAGAGCAGGTAGACTGACGAAGTACACTGCTGAGGGGAGCATAGGCTGAGATTCTTAATGATGATAAAGAAGAAAACCTTGAAACCAAGCCAGCAGGGAATCATGAATAATACAGAATTAAGTTTCGTCAAGCGTGATCAGGTTAGCAAGAGCCAAACTGTGTTGTCTCCATATTAGAGGATGCAGTTTCCTTTGGAGCCTCCTTCCCCGGGAGGCCGCCCCCACCTCTCCTCTCTGTGTGAGTGTGCATCACAGCCCTGGCAAATTTAGAATATAAAAATATACTAGTCGTACTTCTAATCATACCAATGTTTCAGGTTCTCCTAAAGTTTCAAAGTTTAAATTTAAATCTATTGTCATTATGTAGTAAATACTCTAAGTGCATTTTGATATCAGCGTGAATCTGGCATTCACATAGTTTTCTATACACAGTAGTTCTTTTCTCTATAGTCCCTTTTATTGAAGTTATCAGATAAGCAAGGATGTCACTTGTATGGCAATTTATAATCTCAAACTCAGGGGAAGATCAAGAACTTTAGCTCTAATTCATTTAATTATAAAAGATGTTTTCATTGAAAATAAGGTGGTACCACAAACATTCACAGATCAGTTTCTCAAAAATCATGAAATGATTCTAAATGTGTGCAAAAAAGTTTCAAAATCTCTATGGGATCTCTAATCTCTAGTGAGTCATTAGCATACCATAAATATATTTATATTCAGTTGGTGACTGTATTGTTCCATCTTTGATACACATAATAATTTTTTAAAAGTATGCCATAGAGATATAATTTGCTATTATTTTTTGAAAACTTCATTAGCAACCTAAGTCTTTATTATTTTCTGTGGGAAATTGAGACTCAATTGACACCTTTTTTTTTTCCCTTATTGAATAGTGGCTTTTTTATGAGGCTTGCATTCTCATAAGATAAAAAGGTATGGAATTTGCTTACTCTGCTAATATCTATGTACAAACCCATATCCTTTTCCTCTGGTGAGTTTTGGAACATGGACCTTAGAATACTTTTAGAAGTAAAATGAAGCAAAACCTGTTCTGTCATTGACAAGTGACTTTCTAGACGGTTTGCTCGTAAAACTGAGGAATAAGTAGAAGAATAAGAAGCTAAGAAATTGTGGTATCCACATTCATCAGGCAAGTGTACCATAAAATTACAGTAAATTTGTAAAATTAGAATTTCTGCCCTAGGAATTTCTTTTAAATTCACTCTCCTTGTCTGGATGAAGCAAAATATTAGAAAGAGAATCCTGTATTAGAGAATTTCAGATTTCATTTGAATAATGATTAGCTTCTTTTTAAATATTTTAATCTTTTTGTCATTTCTACAGAAGATGTTGTTTGTGTGATTTTCAATGGTGGTGTGTTTAGTGCTTTATTAAATCAGTCCTAAAGAGTAAAACAGATGATTAAACACAAAGATAGTGAGATAGGTGTTTGGGATTTCCTTAAATGTCACATTTTAAGTTTCAGATATACATGAAGAGTTGAGATCAGTATGGTGATGTTTAGGGTAGATAAGAAACAGTATATCATTTTCTCAGAAAGAGAATAGATTTCCTAACCTTATCTGCTGTCAACTTCCTCAGTGTTTTCATGATGGCTAATAAGGGTACGTAATTTCTGATCCTCTGAAATCCTACCTGGGGATTGACAATCTCTTGATCAGGAAATTTCCAAAGCTAAAATAATGTACATAAAGTAATAATTGTGTTTTAGGAGAAATAGTTAAAATATAAAAGAATGGAATCACTTTCTGTGATGACTTTTTGTTTCATTCCCTGAGCAGCCAAATGAATAGCCAGAACCTGCCTATTCTCAGTGGCCCTGGATTTCAAATGGTTGAAAGAAAGGGCAGCGCAGTGCTTCAGAACATGGCCTCAGAATTCCTCTGGTCTGAGCTCAGATTTCTGCTGCATCATTTACTACATACATAGCCTTTTCTTAGTTTCCTATTTTATAAATAGTGGAATGTTCAGTGCCTACTTCTCAGGTGACTGGGAGCAGTGAATGAAATGAAACACTGCAAGTGTTTAGCTCAGTGACCATATATGGTAATTCATCATCGTGAGTATCATAGTATCATGATAATTATTACCCTAGATAATTACCACATTATTCTATGATGATGATGGTGGTGGTGGTGGTGGTGGTGATTCCTACTTGTCTATCTTGGGAAAAAAAATTTAAAAAACAAAGACTGCCCCATATATCATGAGCACTTCCCTGGCTGCGAAACTCATCAGACTTCATCACAAAGAGGATAGATGGGAGGAGATAAGAGGCCAGTAAAATTCCACAGACATACTTATTAGCCTTAGACTGTGCACAGCATAACTCTACAAAGCAGCTCTGGCAAATGTAGATTTGTGGCAACAAACCTACATACACGTATACACCAAAGTATAACATTGTTGATATAAACTTTATTTTTTTTAATTTTCTTTTTAAGATTTTTATTTATTTATTTATACTAGCACTGGGTACAGTCAAAAGTGCGGGAGGGTAAGAGAATTCACCAGAGCGGGGAGCAGAACGGGCAGACTGACGAAGAAGTACACTGATGAGGGGAGTGGCGGGCAGCAGGAGAGGGAGGCCCACCATATGGGACCCTCGCCAGCGGCCGGGGATTGAACCGGTGCTGCAGAGGCTGCAGGAGGCGTCTCAGCCCAGCACTCAACCGCTGCACCACCGGGGAGGCCCTACTTTTATTTTTTTTTTTAAGATTTATTTATTTATACATACAAGAGCAGGGGTACAGGCCAGAGGTGTGGAGGGTGAGAAGATTCACCAGAGACAGAGTGGGGAACAGGACAGGCAGACTGACTGAAATACACTGCTGAGGAGAGCAGCGGGGAGAGACAGGAGAGGTCTGCTGCACCATGTGAGTAGCTCCCTTGCCAGGGATGGATTGAACGTGCTGCGAATTGCTTCATAGTGCTGTGCTTAACCCCTTGCGCCACCAGGGAGGCCCTAAACAAACCTTTAAATATCATTGCCTTATCAAAATGTTGCCACTGTTGGTCTTCAGTTGTGTGTTGAACAGATGTGCTTTTTTTTTTTTTTTTTTTTTTTTTTTTGTGGGATCCTCCCCGGTGGCTGGGGATTGAACTGGCACTGCAGAGGCTGCGGGCAGCCTCACAACCCAGCGCTCAACCGCTGCGCCACCAGGGGAGGCCCTGAACACATGTGCTTTTAAATTTTCAGAGAGAAAATGTGAGAGTCACTAAATTGAGCATGATCAGTGCCATTTTCAGGTTTAGTGTATAGTGGAGCCCTGCTATTATCTCTGTCTACAAATGGGGTGCCTCCTTCTAACAAGATTTCAGAGCCAGTAGAAGAATGGGAATGACTAAAAATTTAGAGGAGTGCTGTCAATGCAATGTATATAAAGTCAATTAATTCATCGAAATTAATGATGTAAGTTTTGATGGGCTTTTTGCCCAGTGTAGGTCTTCCTCTCTGCCCTAGGACATATTCCCCAGTTCTCATATATGCTTGCTATTGGCTTTTGTACTCTAGTGGTATCTGGAGCAGCCCAACCCCCAACTATTATCTGCAGGAAGGAAACTGGGGGTAGCAATCGCTAAGCAAGGAACAAGTTGAACAGAGTTACAGTCAGCTGTACAGATAGGACCAGGGCCAAGCCACTTAGGCAGCATCAGCTGCATAATTTTTGGGGCCCAGTACAAAATGAAATGTAGGGTCCTTTGTTCAAAAATGGTTAAGAATGTCAAGGTGGTGACAGCCGAGCATTTAACAGCACCAGACCCCTCTGCTTGCCCAGCCACATGGCCGGTCCTCCGCCCCTTTCGTTTTCCTCTTCACACTAGTCCTATCCCTACAGATGTTTCTGCAGTGGCCCACTCTTGGTATGTATGTGCAAGTTTACTTTATTGCAAAAGCAAGTCTAAATATTGAGACTTTCATGCAGATACATGATCCAGCTAATATGGTTTAGGATTAAATGGTCCTCTTTTCTAAAGTCTCAAAGACAAGACCTTTTAATCAACTGTCATCCCTTCATTGTCTGAAAACTAGATATAGTTTATAATATATGGGAATGTATGTAAATGAATAACTCTCGAGAGTTACTTAATCCTCAGCATGCAGTGGAAAATAAAAGTGGAGCTATCGTTTGTAGAAAGGCCAAAATTGAACAAAGAAACCCTGAGCTGCACATGTATTTTTTTTTTCTAAAGATTTATTTTTATTTATTTATTTATACAAGCACTGGGTACAGTCAGAAGCGTGGGAGGGTGAGAAAATTCAGCAGAGCCAGAGCGGGAAGCAGAGCAGGCAGAAGGACCGAAGTACACTGCTGAGGGGAGCAGCGGGTGGCAGGAGAGGTCTGCGCGCCATGTGGGACCCTCCTCCAGTGGCCGGGGAGCAGCCGGGGATCGAACCAGTGCTGCAGAGGCTGCGGGCAGCTTCGCAACCCGGCGCTCAACCGCTGCGCCACTGGGGAGGCCCTGCACATGTATTTTAATTTTATTCTGTTAATTCAAAGAATAGTTAAGAGCTGTTCTTTCATCTGTTGTTTATTATTTTTATTTTTTAATTGAGATAATGTTGGGTTACATTATCATTTGCATTTTAGGAGTAGGGGGCTGCCCTTCATGTGTCATTACCATAACGCGCCCTCCATCAAAGCATCAAAGCACCCCGTAGTCCACCACCATAGTCCATTGGGCTCCCTACTGACTTTGTACTCACTCCTTCCGATCTCTGCCTCTGAATTCCTCAAGGCTACTGTGCAGTGAGTTAAACAAGTAAAACTGGAGAACTTACGATTTCTATTATTTTCAAGTTGCACGACAAAATGTAATGAAAGCAAGGAAACTCCTCTGAGATAAAACTACATATCCCCAGAAACACACACACAAACATTTTCCAAGCATCCTAAAGTCTATTTAAGAATTTGTTTAACAAAGAGAAACCCCACCAACTGGGAGAACATTTTTGCACCCAACACTAATGATAAAGGACTGATCACAAAAATCTGCAAAGAGCTGATGAGACTCAGCAACAACAAAGAAAATAATCCAGTCAAAAAATGGGCAGAAGAGCTAAAAAGAAACTTCTCTGAAGAGGAAATGCAAATGGCCAACAGACATATGAAAAAATGTTCAACATCACTTGTAATCAGGGAAATGCAAATCAAAACTACCATGAGATACCATCTCACACCAGTGAGAATGGCACATATTAAAAAAACTAGCAACAACAAATGTTGGCGAGGGTGTGGAGAAAAAGGAACTCTTCTGCACTGTTGGTGGGAGTGCAAACTGGTCCAACCACTATGGAGAGCTGTGTGGAGATTTCTGGACCTACTAAACATAGAGCTTCCATATGATCCAGCAATTCCACTCCTAGGTATTTACCCAAAGGACACAGAAACATCAATTCCAAAGAGCACCTGCACCCCTATGTTTATAGCAGCACTGTTTACAATAGCTAAGCTTTGGAAACAACCCAAATGCCCAAAAGTAGATGACTGGATCAAGAAGATGTGGTACATATATACCATGGAATATTACTCAGCATTCAAAAAAGATAAACACATGCAATTTGCAGCAACATGGATGGCGCTGGAAGGGATCATGCTCAGCGAAATAAGCCAAAAAGAAAAAGAAAAATACCGGATGGTCTCACTCATAGCAGGAATCTAGAAAACTTAAATAAGGGACCAGGAAAATGAATATAAGAAAGTGAAAATCAAAATCAACAAAAAACTATGAACCAGAGACACTTTTTGGGGGGTGGGGGGCGGGAGGGGAAGGATTGGGGTCAGAATGGGGCGTTTGCAATTGTATGGGGGAATATAAAATTAAAATTTAAGATTAAAAAAAAAAAAAGAAATGGAAAAAAAAAATAAAAATAAAGATGTTATTGAGCACTTTACAAAAAAAAAAAAAAAAAAAACAAAAAACTCCTCTGAAATATGACTTTTGTCATAAAATAAGTTTATCCTGCTAGATTCAAAAGGAGTAATTTTAAAACTAGGAATCAAGATGTAGGTGATAATTATTACCTTTCCTCATGGCCAGATGAAGTAGAGAAGTAACCTGGAATCAGCTCATGCTAAACTCTCATGCTAAATCAGCTCATGCTAAACTCTCATGCAAAAATACTTTACAAGGATGCAGACATCACAATACACCCCTTATTACTTCAATACTCAACTCTTAAACATTTTCCTACATTAGCAATATAGCCATTTTTACACCTAAGGAAATTAATGATTATTTCTTAATTTAATTTTATACCCAGTCTTAATTAAATAGCTTGAATTTCCCCTGCATTGCAAAACCAGGCTCCAACCTAGGAGTATGCATTACATCTGGTTGTTATGCCCCTTTAGCCATATTTAGCCTAGTACAATCTAGATTGTTTTCATGTCACTGATTAAGAGAATAAATCTTTGAATTTATCTCATGACTTAGTATGTTTCAAATGTAACCCTGAAATTTCTTATTAATCGGAAGCTCAACCTAAAGGTTGATGTGATTTAAATGATCCATTTTGGTCTAGAATGCATCAGACCTGATATTGTGTTAAATTAGATCAGCTCTCAGGGACAATCTATTTCCTAAGATTTGGTTTCGTACCTGACTCAGATGATAACAAATGTATTTTTCTGGCTCTCTTTTCCCCTTTAGTTTAAATGTACATTGAAGGATTTTTAAAATCAATTTTAATTCAACAACAAGACTTCTTTTGTTTGCTATCCAGTATGTGAAAATAGTGTTAACAGGGGCCCTTTCAAGCATTGTCTGCTCTGATGATGACACTCTCAAATCTTGAATGCTATCTTTTATTAACATTTGACTTGACTTTTTCCAGTTTTATTCAGATACATGGACAACATAGTATACAGTTTAAAATGTATTGTGATGAATTGATCCTCTTTTATAATTAATTACCTTCTTGCTTTGTGTGTTAAGAACAAATTTCGTGTACATAATACATGCTGCACAGTAGATACCCAGAACTTACTCATCTTGTAAGTTTGCAAGCTTTGACCAGTATTTCTCCATTTCCCTCACTCCTGACCCCGCCCTGGTAACTACCTATACATACCCTTCCTTTTTACAAGATCAACTATTTTAGATTTCACACATGAGATCAGAATTACCTCACTCTGGTTTACTTCACTTAGCATGCCCTCAAAGTCTGTCCACATGGTTGCAGATGGTAGGATATCCTTCACACTTTTATCTGAATAATACTCTATTGTACAAGCATGACATTTTGTTTATCCCAATCCACTCATCTACAGACATTTTAAGTTGTGACCATGTCTTATCTATCATGAATAAACGCTACAGTGAACATGTGGGTATGGATAACTTTAAGATCCTAACTTCATTTCCTTCATATACATACCCAGCAGCAGGATTGCTGGGACATGTGGTAGTTCTGTTTTTAATTTTTTGAGGAAACTCCATGCTGCTTTCCTTAAAGCCTAGTCAGTTTATAGTCCCACCTATAGTGCACAAAGAGTTCCCTTTTCTCCAAATCGTGAGCTCAAAATGTCCTAGGCTCACTCTGTATCTTTTGTGTCCCAGATCAAGGATCAAACATCTCTCCAAGGAGCCCTGATTTCTTTTACTAAGGAATGATATTATAAACCAAATGTTAGCTTGAGTGTGTTCATTGTCACATCTAGGCCATTTCACTGGATGGAGTAAGAAAATACATATTTTTAAATTATGAGTTTATATTCAGATTTTAAAATCAATGTTAATGCAATAATTTTGCATAACTTATTTGATTTGTAATTATACTTGTCCCCCTGACACTGAGAGTTGTAATTTCTAATTATGGTAATGTTTGTTCGCCTCGGTGCTGGTCTTGAACCTTTTTCTTCTACCCTTTGCCTACACACCTCTGCAAACACCCATACCAACCAGCAGCGGTCTCTAATGGGGAACTGGTGGGTGAGGAGAAGGGAGAAGCAAGAGTATTTCTACCTTTTCTCTCTGTCTTGGGAGATGTCTTTGAATGTGACTGCTTCTCCTCTGTGACTCCAGGTCCCCAGATCTGGTTGAGCTGCCAGAATCTAGAACCACCTATATTTTTTTTTTTTGTCCCTCTAGTATAAATTTGAATGCCTTACCATCTTCTCTTGTTTTTTTAGTACTCCCCTTATTCTCTAATTTATGTTCCCTTAAGAAAAAAGCCTAATATCCTGGTGCAAGCTCCATGATAGAGTGTTATAATACTGTATAGTTACAAAATAACTACTAATGATAAAGCTAAAAAGGAAGTTTAACATGTCTTTGTGTTGTCTTCCTATAAAATTCATCCTGAAAGATGTACAAAGATCTATGTTCTAAATCTCTTTGTGATTAGGTTACCCATTATTTACAATTATATATGTCTAACATACATGGGATATATATATAATTAATATTTGCTTAAGTTTGTATCTAGTTTTAAAGATTCTTTTTTTAATCTTCATTTTAAAAGGCTTTTTAAAATAAATAATGCATTTACATGGCATGAAAACTACATTTAAAAAATATATGCCTATATGTCTCTCCTGACATTTGTTCCTTTCTTTTCCCTCTCTTTTCTATATATTTAACAATTTTTATTAGTTTTTTGTTCATTCTCCCACTGGCATATATTTCCCCCAATTGATTTTTATTATTTTTTAATTTACTAATGAGATATAACTAACATAATTTATTACCTATATACATGTATATATTGAGAATTGATCACTACAATAAGCATAATTAACATCCATTGCCACAGAGTTAAACATTTTTTTTCTTGTGATGAGAACTTTTAAGATCTACTCCCTGAGCAACCTTTAAATATGGAATACAGTATTGTCAGTGATAGTCACTCTGCTGTTGCATATCCATGATGATTATTTTATAACTGGAAGTTTATAAAGATAGTATAGTAGAGAGATTATTATATTCCTTGCTTTTTTCATTAAAGAATATATTCCAAAGAGCTCGCCATATCAGTGCATGACGTTGGACCTTGTTCCTTTTGACTGCTACATACTGCTCTATTGTATGGGTATATACCATAATTAATGCAGACTCCATATTGCTGAATACCTGAGTTTTCCTTTTTTTTGCCATAAAAATACCAAAATTAGAAACTGCATTTCAGGCTTATGTGTTTTAATTTATAAGATAGATTTGGAGAAGTGGGGTTGCTGGATCAAAATGTATTGCATTTGTTGTCCAGTCAGATTTGCAAAATTCTTCTCCACTGGATAAATACTATATCATAATCCTACTAACTTGTCTACCTGCCATTTCCCCAATAGGGTTTATTGTTAAACTTTTGGTTCTCCTAGTCTAATGATTGAAAAATATATCTCAGTGCATTTCTTTTGTTTTATTAGAAGTTGCACAACTTTTCATATGCCTAGTGATGATTTGTGTTGTTCTTAGTGACATAGCCATGTTTTAGCCCATTTTTGCAAAAAATAAGGAAAAACAACCCACTGGTCTAGAATTTAGGGATTTAGGATTTCATGGCTTTTCAATTAAGTAGTCTTGGTTCTCAAATATTTAAACCATAAACCTGTGAACCTCAGTTTCTACCTACTATCCGGAGTGTTCCTATAGATGAAATAAATATAGTATATGAACATGATTTTGGAAATTTCAATACATTGTGTACTCTTCCTTATTCAATAATCTACATTTCACCTTTGATTCATTATTCTTTCCTTTCTCATAATATTTAGAGACTATGTCATATAGATTATAATCATCATAGCATCTAAGATGAAATTTTTCATGATTTTTAGATTTCTAGCTTCTCAGACAACTGGTTTCTACAGTTAATCATTTGAAGTGAGAAGAAATTTTCTACCTCAGAAAACGACAACTAGCAGTACATTTTACTTTTTAATGTTATGACTTCTTACATATTTAGATAAAAACTGAGGTTTGCCTTTTAAAGATTGGTGTACTTTTTCCAGTCTTCTGAGACTTGAAAATTTGAAATGCTAAAGGAAGATGATTAAGTACAAATTCCAATCGTAGATACTTAAGCAGAAAAAAAGATTGGAGGCATTAAATGGACTCTTCCTAAAATTTCAAAGGACAGTGTTACAACTGCAGGGCCCATCCTTACTTTGCAAGTTCCTTTTGATTGTTCTTTTAATTTTTCCTGGGCAAAAAATCAATAAAAAGAGAGAAGGTAAAAACTCAGTTCTCTGATGATTCGCCTTTTTTAGTACTGGTAAATGCCAAAATTCTTTGTTGAAGAAGAAATGACAGCTGTTTATATAAACAGATTCCATCAGCTTTAATTATTGCTTTTGGCAGGGTACAAAAATTCAATCTTTCCCAAATCCCACTGTAATGTCTGCAGACTAAAAGGTTCAGTTACCCTAGACAAGATTTTCGTCAGCTACTTGTTACACATTGATGGCTATGTTACTTGATACAGTCAAGTTGAAAGGGTAATTAAATTAATAGTCAAGGAAATGTAAGATACATACAAAATCCAAATCTTAAACAGCCTTCCAACAGGTATTTACTTTGTTGACCTTATTTTTACTTGCATTTTCTAATGTAGGTCAAATATTTTGTCATTTCCTCATTTGGGCTCTGTTAATTTGGAAGACTATTAGGAAGCAAAATATATCTAGCAAATAGGAATTGATTTAATGAATAGACTGCTGGAATTCACGTCCTTATATATTTGTGTGTTATTTTCCTGTGCAACATTTTCCATACATAATTTTGCAGAACTGCACTTTTGCACACTTTGAAATTTTTGAAAATAGTACATAAAAATGAAAGCCGTGGTTTCAAATTTGACAGTCATCCAGTTCAAGTAACAGAAGAGGAAGGAGTCTTAATTTCTCAAACTTTTTTCAAATTTATTCATAGTAATTTTGTTAAATGCTTATGTGGAGTTTTGTTTTCTTTATTCAGGAACATCTCCATTAAAATTTAATGTTCTGAAAGATGTATATGATATTTCTTTTAAGATTAATAGCATGAAGGAAAAGAGCAGGAAAAACTCAAGAGACTATTATACAATTTGCATTTTTAGAGCCCTGCTTGTAAACCTTAACTAAAAAAATAAGTCCTAGATTAGATTAACTTAATACACATTTAATGGAGAAAAACCAGAACTTTTTGTATGCAAGGTCTCATGTTTGTAGGTCAGGCGGAAGCCTGCTTTTGCTTTTCCTTTTTCTACTTCTCAAATTCTCTGTATTTGCAACATGAATATATTATCTAAAAGAGAGATATGTTTCTGATAAATACAGAGATAATCTTTTACAATTAGTTCCCTTTTATTCTGACTGATGCCTGTAGATAGTTTGTTTGGATAAATATATTGAATAGTTAGTAAAAAAAAATCCATTGCTATATAATTAGTGAGCACACACAGAATAGACTATGAAAAAAAAAAAGGTATACATTTTGCTAAAACAATACTATATAAATGAGGTTTGACTCCATATGTTGAAAGGATTTTGGAAAGTAAATGTTTTGTAAAGGAATTCTCACAACAAATGCCAACATTGTAATACATTTGAATATGATTATTTAGAAATGATTCAATAGAATATTAATTTGAATTGTTTTCCAATATTAGTTAATTATTTAGACACTTTCAAAACTGTTAAGATACATAAATATAAGGTAAAATTTATTTTATTTTTTTTTAATAATAAATTTTATTGTTATATTCCCCATACAATTGCAGCCCCCCATTCTGACCCCAATCCCTCCCCTCCCGCCCCCGCCCCCCAAAAAAGTGTCTCTGGTTCATAGTTTTTTGTTGATTTTGATTTTCACTTTCTTATAGTTATTCATTTTCCTGGTCCCTTAATATAAGGTAAAATTTATAACTTTTATCTCCATAATAACTTCTGACATTTCTCTTACCACTTTAATACCTCTAATGCTAGTGATCAACTAGTCAATGAAATATTAAGTACCTCCTGCAGAACCTGTACTCTGCCAGATACTGAGAGTGTACTCACATATATAACACATGGTCTTAAGAGTCAAGGAACTTACAACTAGATTATAAGTGCTATGAGAAACAAAGGGACTAAATGAACACAAAAAAATTAGAGATCAAAAATATGACAAACAATGATGCCAAAACGATTCCATGAGGAAACAACAGTCTTTCCATGAAAGCACATACAGCAGAATTGTATCCGCACATGCAAAAGAACAAAATTGGATTTCTACTTAACATCCTATACAAAAATTAACTCAAAATATACCAAAGGGGCCTCCCCTCGTGGCGCAGCAGTTGAGCACTGGGTTGTGAAGCTGCCTGCAGCCTCTGCAGCGCCGGTTCGATCCCTGGCCGCTGGCCAAGGGTCCCACATGGCATGCAGGCCTCTCCTTCTGCCCGCTGCTCCCCTCAGCAGTGTACTTTGGTCCTTCTGCCTGTTCTGCTCTCCGCTCTGGCTCTGGTGAATTCTCTCACCCTCCTCCGCTTCTGACTGTACTCCATTGCTTGTATAAATAAATAAATAGATCTTAAAAAATATATATATATATACACACCTAAGGAGAAGATAAATGGGTAAACCTTCATTACCCATTCGTTTAGGAAATAATTACTAAGATATAACAGCAAAAGCATGAGAGACGAAATAGGTAAACTGGTCATCGTCAAACTTTTGTCTTTCAAAGGACACTACCAGGAAACTGTAACTATCCACAGAATGCAGAAAATTTTTGCAAATTATATGTTACAAGAGATATATCTCTGGTATTTATAAATTATGTTTTCTATTCAATAATAAAAAGACAAGTCAATTAAAATGGGCAAAAGTTATGAATAGCTGTATTCAAAGGAAGAAAATATACAAATAGTAAATAAGCACATAAAGGTGCTCAACATTATTAGCTATCAAGAAAATGCAAGACAAAGTCATAATTAAATGTTACATTATGCCCATTTTTTTGTAAAAAAAGACAAGTAGTAAGTGTTGATGAGGATCTGGAGAAATTGGTGAGAGTCTGGAGAAATTGGTAAAAATATAAAATGGTGTGGCTGCTTTGGAATAAGTCTGGAAGTATCCCAAAATGTTAAACATTGAGTTACCATATGTCTCAGCATTTCATTCATTTCATTTCATTCTTCACCCAAGAGAAATAAAAACATGAATACTCTTTTTTTAATTTTATTTTTATATTTGCCATACAGTTGCAACCCCCTTATTTTGACCCCTATCTCTCCTCCCCCGCCCCCACCATAGAGTGTCTCTGGTTAATAGTTGTTTGTTGATTTTGATTTTTTCTTTCTTATAGCTATTCTTTTTCCTGGTCCCTTATTTAGGTTTTCTAGATTCCTGCTATGAGTGAGACCATCCGCTATTTTTCTTTTTCTTTCTGGCTTATTTCGCTGAGCATGATCCCTTCCAGCTCCATTCAAAAACATGAATACTCTTAGTGGCAGTATTCATAATAGCCAAAAAGTGGAAATAATTCAAATGATGAATGTATTAACAAAATGCAATATAGTAATAAAATGAAATTCAGCCATGAAAAGGAACATATTGATGTAGGCTATAATGTGGGTAAGCCTTAAAAACTATGCGAAGTGAAAGAAGATATTTACAAAAGGCCATATATTATGTAATTCCATTTATACAAAATTTCAAAAAAATGTAGATCACAGAGACCAAAAAGTAGATAGTGGTTGCCTCGGACTGAATTTCAGACTGGGTTGAAGGGAAATGGGTAGCTATTCCTAATAAGTTTCTTCACAACTCTTTGAATATACTAAAAACATTGACATATACTTTATATGAATTATATCTCAATAATATTAATTTTTGAGAGTATGAACATAACTGAAAGGTTCAAATGACATATGTAGCCTTTATTGATTCTGTGATAGCAGTAATACTGTCTTTGTAAGGTAGGAAATAATTACATAATTGAAAAGAGAATTTTAGTTACAGAGGGAAATTAAGAAAACATCTAGTCTAATATCCCAAATGTCCAATTTTTCAACTGATCAGCTTACACAGTAGATGGTATATTCATGGACTCAAGGCAAATAGCCATTGGTCTCCATCACTTAGTGCCTGTGTGATGTTAGGTAAAGCCTCTGTACTCTCAGTCTCACTGTTACCATCTACAAAAAGAAACAGGATGCATAATATGGTCTACAGTGCTATTAGAGGATTAAATGAGAACACACACAGATATACTAGCACAAATCCTTAAATGTAAATAATGCTCAATGAAAGATAACTGCTATTATAAAAATGTGTACATTCTCCCAAGTCACATAATTTGTACAGTAGAGCTGGGATATATAAAAGTCAGCTTTTTCTCAACAGGTGTGAATGACAGTGTGGGGAAAAGGAGATCTTTGCACATTGTAGGTGGGAATGTAGAAAACAGTATGAAAGTTTCTAAACTTTTTACACTATGGAAAACAGTATGAAAGTTTCTAAAAATGTTTAAAATAGATATATGATAGAACAATTCTACTCCTAGACATCTACCTAAATAATGCAAAAATACTAATTCAAAGAAATATATGAACTTCATGATCATTGCAGCACTATTTGAAATTATCAGGCTATGGAAACAACCTAAGAGCCCATCAACAGATGATTAGATTAAGAAGTGGTACATGTCCACAGTGGAATACCTCTCAGCTATTAAAAAAATAAAGATGGAATCTTGCCATTTGTAAAACATGGCTGATTTTGTTCTTATGTGGAATATAAAGAAAACAAATAGCAAAGTTAAACTAAGATAATCCTAGAAATCTGAATGCAGTGTTGAGGCTACCAGACAAAGAGGGTAGTGGTGGGGATCAAGGCAAGGGGGTGACCCAGAGGACTATGGTAGAGGATTATGGGTGCTTTGATGGTGGATGTAGTGTGGTAACATACATCTAAAGAGGTGTGAACTTCTACCCCTAAATCATGTAAAAATAAAACAATATTACCTCAAAAAAATGCACTTTTTTAAAAAACAGGTCATATCATATGACCTCTTCCTGTGCTCTTTCCCTTATACCAAAGATTTAAAAAATACTAGATTATCTACCAGGAAAGAATCAGAATATCTCTGAAGTCAAAATAGCTTGAGAATAATGAATTTTCTATGATTTTGAATATCTACGGTTAGAATGAATCTGTTCTTAAGGTCTTTAAAAGATGTTGTAATATCTCTGTATTATTGAGATACATAGTTTTTCCAAGGCAGTACTTATATCTTGGCCCTTGAGGATCATTTTTCTTTTGTCCGAATTCTCACTCTTGCTTGACTTCCAACTGTTTCATGTGCTAATCTGATACAGTGACTCACTACATCTGTATGTCTTATGTAACCAAATCTGCAAACATCTTTCCAAAGTATTTAGCTTTCAATCTTTATCCAGATTTATCCTCTGAGAGAAATACAGAATAACAGTTGCAGATTTTTCACAGCATCTTGATGGCATTCTGCATGACTAATATGAATTGGCTTCTCTTATACATGTTTTTGGTGTTATATGATTAATTTTAATATTGACCTATATGAATGTTATCATAGTAACATTTTGATTAGCAACCCAAGATATTCTTTTTTACTATGGTGCTATATGACAAACTGGAATCATGGGACATAAAGCCAAATATTTATTAAGATTTGACCAAAATATTATATATAAAATTATGATATTTAAAAAAGTAATTTAAATGTCCAGCAATGAAGGCTTGGGTAAATAAAATTAAATATATCCATTGTTTGTAATTTAAAATCCATGGTTTAAAAGTATAAGATTATTCATAATATCTTATGTGAAAATAATGGGTTTTAGAATATGAAGATTAAGCTTACAATATAAAAATTATTCCCTATCTATGTACATATATATAATATGAGTTAAGCTTCATCATGAACTTGGTTTACAAAGCATCATTTGTAGATTAATTTAGTCCTAAGAATTTCTTTTTATTTATGCATACAAGAACTGGGGTCTAGGCCTGAGGTGGGGGGGGTGTGTGTGTGAGAGGATTCACCAGAAACAGAGTAGGGAGCAGGACAGTCAGAGTGACAGAAATACACTGCTGAGGGGATCAGTGGGCGAGACAGGAGAGATCTGCTATGCCATGTGGGTCAACTCCCTGGCTGGGGATCAAATTCATGCTGCAGTGGCTGGTGATAACTTGATAGTGCTGAGACTTTAACTCCTATGCCACCAGCATGCTCCTTTTTATGAATATTTTTAATGTGATCTATTGTGTTCATTATTTTTCATTTCATTTTCATCTTTGTAAGAAATAATAAATTTAAATAAAGTAGACAGAGTAGAAAGTTCTGTCTGCCTAATGTACCTCTAATGTGCTGTCATATATTTGAAAGGAATCCAGATGTCCTCAAGTCTGTATTCCTAGTAGCTCAGTAACTTGTCATCCACTATAGAATTTGCAGCTTTGTAGCTTTGTAATTTGTCGTGACTTACAGAATTATAGGGAATGTATTATACAAAATAGAGAATGGTTATTTTCTTTTTTTTTAAAGATTTATTTATGTATATAAAAACTGGGGTACAGGACAGAGGTATGGGGGGTAAGAGGATTCACCAGAGGCAGAGTAGGGTACAGAACAGGCAGATTGAAGTGAGATATACTGCTGAGGGGAGCAGCGGGTGAGTCAGGAGAGGTCTGCTGCGCCATGTGGGTTGCTCCCTGGCCAGGGATTGAACTTACGCTATAGTGGCTGTGGATAGCTTCATAGGTTGCATCTTAACCCCTGCACCACCAGAGAGGTCCTAGAATGGTTATTTTCTAAGTCTTTCTATTTTGTATTTCTATTGTGAGTTGAGTCGCTTATGTTACTGGGAATTCCTATGTCATATGAGTAAAGATAAGAAAGAAATTTCCCTTTTGGGAGCTAGCCATTTTAGCCATCTCTTCTGTTTCTCAAAAAATAAAACAAAAACAAAACCCTGAAGTCATATGTGAACATGTGGGGAAAAAATGTTGAAAGTGATAGATACTAAGGAATATGCAAGATAAAATAATTAACATTCAGTTCAGGCTTTCATCCCACTCTGCCCCTCTGTGTCAGTGAGGTTTCTTTATGTTACCATAATCTATTTTTTTAAGATTTATTTTATTTATGCATACAAGAGCTGTGGTGTAGGCCAGAGGTATGTGTGTAAGAGGATTCACTAGAGACACTGGAGAGCACAACATGTGGATTTACTGAAATACACTGCTGAGGGGAGCAGCAGGAGCAGGCAAGACAGGAGAGGTCTGCTGCTGCATGTGTATTAGCTCCCTGGCCAGGGGTTGAACCCGTGCTGCAGTGGCTGCTGATAGTTCCATAATGCTTAGACTTAACCCCTTGTGCCACCAGGGAGGCCCCTGTTATCATATACTTGTACCATCTAAACAGTCGAAGTGATGGGTGCCCGTCCATTGAACTGATGGCGTGTGTCCTGCCATCAAGCAGTTATTTCTGTGCTACTTTCCTTCAGCCCAGGTCAAAGTAATCCCTAGTAGACTTACAGAAAGTGTTTTGACATTGCTCAAAAACAAAACAAAACAAAACAAAACAAAAACCTACTAAAGGACAGAAGTGGCTTTGTGTGAAGGTAACAGGCAACTTAGAATAAGAGTCAGACAACTATGCAGGAGATAGCCTACAAGGAGGTTTTAATTCTTTTTCTATGAGAGATAATTACAACATCTTCCAGTGCTGCTTGTTTTGAAGGGCATAATATTCGTACAGTGTCTAGTGTGTAAGGAGTTAATGTGATAGAAAAGGCAGGCAAAGGAACTGTCAGTCATCACAATTTTTCCTTCTCTTGTCCCAGCAGTTTCTCTAGGAACTAGAAGGTTATAATCAGAAGTAGTTACCACCTCCCGCTACTATATTTTAATTGTCAGAGTCAATTTAATGACAATTCCAAAGAATTTATTTTCCTGGAGCACATGGCAGCATGCATAAGATTTTCCCCCAAACTATATGATATACTACATAGAAATTTTAATACATTCCCAAACCAAATTATCACATAGCCCATATTCCCTGACTATAAAATTATAACAGTAAGTAGACATGAAAAATATTTTGATCTTAAAACTGATAAACTTTCCTCTGCCTTATATACATGTTTATTTTTATTCAGTATGAGTTATTCACCTCCATCCATTCATTTTCATGTCTCTATGGCTTGGATAATTATATGAGAACATATAAACATGCATAAAAGCAAAGTGGTTCAAGAAACTCTTGTTCAAACAGCTTCAACAGTTACTTTTAACAATTTAATAACAATAATGGATGCCATTTATTGAATGAACTCTTTTATGTTGTATCCTTTATATATGTTGTATCTAATTTTTCAAAAACAAAAGCAAGATTCACAAAGACTAAGTAACTTACCAAATGTCACAGAGCCAGGAGAGTCAGAACTGGGGTCTAAACTCAGTTCTATAAGATAGTAAGGCTCAGTTTTGCCACCAAAGATAGAGTAGTCATCCAGTATATTGCTAAATGTTGTCTAGAAATGAATTTGTAAAGAATTGTACATTTACGATTCAAACCAATTTTCACTGACTTTAGTATTAAGTGTTTAGGACTTTATTTAAACCATTCTTTTTGAATGTGGGCCATATATAAAACTTCACTGAGCAAATATTTACTGATAAAATCTGTAATATTTGAGATATCAAATTTCACAGATATCAAATGTCTTCAAATATCAGAAGTGAATCTTCTCAGGAGTTATTTTGAAATTATGCTAAAATGTAAGTTCCCTTGAAACTGGAAAACCCACTAAATGAGATAACATTTGGTTATTAGTATTCTTCTGCTACAAATAGGCTACATAGTGGAGAAAGAGCTAATAAAACTATGAGGAGATAAAGGGAGGAAAATGTCTACAAGGGAAACTATTAAAACCAATTGCTCCTCTGCTTTTTCCTGCTGTGATGTGTCATTCTAGCTGAGTATAATTTTCACTCCTGAAAAAAAAATAATTAGAAGACCATTGAGACTTCATCTTTCACAGTAAACTCTTATGAGTACAGTCCAGAATAAGAGACAAATTTGTTTATCAAACTAGTGTCTTTATGGAGAAAGAACAAGTAAGTTTCCAAGTTTCCTCACATTGAACTTTATCAAATAAAAGAGGTTAAAAACAAAGCATTCCAACAGAAATAAAAGCTTAAAGAGCTATATTAGTTTGTGAATTTAAATACAGTATCTGCCCATTTTAAGTTTATACTATTTAAAAAAGACATTTTATACTTAAAAGCATTTTAAATTATGACAAAATTTTTATTCACTTCAAATATTGGATGTTCTTGTCCTTGGTCTACATAATGTTGTAAAACATAACTTATCTAACTGTAGTAGACTTTTAATATTTTTAAACCATTTAATCTTGGAATAATATAAATAATGCTTATGGTTAGAAATTTTACTTTCCTCATAATGTGACAAAAAGTTATTTTGACAGCTATGTGCCAAATTTTCTTTTTTAATTTAGAGTTTTACTTGTTTAGATTTGTTTCTATTTCAATGCCATTTCATTATTTTACCAACAAGTTTGTTTATACTTGATTATATAGTTGATATCCTTGATCACATGATCAACTATTTCTGACATGATGAAAAATGGAAATATAAGATTGTGATGAAAGGACACTTTATGGCTGGATATAGAAATACATCAACTAAAACTTGATTCCTATGAGAACTCTTCTGATCTTTGGGATTCAAAAATAAAACATCAATAAAATAGTCTGAAGGAAAATACAGATTTATAGCACATTACACTAAACTTTGTACAAAGAATGTACTCTCAGAATTTTTGAGTGACAGATATAATTATATTTGACATAATTCTCTAGAAATTTCATTATGCTCTCTACTTTTGGGCAGCTAGACCAAGTCTGACCTTTGATTCATTTGAGTTTGAATTTTATGTCATTGCACATTATTTCTAAATAAACTGAGCGTATAACAGAAATATCTCTTCTACTGACATGAAATGACATAAAATAATTAAAATTCATTTATTCATAGATAAGCATTTCTTCTTTTCAACACCGAAGCTATGATTCAAAAACTTGTTTTGGACTCTGGTTTGCTGTGTTGCCCTTTCAGTTGTATTCCCACCTTGCCACTCTTCAGCCAGACCTGAATCAGCTTCAGAAGGCAGCAGTGCTTATGGTCGTTGGGACTCTTCATCCACCACTTCATTTAATCCCAAATTGCCTGGTTCCAATATAGATCCCTCACCCTGCTTTTACTTCCCCTCACAGCTGTGGTGCTTTATTCACACTTCTGATATTGGTACATCATGGATTCTGTCTTAATCTACATTGGAAACCCCAAATCTTCTTAGCATGTGTGAAGAGCACATGCTCCTCTATAGTAACCCTCCAGATTATCACCCCTTTTTGGATTTTTGGAAAGGGCTATTTCATCACAAACTCCATCTTCATGACCATCACCATCGTAACAGTGCAGCCTTGTATAATCCTCATAACAAGCCTAAAAAGTAGATTCTATAATCATAATACCACAAGTTATTTATTCATTTACCCATCCATCAATTCACACTGAGGTTGTTTCCATGTCTTGGTTATTGTAAATAATGCTACTAATGACATGTAAGTGCAGATACCACTTCAATATAGTGTTTTTTGTTTTCTTCAGCTGTAGTCCCAGAAGGAGAATTGTTGGATCATATGGTAATTCTGTGTCTGATTTTTTTTTTCAAGGAAACTCAATATTATTGGCCTTTATGGAAACGGGCTATACCAAGTTTTAATCCTATCAAGAATGCATAAGGGTTCTATCTCCACAGCCTTGACAGCATTTCTTACTTCATGTCTTTTGTATAATAACCATTCTTATGGGTGTGAGCTGATAGCTCATGGTAGTTTTGATTTGCATTTCCCTTATGATTAGTGACAATGAGCACTTTTTCATGTAACTGCTGGCTATTTGTATATCTTTTTTGGAGAAATGTTTATTCAGCTCCTTTACCCATTGTTTAATTGTATGTGTGTGTCTAGCTATGAGGTACATGAGTTTTTCATATATTTATTATATGTTATTAATATCTATTTTATATATAGAGTTATATATTTAACTCTTATTAGATATTTCATTTGCAGATATTTTTGCATCCCATAGATTGTCTAACTGCCATTTCTTTGCTGAAATTTTCTAATTTTCTAATTGATTGTTGAAACACTTCATGACAGCTGCTTTAACATCATTGTCAGATAGTCCAATATCTAATTTGTCTTGTTACTGGCATCAGTTCATTTTTTGATGTTTTTTCTCATTCTTGTTCTGGTTTTCCTGGTTCTTGGATGACATGTGATTTTCTGTTGTATTCTGGACATACATTTGGACTTTTATGTTAGGAGGCTCTTGATCCAAATGCTTTGATCCAATGCCTCTTATCAGGCATTTGTTCTCTTAGGTGGAGCTTATAAGTTCTGGCCTAATTTTGTTGACTAGTCCCAATATCAGTTTGGTTTTTAGAGCTCATAATGTTATTCTGATTGACTTCCTTCTTCTCACGCTGTTAAGGTTATTGCTTAGTCTCTTCCTGTACTCTGTGAGGGGTGGAACTTTCCTGACAACCTACTGCTGCTGAGTGAGCTTCTGGGAAAGAAAACACTGAGAGATAGGGAAATAGGAGTTTTGGAATTGAAGGGTAGCCCAGGTCTTTAGTCATCCCTGCTAGGAGTTCTTGAGAGCCTTAGCTACCAAATGTGTAGAGATATTATCTAGAAATAATCTGGGTAAATGAACTTCCAGTTGACATCATCCATTGGAGACAAGTGTATGTGTGTGTGTGTGTGTGTGTGTGTGTGTGTGTGTTGTGTATACAGAAACCTTGGTGGAAAATGAAAATCTGTTTATCAATATTTAGAAGATGGGAGAAGCACTGTAAAGGTCAGTGGACATTTTCATGTACTCAAATTATCTGATATATTTTGTGAAATCTGCCTCCTATTTCATATCTTCACCTTGGGCTTTCTATGAAAACACACTTTGTGAAAACCTAGGCTCCCTGGAATTGGTCCAGGTGTCCTGCTATCAAGGATATGGGCTGTGATTCCAAAATACATCTCCTGTGAGACCTGAGAAGCCCTGGCACAGATAAGTTCTCTACTGTTCTTTTTTAATAATACTTTCAGCACTGTAGGGGAAGTAAAGAATGCTTTTTCATTGTTTACAAAGCACTTTGCATCAGGATTACCTGTCAAAGGTTAGTCAGTATTCCAGATATTTGCACAAAGGTCTCACTGTGCCTCAGTTCTATCTCAATGTTGGTTCTTCTCTTCATTTTCTGACCCTGCATGAGCATGTAACTCAATTACACTATTTCCATTGTAGCTTTCTCAGCATGTCCTGAAATCTCTTCTTTTAGTTAGTAAAACATCTGTTCTAGCTCCAGGAAACTCAGCATGCTGCTATAGAAATTTTTGCAAAGCAAGGTTCAAGTTGCTGATGAAAAATCACAGCACCTAAAACTATTCTGGTTTCCTTTATAGCAAGCCATGCATGACTGCTACCTACAGTCTTATAGAAGTATGCTATAAGTCTTGTTTTAAAATAATACACCTCTTCTACTTCTGTCTCTGTCATTTTATTCTTGCATTGCATTCTAGTGATGAAATTTTCTTAAAGAGCAGGACCCATGGTCTATGCTTACTATGGTCAATGAAATAGTAGATTTGATGGAATGAGCTTGTCTCTTATAGTTCTTGGTTGACAGGCCTGTTGCAAAGTTTATGTAATAACTATTTAGGAGTGTATATTAAAAGAGATGTTCTTGTTGGTCCCATTGAAATATACTGGGACAATGATCTTAATTTTTCCACCAACTTGTCCTAGAATCACAGTTTGGAAAGACCTCTTTGTTTTTTCTTTGTTGAATAAATACCCTTTCACTTACATCTATTGGACTTTTGATACTTTGACCTTATTTTGTTTATCCACCAAGGAATTTTGGGCACAGATCTTTCCTATAGGCATTCTAAGGCACTGATATGCAATGATTACATTGTGTATCATTAACATTCTCTAAGGATGCATTTATTTTAGACAAATTTTCCTCTGACATTCATCATTAGGTTTTCAAAATGGAACCACCACCAAAACGTTACAAACAACTTAATATATACTAGGCACTGTGCAAAGTTCTAGAAATACAAAGATTACAAAATAATGTGGATGTTTCCCAAGAATTAGAGTAAAATGGAAGAAAAATTACACAAAAACAAGCAGTTAGCATATAGTATTATAAGTGCAACATCATATACATGGGAAAGGCCAGAGGGCACACATAAGAATTGGTTTTGACAGGTGGTTAAGTCAGGAGAGACTTAGAAGACCAACATGATATTTAAATTCAATGTTGAGGATAAACAGGTGCCAACCCCATAGGAAGAAAGGAAGACATTCCAGACTTAGCAAGCTCTATGTCAAGTCATGGAAGTGTGGAGACATAATAGAAGTTGGGAGCTGCATGAAGCTCCACATTGCTCAAGTACAAAGGGGTGTGAGATGAGGCCATAAAAGGCTTTGCACCCCATGGACACATGTTTGGATTTCATTCACTAAGAAATAGGAATGTTATGTGATCAAAATTGGAATTTAGAAAAATCACTATTTATTACAAGTAATACTTAACATGCACTTAATAATTTTATGTTTATGATCTCATAATTTGATCATATTACCCTTTCAAAGAGCAAAAGGGCTTTTATATTACATAAATTTAAGCACAAAAAACTTATGCATTGCTTACATCTTAGGTGGGGGGATTCAGGTAAGGATGGCTGGTAGGTTCTCTTTGTCCTTCGAAAACCATAGAAAATATGTCCAACTTAACAGAGAAAACTACCTTTCTTTACAAATTTTCATGTAAGCCCGATGTAAAGAAAATTATTCATGGAAGGTTCCTGACCTTTGTAAACATGGAGTAGGCTTGTCTGTGCTATTAACCTAAGTCTTGTATATCTTGTGATAACTTAGCCTAAAAGTTGCTTTCATTCCTTATTTCCAAATGAAAATTGAATCCAAAGCACATATTTAAAGGGGGAAAATAAGGTTATATGCAATGAAAACTATCCATCCATGACTGGCTTTCTCTGGTGACTATTCAACTGTATTGTTATTTTTACAATGCTCAATCAGGACAATTGTCAGAGAAAGACTGACAGGCTGTGGCAACAGGAGTAAAGGTGGACAGCCTATTGCCACTTCCCTGTCTCCATCTTTCTACCAAAATGACCCAAAAAACCAGGCACGCTGGTAGCTTGTTTGTGGGTTTATACCCTGGCTCTGAGGTTGACCCAGATTTCACAGGACATGACTATCAGTGTCAAAGCATGTCTGTTAGGATTTTACGGAGAAAAATATAGTTTCTATTGGAATCTCAGGTTCTTTATAGAAAAGTCCCTGCATGAAGAAAGCAGCTGGGATGAAAGCAATTGATAGATTAAATGGAATAACAACATGGCGTCTCAGTGTCTCAAGGCCATGACCTTCACAGGTAAAACTTAAATTTCTCTTGTGTAACTGACATTTAGTCCGTTGGCCATTTGTAATAAAACAGTAGAGAAGTTACTCTCCTGTGGCTTTTGCTTGTACTTTTTATAGCAGTGGTGTGGTAGGAAGTAGGCCCCAAGTTCCCTCGGCAACAAGTAGACTAGAGTGATACACAGAAATCTGAATCATCAGTGAATCATCTGAGGATTTCTGTTTCCAATCCTTGGAAATAGTTTACTGATTGTTTTTTGTTTTTTTTTTTTTTTTGATCTGTGCAAAGTTTGCTGACTGCAAGTGAGCACCTCAGAGAGCAGAAGTATTGACTTTAGTCAATCATTTAAGAAACATTCTGCATGTTCCAAGTGGACCTTAATATTGGTATCCAAAAGGTACTGTGCTCTCTTCATTAAGACAGTACTTGCATTTGAGAACAAATCGGCACCTCAAAAGCATCGGCCATGGGGAAGTTCCCCTTAGACAAAGAAACCTGTTGTCCCCAGCAAGATGTTTCAAAACAATACCACATTTAAACCAAATCTTTTTAGCATCAAGGAAAGGTGATGTCTGCATCGCTCAGTGTTAGTCATAGAGAAAGCTTTCAAACATCTGAAAAGAGAACTGATAGGAGACGAACAGACACACACTTTTGTCTGAGTCTTAGGACCATCAGAGACTTGGTCTCTCCTACTATTTCTTTTCGCCACTAACTCATTTCTTGTGTCATTCCTTTATCTCCATTCTGGTTGTTACAACCTTTCTATAAGGTTTACCACTTTGTCTTCCTGAATCAGATTGTCCTTTTCTCTGTTCTTTGTGCAAAGATATAGAACTTCCTCTGAAAATGCTTTTTATCTTGTGAACATCTCAGTTTGAACTCATTAATGGTTCAGTGGCTTCTTGAGACCCACGGCTTATTTACCATTATATTTGTAGCTTGTATCATGGTGCTTGGCACCTAAAATGTTTTCCCTCAGTGTTTACTGAGGTTTCTTGAGTGATTTGTATAAACTGATATTTTGTTGGGATACCTTCCCCTTTAGACTAAATCTATTTATAAGCAGAAGTCTAACTTCATAAATCTTTGGACCCCTAGCCCCCTGCATGGCACAGGGGGTCTTTCAAGCAACATTTATTAAAACAGTGAACAAATTTCAAATCCTGGACTCCTGCATATGTATTGTAGCGCACCGTCCTGAAGGGACCTCATTTCTTAGCACATCTTTATTTCCTGACAGGTGAGCCTGTGCACTAGTCAAGTGTAATCACTAATCCATGTGATCACTCATACCATTTTCTCCAGTGGAATTAATACCACTATGTGCATTGCCTACTTAAATTCTGCAGGACCCATTCTGAGTCTCCTATTCACAAAATGGCGATATTTCTTGATTGCTCAAATTCTCATGAATCACAATGTTTTCTACACTCATAGTATCTATGGCCTTTACTAAAATTAATCCCTCATGAGCATTCTTTTGTTATTTGCCTCATTTTTTACTTCTGGTGGTGTCGTGTATTTTTTTCTCCTTGGCGTCTCCTATGTGTTGCTGACACCAAGGTCCTTCATTCTCTAGCCCTGATATCTCCTGGGAGCATTAGAACTGGATGTTGTGCAAGCCCCTCAAGATAAAAAATGTTCAAAAGCTAGTTCATGTTGTCAAATTTTGCAAATATGCTTTATTGTTTAATTTTTTGCTATGAATCACTTTGCTTTTAGATATATAGAGAGATATAGATGATGTGATATGTTGAACAAATATATTGCAAAATAATATTGGAAGAGATAAAAGGAAGAGGTTATGCTATTCTGTGCACCATGTGTTTGAAATTTTTATGCTGTGAATGTTTTAAAACTTTAGATCGTCTTTTTCTTCTATCATCATCTTCAACTACTTCAAATCCCTTCCTGTTCCACTGTATCATTTCTCCACAGTTTGACCCTATCCTAGTCTTGTGGGACATTTTCTAGAAGGAAGCAGAGAAAGACGTGAAGCTGCAGTTAAATTGCTCATGAAATCAGTGCCCAGGTAAAAAATCCCAGTGACAAGCCAAGTAATTAAACACACACACCCCAACTTTTTTTTAAGTGAAAGAGAGAAACTATATTCTAAGAAGAAAAATAGGATTGAGAATTACTCATATACCCCACCAGGTTCCTAATTTTGTGATTCTATAAAAACATGACAAGAGAAACAATCCCAATCTATGGTCATGTTGTTTCTTTTGTTTGAACTCCCTTTCCCTTATATACTTAGAAACAATCCACTGATGTTTAATTTGAGACTCACTGAACCATCCTTTTTGTTTGTTTTTTGTTTTGTTTTGTTTAACATTCTCTGGATCTTATCTCTGCCTTCAGTGGGAGAATTAAGTGCTTCCTCATTGATATTCATATAATATAGTGTACCCACTTTCTTTCTTGCTAGATCTCTATGGACTATAATGATAAGTTTGTGTGTTCTGGCATAGTATAACTGTTGGGGGAGTTCATCTGTGAGTTAGGGGACTAGCTTCCTTGCCTTGATTTCCCAGTTAACACAGTGCCTTTAAAAATAGATGTTCGATAAAAGTTTGAAATTGAATTGGATAGAATCTGAGTTCTTTGTATATATTGCTCCTTTTTTCCTGCCACTATCCATGTGCTGAAAGTCTTCTTTCTGAATCTTCCTTATCCAAAAGTGCTCCCTCTTCCTCTGAATTCACAGAACATTTTTTCCACCCTTCACAGCATGTATTGTGATCTGCTTTGGTGTCTTTGCACTTTCATTGTCAAGTCTTGTGAGAGCAATAACCAAGTCTTTCCTTCACACTGCTCTGTCTAGAGCCTGCCCAAACTTTGTTTCCTGTGTACACTTGAAATATTTGTTGAATGGAATAATTTAGTGTAAAAAACATGGGAAGAATACCGGTTTCACTCTACAGATCAGCAGTACTGAATATTTGGTGTCCATTATTTGCTTACATAATTTCATGAGCTCCAATATTTATAGTGGTTATAAAGAGGTCTGTAAACAAGTTGCCACAATTCATAGAGTGCTCACAGAGTTCTTTAAAGTTTCCAGAATTATGCAGCATATATCATGTATTTAATCAGTTACTGCTCACAAGAATATAACAATGGAGTATGTGTATCTCAATTTTATATTTATTATTTTTTGAAATTAAGTAACACTGGCTTAAATTTTAGGAGTTCAGCTTCAAGTTTTCTCAAATGTATATACTACACCCCACTCACCACCAAAGTTCTATTTTTTCTCCATCCAACTGACCCCCCACCCCACCCCAAGCCATTCCTTCTACTCCCATCCTCCCCTTTGGTAACCATCATTATGTTTTCAGAATCTAAGGATAGGTTTTTGTTTTGATTTGTTTATTCATTTTCTTGTTTTCTTTATAGTCCTCAGATGAGCGAAGTCATATGGTATTTGTCTTTCTCTTTCTGACATATTTCACTTAGCATAGTCCCTTAAGGTCCACCCATATTGTTGTAAATAGCAAGATTTCATCTCTTTTTATAGCATAGTGTATTGCATTTTGTTTACAATACATCTTCTTTATCCATTCATCATGAACACAGGAGTGGAATATCTCTAGAGCTAAAGAATTGGAAGCAACATTAATATTAGGCTCAGCAGCAGAACTAATAATTTTATCTCAAGACTTCTGAACCTAACTCCATTGCCATTCCCACTTATGCCACATTTACCTGTGTATAAATGACAACAGACTTAAGTCTTTCGTTGTACATATTTTAGAAAATCATTATAGCGTAAGGAATTAGAGGATTATCTCTGATGCCAGACTGTCTTCAGATCCTGGCTCTGTCTAGTCATATTATGATCCTGGGCAAGCTGATGCTCACTGTGGAGGGGGAAAAACTCCTTTATAAATGGAAGCAGTGCCCTTAACGAATGAAACTCAGATGGGCTGCAGGGGAGGCTAGGCTGTCTTGCAGTCTGACATGCTCTCTCTGTGCCTCAGTTTCCTCATAAGATAATATTGTGCAGAGGATTAGGGGAGTTAATATACACAGAGAATATAAAACAGTACCTGATACACAGTAAGCACTATAGGAAATAGTTAGCTTTTGTTATTACTTTAATCATTTATTTTAAAATAGAGCATGTATAGTAAGTCAACCTGAAATATTCAGTGACTTTGGGGGGTTAATTTTTGAAATGAATTCTAACATATTTATGGACATAGCATCCAAAATCTCTCTCATAATCTCCACAAGCTTTCCAAACACACTTAGTTTGCAAAATCAGATTGGACAGTGTACATGAATAGCTTTTCTCATAAATTCAGTACTTTCCGTTCCATTCCAGCTGGAGTCTAAAATACTGTTGCGTGCAGAAATTTGAAATTATGTGAAAACAACATAATCCAAATTTGTTTTTTATTCATTTTCAGGAAAAGCAATTTTGACTCACAAATGGAAAAAAACAAAGTTTATAGTTACTTGATATCACTGGAGTGTGAATTAAGCATATCAAAAACACAACTATGTCTGGTTGTTTAAGAAAAACTAGCAAATATATTTTAAAAAAACACTTAATCATTGAGTCTATAAATATTAATTAGATGGTGCTGCTATAAACATAGGGGTGCAGGTACCCTTTTGAATTAATGTTTCTGTGTCCTTTGGGTAAATACCTAGGAGTGGGATTGCTGGATCATACAGAATCTCTATCTTTAGTAGATTGAGGAATCTCCACACAACTTTCCATAGTTGTTGGAACAGTTTGCACTCCCACGAGCAGTGCAGGAGAGTTCCTTTTTCTCCACACCCTCGCCAACATTGGTTATTGCTAGTTTTTTAAAAATGTGCCATTCTCACTGGTATAAGATGGTATCTTATTGTAGTTTTGATGTGCATTTCCCTGATTACAAGTGACGTTGAGCATTTTTTCATATGCCTGTTGGCCATTTGTATTTCCTCTTTGGAGAAGTTTCTGTTTAGTTCTTCTGCCCATTTTTTGACTGAATTATTTCCTTTGTTTTTGTTGAGCCTCATCAGCTCTTTGTAGATTTTTGTGATCAGTCCTTTATCATTAGTGTTGTGTGAATGCCCAAAAATAGATGACTGGATAAAGAAGATGTGGGATATATACACAATAGAATATTACTCAGCAATCTAAAAAGATAAACTCATGCAATTTGCAGCATCATGGATGGAGATGGAAGGGATCATGCTCAGTGAAAATAAGCCAGAAAGAAAAAGAAAAATACCAGATGGTCTCACTCATAGCAGGAATCTAGAAAACCTAAATAATGGACCAGGAAAAAGAATAACTATAATAAAGAAAAAATCAAAATCAACAAACAACTATGAACCAGAGACACTCTGTAGGTAGGGGGCAGGGAGGGGAGGGATTGGGGGTCAAAATAAGGGGGTTGCAATTGTATGGGGAGTATGAAAATAAAATTAAAAAAAAATTAAAATTGCTTGGGACAACTATCAAACTTAATACAAGATTGATGGTTCCTAATTTTTTATATGGAAGTAATATATATTATAAAAAATTTTGGAAATTAAAAATTATGAATAAATTTCATGAAGGCATACACAAAATGTAGTAAAATAGGGAGTTTCAGATAATGTTCTCCCCTAAATAAAACAGTAGAAAAATTGACTTTGCTCTAAGGAAACTTGACCAATTCATCACTGGCACTGGAGACTGCAGCACAGGTATCTGCTCTGAGGTTGGTGACTCCCTGTAGGGGTAAAATAGGGAAAATGTGCAGGATTTGCAGTCCAGGCAGTGGCCATGCTGGTCAGTCAAATAATCTAGGCACTGGGCACAGACTGGGTGCATGTATATAGACCATGTACCATGTATGTAGGGAGTTTGTTTCAGTGAGGTTGGGAGAACAGACAACCAGGCACAAGGGTGCTGGGACTGTTGCTTAAGTCATGGCGAATGTGGCTGCTGACATCATGGGCCATGGAGTCCACTTCCCCCTTCCTGCTGGGAGATCTGAGAGAAAACCTTGCTCTATACACTTGTCCAATGCATACCCAGAATATAGAGAGGAGCAGTAAGGAGATGGGTCCCTGGGATTTGTGTTTCAGGAAACAGTGAACAGCATTTGCTTTGCACAGCAAGGGAATGAGAGGTAGTGTGATCATCTGCCTGGAATAATTTCCTGTCCCCCTCAAAACTGATACAGTCTTCGGACTCCAGCATTCCTTCCCTTCCTCAGCTGCTGACAAATTAAACAAAGAGAATAAACATAATGAAAACCACAGTGTACCCAGTGGGTGGAAAAAAAAAACAACTGGGTAACCCACATGCCTAGGAGAAAAGGATCATCTGAATACAAGATGCAAAAGCAGAAATAGAAGAATAGAAATCCAGGGATAAGAAACTCACAGCCAACATTATAGTCAAGAAAGAAAAATTGAAAGCATTTTCCACTAAGGCAGTAGATGTCAAGGATGTCCACTTTCACCACTAATGTGCAACACAGTTTTAGAAGTCATATAGGTAGAGCAATTTGGGGAGAAAACACATAAAAAGAATTCAAATTGGAAAAGAAGTGGAACTATCGGTATTTGCAGGTAATATACATAGAAAATCTGAAAGACTCAATAAAAAATTACTGGAAATAATAAATGAATACTGTAAGTTGGGAGGACAAAAAGTCAGTACAAAAATTGTGTTTATGTATGCAAACAACAAATTAGAAAGAGACATTTAGAAAACAATTCCATTTATAATCATACCCCAAAAGGATGAAATGAGTTAGTCTTGGTTGCTTTTCTTTGTGTTGTATTGATTGAAATATTGTCTCCAGTCAGGATGACTGGGTCTCAAGAGCCAGTATGGAGTGGTGGACAAGAACCCAGCCCTTTAGCTGAGGACTGGAGACGCAGGCATGTGAAGATTGCTGCAGTAGACTATCAAGCTCATATGTCTCCTGTGCTCCAGCTGCTTGAGCCAAGGATGAGATCAGCAATCACTGCCTGGCCAAGGCAGGTCAAGGCACACTGAACCAAGGGTGTGCTGTCTTAGGATGCAAAGAACAAATGACCCATTAGTTGCGGTATTGTTCTGGTTTCAGCAGGTTTTGCTGGTCATGCCTCTCCCCTGAGGCTCAGGCACAGAGTGGCTGGAGACTATAGGCTTGAATTGCAAACAGACACCATAGAAGTTGCATGTTTTGTAATATTAGGCCAGCCAGATGTCTGCCAAACCCATCCAGGGCAGAGGATGTCCTTGCTGTGACCACCAAATTAGCCCTGGTTTTATCAGTGCAATTACTGCCCAGAAGTCCATAATCTTCCTTGAAGGAATGGGCTTGCTCTGGTCTAGTATGTTAGGAACCCAGTGAAGCTCAGGGACTCTAGAAATGGTCTTCTCCAAGTGCTCAGATATTATTCCTCATGGGACCATTTTACAGGCTTTCTTACCATATCTGGTGGTGTGTTTCTTACTGCGTTGTAGAGAAGCTGATCGCCAAGTCCTCAGTTCTCCTTCCAAGTGCTGTTGCTCCCTCACTGATGCTGGTCTTTTGTGCCTATGAAGGAAGAGGTGATTCCAGGGTGCTGCCAGTCTGCCATCATAAATCACTATGTCCTCTCACCTCTTTTTAAGCTCTGATCTCAATATCAATTCCTGACCCAGTACTATCCTTTTATTTTACTATGATTGTGTGTGTGTGATATGGTGAACTAGGTTTTCCTTTTTCGGTTTTCCTTTATAGCTTCATCCTGATTTTTTTTTTCACTTGTTTTCTGTATGGATTTTAGAACAGGTTTTAAATTTCCACGAAACGAAGCATTCTCTTATTATTTTTATTAGTATTGTACTAAATTCATACATCAATTTGTAGAGAATAGACATATGATGTACTGAAGCTTCTTACTCATGAACACAGTATTTCCTCCATTTTTAAAAAATTTCCTATTATGCCTTCCAGTGAACTCTTATTAGGACTATTCCTAAGTATTTCATGTTATAATTAGCATTGTAAGTAGATCTTTTGTTCTATTTTATTTTGAATTGGTTTACCAAGGAATAAAGGATGTTGAGTTTGTATTTGACCATCTTGATTATAAAATTTGTCTAATTGAGATTTTTAGGTAATTGTGAGTATTAACTGCAAATGTTGTTACTTTCTTTTCAATACTTGTTGTCTTCCTAGTCTTATTATACTGGCTAGCACCTTCAGTCAAAAGTTGACCAGTTGTTTTCTTCTTTTCAGTAATGTGCTTGCCTCTACTAACTCATCTCTCGGAACAGTGTTTGCTGTAGATCTTTGGTAGATCCTTCCATAAAAACAAGGAAATTATGTATCTTTTATAAACAACTTTAAAATTTTTGATAAACATGTTATATTCCTTTAGATTATTCTTCAGAATAATGAGTCAAGTGAGATGATCAAATAGTTATTCCTGCTTTAATATTTTCATATAGTACATTCCATTGGAATGCTTCTAGTGTTGAGTCATTTTTTCATTCCCGTGATAAATCCCTACTTTTTCACACTGTATTCAGAGTGAGTTGCTGCATTCACTGGGATACCATTTTAAACCATTTAAATCCACAGTTAGCCTGCTTAAAACAGAAGCTCCCTGTTACATGAAGATTTGTTAATATTTATCTGTTCATAAAATAATCCAGGCTTTTGATTGGGTTTAATGGGGGCAAGTCATCACTTTTTCAATGCCTGTTACAATTTTTTTGCCTTTCTATATTACTTTTTGTCAATGCAATAATTTTTAAATTTGTATAGGTAATCTATAATTTTTTAAGTCTATGCATTATTTCAATAGGACCTTTTAATGAATAAGTTTTTATTTTTAAAGCATGTTAGTCAGTTATTTAACTTGCTTTATTCATTAATCATATTTATCTTAATTATTTGATTTCTTAATTCTTTTGTTTTAAATCTTGCAATTCTCTAATTACATTTAAGATGACAAATTTTACTCTATACCTTTGACTACACATCACAAGTTTTTGTATATCATGTTCTTATTTTGAATCATTTCTAAACATATTTCAATCTTTTCTGATATCATATCCATTTTCTCAGTTATGTAATATGCTATAAATTCATCACCCTTCTTATTCCTTGGATACTTATGAGAGATTATTTACTCACTGAACAAAGAAAAGTCGTGCAGACTGCAGCAATTATGCAACATGACTAGGGATTGAATAGTGTACACTATTTTGTTCCTACAAACATGGATCTTTAACCTGTTATCTGGAACAAATGTTACAGATTTAATGCCCACTATTTTCCCAAAAAGACTCATTACTCTTTTAAGAAAGAGAGTAGTTAATTGAAACTGGAATTGAATTCAAATGGTTCACAATAATCAAGCACATATTATTGTATTTTTGTTTCTAGGCTTTAGAAAAAGCGTGCTTCTAATTATGCTCCAAGGCCATTACAATGCATTTCACTAACTTTTAAAAGAGATTAATGACTTCCTCTCATACCTCTGGTCAAATATGAAGGCCTAACTTGGTAAGGAAGTCTATGGAACTGATAGGAAATATTTTCAATGCCTGGGAAAGGAAGACCTGCTCAGATGGTGTGAAATTCAACTGTGGGATGCCTGTCTCTCACAGCTTGTGCTGTTTCTAACAAAAACTTTTGTGCACACTCATATCCTCTCTTACACCACCTCAATACAATTCTGCTAATGTAACTAAGGTGTTTTTACGCAGAACCCAATTTTGCAGATATTTAATTTTTTTGTTTTGATTATCACCTTTTAGTTCACAGGGTTTTAAGATCTAGAAACTATTTTCGCAGTGCACATACTTTCTGTTTCCCCTCCTTTCATACACATTTCTGAAGATTGGTTATGAATCTAATCTTGTTAGCAGAATGACCTTTCACCACCAAAACTTCAGAACTACCTGTTAGACCACTGCATAATGCCATTAGGAAGTAAAATGCATGGAATAAACCGAGTTACCAGGCAGAACAGTGTTTGTTCACTATCGATACATATCTAACAAAACATTTAATAGACACTTTGAGCCTGCTTTAAAAGAGTAGGATTAAATCTCCTTTCATTCTCAGCTAAATATTTACATTTCAATTAAAATTTAACTAAATTTGGCAAGCTGTAGGGAGTTCAAAAGTTTGTGAATCGGATACTCACTTTTCAACCTTAGGTATAAAGCGACATAGGTCTGGCTTTTTCCCATGCAGAATTCACCATACCTATGGAAAGGGATGGTGAAAAGGCATGCTGTGAAAGAATGGAAAAGTAAATGTGACAGGAATTGCTGTTGTGACATTGCATGTAAGTGAAGAAAGAATATTTGGCAAATAAATCACTGTGTCTATAAAGACTATTTTGGCTCCCAAACAATATAGGTAGGTTGTGACTGTATTTGCTGATTTTAACTGTTACTCACTCCTCTATTTAATCCATGACTCTATGATTGTGTGCTACCTTGTAAGAATTCAGCACAGAACAGGCTTAATTTATAACCTTTACTGCTTGATTTAAAAAAGTCACTTTCATTGTAAGAGTAAATCCCAGATAAGAATAATTACTATCAGCTGGCAAATAATAAAGCCCTGACAATAAAATACAAAAAACTCAGGAAAGATATTTATGTGAGATTTTATTAAAAATTATATACTTAGATCTATACTCACTTTTTTATGAGAAAACAAGAACTCCTATCATTGATTTTTAGTAGATGTTATAGATTTTTACCAAGTTAAAGAGGATTTTTATTTCCACTTGACACAATTAAATATTTTGCTTCCTTAAATTATAATCAGGACAACTATAGTTTCCTGATATAGTTTCTGCTGTCACTTGGTTTAAGTCAAAAGTCATAATCGTCTTTTTCTTCATGTAAATTTTTGGTGTGAACACAAATTACGTTAGGTATAATCATTTCCTCTTACCATGGTTAAATTAACATTGTGTTGTGGGAAAACGTTGCTGTGGTGTCTCAGGAAACTTCCAAGTGTGGAGTATAATGTCTTAACTTCCTCATATTTTTCTATTGTCAATTTACTAATAGAAGTAGACATTTTTCGAAAATCAGCTTCATCATTAAAATCTCAGCATATCTGTTCTCCTGCCAACTTGATAGTTTACAGTATATGAAAAACCCCTACCATAGGAAAAAAGCATGAGATAAACATAATTATTTTCCCCCCTGGCGTGATGGCATTGGGTTTACTTTATGTAGGGTAAGCGAGCAGTTCAATTACTTTGGTTAAAAATGTTGAGGTCTTGCGCTGACGGTCGTGCTATCTAGAAGGTGGTACTCTTGATAGGTATCAACCATAAATGCAGGTGTCACAGGAAAGACTCATGTGGTCACAACAGTATTTTTTGTGCTCTCTACATATGTAGATTGTCCTTTGATTGTTGTTGTGGTTTTATTCACAGCACTTTAACCCAGTCCTATCAATGCTCAGTACCCTGGCCTTTGCCCTTATTCTACAGCTGCCTGCAATGGGTTTGTAGGCTCCAGTGGTTTCTCAGCAATCTGTATTTGTATTACAGACACCCAGAGCATCAAAAGGATATAGCTATTTCTACCTCTATACTTATATCTATTCCTCTTTTGCTCAGTAAACAACCATCTGTATATCCTGTGGGTAGGTATTTATTGCATATAGTAAACCCATCAAAAGCAGTGAAGCATTTAGCCTCTTCAGTTTAGTTCCATCGATGATAAATCTGTCTTATTCACAGCACATAAATCAGGGAGTAGATCATCAGTGAATGACACACCATTAATTGCAACCTTCAAATCAATCAGTCAACACATACGTACTTTGTTCTTCTTGGAGTTAAGGTGCCATCTCTGGGAGATTCAGTAAGTTGCCAAACTCACTTATTGTTGCTAGAATCCAGGCAAATATTTTAGATTTTTCTTCCCCCATCTTTTACCTTCTTTTTTTTCTAATTTAAAATCTTGAATACATAGCAAATAATTTTGTGTTTTACTTTCATGATTCCATTATTGTTCTGGAAAGGGAGAATTACCAGTCATAAAAGAAGTACTAATAATAATTTCATGTGCTAATTGTCATAGGCATTATTTGATGGCAACTCCATGAGAAATAAATACTATCACTATTAGTCTGTTTTACAAATAATCACAGAAAGGTTAATTTACTTAACAAAGGCATATATATAGGTAGCAACTATTAAACCCAGGATTCAACCTACATTGTATAACTGCAGAATCTAGGTATTCAATCTCTCTTTCTCTAGATACCTACATAAATATTTAACTAGATAGATGATAGATACTGAATGTTCTATGTGTCAGCAACTCTTCTAATGCTCTGCATGTTTTAAATTATTAAGCATTCATAATAAATTTTATAACAAGTACAAATATTATATGTTTTATGTAAATACAAAAACTGAAGTTGAGTGAGATTAAGTAACTTGCTCATATTGACATAATAACTAGGTAGAGCAACTGTGATCCCACGCATTTTAGTGCTCCAATCTGTGTTCTTCATTGCTATATTTCATATAATTTGTTAAAATTGGTCATAGCAAAAACATGCCTTTTTCTAATAATAAAAATTGATATATGGACACATTTGCAGAAATAGAATACATTTTTTGTTCAATGTATCTTTATTTTCCACTTTCATTGCCAATGTTTATTTTTATCGGCAGTATCCCAAAGCTTCCAAGCCCTGTGAATGTTTGTATTATACAGATTCCACATTATCTTTCATTTCATCCCAGTTAATGACAATTGAAGTTTTTCTAGTCCTTACTTTCACATTTGACTTATTTTAAACAAAAATCAAATCTAAAGAGGAGAGATGTTTGGGCCTAAGAATGGAAGCAAGGTGAATGGCCACTCCAGTTTGGGGAAGAATAAAGAAATTTTTTGGCAATAGAAAGATGAGATAAAAAATTCAGGGTCTATCTACACCCAGGTTCACATTAATAGTCCAAGATGCTAATTGATACATATATGCCATTTTTGGCAACATAGTACTCATAATGCTGTGCCTATCGGATCAGTAATAAATTTGCTATTGTTCATAGAGAGCCTTTATAATGTCACCTAGTGTGACACATGAACAGTTTCATTTTTTAATTTAGTGTATTTCCTATATTGAGGTAATATTGGTTCATATCACTCTACATGATTTAGGAGAATAGGTTCACACCTCCTCAAATGTATATTACCACACCACCCTTACCATCAGCACCCATAGCCCTTTGCCTTAGGCCATTGTTGCCACCTTCACTGTCCCTCCCCTTCTTGTAGCCTTAATTCTGCAGTCATATTTTCTTTTTAAGATTTATTTATGCATACAAGAGCTGGGATACAGGCCAGAGGTGTGGGGGGAGAGAGGATTTACCAGAGACAGAGTAGGGAACAGAACAGGCAGATTGACCGAAGTACACTGCTGAGGGGAGCAGCGAGCGAGATAGGAGAGGTCTGCTGTGCCACATAGGTTGCCCCCTGGCTGGCTGGGGGATCGAACTCATGCTGTAGAACCTGCGGATAGCTTTATAGGGTTTGTCTGAAGCTCTTGCACCACCCTCTACAGTCATTTTTAGGGTTTGTTTGGGTTTGGTTTTACCATAATCTTTGGTTTTTCTCTATATTCTAAATGAGTGAAATCATCTAGTATTTGTCTTTCTCCCTCTGACTTACTTTATTTAGTATAACCTCCAGTCATACACAAATGGTAAGAGTATCTTTTTTAATAGTGAATACTATTCCATTGTGTACATATACCACATATTCTTAATTCACTACTCTATCAATGGCATTTAGTTTGTTTTCATTTTTTCATTACACAGTGGACTAGTCTATATTTCTACCAACTGTGTACAAGGGTCCCTCTTTTTTTCCCCTTATTCCTTGTTTGTTTGTTTGGTTTTTTTTTGAAATGGACCATTCCCACGGGAATGAGGTAGTATCTAACTGTGGTTTTGATTTGCATTTCCCTGATAATATGTGATGGTGAGCATTTTTTCATGTGGCTGTTGGCCATCTGTATGACTTCTTTGGAGAAGTTCCTATTTAGCTCTTCTGCCCAGCCTAGTAGTTTTCTACTGGACTTCTAGTGTTTTCTATGTATATATGTATATTATCATATCATTTGCAACTGGTGATAGTTTTTTTTTTTTTTTTTTGGATTTCTTTCATATCGTTCTCTTGCCTAATTGCTCTAGGACTTTAAATACTATGTAGTAATGGTGAGAATGGCCGTCCTTTTCGGGTACCTGGCCTTTGAGGAAAAGCTTTAAGTTTCTCACCTTTGCGTATGATGCTAGCTGTGGGATTGGCAGATACAGACTTTGTTATTTGAGTTGTGTTCTTTTTATCCCCTTTCACTAGAGATTTTACCATAAATGGATGCTGAAACTTTCAAATGCCTTTTCTGCCTCTGTTTTATGATCATATAATTTCTGTCTTTCCTTTTATATATATGGTGAATTATATTCATTGAGTTGTAAATATTGAACCATCCTTGTATCCCTGAAATAAATCCCACTTAGTCATGATGTATGGTTCTTTGGCTGTATTGTTTTAATGTATTGGTTTGCTAAAATTTTGTTAAGGATTTTTGCATCTGTATTCTGTAGTTTTCATTTTTTTTTAGTGATATCCTTGTCTGTTTTTGGTACCAGAGTAATATTAGCCTCATAAAAATGTGTTTGGGTGCATCCATCTTCCTTAGTGTTTTGGAACTGAGCCTAGTTCTAATCAGTGTTTGATACCCTGTTTCAATATATGCTCAGTGTTAGCCAGAAAGAAGGCTTTTAATTAATATTGAGTAAGTAAATAATCAAGTGCAGACATAATAGGGACTAAAGTTTAAGTGAATTGAAGCCTAAATTCCATCCTTTGTATACCAGTTAAAATTCTATGGCACCAATTTTAAGACCATCTCACCAGGTACATGTCTCTGTTGCTATTGTAACACATACCTTGGTGAAATGATTGAGTCATGATTAGGAAAAATATCTTAGCCAGACTAGAAGAGTCTGGGCACATTTGCCTTTGTTTATTCATTGATTTAAAATGAAATACTCACTCCCCATCAACAGTTTTCACACACCTTCATTGTTGACATAATTTTTTTACTGGACTGCCAGTACGCTACATCCTTGTATTTTCTGATCGCACTCATGTACATAATGCCTTTGCTAGTTCCTTCTCTTCTCAACATTTTGCCTCTTCAATTTTTACTAATGGCTGTCTTTAGAAGAGCAGACTTTAAATTTCAATGAAATGCAGTGTATAATTTTTCTTTCAGTTGTGGAGTACACTTTTGGTGTCTCATCTAAAAAAATCTGGAAATTGCAAAGATTTTCTTTAGTGATGCCTGCCAGAATTTCTGAAAAGTTTTCAATTTAATAATTAGGTCTATGTACCACATCTTCTTGATCCAGTCATCTATTTTTGGGCATTTGGGTTGTTTCCAAAGCATGGATGGCGCTGGAAGGGATCATGCTCAGCGAAATAAGCCAGAAAGAAAAAGAAAAATACCGGATGGTCTCACTCATAGCAGGAATCTAGAAAACTTAAATAAGGGACAAGGAAAATGAATAAGTATAAGAAAGTGAAAATCAAAATCAACAAACAACTATGAACCAGAGATACTTTATGGGGGGTGGAAGGCGGGGAGGGGAGGGATTGGGATCAAAATAAGGGGGTTGCAATTGTATGGGGAATATAAAAATAAAATTTATTAAAAAAATAATTAGGTCTACAATATATTTGAGTTACTCTTTGTGTATTGGGTGAGCAATCTTTTTAGCTAGCTAAAAGTTTATCTTTTGCATCTGTTGAAAAGATCCTCCTCTGCTGCCTTTGAATAATTGTCAAAAGTCAGTTATGTAAACGAATGAAAGGCAAGTTACCAACTAAAGGAAATTTTTGAAAATCATATGCTTGACAAGGAACTTGTACCATAATAAAAAAAAAGGAATTCTCAAAATGACACCATAAGGAAATAACCGAATTCAGACATTGTAAAGAAACTACCTGACACTTTCAGCACAGAAGATATTCAGAAGGCCGAGAAAAACATGAAAAGATGTTCAGCATTATTACCGAGTGGGAAAAAGCAAACTAAAACCATAATGAATTATCGCTACACACTTGTTAAATTGGGCACGCTTAAAATTGGTGACAATAGTAATGTTAGTGATGATGTAGAGCTGCCTGTTCTTACTGTTGGGGTTGCATTAAAGATAAGAATGTTAAGACTATGATAAAATTTTCTTGTCTTAATTCCTTATGACAGCAAACATTTACATTTTTCAAAACAACTTTATAATTTGTATTGGTCTTATAATGCAGTATTAAGCTACAGAGAAAATCTATTTCAAATAGAAATCACAACACATATCAAGATAAATGTAAAAAACTAAGGCCATGTCTTAGAAGTGACATAACAATAGCATATGGAGAGGGATTTAGAAAAAATGACAGTGATGATTTTTTTCTTGCCTATCACTCACTGAGACTATGAGGACAAGTAGTTCTTTAGAACTAACAGCAAACAAGATCCTCCTCACTGCCAAATCAATGAACTTCTCAAGTTCAAAAGGACTCTTCAGCTATTGCCTAGAGCCATTTCTTCATTTCTGATGACAGCAAATGAGTGGATCATTTTCTCTTTTACAGTATTATGCCCTTTGGCTAATTGTGAATAAAACGACTTCACTTGTTCGGTGAGAATTTTTTCCACATTCCATGCTGAACATACCCACTGTTCATAAGCAGAACACATCAATGCAGAGCCTAAATGCAGCTTTCAAAACACAAATGCAAAATAAAAATATGATGATGTGCAATCTCAATAGGAATTAGTCAATGTTTTTTCTTGAGCTGTTTATGTATCTGACCCTACCTTTACGGTGCCAGCTTAGTTCGTGTGATGAGACATATAGGACTAAGATTCTGAGCAATTCATTCCATACTTCACAGGTCAGAAGTCATCTGTGGTTTAAAACCTTTACTTAAAGTAAAAATGAAGAGATATTTACCCACAAGTCATGCATTTCACTGGTCAAAACATTTAATTGTGTGTGGTTTACCTCCTGGTAAACATTTTCTAGTGTATGGAGAAAAAGGTACATAAAACATAAGATAGTCATGATAAATGTTTAACATTGTCTGCAGAAGTGATCAATAATCACCATTTCTCTCAACTATATTCCATCCTATTCCTGTTAAACAAAATACTTTCCAAACAAAGCTTTACTATTTAAAATTTAGGCATAAAAATCTTTTCCTGGGTCTGATTTAGATCTAAAATTTCTATTGTCTCTGTATTATCATCCAACCATAATTTCAGTTTATTGTCAACATAGAGGTAGACATAGCCCATGCATAGACCTTATTTATTGAATTATTTCCTATCATGATTTCATTGAAATGTAAATAATTTAGTGCTTAGAAAAATATGTAAATCAATTATCCTAAGCTGAAGCTTGTAGGCAGAATTTCAAATAAAGTTTTAAGGTCTTTCTCTGCATATGAAATAAATAACTGATAAATATGAGCTTATCAAGGATTTTTTTGTTATAAAACAAGGCATGTTCATGATAAAAATTTTCATATTTTCTTACCTACGAGTAACTTCTATTGACTTCCTCAACTTCATTTATAGTTAACGCTGCATTCCTAATTTGGAGTCTGAGTCAGGGAGAAGATATGGGGAATACAGCTGAGTAGTTCAGATTTGAAGGGTTTGAGTATGAGTTGCTTATTGGACTTTTAAGTGAAGGTGCTTGGGATGCATTTGAATCTGTAATATAATATAGTTACTATAATATAATATAGTAACTATAATATAGTTCAGGAAATAAAACTGGGAGAAAGGTACAGACTTGTGTCAAAAGCATATTTGCGCGATAAGAAACTATGTAAATGGGAACATAAAATCCAGTATGTGGAAGAATAAATAAATATGCGGAAAGAATGCTTGGTTACACCACCATTTCTGGGATAGGTAGCATTGAAGTTTATGAACAAAAGGGAAAATAGGGGACAAGAACAGCACATGGTTTTGAAGAAATCAAGGGAGGAGAGAGTTTAAGGAAAGGAGATTTTCCCACGGCATCATCAGATGATGCTGAGACATCAGGTCAGATAAGTATTCCAAAGTAACTTTAGGACTTACATGCTCATAGGTTATGTGGACTGGTAGATTTCTACAGTAGTAGATTGCTATGACTGGGCAATGACTAGCAGGAGGCAGTCTTCCTGTTAACCAATTGTGTACAGAAAGAAAGGTCATAGTTGCATGGGACAAAAAGCTGAATGCAGGGAATTTTATTTCTTGAAAGAATAGGAATCCCTAAGCTTAATTCCTTAGGGAGAGTTGAGTGCAAAGGAGCAATGATTATTCCAGGTTCTTAGTTTATGATCAAATGATAACATCTCTCTAGGGACACAACTCAGGTTTCCCTTGAGAAAGCTTCTATACATAATGCAGAAAGAATCAGACTAAAAGAAGGCTTAAAAGACCATTGTACAGTCCCTTGTTAAGATTAGTATGGCCTTATTGGAAAGGGGAAGGTTCTACCCAAAACCTCATTTGGGATGGCAAAGGTGGCCCAAGATACATTCCATTGGAGTCTCCTTTGCCAAGGGAAGACAGTGTACATATGTGGGAAGACCAGAAATAAGCAGAAACTCCACTAAGTTCTTTTCATAAACAGCAATGCTTCTCCTAACATAAGGCATTCTTCAATTTTTCACCACCACCACCAAGAAGAATACTTTGACCTAGTCTTATATTTATTTTTATTTTAAACATTTTTAATTGGACTTATACTGAAGCTATAATCTTTTCCAAAAGCCTTAAAAAGACATTTAAAACTAATTTTGATATCTATTAAAAATTCTTAATCATTCATAATTCAGGCAGTATTGTATACTGGAAATATGCCAAGCCACTTAATAATTTTAATGTTATAAATTAAAATCATTGACAATTTTGTTTTTGGACATTTTAATATAAACATATTGTAAGAGACTAAATTTTGTGGACTTTTGTCTTATATGTCCTCAATTTCACAAATTACTGATTGATTATTTTTCTATATTTCTCCAGTGCTCAACTATTTTTTTTAGATTTATTTGTTTGCTTGTTTGTTTGTTTGTTTATTTATTTATTTATTTATTTATTTATTTATTTGTACAAGCACTGGGTACGGTCAGAAGCATGGGAGGGTGAGAGAATTCACCAGAGCCAGAGGGGAGAACAGAGCAGGCAGACTGACGAAGTACACTGCTGAGGGGAGCAGCGGGCAGCAGGAGAGGTCTGTGCACCATGTGGGACCCTTACCCGGCGGTGGCCGGGGATCGAACTGGTACTGCAGGGGCTGTGGGCAGCTTCGCAATCCAGCGCTCAACCACTGCGCCACCGGGGATGCCCTGCTCAACTATTTTTAATGCACAACTTTATAATATAGTTCTTAGAATATTTGTTCAATTACCATAATCCAACAGAAATGTAAATCAACAAGATAGTAATGTAACAATTCTACCACATAAATACCTGTTTTGGCTTTTGTTTTTAAAAGCAAAGATTTGTTTTCTTCCATAGGAGTTGTACACCCTGAATGATTTTCTATGGTTAGAGACTTTGCAAGAAATGTTTTGTCCAAAAAATAATCAGGTGTTTTCACACTAACTAAAACTTAGTGGGTTAAGATGTGCTTATCTTGTTTTCTCATAAAGGCAATTTTAAAACAGGAAGCCCCTCAAAATGGAAGGCTTAACCTTTTTAATTGAAACTGGCTTCCCCTTGTGAGCTGCTCATCACAAAGATACTGTGTTCCTGCTGGCTAGATCATTTACATGGAGCTTTTCTGGAATGACCAGTAACTGTGTAAATCACCAAAAAGATACTATGTCCATAGCAAAGTAAAGACATTTACTCCAGTATTTTTCAAGGAGTAGAAATTATTCAGTGTGTTTTAATTTAGTAGGACAACTTATCTCTGATAATCTAGCTTAGATTTTTCTTTATTTTAAAATTATAGGAAAATGTACATAAAATTTGCCATTTCAACCATGTTTAAATGTGCAGTCTAGTGGCATTAAATGCATACATATTATTATGCCACCAGAAATAGCATGCATTTCCAGAACTTTTTCTTCTTCCCAAATTGAAACTCTACTCAGTAAATAACTGCTCTTTCTCCCTCCTCCCAATCCTTGGTAACCGCCTCTACTTTCTCTCTCTATGAATATGATGACTCTTGTTATCGCAAATCAGTGTCCTTCGGCTAAACTGAAAGATCCAGGAGGACAGGATGTTACTTTCTTCAACTTTATATTTTTAATCATAGTATGTCCCCAGTCAATGCTAGTGATGTGAAAATGCATTGATGAGAAGTCACTTAAAATCAATTAAAATTGATTTTCTTGTTCACTGGACTAGCATACCATTGCCTCTTTGTAACTCTCTCTCAAATTCTCCATCCATTTGGAAGAAAGTAAGTAGACACGGAAAATTGTACCTGGCTACTTCATGAGCTCATATGAAAATTGTATGGTTGGACAGATATTTCTTCATTTATCCATTATCTTTCATTAAGAAACATGCATTTCTTATTGCTCTGCTTTGTTATTAGTTGCTAGTCCATTATTTCTTACTTTAAAACAAAAATATTTACTTCCCTTATATATCTTTTTGGTATACTTATAACGAAAGACATTCAAATATCTAACAAATATCTATGGTATATAAAGCATTGAGCAATATCTGGCTAAACACAGAGCTATTCTTGAAAAACTAAGACATTGCTAATATAGATCAATTGTACACAATACTAATTCATGTAAGGAAAATGGTGAAACCATTATCCAGTGCAACATTATCGGCAGCAAAATTAGTTGGTAATAACACAATTATTTAGAAAATAGTTGAGAAATTTCATGCTATATATATATTAAATTATTTCCCATGGAACAAAAAACATCAAACAGAGTAAATTGATATGTGTCTAAAAATTGATTCTTAAGAAGTAGCTAAGTTTATGGGTCTCTGAAAAAAATGATACAAAATAAGTCATCCAGATAGATGATTTAGGACATAGCAAAAGACAAAGAAAAGTCAGTATCATGAATCCAAGGGAAGAGATTCTTGTTTGGAAAATGGGCAAAGATCATCTGGGTCTCCAGGAAAAGACTAGAAAGCTGTATAGTAATTAATGACACAATGCATGTAATGGAATTGCAATTTACCACATCCTCACTCAGATTTGGAAAAAAAAAAAAACCATAGCTGCTTCATTTCTCTGTGACAATCAGATCATCTATACAATATGCATCTACAAGGTAGGAAGAAAACAAAGATGAAGAAAAGTAAAAACTTTGTTCCCATCTGAAAACTATTTCCATTGTAATATTAATCACTGGTAAAATGAGCAGATGTTCTTCTCTACCCTTTTCTGAAATGGTTTTTGTAGTTTTGGAGTATGTGGTTTCTTTAAAATGATAGAGGCTGTGGGAAGGGGTTACCTCGGGAACTTCTCCTCTGGTCTTTGTGATGACGCAGCTGGCCTGGTCTGTTGCCTAGTCCAGGTGGCACAGAAAGGATTCTTCAAGCATCTCAGCAATGTCCTGGCATCTGTGATAGAAGCAGAAGCTAGTGGAACTAGAGTTCTGGATGCCCTGAACCTCGCTGACACAGTCATCTTTCTGCTGATTCAGCCCTGCCTTGTATCTCAGTCATTTAGTGACACAGCCACTGAGTTTTGACTTCTGAGCAATCTAGAACAGCCCCCTCTCTCTCAACTTATTTTCATATGTCCCCCTCATGGTACACTGGCCCTTGTATCCATGACACATAAGATGGCAGGTCTTTTTTGTCTAATCAGTTTCCACCACCAAGTCAATGTGATATTTGTCCCAGATTGACATGAGAGTCTTTAGAACATCTTGTACCCTTTCCTATTTCTTTTCCTGTTAGTAGTTAAGCCTGGAAAGGGGAGATCTAGACAAGGGTCTCTGTGGTTTTCTGGACTTGTCCCACCCTTTCTCTTCCCATCAACCCTTGTGAGCAAAGGGTCAACTTTTCCCTCTTCCTCTTTCTTTCTGACAGAAACCTTTTCCTACATAATTTTATAATCAACCTTGTTAGACTGGCTTCTAAAAATGTGAAAGGGAGAAATAAAGGAATTTAGAAAATTGCCTCAAGTATGCCTTTCAAGACTCTTGCTGGTCTGCATATTGCCTTTGGGAATATCTTTGTCTTTACTGCTACAAGCCTTTTAATCTCCCTTAAATCACCAAGTCTAGAGAAATAACTATTCACGAGGAAATGCAAAAACATGAGAATATGTCTTTTCCTAAAATTTTAGACCAATTATGTGTAGTCTTAGAAACTATTATTTCTCTTAACAGGAAAAATATCTAGATTATAGTGCTATGCTCTATAAAATTTTCCTTGAGGGTAAACTGAAGCTTACTTGATTTCTGAACTTATATTGCTTTTTTATTTTTTAGAGACTTTTAAAAAAGTGGTCTCAGGTATAAAAAATAATTGTGAGAATGTTATATAAAAATTTGCATGTAATTCCTACTCCGACATATGCATAGCCTCTCCCATTGTCAACAGCACTCACTAGAATAGTACATTTCACCAAGGATAAGCCTATAGTGACACATCACAACCTCCCAAAAACCTATCATTTATCTTTGAATTCACTCTGTGTGTTGTACATTCTGTTAGTTTGAACAAATATAACGGCATCATTATAATAATATGCAGGTCATTTTTATAGCCCTAAAATGCCCTTTTCATTATTTTTTCATGTTAATGTTCAGTAAGTCATTATATATAATATACATTTTTTTTTCCTTTTTGGGTAGCTAAAGCCACATTCTCTAGTTTTTTAATCTTAAACCATAATTTTTCTTTTACTTAAGTAGCTCAAATTTTTGCATCTTTAAGATAATATCTAATTGAGCTTGTGAAAGTTTTTCCTTTTTTTTTTTTTTTGTGGGACCCTTGCTGGTGATTGGGGATCGAACTGGCACTGCAGAGGCTGTGGGCAGCCTCGCAACCCAGTGCTCAACCGCTGCGCCATCAGGGGAGGCCCGAGCTTATGAAAATTTTGAAGCAAATATACTATGCCCTTTTAAGCTCTCTTTTGGTTTTCTTTATAGCACTTAAATTCATAATTGGTGATTTTAATCCAAATACATTCCAAGATGCTGGTTCTAAAATTCTCAATTCTTACCCTATCACTTCATGAACACTGCTTAGTATTATATGCACACTTAAAGAGGATGTATTTTATTTTCTTTGGGGTGTTTCATATTTACCTGGTTGTTTTTGAGTATGAGATAAGCTCCATTAATATTTATAGTAATGGATATTTCATTTTTTCTGAACTCCTTTTAGAGGAGTTGGTGTTACTCTAGTTGTTTTTAAAGACCTGAACTGCAGATATATTTTTAGCAAAGGAAAATATTTAAATTTGAGGTTATTTGCTACAAGCTTCAGAGTAAGTGAGCCCAAAATTCAACCAAATGATTTAATCATTTAAAAAGTGGTGGACACTGTTTTGACTATAGGTATCAGTCATATCAGTGGGAAAGGATGTTTGAACTGGAAGGTATAAGCATAATTCGGTGCATCTTCCTTGCTTATTTTATCAGATTACCATGTATAGCAAATTTACCATTCTGTGGTTACTCGTTTTAAGATTGTAAATGTCGAGAAATGCCAGACTGTCACCTTAGACTCTAAAGTGTGATTGCCTTGTATGTATGAGGTTTCATACCCAAGTGAGTCATTCTGCCAAGAACCTTGAGAAAAATCAGTCTAGTCTAGACACTTTAATCTTAATGACTGATATACCAGCCTTGGCATAATTTTATGTATCATTAGAAAAAGGATGTAGATATGAAATGGTTCTAAGCAACTACTACTATTATATACTCAAAGCCACAAAATCTTGACTAGTCATTTCCTCTGCTGAACCTTTCCATTCCAAGCATGATTTATTATAAGTTATATCAAAACTTCTCATCAGTAAACCTCATATCTTTAGAATAATCTGTCTGTCCTATTTGTATTTCCAGCATGATTATGATGCTTGACTTAGTAACATAAGTGAAAATCTACTAAATGAATATTTCCTTTAGGTGACGAAAGGAAAGCCATCATATATACACACACAAACACACACACACACACACCTGATAAGGTAGGTAGGTAGGTAGATAGATAGGTAGATAGATAGATAGATAGATAGATAGATAGATAGATAGATAGATAGATTAGATACAGATACAGATACAGATATATATCTCTGATACCCTTTTCCAGGCTCTTCCTCAAGTTTCAAGAATGTTATTGCTGATTTTTATGATATTCTATATTGTCATCAGCTGATAAGTCAATAGCTATGACTGATCATATAAATGATGACGTTCTAAGACTTCTTGTTTTATACAAACATTGAGATCAATTGCAATATACTGCTTATTTTTTGTGGAATATCTTCAGGAAATCAATTTAGCTGGACTAAGTATACTAGTAAGAGATTAGAATGTCAGTTGGAAAACTCTACATTCGTTTTCCCCTTTGTAAAATTGTTATCCTTTGTAATGGTACCCCGTTGGGTCCAAATTAGCTGGTAAATATTGTAAGTATGCTCAAATATTTTGTTGAGCTTACTATAGAAGGATATATACCAAAGGCATAGCCTACCAAAAATTAAATGCATATTTGTCTCTTTAATAAAAGGAGGACCAATTTTTCATGCAATGAAAAACAGGAAATTATTTTACAATCACTGAGGATGGCATCCTTTAGTAGGTTAGTTATGATGGGAAGTTTCTGTTTGGAGAAAGAGCATGAGTATAACTTCTGGATTTTGATAATTGAAAAGAAAATTGTCCCACAGCTTTGCTTCAGCCAAAATCAGGGCTGCTATCCTGCTCCTATGCTGAGGTCAGTTTTCAATTATAAGTATTTCTGTAATGGTTGAAATATAGCTGCCTTCTTGTTTTGTTTGCCCTGTTCCTTTTCCTAGAAACTAGCCCTCATTACAATCAATCATGATAATAAGCAGAACAGATGGACCATCCCTGAATCACTATGCCAAGATCCACATCTGAGCTACAACTTCACCTCTCACAACTCTGCTACTCTGCTGGAGGATTATATGGCAGTCCATTTACTCAGACGTACATCACCATTATGTTTTGAAGCCATCACTCTCCAAAGATCAGCCCGTATTACCATGGCATTGATTCCCCACATACAAATCTCTGTAACTTAAGTTTGACACTTCATGCCCACACAAGCATCAGGGAATAGCATCATTCCATACCTAGTGTTGGAAATAGATGTGCCCCACTGAGAGCAAATAGAGCTGACAACTTGGCCTACAAATTGCTAACACCAATCTCTACTAACCCACCAAAGCATCTCTTTAGCTGACAGGGTGTTGAGATAGGAACAAGTTAGTATGGACTGCTCTATCAAGCACACAAAGGCATCAGCAAACTGTGGACAATTGAGACACATTATTTCTTACTAAATTATGCTTAATAAAAATATACTGAAAAATAAATGAACATGTTCTCATTTAGGAGAAATTTTTTCCCTTACATTTTTGTTTTGACATTTATCAACTTTCTTTTTGATTTATAGTCTCAAACTGTTGCTTTTTTTTTTTCTCCAGTTTTTCCCTTTAGCACCTTATAATGTTTACAGGATTCTTAGCTCCTTGTCTTTAACTAACTTTAACCAACTAGTAGTTAGTGATGTCTCACAGATGTCCATGTCCTAATTCCTGATACCTGTGAAAATATGTTACATACTGGAAGGGAATTAAGATTACTGGAAGGGAATTAAGATTGTAGATGGAATGGAGATTATGTGAGTAGGCCCAGTCAAATTATTGTCCTGAGCAGAGAACCTTTCCTACCTGTGGTCAGAAAGAGAGATGATGATGGAAGAACACCAGAGATGTGCAGTTTAGGAACATTTTGACCTCCATTGCTGGTATAATGATGGGAGAAGGCAACCATGAATCAAAAAATGAGAGCATTTTCTGGAAAGAAAAGGCAAGGACACAGATCCTCCCCTAGAGACTCCAGGAAGGAATGCAGCCCTGCTGACATCATAATGCTTAGCCGCATGAGGCTGATGTTGGGCTTCTCTAAGATATTAAATTTATACTGTTTAAGCCATTCAGGTTGCTATGAATTCATTCAGCAGTCATAGAAACTAGTACTCCAACACTTCCCCTTCCAAAACAAAGCAAAAGAAGGATATATTTATTAATTTATTTTTTTAATTTTATTTTTATATTCCCCATATAATTGCAACCCCCTTATTTTGACCTCAATCCCTCCTTTCCCCACCCCACCCCCCATAGTGTGTCTCTGGTTATAGTTGTTTGTTGGTTTTGATTTTTTCTTTCTTATACTTATTCTTTTTCCTGGTCCATTATTGGGGTTTTCTAGATTCCTGTTACGAGTGAGACCATCCGTATTTTTCTTTTTCTTTCTGGCTTATTTCGCTGAGCATGATCCCTTCCAGCTCCATCCATGTTGCTGCAAATTGCATGTGTTTATCTTTTTTGAATGCTGAGTAATATTCCATGGTGTATATGTACCACATCTTCTTGATCCAGTCATCTATTTTTGAGCATTTGGGTTGTTTCCATATCTTAGCTATTGTAAATAGTGCTGCTATAAACATAGGGGTGTAGGTGTTCTTTGGAATTAATGTTTCTGTGTCCTTTGGGTAAATAACTAGGAGTGGAATTGCTGAATCATATGGAAACTCTATGTTTAGTAGGTCCAGAAATCTCCACACAGCTCTCCATAGTGGTTGGACCAGTTTGCACTCCCACCAGCAGTGCAGGAGAGTTCCTTTTTCTCCATATCCTTGCCAACATTTGTTGTTGCTAGTTTTTTTAATATGTGCCATTCTCACTGGTGTAAGATGGTATCTCATGGTAGTTTTGATTTGCATTTCCCTGATTGCAAGTGATGTTGAACATTTTTTCATATGCCTGTTGGCCATTTGTATTTCCTCTTTGGAGAAGTTTCTTTTTAGCTCTTCAGCCCATTTTTTGACTGGATTATTTTCTTTGTTGTTGTTGAGTCTCATAAGCTCTTTGCAGATTTTTGTGATCAGTCCTTTATCATTAGTGTTGGGTGCAAAAATTTTCTCCCAGTCAGTGGGGTTTCTCTTTGTTTTGGTTATTGTCTCTTTTGTTGTGCAGAAGCTCTTTAATTTGATGTAGTCCCAGCTGTTTATCTTTGCCTTCACTATCACTGCTTTGGGTAATGTGTCTGTAAAGGTGTCTTTGATGTGCATATCATGTAGAGTTTTGCCTATATTTCCTTCTCTATATATTATGGTTTCAGGTCTTATGTCTAGTTCTTTAATCCATTTTGAGTTGGTTTTTGTGTATGGTGTGAGGTAGTAGTCAAGTTTCATTATTTTGCATGTAGCGACACAGTTTTCCCAGCACCATTTATTGAACAAGCTTTCTTTGCTCCAGTGCATATTCTTTGCTCCTTTGTCAAAGATTAGTTGACCATAAATCTGTGGGTTTATTTCTGGGTTTTCTATTCCGTTCCATTGGTCCGTGTGTCTGTTCTTGGTCCAATACCATGCAGTTTTGATTATTATGGCTTTGTAGTACAGTTTGAAATCTGGGAGAGTGATGCCTCCATTCCCTTCTTTTTTTTTTTCAGGAGGGTTTTGGCGATTCAGGGTTTTTGGTGGCTCCATATGAATTTCATCAATATTTTTTCTATTTCTTTGAAGAATGACATTGAAATTTTAATTGGAATAGCAATGAATCTGTAGATTGCTTTTGGTAGGATGGCCATTTCGATAATATTAATTCTTCTAATCCATGAGCAGGGTATGTCTTTCCATTTCTTTGTGTCTACTTCTATTTTTTTAACAGTGTTTTATAGTTTTCTTTGTATAGGTCCTTTACTTCTTTTGTTAGGTTTATTCCCAAGTATTTGATTTTGTTTCAATAATAAAAGGAATGGTTTTGATTTCTTCTTCTTCAGATTTGTTGTTTGTGTATAGGAATGCTACTGATTTTTGTGCATTGATTTTGTATCCTGCCACTTTACTGAACTGATTGATTAGTTGAATTAGTTTTTCTGTGGAGTTTTTGGGGTTCTCTATGTGTATTATCATATCATCTGAAAATAGTGATAGTTTGACTTCTTCCTTGCCTATTTGGATTCCTTGTATGTCTTTCTCTTGTCTTATTGCTCTGGCTAGGACTTCTAGTATTATGTTGAAAAGCAGTGGTGAGAGTGGACATCCTTGTCTTGTTCCAGATCTTAATGGGAATGCTTTTAGCTTTTCACCATTGAGAATGATACTGGCTGTGGGCTTGTCATAGACGACCTTTATGATTTGAGGTATGTTCCTTGTATCCCGAGAATTTCAAGGGCCTTTATCATAAATGGGTGTTGTACTTTGTCAAATGCTTTCTCAGCATCTATGGATATTATTATATAGTTTTTATATTTCTTTTTGTTAATGTATTGGATTACATTGATTGATTTCCAGATGTTGAACCATCCTTGTGCCCCTGGAATAAATCCTACTTGGTCATGGTGAATTATCTTATGGATGCGTTTTTGGATTCTGTTGGCAAGGATTTTGTTGAGGATTTTTGCATCAGTGTTCATTAGGGAAATTGGCCTGTAATTTTCTTTTTTTGTGCTGTCTTTGTTGGATTTTGGTATCAGTGTAATGTTGGCTTCGTAGAATGTATTTGGTAGTATTTCCTTCTTTTTCAATTTTTTGAAAGAGTTTGTGTAGGATAGGCACTAATTCACTGCCGAACATTTGGTAGAATTCATTTGTAAAGCTGTCTGGGCCTGGACTTTTGTTTTTGGGGAGTGCTTTGATTACTGCTTCAATTTCGCTGCTTGAAATTGGTCTGTATCGTTGTTCTATTTCTTCTTTGTCCTGCTTTGGATGATTATATCGTTCTAGGAATTTGTCCATCTCTTCTAGGTTGTTGAATTTGTTTGTGTGTAAGTTTTCATAGTAATCTCTGATTATTCTTTTGATTTCTACTGAGTCTGTTGTGATTTCTCCTCTTTCATTTATAATCCTATTTATATGTGTTTTTCTCCCATTTTTTTCTTTGTGAGCCTTGCTGGAGGTTTGTCTATTTTGTTTATTTTTTCAAAGAACCAACTTTTGGTTTCATTGCTCTTTTGGATTGTTTTTTTAATTTCTAATTCATTTATTTCTGCTTTGATTTTTATTATTTCCTTTCTTCTACTGGCTTTAGGGTTTTTTTGTTGTTGTTTTTCTAGTTCTTTGAGATGTGAGATTAGGTTGTTTCTTTGAGTTCTTTCTCATTTGTTGATTAGAGTCTATATTGCTATATATTTTCCTCTTATAACTGTTTTTGCTGCATACCATACATTCTGGAAAGTGGTGTCCTCCTTATCATTCAACTCAAAATATTTGTTAATTTCTTCTTTGATCTTCTCATTAGTCCAGTGGTCTTCCAGTAGTGTGGATTTCAATCTCCATGAAGTGGGAGGGTTCCTTGTTTTCTTTTCATGATTTATTTCTAGCTTGATGCCTTTATGATCGGAGAAGATAGTTGGAATGATTTTGATTTTCATGTATTTGTTGATGTTTGCCTTGTGGCCCAGTATGTGATTGATTCTGGAGAATGATCCATGAGCACTTGAGAAAAATGTGTACTCAGATTTTTTTTGGGTGCAGTGTCCTATAGATATCTGTTAAGTCCATGAGTTCTATGTCTTTATTTAGGGTTCTTGTGTCTTTGTTTATTTTTTGTCTCGTTGATCTGTCCATTGGTGAGAGTGGAGTGTTGAAGTCTCCCACTATATATGTATTTTCTTTAATATCTGTTTTCAGAGCTGATAATAATTGTCTAATATATTTTGGTGCCCCTTCATTTGGTGAGTATATGTTGATGAGTGTTGTATCTTCCTGATGTATTGTCTCCTTGATCATAATGTAGTGTCCATCTATGTCTCTTTTTACTTTTTTTTAATTTGAAGTCTATTTCATCTGATATAAGTATGGCTGTTCTTGCCTTCTTAGTCCATTTGCTTGTAGGATTGTTTTCCAGCCTTTTACTTTCAGTCTGTGTTTATCTTTTGTGGTTAAATGTGTTTCCTGGAGACAGCAGAAGGTTGGATTTTGTTTTTTAATCCAGCTGCTACTCTGTGTCTTTTTATTGATGAGTTTAATCCATTTACATTTAGAGTTAATATTGATATGTTGGCATCTGTGTTTACCATTTTTTTTTGTCTTTTTTTGTGATTTTATTCCTTGCTTCATTCTGTTCTTGGTCATTCCCCTGTTGCTTTTGGCTTTAGGACTTCTTGTAGAATTTTTTGGAGTGGGGGTTTAGTTGTAATGAATTTCTGGAGTTTCTGTTTGTCTGAGAAGGTCCATATTTTTTCTTCGTAGAGGAAGGAGAGCTTTGCAGGGTAAAGTATTCTTGGCTGGCATTCGCTGTCTTGATGTTTGCTGAATATGTTACTCCATTCTCTTTTTGCCTATAATGTTTCTTCGGAGAAGTCTGAAGTTAACCTGATTGGTTTTCCCTTATAAGTTATCTGTTTCTTCCCCCTTGCCAGTTTCATTATTTTTTCCTTGTCTTGGACTCTTGCAAGTTTTACTATTAGGTGTCTTGCTGTAGTTTTCTTTTCATTATGGTAATTGGGAGTTCTTCTCACTTCTTGTATGTCTGTATTCATCTTGTTTTTCATGCTTGGGAAGTTTTCTTCAATTATCTCCTTGAATAATTTCTCAGTTCAAGAAGGATATATTAATTAATAATGCAACTCTCTTAGACTACAGTTTTTGGAGCCAAGAAAGGTGAAAAGTGCCCTCCTCAGTTACCTTTCTGTTTGAGAGACTTTTGCTTCAGTTAATCTCAGCTTTGATGTTTACTGACAAATATTTGTGAAGTTACTGAAAAAACAGTCATCATGAGACATACTTTGGAACACATAAGAAAGATAGGAAACCTTTTGATGATCTACATGTTACAGGGTGAAGGTCTAATTTCTTGAAAGAGACATTCACACTCTGTGTCTCAGTTTCTATTCTCAACATGTCACAGTTAGAATTTGCCCCAATGCTAGTGAAATACACTTGAAGCCTCCCTGAGAGGCCAGCTAGAACTGCGTCCGTGGGGGAGTCTGGACCTGACTGATTCCTGAGCAAAGTTGCAACGGTTGTAAATGATACATTTTTCTCTCACACATTGTTGGATCTTTTTTGTTCCACCAACAGTCCATCTCTGGTTGAGAGATTCAGAAACAGGCCTATCTGGTTATCCTGACAGAGTTAAAAGGAATGCCATAAAGGGTCTATATGATGTAGTCATGATGCTTGTCAGCCTAGAACAGCTGTGACTGTGATGGTGAAATCACAGTATCACTGTTGAAAAGGCCATAGAGCAAAAAGATGAAGGTGGGTAGTACATATAAATGCACCCTTACCAGTTGGAAGGCTATTTGGGGGTGGAGTATTGGGGAGAGAGGAGGCTGATTTCCTTCATTCAACCAGTGGAGGTTTAAACAAGTCTATTATAAATCAGGTATTTAAGGAAAAGCCTAATTTTTTATCTATCTAGTAGAATTTTGATCCCTAATCTATTGGTTGTAGTATGGGAGACACACAGGTTTATTATGCCTAGTTGATGTATCTCCTTATGGAACTAAATGGTGTTTGGGATGCTGCACTAACCTGAAGAAAGGACATCAAATGGATATGGATTCTCAATCACTTTTGCTTTGAAGGAACCAGTAAATTATTTAAGACTGAAGTTAAATCAAACCAATAGGCTGATTTATATACACACCTGGTATAGAGCAAACTTAGGAAGATTATCAGGAAGAAAAAATTAGGACTGCAATCTGAACTAAATTTACTGAAGTAAATTAGTTGTAATCGTCAGATAGAGTCTAGTAACAGAAAGTGATCTTTGTCACCTTCTTGGCTCAGTAAACTTCTTGAAAGACTAAATATGTTTTTAAAGGAGAGGGTATTATGACATGTGGCCTGAATCTAGTCCTGATAACCTTTCTGTAAATCCAAAATTGGTTGTGACTCCTGTTAGAGAATCTGTATTTACAGGCAGTTCCCCCTCCTATCTAATCCTACTGCCTCTGTGCCTTAAGGCATTCCTTGTTCCCGTCCTGGATCAGTATAAACAGCTCTACCTTTGCTTCTACCCTCTTGCTGTATAATCATCCTACCTATAGTCATCAGACTGTTTTCCTAAAATGGAGGTCTGACATTATCATTCCCATCCTCAAAAAATTTTAATTAGCTCCTAATCCAGAAATAACACATAATGGTTGAAATTGAAACTTCTAAAAAGTGGTTCCGACCTGTTTTCTAGCATTATCTCCCATTATAATACCTGTCCACCAACTTCACCCCCAATGAATCTCCCCTCACTGCAAATGTCCAAGTACTACTTATATCCTGCTGCTGTCATATACAGTACAAAGAGCTTGTGGGTTTTATTGGGAAGATTAAGGTTTTATTTTGTCATTCACTAATTTTGACCTGGACAATTCACTTTCCTGCTTTCTCTCTTTTTTATCATCCATACAACAGGAAACTAAGACGCATACTTATCTTACTAAGCAGTTGTCAGTATCAAATGAAAATGATGGTGACAGCACATTTTAAGCTGTAAATTAGCTTCTGAATAGTATTTATTGTATACATGGCCATTTCCCTCCCCTATAAGATATTTATTTAGCTCCTGAAGGTATCTATGCTGACTTCATCTTGATATCTCTAATCTTACAATAGTAAGCCCTCAACAAATATGTGAGGAATTGAATTAAAATATTTCATATTTTAAGTTCCATTATTTACAGTAGGCATCACTAAATGTTTGCACAGTATAGGGTTATAGAGGGCAGTAGAATTTTCAGCTTCAAGTAAATCTGAAATAAGCCTATAGATGAAAAAATATATTTCAATAGTATACATTTTATTTTCAAAATCAAATTAAGTCAAATGAAGTAACATTTTAATGATAAGTTTTCCAGATATCATGGCTGATAATAACTTGTGGATCCCCTCAGCCCCCTCTGTACTTGGGATGTTGCTTGGTGCCCAAAAGTTGCTGCTGATTAAGCTAAATGTAGAGTCAGGCAGGGAGCCTCTCACCAGGGCAAAAGTCTTGGTATGAGGATATCTGCTGAAAACAGCAGGCAGACATTATGGCCAGAATAGAATAACCAGCTAGACCACCTTGACAGGAAGTTAAGTGTTAACAGGGAATGGGGTTAGGATGTTTTGATCAGCTGCAACAATGGGGCCCCCAAACAACAGCCCCTATTCATTCCCCCTAGCTTGTGCCAGACTATCATGCATCCCCAGTCCACTTCCCCACAAAGTACATTCCTCCACCCTTCCTTAAATCTGACCCCCCAAAAAAACAAGACTTCAGGGTTGGGGGAGGTAATACATCTCCAGAGATATAGCCCCTCTAGGTGTCTGTCTCTCACTACAGGGACGTTGAGTTACTTTTCCTCCATCCCACACTGCTCCCAAGATTGCCGTTCTGTGAGGCAACAATAACTATTTACAAGGATTTTAGGAGCTGCATAATAGTAAAATATGTAAAAAAGTCAATGACTACTTTTGGAAATTTCCATACCTTTAACATTCTTAAGTTCCATAATGCATCAAGAAGTTTTCACAACACATTTTTAAGTGGTGGGTGGTGTGGGAAAATGGAGAAAAGAGGACTAGAAAAGGAAGAGAGAAGCTTCCTCTTAATTACATCATTACATTTTGTATTCTGGTCATCTTCCTTTCTTTATAGGTGACTGTCTAAGAAGGAAAATCAGTAAACAGAATTTGAAAGCTAGAAGTTTTCTTATAGATCAACTACAAACCTTTTTTTTGTTGTTGTTTAGAAACTGAGACATAAAAAAAATGATATAGTAATGGCCTGGTGGTTTAAAATTGGACAATGACAGATAACTTTTTGCTAAAGTATTTGACACTCACCTTCAGATATACTTTCCTTCTAGAAATGCATAGACTACTGCTTCTGCTTTTTAAATGGTATCTTTATTTCCTATGGAGTTTCTTCAATGTGACAGGAAGTGCATTTCTTAAAGCTATGAATAATAGCCCCTATGCTTTGTCAGGCACTGCAGCTACTATGCATGGAACAATATCCTAGTGCTCTCACAGAGTTAATGGGCTTCCCAAAGCTACTAATTTATTATGAGGGAGTAGTAACTTAGAATTCAGGAAGATTAGATTCTTCTTTATTATATCAATGCCCTTTTATTTTGTTAACCTAATGCCCCTAACATTTCCCACTATTGTTACTTCTTTCCTTCCTTTTATACCCAGTGTCCTTAAATAAGTAGTGTATGCTTACCACCTCCCTTTACTTTACCTCTCACCCCTTAATCTGTTTTATGGCTGCTTTACATAAACCAGTATTCCATGTGTCAAGGACTTTCCTTTTAGGCACATTCAAATGTCTTTTTAAAAACCTCTTCCTCTTAATTTTGTCATATTAAACAAGTATGATTGGCCCTCCCCGGTGGCACAGTGGGTTAAGCACAGCACTGTGAAGCTGTCCTCAGACTTTGCAGCATGGGTTTGATTCCCAGCCAGCCAGGGAGATTCCCACATGGCGCGGCAGACCTCTCCCATTGTGCCAGCTGTTCCCCTCAGCAGTGCTTTCGGTCTGTATGCCTGTTCTCCACCCCACTCTGTCTCTGGTGAATCTTCTCACCCTCCCACACCTCTGACCTATACCCCAGCTCTTGTATAAGAATAAATAAATCTTTAAAAAAAATAAACAAACATGACTATTGCCTTTCTTAACTCACCTCTGGAATTCTATAATCGTAAATAATAAACTTTCTGACTACCACTCTGAGTTTACTTCATCTTTTTGTACTTTTCTGTGGTAATACCTAGGATTCATTGGTCTTCTCATTCTTTGACAATTTTCCTTGTTGATGGGTTCAGTCATCACATATATGTTAATAATCCCCAAATCTTGGTCTCATGAGCATTATAATCTTGTAATTCCAGTTGTTCTTCTCCTAGATCTCCTGATATATTCTAATTGAACATATCTGCAACCAAATTCACTGTATCACAGACTAGTTTGCCTTTCCAAAACACCATTAAAAAAATGAAAATGACAGATTTCTAATATTTTTATACTTCAGTCATGACTATCTTTGATAGTGCTTTAATAACATATTTGAGGAATTAGATTATTTGGATTATTTATTTTTGTGTATTTTTATTGAATTTCTTCACTTCTATGTCTACTGTCATCACTTCCATCCATCCATCCATCCATGCCTCCTTCCCTCCATCCCTTCCTCCCTCCCTCCCTCCCAATCACCCACTCGCCCACCATCATCTCCTGGTTAAACTTTCATACAAACCTACTTATACATGGTCTGTACAGGAAAACATCAATGCTTATTTTCAGTAAACTAAGTCCTTTAAGTGTTCTTGAGCGTATTAAGGTTTCTGCTTGATAGAATTGCTATTCTTACTTGCCTTTTAACCTGGTTTCACACTAAATAAAATACTGTGCAACAGGGACCTCTGTTATAAAAGAATGGGATCAAAACAGCTGAAACCAGTTCCTCCTCTGTTCATATTTGGATTGGGAGAAACTCCATGAGGAATAAAGTAGGTGGAGAAAAAACATTCCCTCACAATAACAATTTATTTAATAATGTCCTGATGCCAAGGTCATCTTCACTCTTAAGAACACTTAATTCATAATCTCTAGTTGTCATTTCTAGATTTTGCCAAAGAGTTACTTTTCTTTATACAGAACAGCTTCCAACAATACACAGAAAATTTGGCTGCTCTAGTTAGAGAAACTAGCAAAATATATGGTATGTGCCAAATATATGTGTCATTCTGTGGACTTTATAGTTGTGATGTCTTAAAAGTTAACTGTGGGTAATCATCTCAGGGAGTAGGCATCTGTGTCGTAACTCTTAAAGAACATTAGTAATCTGTTATTTTTCCTCTATAATTTTAAAGTCCCATTTCCTAAATTTATTTATTCTTCAACTTATAGATGCATTTATTTGACAAATATTGTTGAAGTATTACTACTGGAGGCCAGATACTTTAGTTCTGAAAATAAAATGTTAACATTGATAAAATGTTAAATCTGCCTATGAAGGCAGACAGAATCTTGTTTGCCTTTGCTCTGATGAAAGAACATTCTTCTCTGCCTTCATAGAGTGGGGGAACCAGATATAACATAAGCAATTGCAAAGAAAAATAAGGAGTATACTGATAAGGGAAGTACAGAGTTCTTGTGGAAGCATATAATGTTAATATTACCATTTCAGTTCACTACCTGTTGGCAGTGAGATTATAATAAGGTTGCTTAACCTCTCAAAGATTCATTTCCTCATCTGTTGTACCCAATAATAATACGTCATAGACTTGCTGTCAGGATTATTATTTTTTTAAAGGCACGTAGTGTAGTAGTGTTTGACACGGAGTAAACACCAAATATTAGCACAATAATATTATAACATAGATTTTGTTATGACACTATTTTATTGTGCTCACTTTCTATAAGTTGAATTTCTTCTTTCTCAACTATTTTTTCAGTTTTGATTCAGTATTTTTTTTAGGATGTAGCTATTCTCCTACTAGGCCAAAACAGCTTTGTTGTAACTTCTTTATTTTGTTTATTTTATATATTTTTACATCATTTTTCATTTTTGTACAATGTATTCATTTTCATCTTGGTTATTTGTCCATTTCTTCAATTCGCACCAGCATTTTTTTTTTAATTCAACAAATATTTATTGGGTAACCACTAAGACCAGACCCCATTTCAGGCATGATAATAAGATACTGCACAGCAAATAGGCTCCTTGCCCTGAAGGACTAAAGTCTACTCAGAGAGATGAACATTGAACATATCATCACATGCAGAAGTACACGATGACAGAATGTCTCAGCATATGTAAAAATATACTTAATGATAAAAGAATATGGTCTTTTATCAGAGCAAAAGCAAACAAGATTCAAGCTATGAAATTGGAACAAATTAGTCTCAATATCATGTAATGTTATGCTTCCTTCTAAGGTCTCAGATCTTAAGAGTAAAGATTAATCTTAAAACTCAGGATACTGTGTTTACAATAGCCTCCTTCCTTGCTTGATGAAATAGCTGATAATGCTTATTATAATTTAAAAATGGACTGTATTATACAAATAATGGCAGTTTATATATGATCATACTCTTTAGAGTGCTACTTATGCTAGATACTCCTTTAGCATTAGAAATGCACTATTTTGTTTCAATCTAGCACTGCAACCCACAATATAATTGTTTTGTCACAGAAGAAAAGGAGGCACATTAATAATGCACTGAAGCACTATTAAACTTGTTTCTAGGCCCTAGGGCAATGGGCTTAACGATGTGCATGCTGGAGTCTATCTTAAGTTGTGAAATCTTGGCCACTCTCTTAAATTTCCAGTGCTCAACCAGTAAAGTGGGATTACTAATAGTACTTTCTTCAAATGTTTAGAATAGAGAGTGGTACATATTGAAAACCTAATAATACTAGTGGTTAAATGCTAGTTACAGACTCTGGCTGTTTGAGGCTACGTAGGGTATGATGTAAAGTGATCATCCTTTTTGGCTTGCCAGAGACTAAGTTTCACCTGGCATGGAACCTGCAATGTTAATGGGATAGTCCCAGGCAAATGTGGACAGTTTTGTTATACTAAGTCTGAATTCACGTTTCAAAAAAGCATGTGCAAATGCACAGACATCATCCCATTTACATGCTACCACTCCTCTAATATAGGAGTGACAATACTGCTTTCTTCTTTTTGACTCTTATGAACAATGATGAAAGTACATGCTGAATTAAGGATTAGGGTAAAGCTATTTTGGGATGCTTGGAGTTATTGAAGTTTAGTTCTTGAATTTTCTCTGCTTAGCAGTGGTTAAGTGTTAATTCTATAGCCCAGAAGCAAAAAACCTCCTCCTCAAACACATCCTAACTAGTTATAATGGAGATGTTCCCTTTAAATCTTTTTTTCCCCTTGAATAATATTGATTTGCCATTTATTTACTTACATATCATTTTGGGAGTACATCTTCATTCCTCCATATATACATCTGCGTCATTCACCCTCCACCCAAGCTCCAGTGCTGTTGCCTTATCACCTTCCCTACCCTAACCCTTCCCGTGTTTCCCCTTTCCCTGGTATATTTTTCACAGTCTATGAATCATTTTTGCCCCACCTTGCCAGTGTGTTTCCTTTTGTTATTTATATTTCACACATAAACCATCTAGTTATTGCCTTTCACTTTCTGGCTTTAGCATAATCACAAAGTCATATGAATCTTGAAGTGATGATGGCTTTTAAGTCTGGTGATATATGTAGGCTTCTAATTCTACTTCCTAAAATAGATAATAAGGTCAGGATCTAGCACCCATGCATTAACAGGTGCTTTAGTAACAAAAGCTTTAGGGATACAAGTAGAAGGGAAGAGAAGGATCACTGGTATGATCCATAGATAGGAGTTGAGGGCAGTAGCATAATCGTAGAGATAGGATGAGGAACATGCTAAAATAAATGCCTAGAGTCTGGTTTTATTGCTTATATTCTTGCTAATTCTTTCTTCTTACTCCTCCCAGGAAGGGTCTACATGTTATCTGAATGTCTTCCTCATCTTGTAAACCTTGAACCCCTTATTGAATATTAACTAAAGCTGAAGAGATTTTTTTTTCTTTTTCTTTTTTTAAAGATTTATTTATTTATGCATACAAGAACTGGGGTATAGGCCAGAGATGTGGGGTGGGGGTGAGAGGATTCACCAGAGACAGAGTGGGGAACAGAACAGGCGGATTGACTAAACTACGGTGCTGAAGGGAGCAGTGGGCGAGACAGGAGAGGTCTGCTGCACCTTGTGCCACCAGAGAGGCCTCACAGATTTTTTTTCTTATATTCTATTTTTTCTTTTTTTAATCAGTACCTGTGGCAAATTTACAGAGCTATTTATTTAAAGAGAATTGGAAAGTTTCAGAGTTAGTTGTCACACAGACACCTTTTCAAGTTAGCATTTATTTGATCTAACATCAATTTATGTCGTTTACAAATCTAGCTTTGGGACATGACATTGCCAGTTTCCTTAGCTCACACTTTGTTGTGGACATAGTGATTGCCATTTTAATTGTACAATGTTGATATGGAAAAAACAGCTACTGTGTTTAGCAGTGTTTCCAGTAAATCATTCTCCAGCTGTCTGGGAGTCACACTCCAGAGTTTAAAATAAAAATATCTGTCATCATTTTTATTAGCTTCAGGTTGTATGTATGTCCCGCTGGTTTTCTATATGGACTATTATGTGCAAATGTTTTTCTCAAAATGTAATTTTTTTTTTTTAAATAGAGGCATGTTTTATTTATTTATTTATTTGTTTGTTTTGTTTATACATGCACTTGGTACAGTCAGAAGCGCGGGAGGGTGAGAGAATTCACCAGAGCGGGGAGCAGAGCAGGCAGAAGGACCGAAGTACACTCCTGAGGGGAGCAGCGGGCGGAAGGAGAGGTCTGCGCGCCATGTGGACCCTCCTCTGGTGGCCGGGGAGCAGCCGGGGATCGAACTGGCGCTGCAGTGGCTGCGGGCAGCTTTGCAACCCAGCGCTCAACCGCTGCGCCATAGGGGAGGCCCTCAAAATGTAATTTTTAAAGATACTATACAAATACCTCTTCATTTTTATTCCACAAACTTAGATTTCAGAACAATTTTATTTTTAAATTATATAATTCATCACATATTTTCATTTTGTTTTGCAGAATACATAATAGACTATTACAGATGTATAGAGGTCTACTTACCCTATATTATTCCCTAGTTGCTTCTGAGCATGTGTTTTAAGGAAAATTGCTATGGGAAGGCCTTTAACAGTTAGGGAGCCATAACTAAGAGTCTATTTCCATCAGATTGAGAGAACAATATGATTAACAATCAAATCGAGAGAACAATTTGATTAATGCATATGCAATCAACTTAATTGGATTTGCGACTGATTTCACTGTAAACACAGAAATACTAGATTAACCATAGCCTGTATGCCTTTGTTTTGTTTTAATTTGATAAATGACTAATTTAATTTGAAGTATCATATACTTCAAAAAGAGAAATGACTTTTTCCTGGTTCAGATTTCTAGACTTATTTTCATGCTATAAAATGAAGAAATAAACAGTTTTTTAGTAAAATAGAGTCATATATAATAATGTATATGTATGTCTAAAATTGTTTTTCAGTAAAACACCATGTCATAACATTAAAATTGGGCCCTGTGAAACAAATCCAAATGGGGTTAGACTGATATGTCGGTACATAGATTCTAGTGATTAAGTGGCAGTAGTTCATTAATTGAGAAGATTAAATGTAATAAAATTTTATCTAATTTTTTTAGTTGAGGATTTATTTTCTTAATGTATTTATTTTTGACGGATAATGTATGGAACAAAATCCCAAAATCTACAAAAGTCGTGCTGAAATCTAAGTTTTCTCCCCATACTGTCTTAACCACTGTTGACATATCCACTCTCACTAGTTATGGGAGGAAACAACAGATATGTAAAAGCTTAACAAAAGTTGTATATGATGATTGCCAGGTGAGAAGTGTGTGTGTGTGTGTGTGTGTGTGAGAGAGAGAGAGAGAGAGAGAGAGAGAGAGAGAGAGAGAGAGAGATTGATTAATTTTGCTGACTTGAGCCGGGAAGGCCTCAAACAGAGGAGGTGATATTTGAGCAGTCTATTAACAGGTGTAATTATTTTTAGACTTTTAGGGGATTATCTGAAGTTTTATATTCTTTCCTGTGTTCAGAATTAATTGAGAATGAAGAGATAATACAAAGATCTAAAGTCAGTTAAATGTTTACAAAAATCATTTGGAGAGCATGGTTTTACCTCTGCAGCAAAATAACTTAAAAGCTGTCTTCCCTCCTACCCCTTTCCCCAGTTTGGTTTTGGGACAACCCAAGGAGCTCAAGTTTGGAGTGACAAAGCAGGGTGACACAGAAATGCTGCCTCTTATTGGTCCAGGGCAGAGAAGCAAGGAATAGAGGGTGGAGGTCCCTAGTTCTTTACCTGGATGAGGAACGTGCATCTATAGATGTCACATGTAATTCATTTCTTTAAGAGTAAGAAAGAGGCCGTGCAGGATGTGGGGAGTGTTGCTCAAAGGGTGCTCCATCTCCATGGAAGCAAGAGATGAGTGGGAAAGGAGTTCCACTACTTCACTCAAATAAAAGATGCAGAAAATCTGCTGAACTCATTTAATAAAAGATAGAATGTCTCCCAGGTCAAAAGCAGAAACACTAATCATTGTAATCATGCTGGCAATATTACTAGCCAGGTTAAAGAACTGATACAGAGAAAACGTGGTCAGATCAAGTACGCAGTGTTTGTCCTATATTTTCCAGAACTGTGGAAGGGGAGAAAAAGAGGTGATAGTGATTGTTTAGCAGCTAGGGTAGGGGTTTGAATTTGCAGTGCTTGTATTTTTGTAAACACACCCACTGTGGTTGGTGTCAGTCTATCAATAAGTCAAAACTGAATTCTGAATTGGGAAAAGGTGCACAATCAACTCTCACAAATTGGTCCAAGCCAGTTCTGGAGGAAACACTGAAGCATGAAGACCTGAGCACTCACCCGAGAACGGTGTTCAGGCAGTAGGAAGGGAAAGGTGCACCTCCACAAAGGTCATTGTTTTCAAATGTGTTCTGCTGGGACCAAAAGTCCCTAGAAAGCCACTTGGTAGCCACATCACACAGTTACAGACTTAATGTGTTCTAGAAGTCATTATAAGACTATTTTAATCTTTCTTACCCCTTGTCTAAAACTCACAGCTATTTGTTTTAATTAATTTTATGTTTCAAGTACATTTTTAGAGTATATGCTCACTATGCCTTTTTTAAAAATATGGGCTTATGCTGGAAACTTTTTGTTGAATATGAACAGAGTATTTCCTAAGCAAAAGACACAATTATATATAGATTATTGAAATGCATGTTATTTCACATAGAAATTGAAATACACAAAATAACATATATATCTTCCAATAGCCTATCCCTTTATCCCCTAACCCAGCTCTCTAAAGTAATTGGTTTTAGGTGTGTATAAAAGGTAGACTAAAAATCAGGTCCACCTTCATGATGTTTTTTGGAAAGACAAAATGAGTAATTCTTGCAATGGATTAAATTGGTTAATTACCATGCATTATGGCCCAAAGATGTGAACAGAGTCTGGACAACCAATAACTTTTCTCCATCACCAAGAACTAGTTAGACACATCACTTTAAGGATAGTGTATTCTTTGTTTCCATTTCCTTTTTTAAAAAGAGACAAATAGATTAAGGACAAAAATAGAAAACATTTTTAAATTATAAGGAAAGGGACATGCATTTTAGGAAGATTGTTCTACCAGTACATCTACATAAACCATTGTGTCTAAATAGGGTCTTCTCAAAAACTTGTAAATTAGAAAATATCATTCTCTGAGAAATCTATGGAATTTCCATATTAATTGTGATGAGAAACATACATTTGAAAAACAATATGGATATAATATGCTTTGCCTAATGTCTCCTTTCAATATTTGACTAGTGTACTTGGAGAAAATCCATAAAATTGTCAACAGTGCAAGAGATGTTGCCTCTCCCAACTTAAGGTTGCCAGATATTTGTCTTGAACATGGTTATATGGAAAAATAAGGGTCTCCATTTAAATGCCAACTATTACTGTCCTTGATTTCCCACTCTACATTATCAGCACTGATCCTAGGTTTTTAGATACTTATGGTAGATATAATCTAAGTTTATAATATATTCTAATATGTTTTTTTTCTTTATTGTTTCATTCCAAGTCTATTTTTTACTCTTTAATTTCCTCTCTTCTTGAGCTAGGGTTTCTTGGGATGAGTTTATGGTGTCCATGAACCCCTAAAACCACATACACAAAACATTCTATATACATGCATATTCTCCTTGACATATGCATAAGGTTTTCATAATTTTTACAAAGGTTGTGTGCCCCCAAAACATGAAAACTGCTCTTCTAAATACTGCTTTTCTCTCAATATTCCCTCCTGAACTATACTCTTTTTATTTTCTGCTGTCTTCTTGACATTCCACAACTGGTAAAGCTTCATTTCCTATTTATATTTGGAAGATATCCTAATTGATAGCCAATAGCTGTCACACCCAAACTTACATTTAAGCTCTAAACCTCTATTTCCGAATGCAACCAGGCTCACTTTTTAAACTCATTATGTCAATGCTAAATATCCAGTGAAGGCCAACTCAGTGTATTTGGCACTAGAAAGACAAGAGAGCCTTCAAAGATATTTTTATATAAACATCATTTATTGAGCATATAGTATGCCTCAGGAAATGTATTAAAGATTTTAAATATATCTCATTTCATTCTCACAACACACCTGTAAGTTTTACAGATGAGAAAACAACCTGGAAGACATTATATAACCCACTTAAAACTACATAGCTGTACAGTTGAAAAGACAGTATTTGAACTGGAATATGTGTCCCTAGGATTTAAGGTTTTTACTATTATGTTACATTAGTCTTTCTTATAGTATCATAGTATTTCAGAGTTTGAAGTAAGTGATTGCAATAACATATGAACTATGATAGGCATATCGGTTTCTCCTATCTCCATATCCTACTGAAACACTGATTTCCAGTGGCCCAGAGGATCAAGTTCATGCTTTTTAACCCAGTTTATAATTTGGCCTTATTCTACCTCTATGTCCTCATTTGCCAGCATATTCCTCATATGTGTTCTAGTGCCCAGTCATACCAATTTGCTGATCCTGTCCTCATTTCTTATCATGCTCTCCTTTCAGTTCCCTGCCTGTATCTCTCATCCAACAGGCTGGAAAATCATTTGCCCTCCCTCCTGTCTTCTTAAAAGAGTTTTATTTTCAAGACCTTGCTATGAATGTCACTTGCTAATTAACAACAAGAGGCAAAATTAGTTGCTCACTCATCTGTATTTATACCCTTATTGCCGGCTTTGTATGTAATCATCTGTTCAGAACACTGTTAATTTTTCTAGTTCAGTAATGCTAGTACAGTGGCAGGTATTCATGAAAAGTTTGTAGAATGAATGATAGTCACTCTTAATCTGTCTGTGAGGTTGAATATTTTTATGTAGAGAGGAAAGCTCAATAGACCATACCTTTGATATAGGCATTTTTCCTGTACACTTATGTAATTTAAATGATATAAATGACTCTAGTCCTTCCTTTCCCTACCCTGGTTCATAGTTTCTTGTTGGTTTTTCATTTTTACTTTGTATTGATTAGTCTTTTCCCTGAACTCTTATTTAGGTTTTCTAAATTCCTGCTATGAGTGAGACCATCCGGTATTTTTCTTTTTCTTTCTGACTTATTTCGCTGAGCATGATCCCTTCCATGTTGCTGCAAACTGCGTGTGTTTATCTTTTTTGATTGCTGAGTAATATTCCACTGTGTATATGTGCCACATCTTCTTGATCCAGTCATCTATTTTTGGGCATTTGGGTTGTTTCCAAAGCTTAGCTATTGTAAATAGTGCTGCTATAAACATAGGCGTGCAGGTGCCCTTTGGAATTACTCTTTCTGTGCCATTTGGGTAAATACCTAGGAGTGGAATTGCTGGATCATACGGAAGCTCTATGTTTAGTAGTTCAAGACATCTCCACACAGCTCTCCATAGTGGTTGGACCAGTTTGCACTCCCACCAGCAGTGCAGGAGAGTTCCTTTTTCTCCATATCCTTGCCAACATTTGTTGTTGCTAGTTTTTTTAATATGTGCCATTCTCACTGGTGTAAGATGATATCTCATGGTAGTTTTGATTTGCATTTCCCTGATTGCAAGTGATGTTGAACATTTTTTCATATGCCTGTTGGCCATTTGCATTTCTTCTTCAGAGAAGTTTCTTTTTAGCTCTTCTGCCCGTTTTTTGACTGGATTATTTTCTTTGTTCTTGTTGAGTCTCATCAGCTCTTTGTAGATTTTTGTGATCAGTCCTTTATCATTAGTGCTGTGTGCAAAAATGTTCTCCCAGTCAGTGGGCTTTCTCTTTCTTTTGGTTATTGTCTCTTTTGTTGTGCAGAAGCTCTTTAATTTGATGTAGTCCCAGCTGTTTATCTTTGTCTTCACTATCAATATAAGGGGGGAGGTGCAAATTGTATGGGGAATATAACCAAAGTGAAAATGCATACATTGTGCAAAGATGAAAAAAGATGTAAGAATTATATAAAATAAAATATTTAAATAAATAAAAAATTAAATCAAGAAAATAAAAAAATAAAAAATAAAAAAGTAAAAAAAATTATATAGTGATCCACAAAATACAGGTATCTTTTAAATTTTTTATTTAAACATATCACATTATTGTCTAGAAGTTTGCACTTATTTTTTTAAAGATTTCTTTATACATACAAGAACTGGGGTACAGGCTAGGGGTGCAGGGGGAGGGGGTAAGAGGATTCCCCAGAGATAGGGTGGGGAATAGAACAGGCAAACTGACTGAAATACACTGCTGAGGGGAACAGAGGGTGGTGATTCAGGAGAGGTCTGCTGTGCCAATTGGGTAGCTCCCTGGCTGGGGATCAAACTTGTGCTGCAATTGCTGTGGATAGCTTCATAGGTTGAGTCTTAACCCCTTGTGCCACCAGGGAGGCCCCTAGAAGTTTGTGTTTAACTCTGACAAGCTGACACAAATCTGAAGGGGAAGTTGAATTTTATGAGAGGATTTAAATGTATGATATTTCCTTACTTGTTATAAAAACTGTTCAAGAAATGGGACTTTGGAAATGTAAATAAAAAGCCCAAGGATGACTTAGAAGTAGTATGAGAAAGCCCTTGAAAATATTTAAAATGATGATGACAGTGATTGATGGAGGGAGGTTGCCAGCACAGTTCAGTGGGGTAAAGGAGTCTTTTCATGCAAGGTGTCAGGACACATGGATATCCAAATGCAAAAGAATGAAATTGGATCCTTACCTCACATGTACAAAAATGAACTGAAGTAGATCAACTATGTAAATGCAGCATCAAAAGCTATACATTTCAGAAGAAAATTTTTATGACCTTGGATTCTGCAATGGTTTATTAGATATGACAACAAAGGCACAAGCAGCAAAAGAAAAAATACACTAATTGGACTTCATCAAAATTAAAAATTTTTGTGCATTAAAGGACACTACCAAGAAAGAGAAAGGACAACTTACAGGAAGAAAGGATTGTTGGCAAATCATATATTCTCACAGTAATCAGGATATATAAAGAAATCCTATAATACAACAATGCAATAACAAAATTCAAAATAAAAAAATTTCTCTGAAGTTTTACAAATGGCCGATAAAAACATAAAAAGATGTTCAACATTATTACTCATGGGGATACCTAAGTGAAAGTGACAATGAAATATTACTTCATACCTACTGAAAAGGCTATCATAAAAAAAGAACAATAAAAGTGTTGGGGAAGATGTGGAAGATTAGGAACCCTCATACATTACTGGCAGAAACATAAAATGGTGTAAGCACTTGCAAAACAGTTTGGCAGTTCCTCAAAAAATTAAACATAGGGTTACTATGTGATCTGTCCCAGCAATTTTACTCCTAGTTATATAGCCAAGAGAAATGAAAACATACCCACACAGAAACTTGTACATGAATGTTCATAGTAGCATTATTCAAAATAACCAAGAAATGGAAGCAACCCACTACCCAAAAACTGATAAATGGAGAGACCAAATGTAATATGTAAAGACAATGCTATATTTTATTCAGTCACAAAAATGAATGAACCTTGAAAACATTATGCTAAATGAAAACCACTAATCCAAAAGCCTATATAATGTATGATTCCATTTAATATGTAATGTTCAGAATAAGCAAATCTATAAAGACAGAAAGTAAATTAATGGTTTTTTAGAGGTGACGGGAGGGTGGACAGTTATCACTAATGAGATTGAGATTTTTTTGGGGGTGTGAAACTGTTCTGGAATTGGTATTAATAGTCTCATAACCTTGTAAGCGACATTAAATGACACTGAATTGTATACTTTAAAATAGTGAGTTTTATTTCCGTTCTTTAAAAAACACCTGTTTCATGAGGTGATTGTAAGACTAAATGGAAAAAGTCTAAAATGCTCTGGGCCTATATGCAATAAACACTACTTTTTATTTTTAAAGGATTAAACAGAATAGATGGTTTTCATTCATTTTTGAGAATTGAAAATAATTGTAGTTTCTATAAGATACATGTATAGTGAGAAAAATGTGTTTAAAATTATCAGAATGCTGCTTACAGAGCTAATAACTCAAAAGAAAGACAGTGAACCATTTTATACACATCTTCCTGACTAGTGCAGTTGGTGCTAAAGTGACTGCCCCAAAGTGTTTGTTCTCCTTGTGAGGCAGGTCATTGGCCTAGGAATGGACACAACACCTTATCCAACAACTGAGTAAACCAATTACTGAATTACCATTGTGACTAACATTGGTTACCACATCATACACAGACATAAAAAAAGAAAACCACAATGATATCATGTCAGAGTTTCATGTCATTGTCTATAGAGCCACTACCTGTAGCAAAAATAAGTTATTTGAGCTAAATTATGCCAACCTCTAATCTTTCCGCGTGTGCGGTATATGATCACGGACATTTAATTTTCAACCCGTCACACAGCACATTGTAAAAGTCACCTTATGTCATAAGTATATATGGCTAATTGTGGTTCTGCATTCCTGAATGATGTGCATGCTGCACTAAATGTTTAATATGTCCTTGACCAAAGGAGAATACAATAATAATTTTGTTTTGATGACAAGTTGACCCCATACCAAAAAAGGTTAGTAACTTTGTTTGCTAAGTACTAGAGTTTTAGGAAATTCTGCTCCCAAGGTTGTTAGGCTCTCTAAGGCATTTATCTTTCTAAAGAATGTCATTGTAAAGAAAATTTTATAAATTCATCAAATTCATCATTTATTGATGAAGAAACACAGTAATTGTTACTCAGTTTCTCAGAAGAGCTAAATACCAAAGATTAAATTAATAGAAGACCGCAATTCTGATTTTCCCAGTGTTTAACTTTGGCTGTCCTATGATAACTGGGAAAGAAAGAAGGAAGGAGATACGGAAGGAAAAGAAGAAAGGAAAAATTAAAGAAAATAAAGGAAAAATAGAAGAAATAAGAAAAAAAAAACAAGAAATATAGGAACAAAAACTAAAGGAAATAAACTAAAGCTTTGTATTAAAAAAAAAAAGCTAATTGTTCTTTTCCAATTTATTGACTATGTCTATTTGGTCAGGGTTTCAGTGCATAATAAAACTGAGAAGAAATGGCTAACCTCAACAAGACCGAAGCCATCATACCACATAAATGAGACTTAGGCTAGATATATAGTATATAACTCCTATACACCCTAAATTACTTTTCCAAAATTCATCAAAACCAACTAAGTTTCATGATACATGGAAGGTATACTAGGCATTTGTGGGTTGGTTTGTTGTTTTTTTTTTTTTTTAATTTTGATTTACCATTAGTTTACATTTCAGAAGTACAGCTTCACTCCTGGATGTGTGTGTGTGTGTGTATGCAATATCATAGCCACCAACAGATGCAGTATCATTCATCATGACATTTGACAAGTTCTTTTTTGTTGGAACTCCAACTCCATAACATGTACAAAATAAGGGGTAGAGGGTTCTGTGGTTGTACCCCCAGATCCCTTTTACCAGTGTCTGCACCCCTTCCCAGGATGGTCTGGAGACCACTGGCAAGGCTCACTGCTTCTTCCTTCTCCTTAAAATGTCCCTCAGCCCCCACATCCAAGAGGTAACTGTCCAAGTGGATCTGCCACCAACCAGCCTTCTTACCTCAAGTAAGACAAACTCTAGAAGGCAATTCGTGCTCAGCAGTAGCCTGCAGGTTGAGCCCAAAGCCAGCTGCAGCCTGGATCATACTCCGGCTTAGCTGATCCTCCTACCCTCTTTTAGCTCATGTTCCCTTCTCCTGAGACTGTTCCTTATGTGAAAACTCTTAGGAATATAACCCAAAAGAGAATGAAAAGTACCTCCTTCATGAAGATTTTAAAAATAATAGTTTATGAAATACTCCAAAAATTTTCCTAGCTTTTTTTTTTTTTTTTGGTTTGAGGTAATTTTGCTAGATTTTAAGAGCTAGAATTATATGAAATATAAACCAGAGCTAAATATGTCAGCAGAAAATTGAAGAATTGAAGGAATTAAAATATTTCCTATATCTTGAAACTTTATACCTGATAAACAAGACTTTCTTTCACTCCCTCAGGCCCAACCCCACATTTCCTCTAACACCTTCCAATCTTGTTTGCTGGAGTAGTGCCTATGCTTTAGAAGTAAGCTTGTCATTTCAGAACCTCTGACTAGTGGTGAGCATTTAATTTTATAGGTTAGGTGTCCTTTTTATGTGTGGTCAGAGAACCTCTACTTACCATAATCCTCATCATACTCCATCTTCTCTTCTCTTCACCTTGCCTACCCAATACATTTTTTGAAAGCAAGGGCAGAACTATGTTCTTTTCTTTATGCTTCCTTCTGTATTCAGTGCACTTCAAGTACTTTAGTATTTGTTGAGTAAATGCATTTTTTATGTGTTTTCAAATGAGTATTATACTGTACCAATAATGACCTGGTTTCAGCCTATAGTTTAGATAATTATAGATCATCTTGAGTTAAAATAACCTAAATTTATTAAGATCTGAAGAAAAGATAATGTAGTTGAGAAAAAATAAGATCAACCAAACCAATAATTAAGATAACATGAATATAATCGTTAGGATGAAAAAAGATAATTGAACTTGACATTTCAGAAACTCATAAGAAAATCAGTGTGATTGAAGTGGATGGCATATGTTAAGAAATGCTGAAGATATGATTACATAAGAAAGTATCAGGTTAGTTGATGGGATATCTTGGGGTGGATATTTAAAGTTGATTTATTGGACAAGGAGAAATTACAGGTTCTTTGGAAGGACATGGAGTGTGTATCGAGAGCAGAGTGTTTTCAGAACAAAGTTTGTGATAGGAGATGGGATGGAGATGGGATGGAGAAATTCAAGGTAAATCTATAAATTGAAAACTTTTATTAAGGAATATTTTACTAAGGTCAATAAGAAAATGATTGATGAAATCATGAAAATAATGTTATATGATATAATTTTGTAAGAATGTAAATAAATAAGCCTTTATCCACAGCGCACTAGAAAATTTGATGTAGTTGATTATTTCCAATATTTAATAATTATATGAGAATTTAAAACTACAAAATAATTGAGTACTCAGTGTAATTGTTTTTTTGGATTCTATTGAGGAGAATGGGATAGTGTATATGATAGTTGAGGTCCGAAGGAATTAGAGACCTGAGGTATCAAAACTATGGAGATACATTTTTTGAAAGAAATCTTAAGAAAAAAAGCCAATGGAATGACTCCTATTCAATATGCAGTTGCTTGTTTTGTAGTATTTGTTCAAAAGAACCATTACTTTAGAAAGTGTGTTTAGTCCACCATTACTTGAGTAAAATTAATGACAGGAAAATACCATAATGTAATTTTGACAGCTGCTTGTCATACCAGGAATCTTTTTCAAAAAAGGATTTATTTTATTTATGCATACAAGAACTGGGATCTAGGCCAAAGGTGTGGGGGTGAGAGGATTCACCAGCGACAGAGTGATCTACTGAAATACACTGCTAAGGGGAGCAGCAGGCAAGGCAGAAGAGGTCTGCTGTGCCATGTGGATCAGCTCCCTGGCTGGGTATCAATCTCATGCTGTGGTGGCTGATGATAGCTTGATAGTGAGGAGACTTTAACCTCTGTGACTCCAGGGATGCCCCATACCAGGAACCTTTAAAAGGATAAAACCATATTAAATATACATAGGTTTGATGTTCACAATGACCCTGAAAGGCATGAATGTAATTTGCATAGGTGTGCATCAACCAGGGTTATGTACAGGAAGATAAGTCCCAGGTGCTTTAGGAAGATATAAATTTAATATGGGGAATAAGAAGCATATAAAAATACTGGAATTGCAGGGAGGAGGCGAGAGGTTAAGCATCCAGGAACTTTTCAGAACTGACCAATAAGGTGAACTACCTCTTCTTCATTCAGAAAGGTGAGGAATCCAGAACTCACTAGTTTATTGAGTTATAAAAGTACAATGTAACTACAAGGAAGGGATTAGGAAACCAACATTGCAACAGGCTGTCAAAACCTATGAAACTAGAGGGCCAGCTAAGCTTTGGAAACAACCCGAATGCCCAAAAATAGATGACTGGATCAAGAAGATGTGGTACATATACACCATGGAATATTACTCAGCATTCAAAAAAGATAAACACATGCAATTTGCAGCAACATGGATGGCGCTGGAAGGGATCATGCTCAGCAAAATAAGCCAGAAAGAAAAAGAAAAATACCAGATGGTCTCACTCATAGCAGGAATCTAGAGAACTTAAATAAGGAACCAGGAAAAAGAATAAGAAAGTGAACATCAAAATCAACAAACAACTATGAACCAGACACTCTATAGGGGGTTGGGGGTGGGGAGGGGGAGGGATTGGGGTCAAAATAAAGGGGTCGCAATTGTATGGGGAATATAAAAATTAAAAAAAAATTTATATACATAAAAAATAAAAAACCTATGAAACTAGAACTTGGATGCTGGGACATAAGGCACAAAAATCAAGTCTTCACAATCTCCATTATTAGCAGAAAACAATGCAAAGCAGCAGGAAGATGACCTTCAGCTGACTTCTGCCTTCCAAATCTCAACAAGTGCATCTAATTGGCTGGACCTAATTCACATCTGCAACTTCAATTATACAGGAATCTGGCAAAGGCAGTTTTCAGCTTTTCAGTCTCTGCAGTATAGAAATACTCTATAAAGTAGGGAACTGTTATCAATTGGCCATCACTCTGTGATTCAAAGACTTTAGAAATCTCTTATCCAACGTCACAGAACTAGCCAGTGCTGGAGCAATGACCTTGAATCCCAAGATTTTGGCCACTTGCCCAGTGCTCTTTCCACTACATCCATTTACAGCACTGATTGCTACTCTCTGAAGACATTTGCCAAAGGAGACATATTCTCAAATCTTGTGCTAATTATATTTTTTTCACTGAAGCTTTAATGCAGGCCTTGTGAATATTGTTACCTTTTAGTCTTATGTCAAACCTAGTTCTCCTTCCAAACTCAGACTTAATCTTATTTTACAGTACTTACAGTTAAACCAACATTGCAAGGGTTTAATACCTTTGAGTATTTTTCTCAGCAGGCTGCTAATTAATCCATTTAACGTCAATAACACAAACCTTTTTAAATGGCGAAAGAACATTATTAGAAATTGCATCAGTAGCCTTCCCTCTGCTAGTTAATACTTACCAGTGTGGCAGTATTTGTACCTTATTTCAATGTAATATGTGTCTTCTACTACCCATATACAGAGAAAACATTCAAGAAGGAAATATTAAATGTGCTTGAATTAATCACACATGAAAAGAAAAATAAGATGCAAGTTCTCAGGGAGATTTTCCTAAATTGGTATTTCAGCATTAAAAACAATATAGACTATACAATAAAATATTTGAATGACTTGGAAAATTTTTAATGCATTAGTAATATCAATTAACAATAACTTTCATTCCAAATGCTTTTTAAAACAACGTTGGGAACATATTTTTACATACATATCCAGTGATCTAAGTGCAGAAATCCCTTCTCTATACATGAAAAGAATATAAATTACAAATTTTTGTTTAGACTTATTAACAATACTATGTTAAAATTAAAAGAAGGCATTAAGTTCATGTTTCTGCAGAAAAAAATCAGTTCTTGCTGAAGTTAACAGTTAACTGAGTTGTTTAAGAACATTCAAAGATTGCATTTTATACCTTTCATATAGTTTCTGTGTACAGTCAAAGCACTCTAGCAAGATTCACATTGATGTTCTTGCTAATATAGGTATTTGTTGACTTTTTTGTTGGTGATAGTGATGGTGGAAGTTGTGATTTGCTTCTAAGAATCATGCAAAAAAAATTGTCATAAATCTGAGCCCTTTAAAAATTCTAGCTTAAATAAGTAAATGTGGAAAAATATAATAAATATTTGAAAGCTTGGCTTCTGAAGAATCTAGATAAGATTGTTCACCTTATAAGCTAATTGTTAATCTTTTAAGGGCCAGTGTACTTCAAGATAATTATTAGATTTTCATGCTCATCTTAATAAACACACTTGCTTTATATGACTGTTTATAGATTCATATATCTAGAATGGAGTCCACGCAAAGCAGTAACTACAAAAATGTAAGACATTTGTTAAAAAACTGGGAATAAATTGAATCCTAATGCATTGCCATTAGGCCTTGCCTCTCTAAAGGCAGATGGGAACTCCATCTATGTTCAGGCAGGAAAGTAACTCAACTAAAGTTTTATTAGGGAAATTCTTATACCATGCCTTAGGAGGGAAGGGTGGAGAACATGCTGTTTATACAGGACATTCCACCCTCAGCCACATCCCCTCAATTAATTATGTAACTGGATCTCTTTTATCAGTATCAACTTACCAATCAGGTAATAGCAGATTTTTCTGATGCTTGTTATAGGGTTCACTTGAGGAAGGTCCTAAGAATAGTACATTTTGTACATGTTTAGCATAGCATTAATGTGAAAATATGTAACTAACCTGGGATACAAATTAGCATTTTCCCCAAGTGGTTAAAAAATTGTATTTCAGCCGCATTCCTTACAGCTATAAATACTGCATATTAATCGATAATAAAGTATATTCCAAAAGGTGGAGAAATAATTTCAGTTTACTCTATAAGAAAAAGTGAAATGTATTTTAAGTTATTAGAAACTATTAGCACTTTAGTATTTATTGCTGACTGGTGAATACAGCAAAATGAATAATTTTTGACTGGTGAATACAGCAAAATGAAAATACACAACTAATTACACATATATTTTTTAGCTCATAAAATGGAAACTAAGTTTGTCCTCAGACTGAAGACGTGCAAATATTTCACTTGTCTCTTCTTTCATTTATCTTCCATCTGTTTCCTGGAATATTAAAGGAGAGAGCAAGTTCTATAGCTTTATCTTATGTAATTGCTGAGTAATTAATATATCAGTCCTGGTCTCACCTCTCACTCAAACAGTTGTCAGGTTTCAAGTAGTTATTTAATATATGAATTTTAAACTGGAGGGTAAATACCTATGTTTTACTTTTACTCTTTATTTTTTGTTTTATTGTGAAAATTTTTCAGATGGAAAAGTAGAAATAACAATGCAACAAACACCAACTTGCCCTTCAAAAGTGTGTTTATTTATAAATATATATACTAATTTATTTTTAAGGCCAGATCATTCTAAACTGCAGACACCAGGACATTCCATACTTATATGTTGTAGCATATGTTTCCTGAGAATAAGGAGCTTTTCCTACATAGCCTCAATATAGCTATTAACCTCTAAAATTCCTGATGCCCAAGCTACAACCTAGATCAACTACTTAAAATTTTCTGAAAGGGGACCCTAGATATCAGTAATTATTCTATGTTTTCAACAAAGAACATTTTAATTTTTAAATATTTTTTACTGAGGTAACATTAGTTTACAACACTCCACATGATTTAGAATATAGGGTCTTGCCCTTCATTATCGGTATTTTTTAAAGTTCCACATACTACAAAACTTGAGGATTCACGTCTTGACTTTGATTAAACATTTTCAAAAAAGAATACATCTTTTTTTTTAAATAGGCTTTCTCTTGTGCTAGTCTTTTAAAATGTAGGACATCTAAATTACAGATTTTAGGTCAGAGTGTCACAATAATTTGCATCACCTTTATCTTTTTTATCATATTAATGTAATTTTGTTTATAAAAATATATTTGATTTCTTCTCTATCATGATTTGAGAAACATGAAATATGTGTTGTTATGTAACTCTTAAATACATTGTATTTATCTCTAAAGTTACATAGCTTTAAGCAAAAATATTATACATGTTATTTAATGTTTACTAAATCAGATATGAATCTTAGCATATGAAACAGTAAGCATTCTCATCACCTTTCCCACAATCACATTTCTCATTTATATGAAAAGGTTGAGATAGCAAAAAATCAAAATCTAAATCTATTACATGTTAATATTTTAATAATGTTTTTTCATGTGTTAAAATTTTGATGTTTCCTACAACAAAAAAGTATCCCTAATAGAAATAATCCACCCTAAATAATAGGAAAAGTGTCATTTTCCTGTAGTTTTGCGTTCTACAACAGCAACTTATAAAACCCAGTATCATGAAGATAAGATGAGCTTAAAAGGAATGAGTACAATTTAATTAGAAGTTCTGAGCTACCTGGAGTTTGTGGTTTGCATGGTGTGCAATTGATGTCACTGTGTTGGCCTTGAAACCTTAGAGTATCTCCTGGTGGTAGTGCCCCTTCAAGTTTGTAATGGTGCCCTCAGGCTCCCTCAATACAGTTTGGGAAGCATGGACTGTGTTTTCTAAAATATTTGATATAAGGATAATGGGTGATCTAAGCTATAAAAGCAGAATATGAATGAAATAGAGCATACTGAGGGCCTGGGATATGTTGCCACAGAAATGAAGAGGTAAAAATTATGATAAATGTTTTGTCTGTATGGAATGCACTTCCTTCCCCTCTTGACTTAGAAAATGCCTACCTGTCTCAGAATTCAGCTCAGCTGCTTTGGAGCAATCTCCCCTAATCAAGCCCAAGTTCACCACCTATTAAACAGCCTCAGAAAACTCATTTCACACTTATTACAGTTGCCATTATACATTTATTTGTAACACACTTCATTAATTCTTTTCCAGCAGAATGTTAAGTGCTAAGAGGATAGGATTGTCTGATGTTACAGTAATGACAGTATCTGGTAAAAGAGCAGAAACCTTGCTGAATGAATTGAATGAATGCATGCACTTGTGACTGGATAGAATAAGCATCCATTGTAGTTATTTTCCTTTATTCTAAAAGAGCTGCAATTTGTAAAAGCATTCCTAAAACTATTACTATACAATTTTAATCTTGTCTATACAAAGATCCTTTACTTAACTAAACTTGTAAAGTATTGACAATATAGATAAAATTATAATACAGAAATGATTTTGGACAATGAAAATCCTAAATTCAAACAGGAAATAAGGGTATGGAAGTAGGAGGAAATAAGACAGTTACAACTAAAAACTTTTAAAAGGGTGAACTTCTTAAAAAATCATCAAATATTGATTCAAAGGAGTTTTATATTACATAATCCTGAAATTATGTTTTGACATTCATTTTTTTACCCTTAAAGTTCCTGTGCAAGGAGGAAATTATTTGTTTATGTATGTTAAGTAGAATGGCTATAGATAAGAATACAGAGATGAAAGATAAGGTAAGGTAGAGATAGTTGACTATCCCTGGATTGGTAATCCATAAACAGCAAAACTCCCCTGTATGCAATTTTCTTTGGAAATTTACGCCATCTTTTATCTTAAATTGAAAGCTGGCTTTCCCTAAAGCTATCATTTTCCTAACAGTACTCTCAAGTGGGTTCCTAATTTTTCTCTCTTATCACACATTCAAGGTACAGAGTTAATATCCACCTAGTTACCTGTCACCACTTCCCAGATCACTTTAACTTTATACACTTGTAAACTTAAAATAGAACAAAAACCTCAGCTGTGCAGAGTTGTTGCTCTGTAGCTCATACTAGACTAACCTCCTCATCACCTCTTCATCATTCTGTGCAAAATTACTAGCTACCTGTATCTTACCAACCATTTTCCATTCCACCAACCTTGTAGAGCAGTGCTTCTCAAAATTTTCACTGCTTCTCAAAATGTGCTCTTAACTCACCTGGAAGATCGTGTTAAATTCAGATTCTAACTCAATAAGGACACAGAGACATTTTTTGCATTTTTCACAACTTTCATTTTTCACTGCATTTTTCACAACTTGTGGATTATTTTGAACAGTAAAGCACTAGAAGAAACTATTATGCTGTTATCTAATCTACTAAAGTCATAATTCCCCATTTCTGCTTTGGCACTCATTTCCTCCTACTTTGAATATTTTTAATAGCTATTGTTTCTTTACCACTCCTCATCTTACTTGCATGGCTAATGGGCTAATTGCAATCTCTCTCCTGTACACTTCCTCCCCCAACTGCTTAAGTATTGCCCATTTCAAGAAAACACACAAACTCCTGATTTAACTCTCCATTCCCCTAGCTATGTTCCTATGTGTCTCTCACAACTAAACTATTAAAAAAAAAGTCTGTTTGCTAATGTCATTTCTTCATCACCAGTTCAGCTCTGTATTCACTTTAATCTGATTAATATCTTCTTTATCACCTAAATGCAAATATTTTCTGAATGTATGCCTCCAGCTTATGTCTCCTTTGAGTTACAAACTAGCATATCCTATTGTCTACTTGACATCTTCTTTTAAATATCTCAAAGATGACTCAAACAGAGGAAATTCAAAGCTAAACGAACAATTTCTCCCGTACCACTACAAGCCATTATCACATGGCCAGTCACAGTCCTGAAAACTATTTTTATAGTTTTGACACATGTTGTTCCCTCACTGCCAAAAATATCCTCCATATTCCAAGAATTCTCAAGTATCTGTGAAATCTATTCACATTTCTCCATCTCCACTATCACTTCCACCCAAACTACCCCACCCAGCCAGTATCAATAATTGTCATCTCTTCACTGGCCTGTTACAAATGGTTTCCCAAGCAGTATTACTTCCATCCATGCCACTCTGCTCTTCTCTTCTTGATCTGTTCTGTGTCCTGCAGATATGGTGATATTTTGAAATAAAAATGTGTCCTCATTTGCTCATGCTGAAATTGTTTCAGTCACTCAGATCTGCCACACTCTTACCCATTAAGGATTGCTGTCCATCCTGATCCATTGACTTGGCATTCTCTCTCTCCTTTCTCCTGGGTAATCTTACTTTATCCCTTGCACCTCAACTCAATCATCATTTTGCCTCAATGACTAGGTCACATTTATGTACTAGAAAATTATGCAGAATCATGTACTTCTCCATTAAAATACTCAGAGTGCATTTCTGTTTTTGTTCACTATAGTCTTCCCAGCCTAGTTTCTGGTACAAAAACTATGATTTGCATAATTTCTGGCACATAGGACTCACAAAATATGTATTGATTTAATTAATGTGTGCTAATATCAGTGAAAGAATCCTTAATGACATAGCATTTGAGCTGGACACACACTTTCTTTTATTATTGAATATGGTGGAGGAAGATGAGTTAGGGCCATTGCAATGAACAAAATTTAGTAGTACTTACTGGACTATTTAGGCAGAAGTGGTATGGAATAAGTGAATATGACTCATGTTAACCTGGGGGATGGAATAGCCAACAGAGCAAAATTTCAGCTAAAGGAGATTTTGCTTTCTATTTATTGAAGCACTGAATTTGACAACAAACTCACAGGTAGAAACAATTTGAAAGCTTTTTAAAATCTAGGATGGCTGTTGTGATGAGATGTCATCTAGACATTCTTATCTGGATGCCTTTCTGATGACAGACATTTCCTTTCTGTGTTTACTATTTTGATTAATAGCATAGGAAAGGTCTGAAATCTTAGAGTCATTTGAGATTGCTCTCTCTCCCTCATTAAAATTTTCTATTATCTACATTTTCTCTCTCATCTCCACCTTCACTGTCACTTCCCTGGACTTTAACATGGACTGTTTCAACAACCTATTTTCCTTGCATCCACTTTCCATCTACTTTGTTCATATCTGATTATTGACTTTATTTTTTTTATTTTAAAAATTTTTATTTTATATATTTTTACATCTTTTTCATTTTTGTACAATGTAAGCATTTTCATCTTGGTTATAGTCCCCATACAATGCCACCCCACCCCACCCCCGCCCCGTTTTGATCTTACACCCTCCTCCCCTCTTCCCTCCTCCTCCCCCCAGTGTGTGTCTAGTTTATAGTTGCTTGTTGATTTTGGTTTTTACTTTATTATAATTAGTCTTTTTCCTGATCCCTTATTTAGGGTTTCTAAATTCCTGCTATAAGTGAGACCATCCGGTATTTTTCTTTTTCTTTCTGGCTTTTAAAAGGCTTCTAGCACCTACAGAGTAAAAATCTAGATTCTTTATCAAGGCTTCATGATTTGATCCTAGAATAACTGAACTTCATTTCCAGCTCCTCTCTCCAACCTCACCAGAGTGCTTCGTTCCTTTCTTACAACCCTAGGGAAACGTGATGGAATAACAAAGTTATTCGGGTGGGGTAAAGACATTATGTCTAGTATGGAGGCCCCCCCAAAAAACCCCAAAATCCTTTCTAGCCTTCCTGTTTCAGCTCAAATGTGGCTTCCTGATGCACTAGGGAAATTCGGAGCGCCACCGTTTCTCTGCCAGCTCATAGTAATTTTTAGCAAAAAGTTAGCTGAGTCACTGTCTCTCATATAGAGGATGTTACGTTCTCTACTTGGCATATCTGTCCTTGAGACAGTAGAACTTCACGAGCTTGGCTCCACGTAACGTTGTCACACCTCTTTCCCAGGCAGGGGATGCGTCCAGAACCTTTTCGACCTCACGAAAGTGGCTACTGGGTGACGTGGGCACGTATTGCGTCATCACGTGCCGCGAGGGTGGGGCCCCTCGGGGAGCGGGAAGAGAGGCGGGGCTAAGGTGGGCGGGGCGGGGCTACGAGGGCGGGGCGGGGCTGCTGCGGGGTCTGGGCCGCTTCTGCAATTCAGCCGGCGCCGCGCGGGAGGCGGCGGGGGCCGTCCGCTGATCGGTTGCCCCAGAGAGCGTGTGTCGGGGACCTTCGGCTCAGACCTGCGGCGGCCGCGTAGGCGAGAGGAAGCGGGTGGCACCGAGGAGGAGGACTGGCGTCGGCGCCCGAGCCCCGCTGGCGGGAAGCACCCAGCACCGGGAAGCCCCGAGAGCTACGTTCGCGGCGCCTCCCTTACCCAAGGGGCCGCGGCGACGGTCCCGGGGCGCGGCGCCGCCGCCCACGACCCGGGCCGGGATTCCAAACAGGCAGCGCAGACTCCTCCTCCGCCCGGCTGCCTCACCTGTGGGCAGCGCCGCGCCGCCTCCCTGGGCTTAGACGGCACCTGCGCCGCGGGGCTCGCGGGTCTCCGCCCCTCGTTCCCCGGCGGGCCGGGCCTGGGCGGCGCACCTGGACGCGCGGGGCTGCAGAGCGGAGGCTGGTGGGGGCGCGGTGTGCTCGCCCAAGCCCCGGGAGAAGGCAGGTGCAAGGGGCGCGGCTTCGCGGATCCCCGCGGCCGCCAGGTCTTGGGGACCCGGTCACCCGCGCCCGAGAGGAGCCGCCGCAGCCCGGGCACCATGAACAGCAGCAGCGCCAACATCACCTACGCCAGTCGCAAGCGGCGGAAGCCAGTGCAGAAAACGTGAGTGTCCCGGCGATTCCGCGCGGGGACTGGGCAGTCAGGCACGCGGGTGCGAGGGGGGGGCGCCCCTCCCCACCCCAAATCCCCGCGGTCGCGGGAGTAGGTCCCTTGGAGTCAGTCGGGGGAATCGAGATTTGGAGGCTCGGGTAGAGATTGACTTCCTGCATTTCCCCGTTTTTAATTATTGCATTTTAAACAGTCACTCCGCCCCCTCCCAGCATACAAAGCACCCCCGGGTGCCCCCCACAGATTTGCAGCTCTGTTTTCTGTTTCTGTGGTCCTAGTTTGTTGACAGCTCTGGTCTGCCCCGCGGGGCTGTTGGATTACTTAACCTAAACCCTCCTTGAAGTCCCGTCCACTTTTAATATCCTCATCGGTTAGGTTAGAGGCCGGTCTCATTCCTAGGGGGGTGCTTCATAGAGGGAGGTGTTTTGAAGAGCTAAACACGTGCCGAATGCTAGAAAGGTGCTGGGTGCCTCTGAAGGTGTCATCTTGCTCCGATGCAACAGACTTTTGCTGCCCTCTTAACTTATTTGGTAGTAATTTTGTAACCCTCAACGTGGGTCATATCTGCAAAGTGTGTAAAAATGATAGCAGGTATGAATATAGTGGACCGGATACAGTGGGAGTTTTGTAATATCAGCAACCTTTTGGGGAAGCTTTCTTATCAATTTGGGGGTGATTTTAGAGTTTGTAAAGTAGGAGATCTGGAACTAGAATTATTTAAACAGACGTTTTCTTTCTGTCGTTCTTTCTCTAATTTTCTTTCTCTCCCCTACAAAGTTTTGGAGTTGTAAGAGCGTGATTACAGATTTATACTTGTTTGTTTTGGTGGAATATTTGGTGAGGTTACATGACAATACTTTAAATTTTTTAAATCCGTGCTTCAGACAGTTCTGTTTCTGCGAGTTCGCTGTATTCACATGTTAATTCGTCTTCATTAACTCTGAGTTATGTTTTTCAAATTTTAATAAGCAATTCAGATTTAAAAAAAAAAACACTCTGCAAATCAGAAGTGTGTATTTTGCTTAAATCTTGTTATTCACTACCTAGAACCAGAGGAATAGCAGCTTGAGATGTAGGCTAAATACCAGTTATTGCTTTAAAAGTTTCATTATTTTGGAGATTTCATTTTCTTTTAGAATTTCCATGACCTTAGTTCTTTAGATCTGAATTTGTTATTAACAAGATAATTATTTCAATTAGATTGATTAAAATTTGAAAGTCTTAACTTTGTAGTGTGACTGACACAAGAAATACTGCTGAGTCAGCAATTGTGTCTGGACATTTTTGTGGTTTACATTATTTTGCATTTTGTAGAGTTGTTTTTTATATAAAAATGTATTTGTCTAATTTAACTTTGTCATTGATAGTTAACTGTGAGACATCCTAAATGTGTCTTCTGTGTATTATTATTACAGTAGTACATTTAACAATAAAAAAAGGTATCATGGGTTTTATGTGGATGGTCAGGAACTTGGAGATCTCCTTGAGAAATTTTTAAGTTTTGCATTATAATCAATGTTTTACAAAATTTCAGAGATGAGATGGTTTTTTAGAAGAAAATCAATCATGAGGTTTAACATTGTTAGCTTCTAGCTAGCATTTGTTAAAGATTTCCCTTTTAAATATATTTTTATCTATGTAAGATCTACTTTTTATTATGTTACCTCAATACTTTTGTATATTTCATGAGACTAACATAGTTGTAAATAATATCTCCTAATACAATATAACAAATATTTTCCTCATTTATTTAGCTGCATTGGTGGTCATCAGCTCTTTATTGAGCACGTGCATTGCTTCTAATCATATAAATGCCTTAAAATGTCAACATCACTACATAAGGAAAGCCTAATGTTGGTATTTACAGAATCATGTGAAATTATTTGTCAGTTACTTTTACCTGAATAAAAATTGGTTAACTTTACATTGCAGTTAAATGTGATTTTAAGAATGTGGTTGTTAAACATAATACTAGGTTTAATATGAGTTTCCTAGTTACTAGTTTGTACCTAATGGGACTTAAAATATGCCAGCATTGTCAGAAGAAATACATAGTGCTTAAGCTGAAAATGCTATTGAGATTCTTTCACTTTTGATCCTTAAATGATATCCATTTTATTTTACTCAAAGGGAAAATATGTTGTAGTATAATTAGAGACTTGTTAATAAAATGGCCACTTAAATATACAGTTCCATAAAATTTTGCAATTAAGTTGGTGACATAATTCTAATGTGAAGATCTTAAGTGAATCTTCCATTGAATTTATTAAATAAGATAAACTCCCTCTAGTGGCAAGTCAAGCATTGAAAATTATTTTTTAGCAGGAAATGCATCTGAAATGTGTTAAATTAATCCCACCAGAATCTTGTCCATAGTAGATGATCAGCAAATGTTTCTTTGGGAATAATAAAATCTAGAAATTAAAGAATCTGAAACAACTTAGCCTTTGATAGATGTTTCTGTGTTCAAGAAGAAATCTTCAGTGATAACATTAGGAATAAATTCTATAAATTTCCCTAATATGTTGCCCCATACTTAATAACTCTGCTAAAAACAATGAAAACGAGAATACATTTTTTTATTTAGAACCTTTTATTATTTTAGTTTCTTTGGAAATGAAAGTATTTTTGTTCGTTTCGTCGTGCTGTCTTAAGCACACCATTAAATTATATATAACCTGTTGTTTCTCTAGTGACTATAACTTTGGTTGTATTTTTGTATTTTGAAGTTTTAGTAATACAGATCAAGTTCTTCTGGTATTTCAGTTTACTGTAGTTCAAGAAAGCACTGAATACTGGCAAATAATAGGTTTGAGTAAAGGACATGTACACTTGAAAATGGTATGAACAGTAGTGGTGATCACTGCAATCAGCGTCTGAGCATCAGCTGCTCCTTTTGACTTTTATTACCATACTAGTATGTTAATGTAAAACAACAAGCATTGCTTCTTGCTGTGTCTACCGCATTACTACTTGTTCTTGTTAAACTTCATGAACTTTCATAGAATAAAATTTAGTAGAATAAAATTATGTAGTGTTTTACTGAAAATCTATCACATAAATGTAATAAGATACTATTTTTAAACTAGCTTTTAATATAGAAGGATAGAACATTTTAGTTACATAATTGTTTCTCACCAGAGGCCTTTGTATATTGGAACTATGAAATTAGTAAGAGAAACTGTTATTAGTAACATTTATTTTTAAAAAGTCACTGGCAAAAGAGGAAAGTGTGAGATAAAAATTGAAACAGTAGTAGGTCTAAACCAAAAGGTAAGGTTTAATTTCCTTGCTTTTCTACATCAGGGAAGGTGATTGACCAATAAAGCAAGACAGTCAACGCATGCACTGCCACATGCACTGCTAATTTCACAACTGAAATTAGCAGACCAAAAGCATTGTATCAGCTGGAAAGACTGCTAGTATATAAAAGAAATTAACACAAATCTATTCTTTAAGTAATTTTAGCTGACATTATTACAGAACAATAAATTCTCCTGTGAAACAGTGAGAGGCAGTATATGATTACATTCTCTGTGGATATGGCAGAACTGTGCCTCTTCTCTGGAGAATAAGCTTGTATAGTACTTGCTAATTGAATTATAAATAAGGCAGTTACTTGAAAATAAGTGCCATGCAAATCTTTTAACAACAGTACTTTCTAATTGCCAAACTTCATTCAAAATAGAGTATTTTTATATAGTCATTTTACATGACAAAAACTTTTTATAAACTTCCCTTGATACAGGTGTGCATAGTGTTTTACCTATATCATTTTATGAGTACTATGCAAATGTATAATTTTAGTTTTCTACATAAACCTTGAGATTCAAATTAAAAGATGTCCAGTAGTAAATGACAGAACTGAATTTGAATATTGGATCGTTGTCTCTAAAGCTTTTTCACCATAACTGTGGTACAGCCATATCCTAAGGATTTCTTTTTTGTTCACTGTTACTTCTCTAGTAGTTAAGGTTCTGAATAAATTATGTATGGTTTGTCATACATGATTTGTACTTGCTTACCTCCCTCCTTGCACCCATGCTGTTTCCTCTTAGAATCTTATTGATTTATTGTCTATCACGACTCCTTTAAAATATCATTTGTAATAGCTGCATAGTACTCAGTTGTGTTACTGTTCCATAATTTAATTTTTTTTCTTTGGGGGGGTTATTTCCAAACTTTTAATATTCTAACTAGTATTTCCAAGTACTTTGAGATATGGTAATTTCTCTCCAAGTTCTTAGTTGTTTTCTTAGGGAAAATTATGTGAGTGGGATTTTGGGATACAAAGGTGTCTGCATTTTGAAATTTTATTGTACAATAAATTTACATTCCTATTGGTTTTTTGCTTAACAACATTGTCAATTTAATCGGCAAAACAGGTGAGAGGTAGTGGAATTTATATGCCGAGATTGTGGGTTTTTAGTAGGACCTGTAATAGTCAGAAGTAGAAGTAATAGTTTGTGAGTGTTCACAGATTTTTCTCCTTGAGGTTGATTTGCATATAATTTGCTTTGTCATATATTTTTTTCTGTCATTTTAAATTTGTTCCTTTACCTTTTTTTGATTGAAATATTGTCTTGAAAAGTAGCCTGTTAAATAACACATGCACAATAAAAAAGTCCATAATATGTGTATATAATGCTATCTGAAGTTTAGCATGTTTGACTGTTGATGTTTTGTTGTGATCGTTACAGTTACTAGCACTGTCTCATCTGTCCACTTCAGTCTCCCAATCTAATTTCATTACAATATTGTATTTAGTTCACTTTTGGCATTGCATTATTTTTTTTCTCAAAATATTATTTACTCCTCCGCTATGTAATTATGCTATGATTATGTTTTCTTTCCTGTTCTATTGGTCATTGATTTCTTTCTTACCTATTTTTTATCTTCAGATCATTTGTGTCTTGGTTCAGACTTCTCTTGTTTTCCTTGTTCGGCCTGGTTTTTTTGGAAGAAGGGGTAGTTGCAGTATGCTACCGTATCAAACTTGAAGTTACCTTTTTCAGACCTGATTTAAATGCCGCATCCGTAAATCCTCCCCGCTAACTCCACTGTTCATGAGCTCTGCTTTTTGAGCTCTTGAGCATCACTTTTATAGCACCTGCATTATTGAGCAATACATCATGTTTGATTTTCCTTGTTATAGAAAGTATCTCCTCCTACTAGGAAACAGCTCTTTAAAGATCTGTTATTTTTCTCTGTAGCAACCACAGTTTCTAGTACAGTATATATAGTAAATTTTTACGTATTATTTGAGTATTAAAAACTGACAACTTAAAATTTTTTTCTGGTAATGTTTTAGTAATTTTGATAAAAATAGATATATTTCATGCAGTTCAAAAGGAAATACTTCTAAAATGTGTATTCATAGAAGAAGAATAAGGGAACATTCTTGATTTTTTTTTTTCCCCAGGATTATGGAAGAATGATTTCTAGCATGAAATCAAGAATGATTTTACTGTTAAACTCTTGTGCTAGAGTCTAGAAGTTGTTCATATCTTTTCTCCTCTCCTTAGATATAGCTAAAAGAGGGAAAAAGAAGATCCCGTTACAAATTTAGAGCAGCCGCAAGAGAGTGGAGAATTCCGACTCAAAATTACTTCCACTCAGAATTCTTGTAGATGTTTTTGCCTCAAATAGGGAAGTAAAATATTTACTTGGGTTTAGCTTGATAATGAAATTTGACTTTATGCCACAGATCACCTCTCCAATTTATTGGTGATAAATAAATTTTAATTTATAAGTTAAATTTATTCATTTAGCACTGTAAACATTTGACATTTATGTTCAGAGATAAGTGAGTGCATACGGAAGCCATGGGGAGGAAATGAAGAATGAGTGGATTTAAGAGTTGAGCCTAATGGTATATAGTTGATACGGAGAGATTTGCTGAGGTTTATATAGCTGTTGGATGGAAAGTAGAAAGCATAGTAGATGCAGAAAAGGGGGGATGCCTGAGTTCTAGAGAATATGAATGAGAGGACTTTCAGGTACAAGGACTGGAAATAAAGTTAAACAAATTGTTGTTGGTAGACAGAGTCAGTCTATTAAATAGATTAAATCATCCAAAAGAAAAAGCTGATAGACTGAACTCGGTACTGTGATAAGTAATCTCTATTAGAAAAATGTTTTTTTAATCTCATACAATTCCTGAAACTCTCTCTTTGCATGTTGTTTGAGATTTTATGAAAAATGTCATATAAAAATATAAACATTTACAGTTACACTATTTTGTGATTAAACTGGTTAAATTTTTCAATGTTGTGTCACACAGTGGGCCTAAACGATGAACCCAACAGACATTTTAGACTGAGAGTTAAAAAAGCTTTAAAGATAGCATTCACACTGGCATTGGATAAGCTGTTGGGCCTGTTACCACCAGTGCAAGACTTCTAAAACAGAAGCATGGCATGCAGTCAGCGACAGCCTTGATTTCACAATGATTTTGATTTTGCAGGTTGGGACAAGATATTGGAGGTGAAGGTTTAAAAAAGGAATAAATTGTTCCTTTGCTACCGCCTCACATCCTACCGCCTCACTCTTTTTGGAGCTATCTGAACTCCACAGCTCTCAAATCCACTCTTACAGGGATGTTTATTATATTTCAGTTGCAGTCTTTTATTTAAGTAGATGATTACCAGTGTATTTTGGCAAAGATTTTAAAGACAATACAAAAGTAAAAGTATGAGCATAACCCAAGTGTAATTGGATGTAAGATTACTCTGTATTTTTAATTATTCTGTGCATTTTCAATGTTAGAACAAGTATGGATTATTTTCACAAAATAATTTTGAATTCTCCAAAATCAGTTGGAAAGTCTGTCAAATATATTACTTTATTTAACAACATTGGATTTGAAATGCCAAGTCCAGCGGGTACCTCCCCTGATCTTACTCAATTCTTTTGTGCCTTTGACTTTGCTCTGTGACCTCCATAATAATGTGCCCTGCTGCTTTTCTCGTCTGCCCTATTCCTCCTCTGTGGTCATTGCCTGTGCCTTTTCCTCAACCTTGTACCTCCATGTTGGTTTCACTAAGGTCTGCCTTCATCTAGTTTCTCTTTGATATATCTTCCATTAGGAAATATATTTGTTATTCTAAGCCATTTGCAACCACTCCTTATTCAGTATTTTCTTTTCCCTTACTTCCTAGACCTAGTTGGTCTGCAGATCAGTTTAGTTCAGTGAACATTTGAGTCTGACTGTATACCAAGCTTCATGAGAGCCATAACGTGCTGTACTTTAGTGCCTCGAGCCAGTCCTTAACAACTCAATTCACTACCACTAACTTTGGTCAGGCTGCAGTCATTTCTCTTTTGGACACTACCAATCAGCATATATGAACTGAGAATTCACTTTGTGCTTAATAGCATGCTGTGTACTAGGGATACAAATAATTAGGTTTACATAGTAATGAGAGCAACAAACACGTGTGTGCGGTAGAGGTTACATATATGTATACATATTGGATCTCATATTATTCCATAAGAGTGAATTATATTAGATCTGTGGACAGTTTTGTGTTGGGTAAACAAGCAGTCTCATCTACAGAGAGTCAACTCAGGATGAAACCAACACAACAATACCACATGGAGGACTGCCTGTAAGCTTCGTTCTCATACTGTTGTTATTTTTGCCTCTCTCCTATCACCTTGTCTTGCTTCCCAGTGTTTGATAATTATTATTGGAAAGCTACCAAGAGTGCAAGATTGGGTTTTATTTCATCTGTGGGAGATGTTATCAACAATCATTAATGGAATGGTTGTATAAGAGACTTGTAATTGATAAATCAGGTGCAGAAGTGGTACTGGAGGAATCCATTGTGAGTAGGTGAGGGAAGACTTTATAAAAAGTTAGCTACTTGAGTAGGGCTTTCTAGCAGGTGAGACACGAGATTCTAAGAAGTAGCATGTATAAAAGTATCAAAGTTCTAAGAAGTAGCGTGTATAAAAGTATCAAAGTACGTATTGGTAACTCTTAGCCCTGACGTATAAAGTATAATTGATAATTTCTTAGCCCTGAAGTATAATAAAAAAAAAAAATAAATAAACAAGGAAGGCTTTAACTGGAGGAAATGAAGCCAAAGAAATAGAGGTTGTTTAAACATCAAGAAGGACTTTGTTTGCTAGGCTAAGCAACATGGATTGTTTGGAGCTACTGAAAGGTCTGAATCAGAGAGGTAACATGGACTTGCAATTTAAAAAGAAGTGCTATCCTCAGTGACAACTGGCCTGCATGCCATCCTGTCCATGTAAAACCCCAGCTGAAAATTTACCATTTGTATGATGAGACTTGCTGTTTCCACAAACACTTTGGCATCCCACACGACACTCCATCACTGTATTTGTGTCTGTGCTGAAATATCTCATTAGAGACTTTCTGTGGCCTTAAGAACCAGTACCCCATCACTCATTATTAGTTCCTTATCTTGATTTTTTTCTTAACACTTTTAACAGTCTGATAAGTTATATGTGTATTCACATATATTTCTATGTCCTCACACTGGGTTGTAAGCTTCTTGTGAACAGGAACGCCAATAAGTTTTGTTCATGGCTAAGTATTTTGTGCTTGGCACGTAGTAGATGATCAGTATGTGTTGAAAGGATGTGGTCTTCTCTTGTACCCTTGTTCTCCCCACTTCAGACAGGGCTCTCTGTTCACAGTTCACCAGCCCCCAGCTATGCTTCTGAAATCCTGATTCTTGTTCAGACTTCATCTCAGACACCATCTTTTGTAAAAAAAAACAAACAAAAAAAAAAAAAACAACTTTCTTTCAAGCAACTTACTGCTTGAATATGTAGAAGAGTTGTCCTGGATTGTTCAGGATATGGTAGGTGCAAATAGCGATTTGTGATGACAAATTGTTGATCAGTAGAGAATTATTCAATGAGTAGACATGCATTATAGGTAAAAATTAAAATTCAGTTGATGAGAGAAATATAGTAATTAGCTGTAATTTAAATTTAATTATAAGTCAGTAAGATTAAGGGGAAATAGCTAGGGAGACAGTTACCAATTTTTTGTTACGTGATTATACAGATTATGCAAAGTCTAGAGAAAATACGTCACTCTATCAATTTATTACTTATGTAGAAATGAACCTTTTGAAAAGAGATAAACAGGTTGAAGAAATAATTTATTGGGGACAGCATTAAACATGCTAAAATTTCATGTTTACGCTATCATTTGTTTCTTGTTTCAGTATTAATATAAATTTTGGATATATACATTGAAAACAGAAGTTTCTGGAAATGTTTTGATTTAATCAAATTATTAGTGCTTTGGTCATGTCAGTTTCTACTTTTTAAGATATTTCAATTTAATTTGAATTGTCAAAAATGTCTGTTATGAGATTTCTTTTTAAGACAAATGGAAAGATGCAGTGACATGATCTCAAAATTACTTCTTCAAATATCTTCCCTGTATATTTCATCATGGGTGTATGCCGGTCTATTGTCACTTTAAGTAATGAATTTCTGCTTTGAATTCCTGGGTAAAGCCTTTGTATAAAGTTACCTAATTTCTCATTTCTGAACCAGTATACTCCTAACCATAAGTCTAAAAATAAATATAAATAAACACAAATGGTAAAATCATGCTAGTTGTTGGACTTTCAAACTCCGAAGTAAAATGTGAAAGCTAGTAAGTGCAATTACTACTCACCAGTCATAAAAGCAAAATTTATCAATAATCACAGTTTAAAAAAAAGTCATTTATTCATTTAAATATTGGAGGATAGCTGGGGAACCTTTTGGAGGTGCCAGAAGGGTTTTGGAAAGTTTTCATTGATGGAATGAAAGTGTGAAATTTAAGAAGCTGAGGATGAGAAATACCAGCTTATTATTTAGGGTTACTTATCTAACATAAGTAACCCTATGTTACTTATGTATGTCAGCATGTTTTCTAGAGGTTATCAAAAGAAGCATGATTTTAACATAATGTTGCAGATTTCTTTTTTCTTAGTTGATTGTTTGGATAGAAATCACTGTATCACCATTGGTAAAAAGTCAATAAGGTGTTGTCTACATTTTCCTATGATGGTTCTTGAGTTATTAATAAATTATGAAGAATTTTGCTTTGTCCTTGTTTTTCTTAAGATCTGAAAAGATCATTTTGAAGGGACTTATATATAAAGTCTAAGTAGACTTTAGATGTATGTTTTATTAGAGAAATATTACAGGAGGTGCTGTAATGCAGTAGAAATTTTTGCTTCATATGTTTTAAGGGATTCATGGTATTCTGCTTATTTTTCAGTGTCAAGCCAATCCCAGCTGAAGGAATCAAATCAAATCCTTCCAAGCGACATAGAGACCGACTTAATACAGAGCTGGACCGATTGGCTAGCCTGTTGCCTTTTCCGCAAGATGTTATTAATAAGCTGGACAAACTCTCCGTTCTTAGACTCAGTGTCAGTTACCTGAGGGCCAAGAGCTTCTTTGATGGTAAGCTAGCAGGGTTAAATTTCTTATTCACCGCTTATGAAATACATATTTTGAATATAGCTGCCTCTGCTTTGGTGATGAAAACTGCAAAAATTAGCCATATGTGAAAAAGATTGCTGTATTTTAACACTTGACTCAAATCTAGATTTTTAATAATTCTATGAAGCAATTTTCCAGATTCATTCAAGGACTCTGCCTCTTAAATGTTAGTAACATTCTTTGAAAATCTTTTATTTGGAAATTATATCCACATTAAGAATGTTAGATTTCACTTCCACTTACACTAATGCAGTCTTTTAAAATCAGTCTTTTTCTCACTCTTTTACTCTCCCCCCAACCCTCTCCCTATCTGTTTTTAGGAATGTTAACTATTATATTTTTGCTGAATTTCCTTCAGTATGTTTTCATAGATATGTCATTTATACTTTCTGAGTTATGCACACTTCTTTTTTATATTAACTGTATGTTAATTTCATGGAATGCAATTTTAAATTTTTTTCTACCAGAAAGAGTATCTTAGTGTAGGAGTCAGTAGATTTGGATTTTAGTCTCCATTCTACCACTCACAAACTGTAATTTTATCCAAACCCAGTTAGCATCCCTATACTCCAGTTTACTAGTGAGTTTTACAGTTAAGATTTGAACTAGGTGATATTTATTACTTCTCAGTATATAGTGTTTCACTGTCATAAATATTTTTTTGTTTGAAAATATTTCTTTTTCATGTAAAATAACTCCTTGATTTCTCATTATGTCAGAAATTGATTTTTTTCACCAAATGTTCCATCTTTTAAATATGTTACTTTACAGTAGTAGTAAAGAATTAGTGATACAATCTCAGTGGCCTATGTCAGTGCTTCTCAGGCATTAACATGCTTGTAAATCACACAAAGATCTTGTTAAAACAAAGGTTCTTTTTCAGGAGGTTTAGGTGTGGCCAGTGACTCTTCATTTCTGACAAGTCTCAGATGAGGTTAATGTTAATACTGCTACTCTCGGTCACTAGGAAGTGCCCAGACACCACATTCAGAGATACTTGAATTTGTAGTTTGTGGTTAGATTAGTACAAAAAAAGTCCACTTTCTTTTATATTTGTATTTAGATGGTTTGATCTTTTTTGCTTTTTTATATGTTCTTTATTTGGGATATAGTTTAACAGTTGTGCTCTGGCCACAGACACTGATTTGAGGATAATGATTTAAAGGCAGTATATATGTTAAAATTTCATAGTGAACTCTTAGAATTTCTCTGACCTCTATAAAAAGTCTTTGAATTTTCATTTTTCATCTGTACCAGACCCTTCACCTTTGAAATCAGTTTTGTGATATTCAGTGGTATGGGTATTTATCAGGTATATTGTTACTATGTGATAGAGCTAGAAATGGAACCCATGTTTCTAGATGCCCAACGTTGTTTTTTCTGACAATATCTCAAAATTACTTTTCTGGGAACATTTTATATAGCAAAGTCCTGAGTGCTTTTCCCTAGACCTGAGAGGTTCTCAAAGTGTTGTTTACAGAGAAGTAGCATTAGCATCAGAATTACTTGGGAACTTAGAAAAGCCAGCTCTTGAGCCCCACCCTAGCTCTACAGACAGAATCTTAGACACTGGTGGTTGAACTGGACATGTTGTAGATTGTTAGCTTGAGGCCACTTCCAGCTTCATGGAATGCTTTCCTGATCCTCAGCATTTATCCTCATATGCTGTTTCCTGCTTTACCCTGTGGAGTGGGATTCCATGCATGTAATATGTCATCTCTGCCCTTAGAGAGTTCACAGTCACTAACCTGGGAAACTTTATCCTTGACTCTGGTAGAGATTTGTTGACCTGAATTTTGCCTCTTCATTTCCTGCTCCTTTATAATGGAAAATCAAACTCTATATGTATTAAAAAGCAAAAAAAAAGTGTGGGCTGTTCACTGTTTGAAATAGTAGGGCAGAACTGAACTGAAGTTGCTTAGAGAGTAGTCACTGTGCCATTTAAGTACTAAATTATTGCCTTCTAGGCATTGTATGTGTACATTTAATGTGCACATATACTTATTTATGTATGATTAGATATGTATGTCCTATTTAATTCCACAGTAAAGGACATACCAAACTCTAATCAGTTTATTTTTTTGTTTTGGTTCAGTGTATTTGACAATAGGATCTTATTACCATATTTGTACCATTCCTTCTCTAGTTATGTTATTTTAATTTTAATCTTTTACATTACTGCTGTTTAAACTTCAATGTCCTTATGGATAACCTGGAAAGCTTGTTCACAGGCACATTTTAGGGCAGGCATGCCCCTCTTAAAAAGTCGATTCAGTAGATTCTGTGTAGAACCAGAGTCTGTATTTTAATTAGCATGCTAGATGAATCTAAGGCAGTGATTTAACCTGGCCTGGAGTATACCCTGAATTAGTTGTTTATTTTTTAATTGCTTTCTTTGCCTTCAGAAAGACAAGACTAATGCACAAAATTTTAGGAAGATTATAAATGTGTTTACTTGAAAGGCATGTACCTTAAGGAGTTTATTAGGTTGCTTAATATAGAAATAGTTAGATGGAAACTGAGAGAAATAATCACAAAAAAAAAGGTTCCAGAGTCTTCTGCAGATGCCAGTGATGTCTCTAAGATTGCAATACAATATTTGAGAGAACACAGAGGATGAAATTTTCAAGGTAATCCTTAGGATCTGGTAAAATAGTAGATGGAAAGGATGGGATGGCCAGTTATTAGAAGTTTTGTGTGCCATTAAAACCACTCTCTCACTAATTGGGAAATGGTATAGCCAAGTCAAGGGAAGCTCTAAGAGAATAACAGGATGCAAACAGGGGGTGTGTGAATTCCTGCGGAAAGAACAATATAAACGAGTAATCATACAATCTTGTTAGAAAGGAAACTCAAGTTTTACTGTAACAATAGATATTTTTCCAAGAAAATACATCTATTTATTGCTAGTTTAAATAATCCAACTTGGATGGATCTTCTTAGATTTGGGAGCCATGACTCTTCTGTGACTGTCTGAAAAGCAACACTTAAGTTCCAAGTGCAACATTAATATTTGCCCATCTCTGATTAATCAAAACATTCTAAAATGTAATTTTGAAGTACTTTTATGAAACTAAGTCATTTTTCTTCGGACATGGTAAAATTAGGAACAGATTCTTTGACTGGATTAGGTGAAAATATTTTATGATAAAGTTTATAATTCAAAATTCTGCTTTATTCTAAACACTGTGAGGGACTGAGTTTACACAGAAGAAAAAGTGAGAAAAGATGGACATATTTTGATATGTTTAGGATTAATAATAATAAATAGAATAGTAGAAACTGAATTCTATTCAGTTTCCTCAGTAACACTGCTCTTCTGTGTTCTTTCCTACTTCTTCCTACTCATTTTTATTTTTTAAAGACTAAATTATGTCTTTGAAGCATTTCTGCAGTCTTTTATGTTTTTAGAAAACAACACAACACAAAATCCCAAATTGCTGTTTTCTCATACTGGCAGTAAATGAAACATTGTGGTGAAAGTGTAATTTTTGACTCTCAAGATAGATTAAATCAAACTAGTGGGGTACCTGAGGAGAGCTCACCCGATCAAGTAGAAATACAAGCTGACAAGTCAGTGTGAACTGATGTTCTAGAAATACAGATTGAAAGCCTGTGTTTTCATTCCCTAAAATCCTTGTTATTACCAGTATGTTCAAACTTTTCAACCAAATTCCAGAACGTAAGATTAAAGTATTTTTTTAATTTTAAAAAATGCAGTGCCTATGAACAGGAACCATATCACATTAATGCAAATGTGTTGCCACTGAGATGGAAAATACTCAAGAGTTGAAAAAATTAAATGACTACAATAAATAGTTTATTAAAGGAAGGCTAGTACTTAGATGGTGATAATTTAGCTTTTGAAATCCATTGATGTTATGGAAAAGGATTGTTTCCTTCTAATTGTGCCTCTTAGTGACGGGATCAAACAGTGGACACTGGGCTTCTTGACCAGTCTGAATCGGTATGGTAATGTTTTGCTGTTACTGAGAGTAATTTCAAAATACAAAGTATTTTGAATTAGATTTCATTATCCCTTTTTAAAATATTCATCACAGTGAAAGTACTATCTAAATTACTCTACTTTTTGACAACAACCCCCAAAATAAAAAATTTGGGAATGACTAATACATATTTTCTGTTTAGAACAGATAATTTAAAGAGGTGAAAAAAGACAGAAAAGTTTTCTTTTCAGTGACACTAGATGCAGCATGGAGCACTTGTGCATTCAGTAAATAGTCATAGTAAATATTGCACATTTAAAATTAGAAATCTTTTACATCTTCCATTATATCTGAGTCATGGTTGATTCTTTATGACAGCTTTATAATGGAGATGTATGAAGTTATGAAAAGAAAAATTTAGAAACCATAGAAAGTGGATTTTTTTTCCCTAGATTACATTGAGCCTGATGGAAATAAGTTTAGGGGTCTGAGTCTTTAATTCTGGAGTCCTGCATTGGCAACTGTTTTCAAGATAGTTTTCTGGTTATTTTGAAACTAGGAAAAGTTAGGGGAAATATAAGTCTTGAATCATTATGATACATGTTTTAAATTGCCACCATTTTATAAGATGTGATATTACATAAATATTGGAACATTTAAAATCAGTAAGTGTAAAAACACTATGGGAGAGAAGAGAATGACAAGAGATAAGTTAACATTGTATGATGATCTGACATTTATATGACCTTATTGTTTACATTTGTTTATCTTTGTTGACTTTCAAAATCCTAAGTATTCTTTTCTTAGTTGTCTTTGCAGATCCTTTAACAGTTCTTTTCCAGTTCATGAGGTTTTTTAAACGAGAACTATTCTGTTCATTCATTTTCAACATGCACATTTTTTTTTGGATTTCAGTCCTGTGTTGGTATCTGTGTAACCAGAACATTATTCTTTAAAAGCGAATATATAGCATAGACATGAATAATGCTAACAATGAGCTTGAATATGCTCACTAAAAATGAGTTAAACAGTAAGGTTCCTTTAAGGGTTAACATTTTTATGAAGTATAATGAGTAAGTGTAGAAATATCTGAAATAGAATTGTTTGTCTAAAAAGATGTATACATTTGAAATCATTGTACAGTATTCAGCTTCATTTACCTGTGGTCTTAATCCATCTTAGAATTTAATTTATCCATAGATTTTTTTCTAGAAGGTACATTTTAAAATAGGAATCTAATTATGACATTCATGATACCTTCTATAACTGAAACTATAAATCTAGAGATTCAAAAATTTGAATATAGTGGTTACATCACCACTAATCATTTTTGTTCAGTAATAATATTTGTGTTATTTATAAATCCTGCTTTTATTACCTTTTGACTTTTTTGATCAGCCAGTTTTATTCAGTAGCTAAAATTCATTTCTTTGTTCATTTCTGGAGGCTTAGATACTGCAAACATTCTAATGTATTGGGAATAATATTTTAAATCATGAAAATAAATAAAATATTTTAGAAGGGACATCAGAGAGTAAGAGGGAAAATATCAACAATGAGGTGTTTGAAGGAGGAGCATAGTGGAGGGAAGCAAATCTATGGAATTATGAAACTATGCTGAGCTGATAGTGATTTCACTTAAAGATGCCTTCATTTGGTGTTCAGATTCTTCCAACTAGAGGGACAAAGAAAATTTTACTTAAAAGTATAAAATGAAATTGATGTAGATAAATAATGGTTGCCAGATACTATCTGGTCCTTGGTTGACCCTAGAAGCCATAAAGCCATTCAGATGTGAGTAGCTAGCTGGAGGTTGAAAGGGTGACCAGCAGTCAGAGTGGATCAACTTCATGAACTTTAAATTGTATTGGATTATTTGTTTCTTGTAGCTTTGAATTTACCCAACTGATGGGGGTAGTGCTGTAGGTACCCTTTATGTTCATTGTACAGAATATTCCTTTGTTGGCTAGATTCCTGATGGGTCTAGGTCTAGTTCAGGTGTCTAGACGATGTGTTGTGGAGGCAGCATCCCTGCTCTTTATGTCACTGTGGTAGGAGGGAGGTTGTGTCCTGTAGCAGAAGCACCAGTAGGCAGAAGGCTTGGAGGCTAGTTTGGTTAGCTGATCTTGTGGCTTAAAGAAGACCTTTAACCTCACTCTTCACAGAGTGTGCATGGCCATGAAATTTGTAGTATATTTACCTTAAAGATAAGGGATCTGTGAGGTAAATTTTATAGTTAAATAATTGAAATTCTTTCTTGGGGAGTACTGACATTTTATGAATGAAAAAAATTTTGTAGTTGAGAATATGCATAAAGGATGCTAGGGAACCGGTATTACTATCATCAGAGAATTCCTCTGTTGAATTTATTTTTACTTAGAGGTGGAAATTTGCTAATATACTGCTTTCATTCTTTTGGCATAATATGTAATAAACTATTTCTCATAATTGTTTTAGTCTTTTATCAGAAGTGGCACACACTTAACTCTAGGTACTTTGTTTAGGGAAAGGTGAAATAACTTGCTCTGGTGAGGATGTAAGCTATGCACACAAGTGTGTTACTTGTTATGTATGTAGAGAGAATTTTTCTTTATTGTCCTATATTTGTCTTAAAATATGTGCTTCACTTGTCATCTTTATAAAATTGGTATTTTTCTAAAGACGCTTATATTAAAGTGTATTCTTCAAGCAAAAGAATAATTTTAGAAAATATTTCAAATGAGATGAGACCCAGAACATTTATTTATAAGTTACTTCCTATGTCCTGATTGTTCTCCCAGTTCTCAAAGACATCTTGTCCTTAATCACTTAGGAAATGGTTTGCAGTGGTAACTGAAGGGCTCCATCCTACTCATTTGAATCACAATTTTAGAGATGAGTTCAGCAATGTTTTAATAATCTTTCATGTGATTCTGACATCTACAAGTTTGAGAAACAATACTCTAGTTGAATAAATTCTGTTTCAGACTGTATCCATAATAGTTTGAAGTTCAGTCTTACAGTGGCAAATTCCTGCTCTTGTTGGTTCCACTAATTCAGAGACCTAACATATAGTTAATGTAGAATTGCATAAAAACTGGAAAAATATTAAGTAACATCTTTGTAAGTCATTTTCCAAGTAATTCCAGGTAGGAAATGATCCAACTTTTAAGGGCTTTTTAAGCTTTATAAAACTATATTTTAGATTTGCTGAAGATAGTAACCATTAGTTAAGCAACCTATATTCATTCAGGATACAAAGTCCCAAAGTAGGCAGAAATAACTGCTTACGTAGACTAAATATATTATATGGAAATTATAAATGTTTATCCATACCAAACTGGGGAATGTTTCCTTATAGTTCAGAAATATTGCATTACTTAACCCTTTCTGATTTTTAAGTATATGTAGTTGGTTAAATTTTGTAAGTGACAGCTTAATGTGGGAATAGAATTTTTTTCTCATCGGAAGTAATAAAGGGGATAATAAATATAAAAATGTATTTATACCACAAGGAAAGATTAAAAAGACTTAATATTTTTCTCTGGCAAGACATGTCCCCTTTCTGCCTAAATGTAAACTATAATAACATTTATAGTTTACCACATGCCAGTATGTCTTCCTCATGAATTTCTCACAGTCTAAAACATGTTTTCATAAAAGGAAATTCTTGGCTTGTTGGGAGAAAGGGAAATCTGCACTTAGATGTATAAGGAAGGAAAATTCTGTATTAGGAAACTTGGATGTAATTAAGTGCATGTGGGAGTAAGACTGAATCAGTCTGTATTGTAACAATTAGATAATTCTGTGATACATTCACATTCTCAATTCTCTCATCAGTTAAATTCTTACTATGTAATTATTTCACTGATCTCTCCATGAGGAAATAGTGAAATTTTTTCTTAGTTTTTCTTTATTGAGTTAACATTGGTTTACAACACTGTATATAATTTAGAGACTAGGTTCAGACCTCTTCAGGTGTATGTCACCACCCTACACCCGCTGTGAAGCCACCCATAGTCCTTTATTTTATATCATCGTGCCCCATCCCCACTTTGTTCCCACCTCCCCCTCCCTAGTAGCCTCAATTCTGTGGTCCTATTTCTAGGATTTGTTTTGGATTAGTCTTATCAGTTCCTTTGTTTTTTCCTCTCTATTCCACATATGATTGAAATCTTCTGGTATTTATCATTCTCTTTGCGTTGTTTCCATAACTGACCTATTGCAGACAGTGCTGCCCTGAACATTGGAGTGCATATCTCCTTTCAAGGTAGTGATTTTGTATTCTTCTGTTCAGTACAACAGATACTTGTAGCAAAATCAGATGGTGACTTATTCGCAGATAATGTTTTTATGAAAGTCATTTATTCTAGAGGTGTAATGGAACAAGTTTCATATAATTTTGATGACAACTTACAGTTTTAAAGTACTTTTAAAATTCTTATAGCTATAATGTAGTCATAATAGTATCATATTACATAATATGACTCCCCATTATTGTCATCTGTTCCTAGTGGTTTGAGGATGTGTAAACCCTGTATTCAGTCCATTATCTCTATTTTTGATGGTCAGTTACAGATTCCAGGCATTCCCCAGGTACTCTACTTTTTAATTTTAGCCCTCAGAAGAAATTTTCTCCAGAAGTATCATTGTCCTCTTTTAAAAATGAGGAAACTAAAGGTCAAAGGTAGTTAGCATAGTGGGAGGAGTCTGGTAGATGGTTAATATTGGCTTGCCATTTAGGGTAGGGCTACCTAGGTTTTTATCTGAGCTCTACTACTTAAAGTTCTGTGACCTTGGAAAAGTTTCTTAACCTATCTAAGTGTCAGTTTCCTGGTTTATTGAAAAGTCAACAATTCCAGTCTCAAAGACAAGTAAATTAAATAAGCTGTAAGAATATAATATATGGGAACTGCTTGATACATAGTGTGTGCCCAGTAACTATCACATATTACTAAGGAAATTATTTAGAGCACTCAGATGGTACAAAATAGTGTTGATAACAGTACACCTTTGACCTTCTGCTTTCTATTCAAGGCAGAAAATATGAACATGAAAATAAATAATACTAATACATCATCTAATAAATTTTAAAAAGCAAGGGGGTGGTAGGTATGAGGTCAATAATAGAGAAAATGGACAAAAATTTATATAATGTGGGTGAAGGCACCAAGATATGAAATAAGTTTTCTACAAAGTCATATTAGTATTTTTTTAGATAAAGAATAGGGAAGGAAATAAACCCCTCCTGAGCTTATCTTTGTACAGTACTAAAGTCTTACCTGATCTTAGTGATATTTACCGACCTTAAACAGGAGAACAGAGACATTTATTTTTGGCAAAACCTTTGGTATTTGTCCTATTTGAGCAATAGTTATACATGTGAACTGTTGTCCTTCCAGCAGAGAACTGTAAACACTTCAGAAAGTGTTTGTTTTTTCTTTCAAGTTCCTATGGTTATTTTAATTAAATCCCATTTTTGTATTTAATGTTTTTGGAGCTCCTTTATGGCTCCTTGTTTCCCTATCTTATCAATCCTACTTAAAGGCAGAGTCTGTCTGATGTCTAATACTGTCTAATATCCCCATACCTGTCCACAAACAAACTGCAACTAACTCTGAGATGGCCTTTTTCCATTTCAGTTTAGCTATTCAGTGGTCCAGTCACTGTGGCTGGAACTGTCATCAAGTCATTGATTAAGAAAGCTTCCTAGGGCCTCCCCGGTGGCGCAGCGGTTGAGCGCTGGGTTGCGAAGCTGCCCGCAGCCTCTGCAGCGCCGGCTCGATCCCCGGCTGCTCCCCGGCCACCAGAGGAGGGTCCACATGGCGCGCAGACCTCTCCTGCCGCCCGCTGCTCCCCTCAGCAGTGTACTTCGGTCCTTCTGCCTGTTCTGCTCCCCGCTCCGGCTCTGGTGAATTCTCTCACCCTCCCGCGCTTCTGACTGTACCCAGTGCTTGTATAAAGAAAATCAAAACAAACAAACAAATTAATTAATTAATTAATTAAAAAAAAAAAAAAGCTTCCTAATAATTTAATTTAGACATTTTAAATTTGACAACATTAATAGCTATTCCTATTTTAGGGTTACTTTGCCACTTTCATAATGTAATGGGTTTGATTTTGTTATTTTCTTTTTAAATAGAGAAATCTTATTGCTATATGGTGTAACTCAATACTGAAGTGTAGTTAACCCTGACATTGTGAGGATTCAATGCATTCAAGCAAATTGGCCATTAGAAAGTAAACAAATTTACAGAATAAAAAGTGGGGGGAGGAACCTTTCTTTCACCTTCAGTGAGAGAAGAGTGTTTCCTTTTGGCATGATTAACTGTTAAATCAATTAATTTACCTCAAGCTATTTTTTTGGCTGAGGAAATCTGGCCTTTGGAAATTGTTATATTCAGAGGCCAAGCTTTGGGCTTCTTTTTTCAAAGAGGTATATTTGAAGTACTGCACAGACTAGAACTTGGCATAAGATTTCAGTGTGACACCTGCACTGATGATTTTCCAGAAAATATACTTCAAACATGAAAATTGCTTTTATGTGATGGTTTGCTCAAACAGAGAAAATCTAGTTAGTAGTAAAGCTCTAGTTTTTCACTGAGCCAGCTTATCTTTCGCACATAAAATCTTTTTTTTAAAAAAGATTTATTTATTTATTTATACAAGCACTGGGTACAGTCAGAAGCGTGGGAGGGTGAGAGAATTCACCAGAGCCGGAGCGGGGAGCAGAACAGGCAGAAGGACCGAAGTACACTGCTGGAGGGGAGCAGCGGGCAGCAGGAGAGGTCTGCGCGCCATGTGGGACCCTCACCGGCAGCCGGGGATCGAACCGGTGTTGCAGAGGCTGCAGGCAGCTTCGCAGCCCAGCCCTCAACCGCTGTGCCACCAGGGGAGGCCCAAAAATCTTTTTGAAATAAATTTTTAAAGGAATGTCCAAGTTGGTTTTGCTATAGTAGATGGTGTATTTAAGCATTACAGGTTAAATAGAGATCAGAAAAATGGGAGGATGTTGTAATGATATCTAAAAGGCTCTACTTTTTATGACAAGGTCATCCGAGGGCTATGGGAAGTACTAATAACTGCCATTTACTGACTGCTCTTGAGCTAGTCTAGGCCAGGAACTTCATGTATATTTTCATTATTCTTTGCAGCAACCTTGTAGGGTGGCTATTTGGTGGTGTTTTTTTCAGTCACCCCTTCATGTATCAGGGGACAGGCTCTTGGAGGTCACTCATTTAGTGTTAAGTTGCGATTTGAACTCAATTTTGTCAGATACCAGTATCCACAGGCTAAGTGTGATGGTATTTGAGAGTACTTTGGAAAATGATAAGTAGGTAAGTGGTAGCTATGTTATTTCTGTTCAGCTGTGCTTTCCCCCTGATTATAAACACATATGCAGATTTATATATGTAAATTTATAAGCTTATAGTAGCTGCCTAAATACTTAATTTTAAGCAAAGTTCTTTGATCACACTGTAAGGACTTTAAAAATATGTTTAAGATTTTTTTAGGAAGGGTTGGGAGGTTCTTCTAGTTTTTCTGTGAAATAACGTGATGTTCAATGAGAAAATATATGTGTGTGTGTGTGTATAAAATGAGAGGGGACAAGTGGGAAGGGAGAAGAGATATGTGCTCTCTTCTGGAGAAAATGTGCTCTCTCAAGTCACAGTCAGCATTCCGCTGTACCAGCAGACCTTCCTTTATGTAATAGCAATTTGACTATAATAATGAAGATGCCACAGATTCTAATTAATAAAGAAGTAATGCCTAGGACTAAGCATAAAAGTAAATGTGCAAATCTTTTTTATAGACAGTTGTAAAAGACTATAATGGAACAAAAACAAAAGCAGACTTGCAAAATAGAAGCATGTAGTTGCTCTTGGATAGAAGTTTACTTATAAATTTAACATGAACCTAATTTTTATCCTAATCCAAGAGGATCTAAACTTAATGGAAATATATTTTGCTTTTCCCCCCAAATTATTTTTTTTAATATTTATTCATAAATGAACTGGAGTGTAGGCCAGAGGTACAGGAGGTAAGAGGATTCACCAGAGACAGAGTGGGGAGCAGAACTGGTGGATCTACTGAAATTCACTGCTGAGGGGAGCAGTGGGTGAGAAAGGAGAGGTCTGCTGCGCCATGTGGGTTTGCTCCCTGGCTGGGGATCAAACTCATGTAGTGGTGGCTGGCAATAGCCTCATATCACTGAGACTTTAACCCCTGCACCACCAGGGGAGGTCATATATTTATGAGTCCAAAAATGTTTATTGAGGTAAAGTAGGTTTACACCTGCATTTACTCCTGGGTTTAGAGGTTCAAACTTCTACAAATACATACTTTCACACCCTGCCCACCACCAGTGCCCCAACAATCCTCTACCATGTTACACAGGGCCCCTTCACTCCCCCACTTCCACCCCACTAACCCTCCCCTTCTGATTGTCTCAAGTTTTCATTATTATCAGTGTGGTTTTCACTTTGTTTTGTTTCTCTATATTCCACATTTCACTGATGTTTGCACATTTTCATATAGATATTTTTTACAGTTTATATTCTGAAGAGCCTTATTCTCATAAATGGAAAGGGGAAGAGTTTAGAAGTATGATACAATTCTTCAAAATGCCTGTTTTTTAAAATAAGACTTTATTAATTAACCATTTGGTTTAGATGATGAATTTTATGAGTACAGCTTCACACCTTGATTATATGTATATGCCTTACTGTGCCCATCACCAAAGCTGTAGCTCCATTTCCAACCATTAAATTCATCTCCTCTCCTCCTCCCACCTTTACCCTTTTCTTTTGGTATCAACCATATATTTCGGAGTCCAAAAAAATCTAAGTGATATGCCAAAAATCATATAGTGAATTTAGTTCAAAAATATTTTAACAATCTGTCAGCTCACATTGAACAGCATAAAAGCAAAAGATTACTTATTCATTAAAGTACCAGTAGACACCACTATGTCACATTGTCTCTTTGTTTCATGTACAGGGTTCTCTGTGATAGCCTTTTGAATTTGCTGAATTTAAGAGCTACCTATTATATAATCATTGTTCCCCCCCCTTTTTTTTTCCATAGTTGCATTAAAATCCCCTCCACCTGACAGAAACGGTGTCCAGGATAACTGTCAAACAAAATTGGGGGAAGACCTGATCTTACAAGAAGGAGAATTCTTATTACAGGTAAATTTTAGTAAATATAATTGCTTATAATCAGGGAAGTCGTAAATGGGAAATGTCAAGCAGTCTTGTAAATATTCCCTATTTATTTAGGAGTTACCCAGCGTTTCAGGCAACTTTTATCTGAATTTCAGTAGCATTGTAATGCTAGTACAGTGGTCTCCCTTTATTCCTTATTTCATGGTCAACTGGTTAAAAAATGAGTTACAATGATTATTTTGAGAGTGAACACAGTCACATAATTTTCCTACTATGTAAGCATAATTATAAAATTATTTGTATTGTTATAGTTGTTCTATTTAGTTACTGTCAGTCTTACTGTGCTTAATTTAGAACTTAAATTTATCATCATAGGTATGTATGTATAGGAAAAAACATTACATATATAGGGTTCAGTGCTATACTCAGTTTCAAGACTGGGAGTCTTGGAACATATCCCCTGTGGATAAAGGGAGACTAATGTACATGAAAAAATGGAAGTGTATGAAGATGAGTAATTAGATGTCTGCTTATCAGTTGGTGCTTCAAATAGCATGAATTGGAATAACTTAAAGTTTCTCATTAAAACTTCAGATGTGTATATACCTTTTTAAAGAATATAGGTAATTGTACTCATTTACTAGTTCAAAATTGAGATTTATTTTTAAATGTGTTCTTAAAACTCTTGGCAGCTCTGTGTGCCTTAACATACAGTTGACTTTAGCAACTGTTAATCCTAGTTTATGCTCAAGAACAAGTTTTTTTTCCTCTTGAAACTGATGTAATATTTGGTTCAGATGAAATGCTCATTTATTTTGTCAAAGAAACAACATGAAGATGTGTTCTGTATGTGCTGTCACTGTTATGTGATAACTTTCAGTTCCGCTGAGTGAAAAACTTGGTTTGCATTATGACAAAAAGATAGCCATAAGTTGTAGTAACGCCAGTAATTTATTATAATTTTGTAATTGTGTTCAAATCCCTAATAATGAAAACTAACTTTTGCTTGCATTATGTTAAATTTAATATATGCAAGCATAAGTCCTCGTCTTATCTGAACATCTTTATGTGTATGTTAACTGAAACAAAATGAGTCTTTATTCAGGCCATAGGAAAACATTCTAGTAATTGCTGCTGAAAGTGATTAAACACACCATAGGCATTACATTTATATAAAGTAATAATGAATGATCTACTTTCAAGCTAAATTAGAAAGATCAAATGGTTTGTATTATCAGCCAATAAATTTTAACTTCTAAAATATTTTCAGTATAGCCACAGTAAGAATACTAACACAAAAGTAATGGGTTTTTAAATTATTTAAAAATTGTAAACATTTAGGTATTTAAGAATTCACTAGGTATGAATTATATCAGATACCATTTATAGATTACTCTCCCATAGGATTTGCTTAGGACCATGCTTTTGTTTTTTTCTTTATGAAGTAGATGGCCAAAAATATTGTAGATATCTGAAGAGGGCTTATTTCATTATATACTGTTGCCATTAATGGCATCTAACTTAATACTTTCAACATGTAATTATGTCTGTAGGGTAAATGGTTGATAGAGTACGTTTCCAGAGATGCAATATTCAACCTGGATTAAATTTTTGTTGAGCAATCTTTTCCTCTGGTTTTAACAAAAAGCTCATAAATAAAAAGTTAAAAAATAGTTTATCAAAATTTTTAAATTCTAGATTAACTTAACTTTACTACTACTTTACAAAGAAAAAATCAAACAATAAAAGTAGAATGTTCCAATACATAAAAATACATGAACTAAATAATTAAAAAGCCATCCAGTCCAATTTATTACCATGCTGATAAAAAATCTGCAGCTTCATTTTTGAGTTAGCAGTAAATAACACTATCAACTGCAGTTTACACATTTTTCAGGCAAGCAGGGTAAATCTTTGTGACTAATAATAGAGGACAAAGATCTTAATATAATATATAATTACCATGTTAAATGTATTTAGGCAGAGTTAGATGATACAATATATTCATACAATAAAATGTATTTCAAATGATAACCCTAAAGTTTAAAGGGGTATCTAAATTAACCAAGGCCATACACTATTAGAAGAGACAGACAGAAATCCTGTCCACATCTAAACAACTTAGTTATTTAAGATGAGTATAGTGGTGTGAACATTGGACTGCCTAACTGCCAAAAGAGAAGAGTATAACTTGCAAACTAAAAGAAGACAAATAACATTGTTCAAAAGTAGATATAATGGAAAAAGCATAGTACAGATGGAATAAAAATAGCACATAAAAAATGACAGCTTTAAACCTACACATATTTAGTAATTATATTAAATTTAAGTGGACTGTATTTGCTGTTGTTCTTATGTGTAGTCCAGATTTTGATAGTAAACAAATTTAATCATATTGCTTGAATTATCTTTGCATATTTTTTCTATCAAATTTCTCTAAGTATCTATTTAGTCAACATTTTTTATACTGTTCTAAAAATATTTGACAAGTTAGTGTTTATACAGCTTATGTTTAAAAAATGTGCAGTAAATTAAAAATGGAAGATCTAGAGAGTGAGAAAGAGTAGGAAACCATTTTTAAAATTAATGGGATTGAGCATTAAATTTTGCTGTAAGCTTTTTCCATAGCCAAACAAAAGATATTTCTCTCCAAGATTGTATGCTATGATTATATTTGTAAGGTGTACTAATTTTAACCTTTTCAGAGAATATTTTTCAGTAGTAAAATAGCATCAACTGATAGTGTTTATTAGTAATGAATTTCATCCCATTACTAATTTTGGAATGTTGTTTCCTTGTAGGCTTTGAATGGTTTTGTATTGGTTGTCACTACAGATGCTTTGGTATTTTATGCATCTTCTACTATACAGGATTACCTGGGGTTTCAGCAGGTAAATATAGGTTTGTTACTAATTTTTTGAAGATTAAGGACACAATAATCTGTTTATATAAAATATCAGTTAAGTAAATGCTGTAGATTGAAAAAGATACATTTGCAGCTAACATACTCTTATTGTATTAGAATTGCTTTAAATGATTGTGATTCTTCACATTGTATTTTTTTCTTTCACTTATTAAGAAACTACTATGAGAAACTCTCAGGTAAGGGGCAGCTAGGATTTGAATGGGAATGGAATAGAGAATATTTACCATCAAATCAGTTACAGGTATTGGAGTCCATATGACAACTATAATAAAGTGATATCTAAAGGTACAAGCAAAATCACTGACATAATTCTGACTTAATTGGCTTATAACTTTTCTGAAGAAAATGATACTTAACCTAAAGAAAGTATAGGATTTAGATGGGTCGACAATTGTAGAGGGAACATGGAGAAGAGATGGAAGTATTGTAAGCTAGGAATCCTTAAAGGAAGTGAACATATCTGGTTTGTTTAACACTATTGAATGAATGGTGGATAAGTAGAGTGGAAAAGTGTCTGGCAATTTGAGAGACAAGAATATCTCTAATAGGATTTGTAAATTGTTTTGAAGCATACTTGAATGCTAACTATTAGTAATAGTTCTTAAATTCTAGTGTGTATAGGAATCACCTGAATAACTTGGTAAAATTGCATAAAATCTTTGGGACTTAATCCTAGAGATTTTGATTCAGTGGGTCAGAGTCCATGAAATGAATTTCTAGCTCTTTTTGGGGTTACTGCAAGGTTGCTGGTTTTAATAACATTGTCTACACTGTTATATACATATGTTAAACACAATGCAAACCTCTAAAGGTGGTTGTTATAAGGAATGTATATCCTCCAGTCTGCCTTTCAGAAAACTGGTATTATATAATGACTGGCATAGAGATGGTTTAATGCTAGGAGATTAGTAAAGTAATGGTCTCTGGCCACTGCCACGAAGACTGCAATTTAATGTCCATGGAAAAACCAGTTGGAAATTAATGAATTATATAAAGTACATTGATGATCATTTGATAATGACTCATAAAAGTTAAAAAATCAAAAGTTGCTTTTTCCCAGTCTTCCTTATCATATGAATTTTTTCTGACTGTTCTTTAAGGAAACATTCATATCTGACATGAGTGTTATTTTAAGTTCCACTTAAAATTTTTAAGAGGTAAGCTTATTAATGGGTAATGAAGTTGATATAGTGGGTCATCATGAACAACTTTCTTTTGTTTAAAACTTTTTTTCCATGTGTGATAGATGATGTATATTTTACCAGGAGTTGCAGTAAAGACAATTAGGAGAATGGTGATTTAAGGACTAATGATTTAGCACTGTAGCAAATGCTGGGAGGAAAGGGGAGGAGAGCGTCGAGTGATAGAGGCATACTCTTTTACTCTGATGGCGTCTGTTGGAAGGAAACTGTCAAAGTACAGTAAATGCAAAATGAGTGCAGGTAAGCCTAGAGAAGTTAAAGATGACTGAACATTTAGGCAGCATTTCAATGAAAGGAGAAATTAAAAGATCAATAAATGGATAAAAATAAGCAGAACTTAATGTGTTGCAGTTAAGGAATGGAGAGATGACTTACTTGAATCAAGAGTGTTCATGGCAGCTGCCTTTTGGCTTACAGAGTGACCTTCTTGTAGCTTTGCAGTCATTTGAATTGAATTACATTGTCACCGCTAACAAGCACCCACTAATCTTGCTGGCTTTCATACAACCTTAGTAATCTTTTTTTTTTAATGCATACTTTTTTCTTTAGTCTGATGTTATACATCAGAGTGTATATGAACTTATTCATACTGAAGACAGAGCTGAGTTTCAGCGTCAGCTACATTGGTCATTAAACCCTTCACAGTGTACAGACTCTGGACAAAGAATTGATGGTAAGTGGTTTTACTATAAGAGGCTATTGGTGATTTTTCAGTACAATTTTCTGAAAGGAAGCAGAAAACTATATGATAAAGATTAGTAAGAAAATGGAAAGCTTAAGCCAAAGCACAAAAAGTATGGTGGTCTAAAGAATATTTTGAGAGAAGACAGCCATTGCCATACTCTATTTTATAAAAATAACATACCATTGAGAAGGATGTGAATAAATGTACACCATTGGCACTGGTTTATCAAATGTTCTGTGCTTAAATGGTACCAAATAGTAAAGCAAACTAGCATGTATAGGTATGAAAAACTTAAGAAGTCTGATACCTCAATAGAAATCAAAACTGAGTAGGTCAAGTGCTAAGTAGTAAAACTGATATATTCAATATGTTTTAGTTTTTTCTTTAGATCCGTTTCTGAAATAGTCTACATTTTGAATACAAAAAAAGTAACACAGATTTAGGCAAAATGGAAAGTAAGTTTGCGTTGTTGCTATTATTCCTACAGAAGGTAGTGGTCTCTCACAGCCAGCAGTCTACTTTAATCCAGAGCAGCTTCCTCCAGAAAACTCATCTTTTATGGAGAGGTGCTTCATATGCCGGCTAAGGTGTCTGCTGGATAATTCATCTGGTTTTCTGGTAAGAGGAAAAAATTTGTGATTGTAGCATTTACTATTAAGGAAAATAATTATATTTGAGCTTGGTCTTAAATATGGAGTTTTTAGAAGGTACTATAGTCAAATTATTTAAGATTTTTAACAAAGATTGCAAGAAATATGAAACCTACTTGCCTAGTTGTAGGAGTTTTTTGGAAGGGGGGCTGGAAATCAGAGAACTCTATTAGCAGGATGCTTGCTTTCTTTGGATTTAGAGCCTGTTAGAACAATTATTGAGTCATCATCTGAATTCCCAGGTAGGATAACTAGCTTCAGCATAGGCCAGATAACCCCAGATGGAGAAGGTCTGTCCATTCAGTTATCTATCACCTTAAGAGCACTTACTCCACCAGGCACAAAAGAGACTACCAAGCCTGTTTTCTGAAAGTAATTTTGCTGAGTTAGAAAACTATCTCAAAGCAATTCTAAATGCCTTTTTCCCACTGTACTGCTATCCTGTTGATCTCAAAACCATCCCTTGACTTGGTTAATACTGTTTTATGCTACTAAATTGGTCATGTTCAAATTATCCTTGCTTCTTATCTGTTAGGGTGATCTTCATACTCCCTTTTGAGATAGTTTTAATGGGTTTCCTTGTGGTAAAAAATTAAAGTAGCAGCTTTCAGCCTTAGGTACTTATCTGGAATTATCAAGAACCCTGGAAATAACCATTATTGAGCCCTTTAAAAGAATGATTTAAAGATTGTTATTTTTTAGTGAACTGGTTTTTGTTGTTTTAAGGCAATGAACTTCCAGGGGAGGCTAAAGTATCTTCATGGACAGAACAAAAAAGGAAAAGATGGATCAGTGCTACCACCTCAATTAGCTTTGTTTGCAATAGCTACTCCACTTCAGCCACCATCCATACTGGAAATCCGAACCAAAAATTTCATCTTTAGAACCAAACACAAACTAGACTTTACACCTACTGGTTGTGATGCCAAGTAAGTGAAACTTTTATAGCAGTAAAATATATTGTTTAGATTATAAGTTATTTCCACTCATGCAATATATCCTTTTTAAATGATTTCATCACTCATAAATCATTTACAATACATGCCACAATTTGTTTCATAAAGATGATATACTATATTAATGTTCAGCCCTAGAAGTAGAGTAACTATCACTGCAAAACATAGCCTGCTCTTCAAAAATGCAGTAATAAGCTTTTTATTAACATTTGTTTTACCTGCACAATCTGTTAGATTCATCATTAGCCATACTAATTTCCATGGTCTTTGTTTAGGAGAAGATAGTCTGAAACTAAAATTTGTAGCCATAAGCAAAAGATAAGTTATTATATATAAAGATATAATGTCCTAGAGTGAAATTGTAAATGTGGAAACACAGAAGATAACATGACCAATGAATTTCTTGTTTATTTTACCTCTCAAACAGAGGAACACTTGTCTTGGGTTACACTGAAGCTGAGCTGTGCATGAGAGGATCAGGATACCAATTTATTCACGCTGCTGATATGCTTTATTGTGCTGATTACCATATCCGGAGTAAGTAACAGTCCCTTATGAACGTGTCTGAAAATATTACAGTGTCATGTAATATGTTTAAGGCAACTATATGTATAAAATTGTCCTCAATGGCATGCCATTATGATTAACCTGAGCTGTACTCTATTAATTGCTGTACAGTTGCCAGGAATATTATAGTTGAAATAATACAAAGGTGACTACATTGTTCCATGTTTTGCTCAGTAGTCTTTTTATGAAATCATTAATTTATAAATTTGTTAATAGATTTATGCTTTTAAGTTGTAAAAAGTTATATAGGAAATGTGCTGTATTTTAAATAAAAAGGTTCTAATATTTCCCCCAAACTATATATATACTCTCTCGCTAGTTTCAAGCATTGTAATATTTAAAAGTTATCAAGATATTTACCATCTTTGAAACCAAATCCCCTGACATATTTTTGGACTTATTACCAGAGTTTTTTAATATGTGATATTTTCTTTTAGTGATTAAAACTGGAGAAAGTGGCATGACAGTGTTCCGGCTTCTCACCAAACACAATCGATGGACGTGGGTACAGTCTAATGCTCGCTTAGTTTATAAAAATGGAAGACCTGACTATATCATTGCGACACAGAGACCTCTGACGTAAGCACAAAGATTTACAGTATTTTTTTAGTCCTTAATATCCTTCACCCAAGCTGCCTCCTAACTTTAAGATAGAATGCCTTATTCTATCAACTTTACTGAATACACAGAGCTCTGTCAAGAGAATTAGAGAAAACTATTTTTTCATAGATTTACAAATGATAGATTAAAAGCTGCAGTTTTCGGGCCTCCCCGGTGGCGCAGTGGTTGAGTGCTGGGTTGCGAAGCTGCCTGCAGCCTCTGCAGCACCGGTTTGATCCCCAGCCACCAGAGGAGGGTCCCACATGGTGCGCAGACCTCTCCTGCCGCCCATTGCTCCCCTCAGCAGTGTACTTCGGTCCTTCTGCCTGCTCTGCTCCCCGCTCTGGCTCTGGTGAATTCTCTCACCCTCCCGCGCTTCTGACTATATCCAGTGCTTGTATAAATAAATAAATAAATAAATAAATAAATAAATAAATTTAAAAAAAAAAAAAAAGCTGCAGTTTTCTAAGCAAGCAGTGATTTTTAAATTAATTTTATTCCTAGATACTTATGTTTTGTGATGCTATTTTAAATTGTGTATGTAGTGCTCTAATTATTTGTTACTGTAGTTCATTTTTAAACATCAATTGTAATAAGGTTTCTCTGCTATAATACTGTATAGTTTGTAAGTAATTTTTTTCCCCTTACCTTCTGAATCTTTATAAACATTTTACTTTTATTTCCTTTCTAGCCCTGGCTAAAACCTCAGTACAATGTATGATAGAAATACCTAGTTTCATTTTTGTCTTATTCCAAAGGAAAAACCTTTAATGTTTTACATTGAATATTCCCTTCTCTCTAGCTCACTGAAAGTAAATTATGGATGAGTGTTCAAATTTATCACATACTTTTTGTGCCTGCATTGACATGAAGACTATCTTAATTTCTGTTGTCAAGGATTCAATTTCCTGTTTATTTTTTCTATTGTACATCTGCTTTGTATTCATTATGCCTGAGTATAATTTGAGGTTTTTCAGGTTTTTTTTCCATATATACAACCTATATATTTAAGCTATTTAAGCTATTAGTTTTTTGTCTCCCTTCATTTACACTTGTAACTATAGACCCTCTTATTTTGATGTTTAATATTTTTAGTTGCATGATAAAATTTTTACATGGATTTCCTTTTTAATTCTGAGATTAAATACAGTAGTTATTGTGCTTTTGGTATTATATTCTTTGAAATTAATGTATTTTGTGTTTGTACTTTTTCTACATTGTTTAGTTTACTAAGATTTATTGTCTCATTTTTTTATTAATAATCTTAAGACATTTTTCTTCTGTGAGCTAGGTGCCTCAATTTCTTATAAATACAATGAGCAGTTATCAGTTACATTTATATACATGTTGATTTCCTTTGCTACACAAAATTTTTACTATTCTTATGTCAATCTTACAACTTTTCTACCACCCAGAATTTACATTTTGTGCAGGATGTCAGGGAGCTGTAACCAGTAACTAGAATAATATTAATATATCTAAAAAAGTTTCATAGCACCACACAGCAGACAGTCTGGTCAAACTAATGTTTCTGTTTCCTCTGTCAAATACAATTGCAGTATATTTTGCTTACTATTTTAATTGTTTGATACAACTTCCTGATGTATGCACACTTTCTTTTACAATTTTAGAGATGAAGAAGGAACAGAGCATTTACGAAAACGAAATATGAAGCTGCCTTTTATGTTTGCCACTGGAGAAGCTGTGTTGTATGAGTTAACCAGCCCTTTTCCTGTCATGATGGAGCCCCTAAGGTCAAAAAATGGTGCTAGAAGAGATTCTGCTACCAAATCAACTCTAAATAAGGACTCTCTCAATCCCAATTCCCTCTTTGCTTCCATGATGCAACAAGATGAATCTATTTATCTCTACCCTACTTCAAGTAATGCACCTTTTGAAAGAAGTTTTTTTAATGAATCTATGAATGAACATAGTATTGAACCAAAAGGAAATGGTAGTATCCTGAAACATGAGCAAATCGGTCAGTCTCAGGAAATGAACCCAACACACTCTGAAGGTCATGCCGGGCTTTTTCAAGATAATAAAAACAGTGACTTGTATAACATTATGAAACACCTAGGCATTGATTTTGAAGATATCAAGCACATGCAAGAGAATGAAGAATTTTTCAGACCTGACTTTTCTAGTGAGGATGATTTCAGAAACATTGAGGTAGATGAAATCCTGACATACGTCCAAGATTCCTTAAATAAGTCTACCTTTGTGGGTCCGGGTTACCAACAGCAACAGTCCATGGTTCTGAACTCAAGTTGCATGGTACAAGAGCACTTACAGGCGGAGCAAAAGCAGGTAGCAGTGGAGCAGCAGCAATTATGTCAGAAAATGAAACATATGCAAGTTAATGGCATGTTTACAAATTGGAACTCAAACCAATCTGTGCCTTTTGGTTGTTCTCAGCAAGACCTACAACAGTATAATGTCTTTTCAGAATTATCTGGGGCCAATCAAGAGTTTCCATACAAATCTGAGATTGATACTATGCCTTATACACAGAACTTTATTCCCTATAATCAGCCCGTGTTATCACAGCATTCCAAGGGTACACAGTTAGACTTTCCCGTAGGGAATTTTGAACCATCTCCCTACCCTACCACTAATTTAGAAGATTTTGTCACATGTTTACAAGTTCCTGAAAACCGAAAGCATGAACTAAATCCACAGGCAACTGTGATAACGCCTCAGACATGTTATGCCGGAGCTGTGTCAATGTATCAGTGCCAGTCAGAACCTCAGCACGGCCATGTGGCTCAGATGCAGTACAATCCAGCCATGCCTGGCCCACAGGCATTTTTAAACAAGGTGAGAGTTTTCTCAAACTGAATAAACCCTTTCAGAGATTATTTCTGCATTGCAGACATGAGTCATAATCTTTTACGTTATTGATTGATTTTACTCTTATCTATAGTGTTCGCGTGAGCACGAATTGTTTCTTTGATGCTAGAAAGTTTCTACAACTTTCATTAAGACTATGTTTCCATATCTTCTATTTTCCAGTAGCAGATAATGAGATGAATTTCAGTGGTACTCATTAATTACAAGCATTTTAGAAATTGGTTCAGATTATTTTACTCGTTATGCGTTTCAGGAAGTATCTGCAGTCCAGTGTAATAGTCTTGTATAGAATTCATTCATTGGTATCTAGAAATTGGTCAAACAAAGCAAGCATTTATCTAATTTTGGTATGACTTGGCACCCTTTGTCCTGTTGATCCTTACTTTGCCCACACCAAAGGCAACTCACTGGTAAAGTACTTTCCTAAGAAATGAAATGCCAAATCTAAAAGGAGTATTATATTACTCATCTGTAGCAGAGAAAGCAAATGGTTACAAACATGTATGTAAATTGTCTTTGCTGAGTGATTTAAAACTTAGCAGAACCAAAGGAATTTGAAATTTAACAGCATTCAAGGTAAAAAATTTTAAAATACATTTCATTACTTATGGCTTGAGGAGTTTGAAAGATCTAACGAGTTGCATTGCTATTTTCATTTTCAGTTTCAGAATGGAAGCGTTTTAAATGAAACCTACCCAGCTGAATTAAATAACCCTCAGTCTACCCCACATCTTCAACCCCTTCATCATCCTTCAGAAGCTAGACCTTTCCCTGATTTGACATCCAGTGGATTCCTGTAACACACGGAGCCCAGTTTTAACCCTGGTCTTCAGTAAGTTAGTTTGCTAAAGATTAAAGAGTAATGGAACTGTCTATGTCGGGCATCAGCAAGTTCATGAGGAGGCAAAGACATTCGTGATGTTATTCTAAATGCAATTTCAATGTTTTTACAAGAGGACGTTTAAGTATATGTCTTTTTGAGAATTTTAGTCATCCAAACAGCAGTGCTGTCAGAGGAGAGAGAGACTGTGTACATTTCACATCATGCTAATAAACACCACAACACAGACACAGCTTATTCAGGGCAACTTTAGAACGCTCAAGTAAGAGAATTTTCTGTTGGAATTATTTGTCAGAGTAAAAACTTGCCTTTTGAACTTCTATCTCAGATTAAGTGGCTTGGTGCTTATGTAAAAAAAATAATATCCTTGCTTTCCTCCATTGTTAAGTGCCTGCCTCACAATTTCTATGTATTACATACACTGCAGGATGTATATTTTACGTAAAATATATTCCTTTTAAATTAATAACATTCTGTGCACAAATTTTTTTCTTACATTCATTTTTATTAACCCAGGCATGTTTTAACTGCACTACTCACCCACTTTCTTCAGGTAAAGGACAAGTAATAATCAAAAAGATATTTATTACATAATCTAGCTGTTAGATTTTCAATGTTGCTATGTGCCTTATGTTGAAAAAATGTGTAAGTAAATTGTCTTTCTCAATTTTCAAGACAGCAGCGCAAAATTAAGTTTTTAAAAGAAAGGAATATACCATCCATTGATCTTTACTAAAAACTCCAGCATGATAGTTCAATGTGGTACAAAAAAATCTGGTGTTAAATGCAACCATGTTTATCAGTTTGCATTGAAAATAACCATTTCAATGTGTATAAATTCTTTTAAATCATTTTAGATCTAAAGCAGATTTTCGATATACTGTTAACTATAAATTTCACTTAGTACAGTGGAAGCTATTTGTTTTTCTCATATTTGAGGAGTTTTAAGATTGATAATAGCAATGTCTGGTGCAAAGTATTGAGTTAAATGAATGGTGCATTGTGTAGTTTATAATGAACAAATTATTTGTAAAATATTTTCAATCTTTCATTTAAAAATATTTGCACATAATTTGCGTTTTACATATTTTATCACTGTCTTTTTAAGATACCAGAAAATGATTTCAATTGCTTCTCAGCTGGTGTGAGAAAAAGACTTAGCTTATTTTCAAACATTAGGCTGTTTCTGTGCTATGACCTTTCTTATTGGTAAGGCTAATAATCATCCTAACTTTACTGTCCTCAGGTAATTTAAGAGTGCCACCATTCTTTTAGTCAAATATGATATGATGGAATCCTGACCTAAGATTACTATTAAAATGTTTTTTTTTTTTCATTTTCTTTTTCCAGTAAATAATGTAAATAAAAGTGGCTTTGACAAAGTGTCATTTCTATGTATATCCAGTCAAAACTTTCAATCTATAGAATCAATTTAAGTGTTGAAATAAATTTGTCTAAAACATTTCATGTGTTTCCAAAATGAGGTAGTCACTGAAAGATTTAAGATCAGTGCTCTAGATTAATGATCCATTTAAACCTTTTTTTTTTTTTAAGAAGTCTTCATAAACCATTTTTGTTTGTTAGTTTCTCTCACATAGTTTCACATATTTGGGTGAATTATTTTAGGCTTTTGTAAATTGTGAAGATAATGACAATTCTATATACAAAAGTAAAATTTTTAAAGCAATATTGTATATTTTTATCTATATAATTAAAATTTACCTAAGAACAATAAAATCACATTAAACCAAATATACCTTTGTCTGTATTGCTAAGTGCCAAATACTGAAGGCCTTGTGTGCTGTTATATTGAGGGGCTTATTTTTACATGGTGTGCACTTCCAAGGATATGTCTTATTCAAGCTCTTCCTATCCCAGATTGTTCTTTACCTGAAGATTTACCAGTGTCCTAATGTATTATGAAACTTTGGATCATTGCTATGCACAACTAGTGTTTTCAGTATTACTATACTTGAGATAAATGTTTTCATGGGTTTTTTCTTCAATATGTTACTGCTTACATATACCATGCATACATTTTGTTTAAAATAATTTATATCCTTATAAAACCAAACTGTATACATGTATGGTAATAAAGTAATCACCAAGTATGAATAACATGTTAATGTAAATTTTTTTCTGAATCATATAAAGGAAATAAGTGTTTATTATAAATGAGTATTATAACTTTGTTATATGAAGGCAACTGTTTAAGTATACATTAAGTCACTAATTCAAAACTTCTAAACTTCACCTGGATATTTTATCCTTTACATGAGTATAAGACACACATTCCCAGTTACTTCATATTTTAAAATGATTCTGAAATTGACCATTCTTTTAAACTTTGTATTATCAGTGTTCTAGATGCAGTGCATTAGTACCTCAGATAGAAATCCAAATTCCAATTTAACAGGTAATATTTCAGTATTAAGAGTACTTAGGAGCAATTCTGAAAATGACCCATTTTACTTATATTTTCTGCTTAGATTAGAAACATTATCACCAAAAATTCTGCAGTTTAGACTTGGGTAAAGAAAACTTTCTAATAATTATATTTACATTAGTTTTATGTTTATCCTTTATAATCATTAGGAATTTTTCTCAAACCGGTATAAACATACCACTTTAGAAAGACAAATCATCTTAGTCTTTTATCTAAGATTTATAAAAAATACTCAGTTTTAATCATTTGAATCAAGTAAAAATACAGGTGACTGTATTTTTGATCTCTGCTTTCACTCAGTAACCAGTCCTCTTTTCACCAAGTCGGCCAAACACTAATGTCAAGATGTTAGCTACTCACAGGTTAGGTAATACCTCCCATTTTTCTCCCAGTGTCTGCAGATGAACTTTTTTCCAGTTATAGTAGAGACCATCAAAACCCTGTAACACACACATCCTAAATGTGTCTGTACCTTCACCCCAGCAATGCCACCAGTCTTGGTCTCATACTCCTCCAGTATGTGAGGACAGGTTTCCTGAATGCCATCACTAACACCCTGCCTTTACACTTCCTGTGCATTTGGCCTGTGTATTTCCCCTCTCCAGAGTCTTTTCTCTCCTTCTCTTAGATTCCCTGTGGGAAAAGACCTTCATCCTACTTCCCTTACTACGTTTTAAACCTTTAACAGTTTTTCATCTCCTGAAATCTGATTTTCCACCTCATTTTTATTGAAATTCACTTAACTCCCTTCTTACCATCACAGGCAGATTGTGACCCAGCAACTACACTGACTACACCCTTTTTGTCCCTTCACACCTATTATTCCTTCTCTTTCCTTTGTTAGCTCATCTCTTCTCCCACCTGGGACCAGGTACAGTTCTGACCATTCGTGGTTCTTTCCATACTGTTCTGTAGGGAGCCAGTCCACGCTACATTTACCTTTATGATGAATCCCCTCGAAGTCTTCCCTCACCTCTGAAAGTAAAATGTGCAATAAAAGGAGACCATCACTCTGACATTTGTGGAGCTTCCTTTCCCTTTGAGAGCAGCATCACAACACTAATGCACACTAATGCACAACAACATCACAACACTAATGCACAGTATGGACTCTCACTCCTGGCATCAACACATGAGATGAATGTGTTGGGAAGATTTCTTTCTCTGAGCCTGTGTCTCCTTTTCCAAAAACTAAGGATAACAGTAATACCTGCCTCACTGGTTTGGCGGGAGACTCAGTAAATTATTTAAGTAATTTATGTTTATTATGCAAAAATAGTTCCCTATGGCCAAAACTGGAACAATTTGAGCAACACAACAGTGACGGCATTAGATTATAATCCAATAGGAAAATTTGCATCCCGATAAAAATAAATGATTGACTAAATGAGAACAAAGGGGAAAATTTCCCTTGCAGAAGAATCCAAAGTATTTGTAGATACTACACCTTCCAACAAAAGATGAAGCTTAATACTCTTCCCCTGGAATGTGAGCTGCATCAATAAATTGCTTCCAAAGTGCACAGAGGAGAAAAAGTACTAAGTTTATATTGTAAAATCAAGCAAGCACTCCTTTTATCAAGTAGTTAAGGCTAATACCACGAATGATAACCATGATAGTATGTTCTCTCTAACAGGATGCTGTGACTAGAACACATCAGCTCTGGTTTTCTCAAAAATACATAAGCCCCATATAATCATGAGAAAATGACAAAGATGACGGACATCCGAAAAATTTAAAAAAAAAAAAATCTCCCAAAAATGTCAAGGTCATGAATAAACGAGAATGAGCCAAACAGGTCCGGGGAGAACACAGGATGGTATGCTGTCTTGCATTAAATACTCCAAGGACCTCGATGGAAAAACTGAAAATTCAGTAAGGTTTAGTTCAGTTAATATGTATTGTACCCATGTTCATTTCCTAGTTTTGACCAGTGCCAAAGGTGCTGACATGTAAGATGTTCACTGTTAGAGGAACCTGGATGAAGGGAGCAGAGGAAGTCGCGGATTTACAATTTTATGTAACTTGAAAATTATTCCAAAATAATTTTGCTTAAAAAAGTATTTTATATTAAAAAAATACAGTTTGTTAATTGCTGCAGAGCAAGTGTTCCATAAATGGCTGTTGCTACTATTTCCCTGGGATACCCAAACCTTTTTTAATTGGCGGCCAATCCATACATTGACACCAGCCTGTCTATACAGTTAACTGCTGGATTTAATGACTTGGCGTTCAGTCTCCAGGTCAGTGTTTCTTTCCACTTGGATCTGACATCCTTTTCAAGGATGCCCCTAGCCATGTTTCCATAACTCCAGCATATCAATGTAATAACCTAATTTTCCATTCTAGCTAAGTACAGCCACACCCCAGACTCTGAGCATTTATAATTGCCTTACTTCCGTAGAGTTAAAATTTCCTCTCCTAATCAAAGCCTCTTTCCACTTTTCCAGTCCTTTCTTCTTTGTTCAACTAGCTCTTTCACCCTCATTGAGCTCCCCAGGCCCTTGAAGGCAAGTTCTTTTTCATTCCATCTGCCTGGACCTCAGTATCAGGACTTCAAGCAGTATTTGTGCTTGTATCCTAGAATTGCTCACTTCCTTATTGGTTACTGCCACTCAATCTTAACTCTGGTTAAAGCACTTTCTTTTCCTGGTAAGCAGAGTTGCTAGAAAAAGTGACAAAAATTACTTGCCTCATCACAATGTTTATGGCATACAATTGCCTACACCAATATCACTTTCCCTTCCTTTTTTTAGTGAAAGAACACCGATTTTTCTCAGGTCACACTGAGTATAAAGAGAACATTTTCCAGCCGCTCTTGTGGATCAGCGTACTAATGTATGCTCTGACCAGATATGTGTAAGAGAAACTTAATGACACTTCCAGCAAGATTTCCTAAAGAACTCCGTGCATCTGAAAGGGACCTTTGTTTTGCCTTTCTGCCTTTCCTCTCTCTCTAACCTGTGAATGTGGAAGTGATGGCTACAGACCCAGCAGCTATCTTGAGCCATGGAGACAGAAGCCATAAACTAGGATGATGAAGCAAAAAACAGGATGACTCAAGGTCCCTCATGACTTGGAACCACCACACAAACCCTTATCTGCCTACCTCTGGACTTCTTTCATAAGATTAATCAGCTTCTGCCTCAGTTAACCCATCTTTCTAATCTTTATTCCCCACCACCCACTAAGTATCATCTTACTCTTCAAAGCTATTATCTCCGTGATCCTGCACCCAAAAATCTAATCTTCAATTCTCTATTCTTTTACATTTCTATCAGCTAACCTCTCAGATTCCCTTTACACCCCCATCTTTTTCTTGCATCCTCAGTTACTGAGTGCATTTGTTTCTTCAGCCCACAAGCATAAGACAATTACTTCTAAGGAAAATAAAATTATACTTCATTCTTTATTCATCCCCCTCTTTTTATTGCCCTGCATTGGAATAAAGCAGCGAAGAATTGCATGCTTACTACTTATCTTCACAATTTCAACTTATTAACAATTTGATGTGTATAAATCATTCCTTGCTACTTTCTGACTTTGGCTTGGGTAATCTGGTTCTCTCCTAATCTTCTTCCTGATTTGTGATTTGTCCCTCTGCCTCCTGCTATAACTTTACAAATAGAATTTTATCAGGTTCTGAATGCTTTTTCTTTGCTTCTCCATCTCTTTATAATGCTACCTAACTATGCCAGTGTGTATAACTCAATATGTAGCCTACACCTATCTTCTGAGGCTCTGGGCCAGATTTTCAGTGATCTATTTTGTGCAATAGATACATAGCACAGTAAGTTGTTGAACTATCCTACCAGCACTTAAATTGTCCTTGAGCAAAACTGAATGAATTATTTTCCCTATTACTACTAGCAACTCTCCTGTTGCTTTTGTTAACATCTCAACTCCTATGCTTCCAGTTCAAACCCAAGTCCTCACATCTGTCCATCAGTGTTACCACAGTAGTCAATTCCACTTGACAATGGAATCGTTTGCTTCTGTACTTATAATCCGAGACGCTTCCAAATTAAGTTATAGCTAGGAAGTCAGTTATAACTACCTGCCAGCTCACAGCCAAGGAAAGGCAAGAGTAGGGAAGAAAAAAGCTTACTCAAGACTGGAGAGGAGTTTGCACAGATTGATAGTTAGCATGAAAACTAAAATCTGTGTTTTATAATTAGGTTAATATAAGTTCTGACTAAATGAACCACACATACCATCTTTTGAGTATTGAATGAGACATTGCACTTAAAAAAGTTTACCTTCTTGCCAAGAACTGTGAAGGGTCTGAGATTTTACCCTGTATGCAAACTAACAGGTTAGTTAGCCAGTTTCAGGATGCTGGTAGGAAGACATGCAACTCCCCGGTCACAGGCAAAGGGCAGTTTATTACAACAATAGCAGCAGCCAGAGTATAAGCTTTTGCACTGGTTCATCACAAGGCAAGACAATTATCTTCACCTGTAGTTACAGGAGCGGCACTCTGAACTCACAGAACCAGAATCTTGTGGGCACTATACAAGGCTTACCCCTTGCTCTGAAAGGAGACACTATTTCTATCTCCTAGCTGTTTATATCTTCAAAAAGTAAGCAAAACAAACACAGTCAGTACTTCTGCTTACAAAACATGCAGAGACACAAAAGACCAACAGGGAATTGTCACAAGAACTGGTTCAAACTGGTTCTACTTGCTCTTTCAAATGAAATGTTCTCCCAATCTTGCCTGCTTCCCTCCACTTGATTGCAGTGGCCACTGTTGTTTGAGAGGGAACCTGAAAAATTCTCTAACCTCCAAATTACATCATTCTTACTCCATGGAAATGGCTTTGAAACTTTGACTTTTAACAGTCTGCTCTGCTCTCTCTAAGACACATTACACCATGACTCAGGGAGGCTACCCAGGTTTTAAACTCCTCTTTTGCTCCCTGGCTAGATTTGTGATCTGGGGAGCTTATTTGACCTTTGTGTGCCTTAATCACCTCTGTAAAAAGAAGGTATTATGATGTCTCAATCTTACAGGATCTTTTGAGACCTAAAAGAAATAATGTACACTGAGTGCTCAGCACAGTGAATGGTGCATGATACAAAGTGTAAAGGAATTGTTATCTCTTATTATTTCAGATCTGTACTCGAATATAGACCAAGATGGTATAGCAAAAGACAAAAAATGCATTGTTTAAAATAGAGACATTTTTCTAATACAAGTAGGCCCCATTCTACAAAGCCACCCAAATTGGTGGGGTAACTCTTCCATCCCCAATATGCTCCGGATACTGCTTTTTCCTACCAGAATTTAAAAAAGAAAGGAGCAAGGATTTTTGAGAGAATGAGTTAAAAATTGCACACATTGGGGCCTCCCTGGTGGCGCAAGGGGTTAAGCACAGCACTATGAAGCTATCTGCAGCCACGGCAGCACGAGTTTGATCCCTGGCAGGCCAGGGAGCTACCCACATGGTGCAGCAGACCTCTCCTGTATTGCCCACTGCTTCTCTCAGCAGTGTATTTCAGTAGATTTGCCTGTTCTGCTCCCCATTGTCTATGGTGAAGCCTCTTGCCCCCTGCACCTCTGCCTTACACCCCAGTTCTTGTATGCATAAATAAATCTTTAGAAAAAAGATTGCACACATCACTTCTCACATTCTGTACCTAAGAACTAGTTTCATGGTGACACCTGGGTACAACCATCTGCCCAGATACAATTATGTTTTCTATGGAAAAAAGAAGGAACAGATTTCAGGGGACATATAAAAGGTTTCATACAGATAAATAGCACCTCTCCTTTCCATTTCAATTTTTAAGCTATGGAGAAATAATAATAAAAAATATAAACAGAAAAAGAAAAGACATAATTAGCAGCCAGCATTTAGTGGAGCTTGCCTCCATTTTCTGGTCTCCAATCTAGACCTCAGAACAGACTCTTCTGGAATATATTTTGAGTGAGCACGGTGAGCATGCTTTTCCATGTTACTAACTCAAACAGTTCAGATAGAGAAAAAAGACACTACATTCTTCATGCCCAGATGACTGCAGATAAAATGTTGGCCAATAAAATGTCAGAGCCAGTACAAGAGCAGGAAAAGGGAAGATGACTATGAACAATGGCTTCTGTCCTGTCTGCCTTTCCAGAGGCTGTAACATTGTTTTATAATCATTCCCTTTGACACTATCAACTTAACATTATTTACAACATCCATGCATTTCTTTGCTTTCTGGCTCTTCTAATATTCCCTGTCAAAGTTGTCTTATATCTTCTCCAATTTCCTACTCTAAGTATATTTTCTTGTTCTTTGTTTTGCTAGACAGATTAAACCAAAGATGTCCAGAGTGGAAAGATTTGAGAGACCTGATGTGTAGATACAGGTGAAACACTTCCTTCCTCTAATATTCCATAAATAAGTGGTTAAAAATGGGGCGATTGCAATTCCTATCTTTTTAAGGCAGGTTCAGGCTGAAACGTCATCACTGCCCATTCTCACAGAACGATGAGAAAAACAGGTTACACCTTATAGATGAGGAAACTGAGGCCAATGAGGAAAAGTGCTATGTTCAGATCACACAGGCAATGGTGGATACAGAATGGACGTTTTCCATTTCTGGATTAAGATCACTGTCAAAGAGTTGACCTTTTACAGCCTCCATACAACTGCTTCTGAGTTGCTTGATCCAGGCTTCCTCACTGACTCACTGCAACCCCATGAGATAAACATAATTACTCCAATGTTACACAGAACTGCAGTCAAAATGAAGACAGGTGTAGTAAACAGTAATGGCCCCCAAAGATGTTTCTATTCTAATTCCCATATCAAATGGCAAGAGGATATTTGCAGATGTTATTAAATGAGGGCCTGAGATCAGAAGATCATCCTCAGTTAACTTAGTGGAAGAAATGAAATCACAAGAGTCTATAGAGAAAGGAGAGTCAGAGATGGGGATGTGATGATTAGCAGAAATGGGGAGGAGGGAAGGACGAAGGGAGGTGTCTGAAGAGGCCACTGCTGCATGAAGTTGGAGGTCTGCAGGCCAGGAATGCAAGTAGCCTCTAAAGGCAGACAAAGGCGAGGAAATGAATTCTTCCCTAGTGCCTTAAGAAGGATGCAGCCGGCTTACACCTTGACTTTAGGACTTCCGACCTCCAGTACGCCTATAACACAATACATTTTTGCTGTTTTAAGGCACTGAGTTTGAAATAATTTTCTATAGCAGCAATAGGAAACTAATACATTGGCCAAGATTTTAAAGTGACTAGGGAGGCATCTAGAAAGAAAATATTTTACTCCTCCATTATAAATATTTTTTAGAGAAGAACAAAAGAGCGGTTCTCTGCCCCTCTCTGCCCATTTTTCAGGGGAGGAGACCAGGAAGGCACGGTGATATTCCCCACCCCTCCTCTCCAAACTCAGATATATCTAGGCCTGCAAAAGAACTCCCATTTTATGAGGAGGATAGTGATGCCTGAAGGGCTCCAGGCTTGCCTTGGCATCGCAAAGCAATGTGGAAGAACACAGCCAACTCAGTTTCATTATAGCGTTGTCTTTTCCAGATGTTTAGCTCACGTCAGAAGCCAGGAAATACACTGCTTACAGCCCCACATGTGTTTCTGAAGAAAGGTCCTGATAAATGTGCCTGGTCTTTGCAAATAATCCTAAAAATTGGCCTGATTCCTAGAAGGAACTAGTAAGTTAGACATGACACAGCAGTGTTAGTTATACATCTTTAAGTGTTTGTTCTGCACTTGAACAAAGCTATTTTGAGGATGCCTTGTACAGGTACCTGTGTATAAAAACTAATTGTTTACCTGTACCATAATGTTATCACCAAGTAGCATCTAAAAAGAGACCATTGAAAAAAAGTGAGCGACCCAAAACCATCAGGAACACTTTTATTTTTGTGGACACAGTGCAGCATACATATGTCCAGTGCTTTCTTTGCACACAGCAATTTCACATATATTACTGAGATTGATACTGACTACTCAGACGATAAGGTGAGTTTTTCTGGAAAAGTCAGATTCAAGAAGATGAAGATTGATCAATGCAACTAAGCTAGTAAATACGAGCATCAAAGATTGTGTTCAAGTTATCTGACTTCCAAGTTGAAACTTAAAAAATATTTCAGGGTGATCTTTGATAGAACAAAGATCTAAAGTTTGTTTAAACCATACTCAAATATTTATAATTTCAATGTTTGGATGCTAAAATGTTGGTTGTCCTCTATTAGAAAGGCAGGTTTACTATTGTGGAGGCTGCTGAGAAATTACTATTCCTGTAGTTGAAGAAACTGACAGAATGAGTGATAATTAACACTTGTTCTACCTGAAGTGCCACTTATTTGGTAAGAACATAACCACAGTTAAGAATCATTAGCCATTTGACTGACCAACCCCCTCCTTTTCATTTAAGTGAGCTGTGAAATTAAATGTCCCACTGAGCCTTCACATCAAGTAGGCCATTTGAAATGGCTCTTTGCTCTTGACAGAAGTTCAGCTTCCCTCGAGAATTAACATATGCCTCTGTGCAAAGGGATATGCAAAATGTATTTTAACATTTGTGTATGTGTCAAAAAAAAAAGGCCAATTTGTACATATAAAATGCTATCAGAGTATCTCAGTTTAAAACAAAAGTATATAAATCAGAAGAAATAATACAGAGAAACCAAATTGTTAGGAAAAAAGAACTTGCAAGATGACCATAAATCTGAGCAGGGAAGGAGAAGAAAGCACAAGGGGAGGTAAGAACACAAGGGACTAAAGTGATGTATCAAAGGGGACTACCCTGAAGGGGAGAAGTCAAATACTATCCCAAAATTAAGATGTAAGAAAATAAATAAAATGAAAGTATGAGAACCCTTACATAAAAGACTTTCAATTTTTTGAATTCATTAAGCTATATAGCATTAAAAGTTCATTAGAAAATCAAGTCACCAAACAGATTTGATGTGATTTTGACTTCTGAGTAGCTTCCATTTCTAGACATTCAACATATAAAAGCTTAAGGTATTTTTTCCCCCTTTTGGTTGGGGGTGGGGATGAAATACATCGATTTTATATCTGTGTGAAGTAGATATTTAAGAATCCTGTTTGTCTGTGGGTGTGTAAGATCTTTGAGTAAATTTATATTGTTCTGTTTCCTCTAACATTCTTCACAATGACATTTTACAAGTGATTTTAATCTTAATAGCACATTGAGTCAATGTCTTCAGAAAGTACAAAACGACTTTCAAAGTGTACTTTATAGAGTATTAGTCACACAAGATGTCAACATATGGATTTCATCATCAAATAAGTTTGAGAAACATTGGGCAAAGTTAATCAGATTTCTCTACTACATGTTTCTAATGTGTTAATGTGCATCATACTTTTCCAAGAAATCAAACTGATATGTAATATTTTCCAAATTTGCTTGCCCCTGGAAAAATTTTCAGAGCACATCACATGATATTAATATTCTAAGGCAAATTCTTTGGGGAAGTCTCTTCTATGATAAGAGAGTCTGATTATTCATATGGCTCAGAGTCCTTATTTTACAGATATGATTTAAAGTCTATGATAAATCTATCCACATTAAACTATGTGCCACTCCTCCACCTAAGCACAAAAATTTACTAGTGCAGCTTTTCACTATTGGAAGAGTTTATTATTTCTATACCTGAATACAGTATGATTCCTTCTCTGTATCACTAATAAATGTTAAGTTTTTTGTTTGATTAAACTTGGCCATTTAAAAAATGCTTTGTGGCTTCATTATAATTTGGCCATCTGCAGAAAGAGTTTCGCTGAGCATGGTTTTGCTCAGTGATTTTTGTTGAGGAGTACTGGGTATATACTTCATTTGCTATAGGGATTATAGCAAAGATCCATATGCTTTCTTAGGAAAGATCCATATGCTTTTTTTTTTTTTTAATTTAGAGTTTTAGCAGAAAACTGCATGTTTTCTCATCAACTGGAACTTATTCTCCTTTTATTTAGAATACCAGGGTTTAAAACCAAATCAAGACACAGTTTCAGCCTGCACATTTGTGTTATATTTTCACTTCTCCCTAACTTGCATTAACTGCCTATTTTTATATATTTTTCTCTATTATTTTGTATTTACTTTTCTGTTTGCACTATTTTATTTTATTTTTTTTTTGTTTTCTTGTTTATACATGCACTGAGTACAGTCAGAAGCGCGGAGGGTGAGAGAATTCACCAGAGCCAGAGCGGGGAGCAGAGCAGGCAGAAGGACCGAAGTACACTGCTTCTGCGCGCCATGTGGGACCCTCCTCCTGTGAGAATCGACCTGCGCCGCAGACGCGGGCAGCTTCGAAAAAATTTCAAAGAATGATTTGAAATTTGAAAAAATAATTCTGGTACAACCCTGATTACTAGATGACGTGGTAACAGATCAACTGATGCTGCAAGAGCATTAGCACTCACAGGTCAACGGGGAATACATGCCAACAAGTTCATGATAGCTGATTGCTTTCCCGATTTTATGGGGTGCCAGGGTACACATCAGAGGATCCAGAATATTCTATCCTCCTGATCGCTTCAGTTAAAATCCATAAATATCTAAATGTTTGACATAAGATAGTCATGAATAGGGAGGTTGACCAAGATGGCAACAGAGTCCCTTTCTCCCATGGTGACATCAGATCTACCATTGCTACACACAGAACAATCACTTCTTAAAGGAATTCATAAACCAACAAGGGACTCAACAAATATGCAAATGAGAAAAAACCTTCATCCAGTCAGGAAATAAAGGCTGAAATAACAGCTAGTTATAAACTGCAGGACCTGCACAGCACCACGTAACTCAGAAATAATTCTCAATTCCCATTTTTTCTCTGAGAAGCAAAGGATTTGGAACCAAAGGATTTAATACTCCAATTTTTAGACTCTCAACTGAGTGACAACCCCCAAAACATCTAGCTCTGAAAGTCAAGAAGAACTTCTTCCACAAGATCAGCCAAAGTATAGCATAAAAAGAGACAGTTATTAACAGGCATGCAAGCACTTGTCCTCATGCCATCCCCCTAAGGCTCAGTGCTGAGGGAACAGGCAAGAATGCTCATCCCTCAGTCTTTCCCCCAAATGGGGTCTATTTGCATTCTTTGAAGGCTGCTGGCTGAGGGATAGGCAGTTAGCTAATTTAGCACCCCTACAGGAACTGGCTATGATCCTAGCCAAGAATTATGAAAAAGAGAAATTAAGAAATGAATGGCATTTACAGTAGCATTAAAAAGAATAAAGTACTCAGGAATAAATTTAATCAAGGAGGTGAAAGATCTATAGGATGAAAACTGCAAAGATAATGAAACAAAGATACAAGTGGAAAAATATTCTGTGCTTATGGATTGGAAGAATATTATTAAAATGTCCACAGTACTCAAAATGATCTAGAGATTCACGCTCGCTCTACCAACAAGGTTAGATAGTTAAACATAACTGGATTCAATTTAATCCCTCTTAAATTTCAGCTTCCACTGTTACATAAACAGGAAAATATCTCTTAAAAATATATGAAACCACAAAAGATCACAGAAGCCAAAATAATCTTAAAAAAGAAAAAGCTAGAAGCAACATACTTCCTGATTTCAAACTATGCTATAACAGTATAGTCAAAATAATATGGTATTGATATAAAAACACACATAATTTAACAGCACAGAGTAAATCCACGCATATAGGATCAACTAGTATTTGACCAGGCAGCCAAGAACATTCACTGGGAAAATAGTCTCTTCAATAAATGGTGGTGGCAAAATTACATAGCCACATGTGAAACAATAAAACTGGACTCCTGTCTTACATCATACACAAAAATTAACTCAAAAATAGATTCTGGACTTGAAAGTAAAATCAGAAACTTCAAATCTCCTAGAAGAAAACAAAGAAAGTAAGCTCTTTAACTTGATCTTTGCAGTGATTTTTTAGATTTGATGTTAAAAGCAAAGGCAACAAAAGCAAAAATAAAGCTGGACCTCAAACTAAAAAGCTTATGCTCAGCAAAGCGAACCATTAACACAATGAGAAGGCAATCTAGAGAATGACAGAAAACACTGGTAAGCACCATCCATTAAGGACATAAAATCCAAAATATAAAGGAATTCACATAGCTCAATAGCAAAAAAAAATTAAAAAATGGAGGACATGAATAATCATTTTTCTAAAGAAAATACACAAACGATGAGCAGGTACATGAAAAGATGCTCATCACCAATCAAGGAAAAGCAAATCACTACCACAAATGAGCTATCACCTCAAACTGTTAGGATGTAAGGGTATTATCAATAATCAAGATATGTAAACAATCTATCTGTTGGTGGATGAACAGATAAAGAAAATGTGGCATATATACCAGAATACACACACACACACACATACACACACAGCTTTACCATTTAACTTAGAGCATCTAGGTTTGTACAGTTACTCTCTATGACATGTGCAAAGGCAAAATTACCTAATAATTCACTTCTCTGAATTTATCATCATTACTAAGCCATACATTACTATACACATAGTAATGTATTCCATTGTGGTACAATGGAATGTTGTTCAACCTTAAAAGAGAATTAATTCTTGTCATTTGGGATATCATGGATGGATGAATCTGGAGGGCATTATGCTATGTGAAACAGACAAGAGAAACTCAAATACTTCATGGAATTACTCAGATTTTGACTAAAATAAAATGTAGAATTTGTAGAAACAAAAGAGTCAAGGTGTTACCAGCAATGAAGGGCTAGGGGAATTAGGGAAAAGTTAGTAAAATTACAAATTTCCATTGTAAGATGAATAAAGTATGAAGAGCTAATGTATAATATGTTGACAATAGTCAATAATACTGTACTATATAATTGAAATTTCTAAGAATACAATTTAAATATTCTCACAAAAAAAAAAAAAACAGTGGACAAGGTCAACATGTGAGGTGATGGGTGTGTTAATTCAATATGGGGAATCCTTTCAAATCCTATACTGTATGTTTTAAATATTTTACAGCTTTTTCAGGGGGGATAAAGATAGTTATGAATGGTACAAGTTGACTTTATGAGGCAAGCACGGAACTTCTGCATCAAAAAGTACGCCCTATTTATTTTTTTGCCTCAGTGTGGTGCAGGGTTTTTTTCTCTTGACAGCACTATTGATATTTGGGAACACACAATTCTCCTTTGTGGGGAGGCCAGTCCTCTGTGTTGATGAATGTTTAACAGCATTCCAGGCCTCTAGCCAACAAATGCCAGTAACAGCCCTACCTCCACAGTGACAACCAAAAGTTTCTCTAGCTATTGCCAAATGCTCCCTGGGGTTAGGGGGTCACCTGTTTGAAAAACACTAATAGGAGGAGCATTTCCAAATGACACAGTTTCTGGTGCTAGAGATAGTCAGGAAATGGAATAGTGATTTTCTGAAAGGCCTTATTTACTCCTGTATCTTCTCTCCCCATGAAACTGGTAAATGGCTTTTGCTCTGTGGAGTCTTAATGATAATAGATCACCTGGCCCAGAGGGCCCATCACCAGGAAGCCAATCATTCATTCAAGACCAAGAAGAGAGGGTTTTAATGCAATGAATTATGCAAAATGATAAAGCTTGATCATATGGTGATTACAAAACCGCTCTAAGACTAGTCATATTATATAATCATCTTAATTATTCATTTCTGCTTACAGAATTTAAGTCTAATATAAAAAGGCAAACACTAATCATGTGTGCAAAAGCAGTGCTTTCTATTGCAAAAATTTCAGAGAAAAGGAATCCATGCGACAAAAAAATGAAAGTATCATCTTCCCAAACCACTCTCTACAGGTTGCTATTTTTAATGGCCTACTGTCTTGATGTAAATTCTTTCATGTTCTATTCTTAAGCAATTGTTTCTATGTATTTTATGTAGGCTCGCCTGTTATATGAAGCCTTTTCATTCAACATTGTCAATTGCTGGGCCTCCCCGGTGGCGCAGTGGTTGAGCGCCGGGTTGCGAAGCTGCCCGCAGCCTCTGCAGCGCCGGTTCGATCCCCGGCTGCTTCCCGGCCACCGGAGGAGGGTCCCACAGGCGCGCAGACCTCTCCTGCCACCTGCTGCTCCCCTCAGCAGTGTACTTCGGTCCTTCTGCCTGCTCTGCTCCCTGCTCTGGTGAATCCTCTCACCCTCCTGCACTTCTGACTGTACCTAGTGCTTGTATAAATAAATAAATAAATCTTAAAAAAAAAAAAAAAACATTGTCAATTGCATGACTACATATAACTCAGTTTTTCCTTTCTAGGAATTTGGATATTGATTTACTATAGGTATACATCACAAATTATCAACCATCATCCTCAATGAGAATTTACGTTTTTTTAATTACTATTTACAAACAATTTAGAAATATCCTTATATGTATATCTATATGCACTTTGAGAATTCTGCTTGATAACTTCTTAGTTTTGGAATTTAAGTATCAAAGGATATGTACAGTGAAAATATTGAAGGATAACTGCCAAACTGCTCCGAAAAAATTGTACCAACAAAAACACCCACTACAGTATAAGATGCACCAAATACTAATAATCACTGTATAACTTTTATCATTGTAATAGAATTCTGGGATGCTTTAAAAAAATATATATGGCACATATGTAAAATAACAGTATCAGAGAGAGAAGTAGAGTTAACTTCCCGAGTTCATAGAGAGTAAGTGGCCGAGCTAAAAGCAATACAGGACTGTATGATTCTCAAATATATACTTTCTTCCTCATCCAGTGAGTCCCCAGGTAGACTTACCATCAAACATACATGGTGCTTTAAAAATTTTTCATTTGCAGGGCCTCCCCGGTGGCGCAGCGGTTGAGCGCTGGGTTGCGAAGCTGCCCGCAGCCTCTGCAGCGCCGGTTCGATCCCCGGCTGCTCCCCGGCCACCGAGGGAGGGTCCCACATGGCGCGCAGACCTCTCCTGCCGCCCGCTGCTCCCCTCAGCAGTGTACTTCGGTCCTTCTGCCTGCTCTGCTCCCCGCTCTGGTGAATTCTCTCACCCTCCCGCACTTCTGACTGTACCCAGTGCTTGTATAAATAAATAAATGTTTAAAAATAAATAAATTTAAAAAAAAAATTTTCATTTGCTCCTCCATAGATGGATCTGTATTTAAGTTCCTTGTTGACTCAGGGGTTCAACTGCATCTGATAAGATATGGGAAAATACTCTAAATTTAACATTCCAAGAGGAGGAGACTGTCCTGAGCACCTATCAGAAACTTAATCTCCATTCCTTCTCTGTGCAGGCTCTTCATTTTAAATATGCAGGTAGCCACTTCACCTCATTAGCTAGTAATGAAAGAAAGGAAACTTCATTTTTGTCAGGGAGTGGAAGAAAGGATTAGGCTTTTCTAAGATCCAACCTCTTTCTAATGGACTAACCCATCTGTGCAGAGCCCTGCTGACCAGGGGAGGGAGCTTCAGTGTCTGGGGCTGAAAGGCCTGTCAGATGTGTGCAAGCAGAGCCTGACTTGGGGAACAGGGTGAGGGCCGGGGGAATTTTCAGTTCAGGTGCCATTCCAGTGCCCCTACCTCACCACATGCCAGACAAGCAAGGCACAGCCCTCTGCATTTTCGACAGCCTGAGAGAAGGAAGAAATGTGATGCTTTTTGTTCATGTGGTAGTTGGCAGCTGGGCCCAGTTCTAATTTGATTTGGGAAATGAAATGTGACATGATTTCCATCGGTAGATCAGAGAACAGTCTGCACTGGCTACTAATACAATAATAAACTATTTCACTTCTTAATGCCTTCATTTACAGTAAAAATAAATTTGACTTTTCTGCCTTTATTATTTCCTACTTTTCAGAGGAAAAACTACTGAGGGTCCCAAGAGTATTTCACAGGAACAGAGGTGTAGTGCTATGTCCTGGCTCGTGACTGCCATCTTGAAGTATCTTGAGTGTTGCACGCAAAAGCCAAGATGTTACCTCCCCAAATCACACCCCAGAGGTGGTGCTGGGGAAACTGAATTACAGACACTTTTTATCTTTCTGAGTTGTGCTGAAATATCCTCCCACACCCAGCCTTTCTGTTTTCAAGAGGGACTGGTTAGAAGAGGGTAGCTAAGCAACCTGTACTTTGCGTGGGACCAGGAGCAAGGCTATGGCACAAGAGCTCGCCTCGGCACACCTTGACCATGCCTGATGCATAGTCAGGCCGGTGTCTGGTAGTGGGTTCATTTATACAGGATGTTCAGCCAACCAGTGAGGCAAAGAAGATGTGCAAAGACTCCCCTTGATGCCAAAGTGCCAACCAAAAGGCACTCCCTCCCACATTGGAGGCAGAATATTTTGCCTAAGAATTAAGTGACTAGTAATTAATCTTAATCTGTGCATCTATGCATGTTCCATCCAGAGACCCTTATTCTTAATTTTACACTCACCAGGACAACTCAGTTATAAATTATGTTTACCCTAGAGAAAAAAAAAATTACCTCCTACAGTGTTAGAAGTAGAACTTAGGAATTCTCTCATTTTACTCCCTCATTGTATAAATATTGAAAAGTCCAAAGAGAAACCAAACCTGCTCAACACAACATAACTAGTCATCAACGAATGCCCCTGTATTGTGAAACAAGTCAAGTTCGTTTCTTTCAGTCTCAAAAATTACACTTTATTATCAAGGAGGGAGAATCACCTGCTTCCCGATCTTTATTGAGCAGAGCAATCTTCCTGAGGCTAGGCTTATCACAATGCAAATTCTGATTGAGTAGGTAGAAGCTGGGCCTGAGATTCTGCATTTTTAATAAGCTTTCATGTGGTGCCCACACTGCTGGCCTATGCTTTTGAGTCTAAAGTAGGTAACGCCCCTACCTGGCGGTGGACCTGAACCTTCAGCAGACAGGTGTGCAATACTTTCCACCAAGAATAAAGTCTTTCCTGGTATGCTAATTCCCATTAGAAAATTCTTTTGCTATGCCTAAGATATAGGCAATTTCTTTGTGAGTGTTTCCTTCAGAGAAAAAAGTAGTAAAACGAAGAGGATGAATAATTTAAATGTCTTCATTTTGTGTAAATGCAAAAATGGTATTCCTGAGTGTCCTTGGCAGAAGAACCTTCTCATAATTAAAGTTCACATCTGTGTCTCCCACTCAATCTAAGCATGCTTTGCTTACTCTTATGTAATAATCAACATTGCAAAATTGCAACTAGGCAACTAGCAAAACCTTCCCAGGAAATACGACTACTAGCTTTTGCTGATAACAAGTTTCCTTCTTTAGGCCACATTGTTCTCTCTTGCCTACACTCATCTGTGGCTTTCTCATCTTTAGTACTACTGACTGGTCATTCCTGGTTTTGGGGGCGGAGGTGGAGAGGGACAGGCTGTACCAAGCAGTGTTGAATATTTACCAGCAGCTGTGTGTTCTAGTCATGTCTTAGTCATGTGGAACCTGTTTTGACTCAAACGACTCCATCTTGTCTCTGCCACATGGAGACTTCTAGGAGAGACGGAACCAGCCTGACTAAGCACATCAGTGACAAGAAGAAACAGGAGACATTTGCTGATCCTGACAATGAGCCTCACACAACAGCCCTCAATCTGGAGAAATTTACCCCTCAAGCAAAGACAGGCAGAAGGACTTTAGAATCAGTCCAAAAGGTTTCATGACGAAAGACCTAAACTCAGGCCATTTCCCTGCTTGGCCCTTTCAAAGGCCCTGTGCCCTAACCCTGCTGGCACACTCCCTGGGACTACCCCCTTGGTTGGGGACTCAGGTCATGAGCCCAATTCTCAAATAAATCCCCTTTTGATTATATTTCAGCCTGAATGTGGTACATCAACAATTTTGGGGTCCTGTAACAAAATACCTAAGACAGGATGGCTTAAACAACATGTATTTTTCATAGGTCTAGAGGTTGCAAGTCACAACAGGGAGAAGCATATTTGGGTTCTGGGTAGAGGCCTCCTTCCTGATTTTGAGGTGGCTATCTTATTTTATCTCTACATGGCTGAAAGAAGGGAAAAGCTAGTTCTCTTCCTTTTTTGAGATCACTAGTCCCACCATAGCTACCCCACTAGATGCCAGTAGCACGCCAGCCCTAATCGAATGGGACCTTCCTGGTGGCACAAGAAGTTAAGCAACAGCACTATGAAACAATCCACAGCTACTGCAGCAAGAGTTTGATCCCTGTCCAGGGAGGTAACCCACATGGCGCAGTAGACCTCTCCTGATTCACCCGCTGCTCCCCTCAGCAGTGTATTTCAGTCAATCTGCCTGTTCTGTTCCCCACTCTGTCTCTGGTGAATCCTCTCACCCCCCTGCACCTCTGGCCTATACCCAGCTCTTGTGTGCATAAATCAATCAATCTTTAAAAAAAAAGTACAACTAACTTAAAACACAGAATTCTGTAATTACACAATGATATAATTTTAAATCTGAAAGGAATCTTAGAGGTCTTCTGTATTTTGAAGTCATATAGCAAGTTTAGGTTAAAAAGACCATATTACCATTAGATACAGTTCTTTCTATCCAAATAATGAAGTCAAGGTAATATCAATTTTCCCCTTTTAAATGGCACAAACTCCAGTTACGCAAAATATCAGATTCACTGTCTAAAAGTCTTTGCTGAAGGTGGGAAGTGGAAAGAAATCAACACTTTTCTCAGTTGTCAGTGCAAGTTTAGAGAGGTGTGGCCAGCACTGTGTGAAGCTCCAATTGGTCCCCAGAGGGAACATACACTGGGTTGTGAAATATCTTCAGTCTTATGTAAAGTGCAAACATACAAACATTACTTCAAGATAAATTCCTCACCCTTTACTCACAGCTTCGTAGTCACTGCCCAAGCCAACTAATTCTGGAGCAGCCTGGGTTTATCTGCAATGACAGCAGGTCAGCGTACAATACACTCCACATGATTTTAGCAGAGGCATTCTCATAGCACTATTAAAGAAAAATGTGTTATTAGTACCCTACTGATAAGCGAGAGTAAGAGAACATGCAATTAGTGAGGTATTTGCCTCTTGGCAAATGCTGAGCAAAAAAAAAACGATGTACTAAAGTAATTAGTATTAGATTTGTTATCTCACTGTTAGGAAAATTCTGAAGGAAAACATTAAGTACTTTAAGACTCGTTTCATGTCCATAGATTCTCAAACATCAATAAAACCTGATAGCCCAGAAGTATGTCACTGTCAACACGTTATTTATGGTCGCTAATAGGAGTAGCTTGAAATCCTGGCCCAAGGCTGGAGGGAATGGTCTCCTTTCCGGAACTCTCCCCTCTGAGCAAAAAAAAAAAAAATATCGGTTCTCTCCTAGTTCTAAGCTGTGCATACTATCCTCCTTCAAATCGACATGGTCTGCTGGCCTGCAGCTACCACCACCTCCATGCTCATTCAGGTAATATTTCTTAATATAGCTACCATGTGCCAGACAATAATCAAGAACCTCCACATAAATGATCTCATTTAATTTCTATAACTAAATATATTTGATCACTAATGGGGAATATAAAAAATTAAGGTTAATTATGCCTAGCCTATTTTAGAGTTCTTTGTGCTCAAAAACTGACTTTAAATTTTCTACTTTTTATTTTTTTCATTTCAACTTAATCACTGACTTTTGATTGATTTTTAAATTATATTTTTTACTGAGGTGATGTATATATACAGTATTGTTTATGATTGAGATGTTGACTGGTTTCTTAATGCAATAGTAGATATGCTCCCAAAATTAACAAGCAAACTGCAATTTTCTAAGTTGACTTACTAATGAAATGTATGTGTCAATGTTTAAAATTTTAAATTCACCTTTGATAAACAAAACTTCCTTTGGTAAAATGACTAGCTAATTTTTAGTTCTAAATCTTAGAACTTTTCTGATACATATTTCCTCAAGTCAATAAAATCTAATCAAGTGTCAGATTATATTTTGACAGTGAACTAGTAAAGTTAGATACTTGGTATAGGAATGGAGTATGAACATCAATATTCAGACCAATTTTAATGTCAGGAACAGCTCTATGCCTGGAATATTTGCATTAGTTTCCAATTGTTACTGGAACAAACTGCCATAAACTTAGTGTCTTATGGCAATACAAATTTACTATTTCAAAGTTTTGGAGGTCAGAGATCCAAAATCAGTCTCATTCAGTTCAAGGCAATGTGTTGGCAGGGCTGGTTCCTTTTGGATTAGAAGGAATATCTATCTCTTTGCCTTTGTCAGCTGCTAGAGGCTGCTCACATTCCTTGGCTCATGACCCCCTCTTCACTCCAGTCTCTTGCATCCCTTCTACTCATCTAATCTCCAGTCTCCCTCGTGCAAAGTCTCTTGTAATAACATTGGACCCATCCCAATATTCAAGGCCAATCTCCTAATCTCAGGATCCTTAATTTAATCATCTCTACAAAGTCTTTTTCATCACATAAGGAAACAAAATTAAAGATTCTAGTGACTTGGACTTGAGCATTTTGGGGCTGTGGGTGGGGGGAAGCTGACATCATTTATCTAATTGCCATCTTGTAACAAATCTCAAACTAGATTTAGTAAAGAACGGATAGGGAGCTAAATAATTGCCTAAACTATTTTAAATAAATAAGAAATAGATCCAGAAAATATTCACTGTGATAATTTACTGCACAAAATCTGGGACTTTCCATTGTTAGATTAAGCCCAGGAGCGAGACTTCCGAAAGCCATCATTTCAATTCCCTTTAATTGTAATTTGTTCCATGGAAATGAAATGAAAGCTAAAAAGTTACCCAGAAATCCCCGAAGTTTGCTTTATTTATCAAATATATTGATAAATACTATAGAACTTTGTTTTGGGTTATTTTCTAGAAACTCTGAGTAGCGTGATTTTAACCATCACATTTATCCAGACCCCATTTATACTAAACATTATATATTTGTGAAAAGCCGGTTAGGGATTCAAGTGTGGTATGGATAACTTCTGCCTAAGTGTACTTCTCTGACCACCTTAAATGAATTTACTTAGATCTTTTGCTTGTGGAGTCAAGTGAACTTTAAATCAGGTGGTTCTGTTATCTACCAATAGATTTTAAAAACCACCGTAATATTTATATAGAGCATTGACGACACTAGTTCATTGAACCATATTTAAATGTTCCTAGTTTATGGAGGACATAAAGGTATATTTTGAGTCTAAAAAACACTTTTCATAGACAAAGGTAAGTTTAAAAGTCTCAAAAAGTCCTGAAAAGAGCATTTTGTTTCCTCCTCTTGAATCAGAGCAGGTCTGTGAAAGCTTCAAGCAACAGACTTCAACAACATGGCTAAAGCCAGGTCAGAAAGGACCCGGAAGCTGGAGGGTCATGATTGTTAGAACATTTACTCTCAGAGCTCTGAGCTGCCATCTAAGGTGAGGCTGAGAAGGTGTGAGGAAGCCCAGGCCACATGGAGAGTCCATGTGACAGATAGTCAAGTGACAGTCCCAGCCTGGTCTTCACCTCACTACAGTCCAGGAAACAGGTAAGTGGAGAAGTGGAGAAGTCTCCAGAGGATTCTACCACCATCCAAGTCACCCATACCTGTCTGACCCTCCTCAGCTGAGGCCCCTACCCATAGAGCAGAAACAAGCCATCCCAGTTATCCTGTGCATTATGAGCACATAATGAAATGGTGTTTCATGCCACTAAGTTTTCGAGCGATTGATACACAGCATTAGAAAACCAGAAGAATCTTCAAGGTTGACTAAAAATAAGTTTAACCCTTTTGTGTTAACCTGTATTTGTGACTGAAGTCATGAAGTTGGAAAAGTGTGCTGTTTAGAGTACAACAGATATCTGAATGTCGTTCTGTCATATTGATGAGGAAAAAAAATCGTAGTTGATATTGAAAGAAATGAGGTTATCTGAGGACCTGCTTTTGTTATTTGTTGCACTTAAAGTCAGTTTCCAAGAACTTATAGATGGCATTAAGTGAGGTCTCACTGTATACTAGTTACAATGAACTTCCAAAAGTTAAGGACAGAATAAGCAGCAGCAGAATAGGCCATGATACAATCACTCCAACCCCAGTGTACTTAAGGACAGGACTGTGATGTGGGGCAGGGCAGAGCTAGAGAAAAATAATGGAGACTCAGTGGTTTGCTACAAGGGACTTTTCCCCTCACCTTCCTGTGAGTCTCCCCATTGAATCCATGTCAGCTGAAAAGTGGTTCTAACAAAATAACTCCTCTTTCCCTTTTTCTTCCATAAAGCCTCAGCTTTGTCTTCATGCTTTTATATTTAACATCTATAAGCATTTTTACATACAGAAAATTTACATACTTTTACAAAAAAATTGTTTTGTAAGGTGACTCAAGTACTTTGTGGAATAAGACATAAGACTGAAGCAACTTTATCTTTTAGCCCCATCTTCTGTTTCTGGTTAGGGGAAAAAGGATTTTGGCATGTCCTCAAATGACAATAAATCCAGAAGACAAGGATCAGGACACATTTTGCAAAGCAGAATTTATCACTAAGAATAAAGAAATACTTGCCTTACCTCAACAGTCCTCAAACTAGGGTGATTTTTTAAAAGAATACTAATGCCAGATCCCTCTCCAGATTGATTGCGACAATCTCTGGAGGTAAAACCTCAACGTATATTCTAGAAGCTGCCAAGGTGATTCTAATGTGCTAGCAGATTAGTAATAATTGCAAGCAAAAGTAACTCAGGGAAGCTGACTAAGGAATAGATTCAGTAGTCGGAACTGAAAATACTTGAGAAGGTAAATTTCAGCCCTATGCTGAGAGGGGGTGTGGCACCCTGAGGCGGGTTTTCTGCTTGCTACCCTGGACCAATCCCTTAGCCTCTGCCTCAGATGCTAGTCTTTAAAATGATACCACCTAACCTCACGATACAGCTCCAAGTAGTATTGAGAGAATCATACAAACCCAGACTACTCATGGTAGTATTTAAGCATGCAAAAAGGAATGTGAAATGCACTTTATTTCAGCCAGTTTAGTAACCAAACAACCTTGCCAGATTGACCTGCTGCTTATCAGATTTTTCACAGTATCAGAAAAAGCTGTTTCGCCAGAAGAGCTTGTCTGTTTTCATTTTTCTTTTCTCTTAATTTGGATACCATGCGATTTGTGGTCAATTTCTCTTTGCTTTGGCGATTGAAACACTCATGTAGCCCAAAACTTAGAACAAAATACAACTGATTAATTATCTTCTTTCCCTTTTTCCTCCTTAAAGCCTCAGCTTTGTCTTCATGCTTTTATATTTAACACCTATAAGCATTTTTTTTAAATAATAAATTTTATTTTTATATTCCCCCATACAATTGCAAAAGCCCCATTCTGACCCCAATCCTTCCCTTCCCGCCCCCACCCCCCAAAAAGTGTCTCTGGTTCATAGTTTTTTGTTGATTTTGATTTTCACTTTCTTATATTCATTTTCCTGGTCCCTTATTTAAGTTTTCTAGATTCCTGCTATGAGTGAGACCATCCGGTATTTTTCTTTTTCTTTTTGGCTTATTTCACTGAGCATGATCCCTTCCAGCGCCATCCATGTTGCTGCAAATTGCATGTGTTTATCTTTTTTGAATGCTGAGTAATATTCCATGGTATATATGTACCACATCTTCTTGATCCAGTCATCTATTTTTGGGCATTTGGGTTGTTTCCAAAGCTTAGCTATTGTAAACAGTGCTGCTATAAACATAGGGGTGCCGGTGTTCTTTGGAATTGATGTTTCTGTGTCCTTTGGGTAAATACCTAGGAGTGGAATTGCTGGATCATATGGAAGCTCTATGTTTAGTAGGTCCAGAAATCTCCACACAGCTCTCCACAGTGGTTGCGTACATAAAATTTACATACTTTTACAAAAAAATTGTTTTGTAAGGCGACTCAAGTACTTTGTGGAGTAAGACCAGCAAAATTTAATTGCATTAGAAGCATTTTTTCTAGGATGAAATTCAGACTAATAGTTAATTGGTTGTCAAAAACGCAGTTTAATATAGGAGTTATGAAAATGATGTATATATATACCTTAAATTTATTTTAACTCAAATATATAAATATACATCATTTAATTAATCTTTTGATAGAGCCAAGCAGGTCTCGATTTTTTTTTTAGGTTTATTTATGCATGCAAGAGCTGGGGTACAGGCCAGAGATGTGGGGGGTGAGAGAATTCACCGGAGACAGAGTGGGGAACAGAAAAGGCAGACTGACTGAAATACACTGTTGAGGCGAGCAGCGGGTGAAGACAGGAGAGGTCTGCTTTGCCATGTGGGTTTCTCTCTGGCAGGCCTAGGATGGAACTTGTGCTGCAGAGGCTGTGGATTGCTTCATAGTGTGGTGCTTAACCCCTTGTGCCACCAGGGAGGCCCCAGGTCTTGCCTTTAAAAACAGATCTACTAACGGAGCATATCACTGTCTTTTTTGGTAGCAGATTTTAACTACTGAAACTCTTCCCCAATGGAATGACAATGCAAAGATACTGAGGAAAAAGAGTGCACAATTTCTGTAGAATGTCATTTTCCTCCCTAATCTCTAACAACTTTCTTGCCCACACCTAAGTATTCTTTACTTTGAGAAGGTAGGTTTACCTTCTCCCCTAATTCTAAAGCCTTTTTAATGAATCCCTTCCTCAAAGTATTTTAAAACTTTTAACTGCATTTACATAGATGTGGCATCTCTTTCCCTTGCTGGCTCTTATTTGTAATAGTTATAAATGACAGATTTAGAACAAATGAAAGTGAATCTCAGTCAAGACACAACTGGTGGAAAGCCAAGTACATGAGGCTTCTTCCATCGAGGGTCTGCACTCTAGAGCTCTGATCTGCAACCTTCAGACAAGGTGAGCTTTGTCTAAGTTGTTGACAAAATATATAGTTAGCCCTTGCGTGAGGACTGCAGTGGTAACTCAATAGACACACGTATGGAGGAAGGTGAGTGGATCTCCTGGGCTAGTGCATGCAAAGATGTCTGTGTGCATGTGGATGGGCAAGGGTTTTCTTGCAGGAAATCATTTTCCTGATCACCCTCTCCTGGTATTGCTCTAATAAGGGTCTGGCAATTCCTTTCATTTGGTTGCCATTTCTAGAACTGATGCAACTTTAGTTTTTATTGGTTCCTTAGAGTTCAAAGGTTGCTTCCAAAACTGGTATTTGCTATTCTTCAGTATTGCTGAGGGAAAAATAGGTGTTTTTTTCCCAAAGTAAACAAAGATAATTAACAGTGTATGCTTGCTAAGCAAATTCTTCCTCTTCATGAAATTACTTGATCATTGTGCCTCAAATTATAAGTCCTCCACTTGGGGGGATTAATTTCACGAAATAGATCTCAATATTGCAAGCTGATTTAACACTGAATGAATATGAAAAGTACTCAATATTAAGGGAAGAGTTTAAGTTCTACTCTCTCTGCAACTAAGTATTATAAGCACTGATATGTCACCCATAACTGATAAAAAATGATTCAAGGAAGGGTGCACAAAACAGTTGTGTCAATAGGTGTGCAATTGCTTGAGGCAGATGCACAATTAAAAATCATACTCAAAATGAAAAGCATTGAAAGCAAAAGAGGTTAACTGATGGCCATTAAATCAATCATGTACAGCTGTAGAAATGTACAATTTAGATTACTTAGAATATCATGGCATTGGACCAAGAATAGTTTCCTTTGGGACCTTGGAACACAAATTGTCAAGTTTAAAAGGCAATTTAAAGGGAAGCAACCTACCCCAGGTTAGCAATAATGAAGCAGAGAGATACTTTAACAGAGCTCTTACATTTTCTCTACTAAATTTTAAGGCACATGTGCACTCTGGATCTCTATATGCCACCTCTGCTGTCTTAATGATTAATATAACAAACTGAAAAGGATATTTGTAGAAATATAATTTATTTAACAATATTAAGTTGAATAACAAAGTTCTGCTGGATACGTGCTAGTCTCTCAGTTCTGATAATGTGGTCACACAGCCAACTGTCAAGTTCTGAGAACAGTTGGGCAGCACATCTAACAGACTGTGTTTTACTACTTTTAATCACGCAGCTCTTAGGTTAGAGGTTTTATGGTAAATCTTACAATTTATCCCCAAACAGTTTTTTTCCCCAATACAGTTTTTGGTATGTTAATTTTATGGGAGGTAGTACATTTCCATTAATAATGTCTGTCTAGTCATTGTCAGTTAGCATGTATATATCCAAGTACTTGAAATATGAGCAAATTGTAAAATGTTCAGGGAAATAACATAAAATAGTCAACATCTTTTTCTTCCCTAGCGAGCAAGCGATTAATAGGACTATGTTAAATGACTACTGTGAAGTACTTATATTAAGGCAGAGTTGATCATTGTTCACAGAAGGAATGTTAACCAGATGAATAATTAACATCATTTGGATCAGAGCCTAATTAATCAGTAGTGTATTGAAAAGTGATAGTGACATGATCTTAGATCCTAGAATTTTAAAGAATGAAATCACACAAGAGCATTGGTTTCTCAAGTGTTTTTTATGCTTTCCAGGAAATGCATAAAAGGATCCAATGAGCTAGGAAGAGTTAAAAACCAGAACTTAGATCTAAATTAATTTTATACAGGACTAGAAAACAAGTGACTCTTTAGTGGTATTTCGCTTACTATTTGAAAAGGGCCAGTTTCATGGTTTTTAGTGCATTTCTGAAGGCACAAGTAATGGACTGCATGTGAGTGTCTCGAGAGAGGGCATCTCACAACCCAGTGGCATCCTTAGTAATTTACAGCTTTTTAGAATTTAGAGTGCTGCATATTAACAAGCAGCAAATGTCTGTCACACTATTCCTCAGACATCAGAATAATTTCTCTTGGTTTTACTAATAAACTTTATCATTTCTCTTTATATCCTAATGATTTCTATCTAGGTTTCCCCTTGATTCCTTAAGAAATATGAAGGTGACAAAACAAGACAGTTCAATAAGTCTGTAGCTTCTCATCTGTTTTATTGAATGTTCCAAAATAGCCTAATGGTTTAAAATGCTGTATTTGATCATTACCAATTTTTAAAATATGGGTCTTACTGAGATGTTCTTCTTTGTCTCTTAAATGGTTCTTAAAAATTGCCCTCACAAGAAAAACATTGTCTGATAATAGATGTTAACTAGACTCATTTTGGAGATTGTTTGCAATATACATATAAAATCATTGTGTCATACCTGAAAATAGACATATTGTATGTCAATTATATGTCAAAAAATTTAACTGACCCTTGAACAACATGCATATGGAATGAAACAGATCATGTAAACTGAGTCTTGACAAATAAGAGTATTGAGAAATACAGTATACTACTGCAAATGTATTTTTTTCTTATGATTTACTTTTCTTAGAGATAATTATAAGAACACAGTATAAAATACATAATAACATATAAAATATTTGTTAATTGACTTTTTATGTTACTGGTAAGACTGTCTTCTTGTCAGTAGTTAAGTTTTAAAGGGAGTCAAAATCTGTACACAGATTTTCAACTGCATGGGTAGTCGACACAGCAAATCCCATGTTGGTCTAGGGTCAACTCTGTATCATTGTACCAGCTTCCAAGGTTTGAACAATTCTGCAATGGCAAACTATCTATTATATTTAATTCTTTAAAAGAAAATTCAATTGGCTTATGTGTGTAAAATACTCTTTTGAGACAGACCTGAAGATACAAGATGTAACTATTGCAAAAATATGTAAATAGTCCATAACTTAAGATTTTCCTCTTAAAGATTTAGAGATTGACCTGCTCATGGATATATTCCATGTATTTGTTAAAGGAATGCTGTCTGTACCGTTCATTATAACTGTACTATAAAAACAGCAGGCATGAATACTATCAGTTGTTTAATGGCTGGGTATAACTGCTCAGAGCTATGTAATTGAGTAAAGTCACATGTGGTTATTAGCTGGCAAAACATTAAAAATCACTGATAGGATTATCCTTTCTAATAGCTGCAAACAATAACTACCAATTGATGGGTGTTTTTTTTACCAGGGAAGAATCTGCAATAATGACTCATTTGATTTTACATTTGCTACTTCACAGTTTGTTCATATTTACTAATTATTTTGATTGATTCTTATAGAGTTTTGGAAAAATAACTTAGCAATTGTTTTTTGAATCTTAACCTCCCCCCAGCCCCGGAAATCACCATTTAAAAAAAGCAAAATTGACAATTTAAGGATGCTGCAATTTCTATTAAATTTCTGATATTTGCAGAACACCTATTTTTATCATGCCTGCCCTCTGAAGGGCAAGCCTTTTCCATTAAAAAAAATGTAACAAGTGCAGTAACTCTTCAAGATATTTGTCTGATGTAATTTCATTTGATTCATATGTAATTCAAGCAAACCGTATTCTTCATTATATGGCCTACCAAGAGGCTGAGTTCCTTTGGCCTAAAGAATGCACACAGCACTGTATGCTTTATCAACTACTTTAAACCAAAGATTTATATCTTCAGGTAGGTTAAAGCATTTTCTCTTTACAATAAATGTATCTGAATTTAAACTATGGATATTGAAATATTTACTATAACTGTTCTTACAAATCTTCACTTAAAAGTTTCTACCTATGACTCTAAATCTACCCTGACTTCATTAAAAGGTAAAGTTAACTCAGATCAGATAAATAAAAAAATTCCTTAGGCAGAGCCAAACTAAAGCAAAATTTTGCAGAAAGTGATTTTTTCTTGGTTTCCCTCCAAAACATCCATCCTTCCTGCTCTATATCCCCAAAGGTGTACTTAATCCAAATCCCATATAGTTGATTTCGATTTTGTTATGCAACTGCTTATAAAAATTTAGCCCAGAAAAGATCAAAGCCTCTTCCTTCTTTTGCCAAAGAAAGTCTGCATTGTTAACTTTGCGTTATTTGCAACAGAATAGCTCTCTTTTCCAGAGACCTTCTGTATCCTAAGTGAATTAACCAGCTGTGTGGTTCTAATCACATTTCTCTCAGCTGCCACAACAAACAACCAGTGTTTGGAGATTAAGTCAAATTGAATTGAATAAAAACAAACTGAGAATAGCTATACAGCAGGATTTCAAATGTGTATTTTCCCTTGGATCATTTATTAGCCTGTTATCAGAAAATGGACCAAAGACCAAAGTGCTTATTTCACTGGGAAGAAATGTGATGATTCAGTGAGTTCTTCCCTATAGAATCAATAGAAAGCAGATGTCTTATTTTTCCTCTCTGGCCATTGGTGCCTGTGTATGTACTGCATGCAAGGCCAAGTACAGCATATCTTCATCTAAATCTGGAATTGTGTTATTATAGGAAGTCATGTATGAAGGGTAGTATTTGGCTCCTATTTGATTTTAACACCAGGTAAATAGAATGCCTTGTATTTATCATACCTTTAAGCCAAAATAACCCTAACCCTGCCCTGATCTGTGCAGGGCAATGACAGCAGTCTAGACCTAGTGTCTTTAGCAAATATGGAAGTCTAAGCTATCCTTATGTTTCCATGGAGTACCTCATCTGGGTTAAATGAATTACTTCCCACTCTAACAAAACAGTGGCCTGAGATAATAATCTATAAAATAGGCTGTTTAAATCATAAAATGAGCAAAGCATGCCCTACTTGCTTTCTAGATTAAAGCTTTATCTTTGTTACTTTAAGCAATCAATTTGGGAAATTGCTACCTAAAACACATAAATGAAGTGATGTTTTATTACTACTATTAACTTTTACTTTCTCTAATTAAAAATTAAACCTTGTCAATTGTACAAAAGAAAATTACAGTTAAGCACCTAAGAAAATAATGATCCGTAATTATAATGGCACCAGTAGTAAACAGGCATTATAAGTTAGTATTTAGATAAGCTTTACAAAGACATTATATGTTTATCTGGTCCTAAGGTCTGTGCGTTGCTGTTTCTTCTGCTAGAATGTTCTTCCCAGATCTGCACATGCCTGCCTCATGCAGACTTCCTTCACAATGTCACCTCTGTAGAGGTCTTTCCTGACTAGTCTAGACACAGCAGCCTCACACAGTCATTCAGTCACCATCACATCACCCTATCTTATCTTCCTCACAGTCCTTAGAGTACCTAAAGTCCATTTGCTTATGGTTGAAGTACGTTTCTTGCCACTTTTTTGTCAGCTGTTATCTCCAGATCTTCTAACATTAAATATCAGGCATCCTTTGTTTTTCAGGAAGCATTTCTTGGAACTGACCATACTGTGAACATTTTTTCATGTCAGGAAATGTTTTCCCAGAAAATCATGTGGGGGGTGATATATACAGCATCTATGTATGCATAGGTATGTCATAAATTATTTTGATCAATCATTCTAAAATTGCAGGACATTTTGGAGTTCTGCAGTCTTTCAGTAAGCTAATCATGCAGTGATAAACTTCTTGATGGCTACATTTGTGTGCACACAGAGATTATTTCCTTAGGAAAAAATTCCTAGAAGTAGGACGATTAAATTAAAGGATATGTGCTTTTTAAGGCCTTTGGCAATATGTATTAAATTATGCTGCAGGAATATGGAACGAATCATCAACACTCCCACTAACCATGCAGGAAAGTGTTCATTTACCACACCCTTGCCAATCTCAGAGCATGTCACTTAAAAATTCCTGACAGTGCTATTTTCAATATTAAAATTGAATTGAAATCACAGATATTTCAGTGCACCCTTGGATCATGTTAGCACTGAGGAAAAATGATCAGGCATAAGTCCATTATTGCTTTGTAAGGCCATCCATCAGACACGCCTTGAATTGAGACTCTTCCCATTATCAACTGGGCTTTTCTTGATTTTATACAACTTTATTAGCTGAAAAAGTGAAGCTGAATTTAACTGTCTCCAAATGGCTGTTTTAAACTTTAAATATTATCCAATGCCATAAATGTATGTATATACCCACAGTCCATTAATGTTCTAAATATAGATATTTTTATTTACATCTAAAAATCACAAAAGAAGAAAAAAAATTTTGGGCCAGAGACCAATGTGGTTTGGCTAGAGCATTTGGAATTAATGCTAAATATCTAAAACTCTACATAAAAATTTCAGAAACACTAAAAATCTTTAAACTACTATTCATTGATTTAATGAGAAACAATTTCATGTCCTGACAGACCTGGGCAGAAATAGAATGGAATAGACTAAATGAGTGTCCAGAGTGTTGCTTGTACAGATCGTCCTCATCTGATGATGAGGCTAAGTCCTGATAAACTCATTGGTTGAAAATATCATTTAACTGCCGCTTATATATGGAATATAGAGAAATAAAATGAAGGGTCAGACAAAGCCAAACCAATAGCAAATCCTAAAAATCTGAGTGTAAAATCAAGGCTACCAGAGGGAGAATGTGTGTGGTTGGGGAGGGGGGTGGGAACAGCACAGAATGAGGGGGCACAATGGAATATAGTGGAGAACTATGGGTATGTTGGTGGTAGTGTTGTGTGGTAACACACACCTAAAGGGGGTGATCCTATAACTCTAAACCATATGCAATGTTGAAAACTGTTATCTTAATTAAATATATATATATATATTAAGCCAAATATGCATTTAATACAACTAAGTGAACAAACATTAGATTAGCCCAGCTCTGAACACTTATATTTGCCAACAGTTGGACATCACCTACCAGAGATCCTGTTTCATAATAAAGTGCTGAATATCTCATGTCATTTATTGAATTCTGCACCGAAAGTGAAGAACAGCCTGTAGAGTATGTTGTTCACCCTTGTGCTTGAGTGGCTGGGAGCTGCGGCTTGCTACCCTACATCAGGAAGATATCGACTGCACAGACCTAGCCCAGGAAAAGATCAAAACGCAAAAATTCACAGTATCGCTTTTACACCATTGCAAAATAAAAATAAATAAATAAAGTAGGGTGAACCATCATAAACTGGGACCATCTGTAATCTATTGACTTGGTTTAACAAAAAGTATCCCTGAGAAAATATGCTGAGCACTGACACGGTATAAAACCTGCACCTGGAGGATGCCAAGAAATGTCACAATTGAAACCTGAACCTGAATATTTTGTTAACTACTCAAAATAAATACTAGGCAAAAAAATAAATAAATAAAATAGGTTCAAGGCAAGCAAAATGAGTGATCCTAAAGTAGTCCACAGAGTTTGTTTCTTGGAAGGTGTAAGCACAGAGCTGTATAGGACTGCCCTGGCAGGCATAACTTGAAGGAGCTGTGTGTGGTAATAAGCAAAATGACAGGAGAATAAAGGATCCAAATAGGAAATGTGGAAGGAGTATTTGTTCACGAAGTGGATGGCAGGTCAGTGGGTGTGAGGAAACCCAGAGAGGGCAGGGGAAATTTGGTACAGGTAGACCCTATGGATTTTTAGCTACTATGATGAGCAAGCTTTTTGACAAGTTTATTCATTGAGAAGAATCAGAGGGTTACAGTAATACTGTTTGTCTTATAGTTCAATATCTTTGGGTAGAAGGTAATGTATCAGAGTTAAACTGTGTCAATTCTTTAGTTTGATGGCAGACAATGAAAATCTTACCAGGCCCATCTGCCTTCAAAAATGGTCCAGATTTATAACTTGTCATTTCAGACTTCCCATATAGGTGCCAAACAGCCTTTTCAATTTTTGTGCCTTCAAACAAGACAGGTAGCATGGCAATTGTCTGCTTTACCTTGTTCCCTTTACCTTCACTCTTAATCTGGAATGTGTTCCTTTTTAAATGTTTCAAAATTTCCCCTCTTTTAACTTAACACCTAATCATAAAATGTTATAAAGTTAATGATTACACATTGCTCTACTAACTAAAGACATCTATTAAATTGCTCGATATTTACTTTTAGCCTTTTCCCATGCTTTTTGTTGTAAGCTTACCAAATATAAACTTTGTATATGTCAAATACAATAAAAATGGTATTTGTTAAATGCTTACTCTGAGCCAAGGACTACTTTAAGCATACACGCACACACACACACACACATTTGTATATACTAACATATTATATATATATTTATAAGCTTATGTGTGTATATTCATATATAAAAATTAACTGTCTTCACAAGAACCATATGTGGTATCTGCATTTTTATTCCCCTTCACAGGTGAAGAAAATGACCCAGAGAGGTTATAACACTAGCCAAAGGCATACAACTAATAAGTGGGGGATTTGAAAACTGACCATCTGGTTCTAGATAAGTGTTTTCTGAGAGACTCAAAATATTTAAGTACAAGCAAAATGATCCATCATGTTGATTTACCATAATTTACTTAATCATTCTCCTGATATTGACATTTAATTTGGATGTATTTATTTCATATAATATGGCACTGTAATTATCATTTTGGTGCCTGAGACTTTTTAAGAGAAAGCAATAACCCAAGTAAACTATTGAGTTAAAAGATGTGATTATTTGAAAGCCTATGATTCATATTACCAAATTGTTTTTCAAGAGAGTTTTAAAAACCATCGTTCCAAAAGCAGTCACTAAAATATACTTTGGTGACCACATATTACTAACATGGAAAAGTATTTTAAATTCTAATGGCTAAGTTATGAGTAATAACTAATCAGTTTAGCAAATTGGCAGCGTATAAAGTCAACACGCATCAATCAGTTGCATTCCCAAATCAAAACTACCATGAGAAACCATCTTACACCAGTGAGAATGGCACATATTAAAAAAACTAGCAACAACAAATGTTGGTGAGGTTGTGGAGAAAAAGGAACTCTCCTGCACTGTTGGTGGGAGTGCAAACTGGTCCAACCACTATGGAGAGCTGTGTGGAGATTTCTGGACCTACTAAACATAGAGTTTCCATATGATCCAGCAATTCCACTCCTAGGTATTTACCCAAAGGACACAGAAACATCAATTCCAAAGAGCACCTGCACCCCTATGTTTATAGCAGCACAATTTACAATAGCTAAGCTTTGGAAACAACCCAAATGCCCAAAAATAGATGACTGGATCAAGAAGATGTGGTAAATATACACCATGGAATATTACTCAGCATTCAAAAAAGATAAACGCATGCAATTTGCAGCAACATGGATGGTGCTGGAAGGGATCATGCTCAGCGAAATAAACCAGAAAGAAAAAGAAAAATACCGGATGGTCTCACTCATAACAGGAATCTAGAAAACTTAAATAAGGAACCAGGAAAATGAATAACTATAAGAAAGTGAAAATCAAAATCAACAAAAAACTATGAACCAGAGACACTCTATGGGGGGTAGGGGCGGAGAGGGGGAGGGATTGGGGTCAAGATAAGGGGGTTGCAATAGTATGGGGAATATAAAAATAAAATTTATTTAAAAAAAAATCAGTTGCATTCCTATGTACAATGAGATAGAAGAAATTAAGTGATTCCATTTATAATCACACCAAAAAGAAAATACCTAGGAGTAAAACTAATAAAGGAGCTGAGAAATTTATACAAAGAACTACAGACATTGTTGAAAGAAATACAAAACACAAAGAAATGGAAAATATTCCCTGTTCCTACAATGGAAGAGTCAACACTGTTAAAATGGTCATCCTACCCAAAGCAATATACAAATTTAATACAATTCTGATAAAATATAAACAGTTTTCAAAGAACTGGAATAAACAGTACTGAAATTCACATGGAATTACAAAAGACCCCAAACAGCAAAAGCAATCCTGACAAAAAGGAAAATGGAGGTATTATACTTCCAGACCTCAAATTATATTATAAAGCAGTGATAATCAAAATAGTCTGTGTACTGGAATAAAAATAGACACACACCAATGGAATAGATCTGACAGTCCACAACTATATTGCCAGTTAATCTATGACAAAGGAGCCAAGAACATACACTGGAACAAGGATAGTCTCTTCAATAAATGGTATTGGAAAAATTTAATAGCTGCATGCAAAAGAATGAAACTAGACCACTATTTTACACCACACACACAAATCATTGCAAAATGGATAAAAAGATTTGGATCTAACACTCAAAACCATAAACTACATAGGAGAAAACATAGGCAAAACTTTTCATGATGGAAGCTTTAGTGATGTCTTTAGGGATTCATCTCCAATAGCAAGGAAAACAAAAGTGAACATAAACAGCTGGGACTGCATCAAACTGAAAAGCTTCTGCACAGTGGAAGAAACCATAACTAAAAGAAAAAGATACCCTACTAGATACAAAGATATACAAAGATACAGAACTCTACCAAAAAAAAGGTAAAAAAAAAAAAAAGAACTCTACAAAAACAAGTAACCCAATGAAAAGATGGACAGAAAAAAACAATTTTTTTCTTTGCTATTTTTCAATTGCCACTTCTTTCACTTCCTTTAATTTTTTATTATTTTTTTAAAGATTCATTATTTATGCATACAAGAGCTGGGGTATAGGCCAGAGGTTTGGGGGTTGAGGGAATTCACCAGAGACAGAGTGGGGAACAGAACAGCAGATTGACCAAAGTACACTGCTGAAGAGAGCAGCAGCTGAGTCAGGAGATGTCTGCTGCGCCATGTGGGTGGCTCCCTGACGGGCTGGGGATTGAACTTTTGCTACAGAGGTTTCGGATAGCTTCACAGGTTGTGTCTTAACCCCTTGCGCCACTCTCTTTAAATCTATGAAATCCTTACTTCTTCAGAGACTTATCAATAACCATTTATATCTTCTTTTAATTTAAAAAAAATAAGTATTCTTTAATTCTCACTCTATCTCTAACCATGTTATTGATTTGGTAGTATACTGGAGAATGATCAAAATATAAGAAAAATATATTTTCTGTAAATATTTAACCAGTTAACACCAGGAGTCTTAGTCATGTCCTAGTCATGTCTCTATTGTATACTGAGAGCTCACAAAAGAGCCTTACAAAATCCAGGCACACATAAATGCTCATTACATTTGATGGTTTTATGCCAATGGCCATGATTTGAAGAAACACACTGAAGTCACTAACACCAAAGAGTTGTTGGTTACAATGCTGATCAATGATGTATTAAATGTCAACAGATTTGACTTTACCATTTCTTGTAAGAAGTAATGGAAGATGTCTTTTCTTTCAAGAGAAAGTGGAGGGGCCTCCCCGGTGGCGCAGCGGTTGAGCGCTGGGTTGTGAAGCTGCCCGCAGCCTCTGCAGCGCCAGTTCGATCCCCGGCCACCGGGTGAGGGTCCCACATGGCGCGCAGACCTCGCCTGCCGCCCGCTGCTCCCCTCAACAGTGTACTTCGGTCCTTCTGCCTGCTCTGCTCCCCGCTCTGGCTCTGGTGAATTCTCTCACCCTCCCGCGCTTCTGACTATACCCAGTGCTTGTACGTATCAATCAATCAATCAATCAATAAATCTTTAAAAAAAAAGAGAATATGGAACAAGAGCTGGAGATGGCCTAATGGGCTAAGGTAGAAGATTATGGTGCTTTGGTGGTGGCTAATGTGTCCAGTTTAAAAGTTGTATTATGGGCCTCCCCTGGTGGTGCAGCAGTTGAGCGCTGAGCTGCGACTTCTGCAGCGCCAGTTCGTTCCCTGGCCGCTGGTGAAGGTCCCAAAAAAAAAAAAAAAGCAATATTTATTATTTAATAATATGGCATATTTTCATAGGTTTGACTCTGAAGAAATTAGACCATATTTGAAAACTTTTGAGAAATGATAGAATCAGTTTATGACTACTTTGAAGGTGCAATGTCCTGCATATATAAATTCTAAAATATTTGTTATAGAATTTTATTAAACACTTCTTTGCTACACAATAAGTTAATGAAAAGCAAACTGAAAATAAATGAGACCATAACTCTTATCCATTATACCTCATGTTTTTTTCTTTTTCCTTACAAAAACATCAAACTATTCCTTGAGGTATTTTATTTTAACTCTTAAAAATAGTTTTATTTTTTATTAAGGCAGCATTAGTTTAAAAAACTGTACATAGTTTTATAATTTTTGGTATACAACACATAGATGTGTTTAATAACAGTTTAAGTCATGGTGACTTCAACATTCATGCAAAAAAGGGGCAAACTTACAAAATAAGTCATTACTTGTAATGAAACATCAAACATGCTTAATATTGATCCGTTTTCACAATAATCTATTTCAAATACCAAAGAATTATAAATGAGCTAATGTGTCCAGTTTAAAAGTTGTATTATGGGCCTCCCCTGGTGGTGCAGCAGTTGAGCGCTGAGCTGCGACTTCTGCAGCGCCAGTTCGTTCCCTGGCCGCTGGTGAAGGTCCCACAAAAAAAAAAAAAAAAAAAAGCAATATTTATTATTTAATAATATGGCATATTTTCATAGGTTTGACTCTGAAGAAATTAGACCATATTTGAAAACTTTTGAGAAATGATAGAATCAGTTTATGACTACTTTGAAGGTGCAATGTCCTGCATATATAAATTCTAAAATATTTGTTATAGAATTTTATTAAAAACTCATATACAGGGACTCCCTGGTGGTGCAGCGGTTGAATGCTGGGTTGTGAAGCTGCCCTCAGCCTTTGCAGTGCCGGTTCGATCCCCAGCCGCTGGGCGAGGGTCTCACGGCGCGCAGACCTCTCCTGCCGCCCACTGCTCCCCTCAGCAGTGTACTTCGGTCCTTCTGCCTGTTCTGCTCCCTGCTCTGGCTCTGGTGAACTCTCTCACCCTCCCATGCTTCTGACTATACGAAGTGCTAGTATAAATAAATAAATAAATCTAAAAAAAAAAAACCTCATATACATAAGAAACTTCTAATCAATAATTTTAGCCCATAAGTATCTCTACGTGTTTTTCTCCAAACTTTCCACACAAATTCTTTTATTGCAAAGAATCATGCCAGGCAGAATATTTTGTCAACAGTGGATTAATAATTTTGGGTAAGCAAATGAAGGAAAGCAAAATATACACTTTTAACTCCTACATAAAAACAAACAACAAAGTTCTCCAATGTCCACTTTCACCACTACTATTCAGTATAGTATTTATTGGAAGCCCTAACTAAAGCAATTAAGCAAGAAGATAAAACGAATCCATTTTGGGAAAGTAGTAGTAAAACTATGTATTTGCAGATGACATGAAAATATTCATTGGAAACTCTAAAGACTCCACTAAAAACTAGCTGAAACAGTAAAGCATTATAGCAAAGTGACTGGTTATAAAATAAATTTACAAAAATCAGCCGTGTTCCTATATGGAAACAATGAGCTAGAAGAGAAAAAAACAAGAAAACAATCCGATTTACAAATCCATTAAAAGGAATTAAATATTGGGGCCTCCCTGGTGGTGCAAGGTTTAAGACAAAACCTATGAAGCCATCCGCAGCCACTGTAGCATGATTTCAATCCCCTGCCGGTCAGGGAGCTACCCACATGGTGCAGCAGCCTTCTCCTGTCTCACCCGCTGCTCCCCTTAGCAGTGTATTTCAGTCAGTCTGCCTGTTTCGTTCCCCACTCTGTCTCTGGTGAATCTTCTCACCACTCCCCCCAAACCTCCAGCATGTACCTCAGATCTTGTATGCATAAATGAATAAATCTTTAAAAAAAATAGAATATATTTGTATAAAAAGCCTTCAAATGAGTACATGTGAAAGAACACACTGCATATAGCCCCAGGTCCTATCTATAACTGAAGTAGATGAACCAATGGCTTAGCATTTCAGAGCATTTCCATGCATTGTCCTAGCCCTATTACCCATTTTTCTCATAACCATCATTATCCTAGATTAGCAGATCTGAAAGTATGTGCCAGGGACTTTGGGGACCCTTTCAAAGACACATGACATCAAAACTATTTTCATAATGCAACTGACCATTGAAAAATATCAGTGGATTTGGGCATTGACCTCTGCCCCACTCAGTTGAAAAATCTGTGTAATTTTTGCTTCCCCTAAAACTTTAGTCTGCTGTTCACTGGAAGTTTTACCAATAACAAACAAATGTTTAACATGCCTCTTGTATGTTACAAATATATTATGTGCTATATTCTTATAGTAAAATAAGCTAGATAAAATGATTATTAAGGAAAGCATGCAATACGGTACTGTATTTATTGATACCACAAATGTGTTGCCTATTTACAAAAAAAATCACCTAAGTGGACCCATGGTGTTGAAACCCATTTGTTTAAGGATCAGCTTAAGACCAAGATGCTCTGTGCCGTTTTTGTTTTCTTACAGGTTCACAATGGAGTAATGATGTCATTACTTTCACACCTGATAAAACATGAGTTTGTGTATTCTCATTTTAAAAATGTGTTTCTGTACATTGAATACGAAATAGCTGTGATCCGTAAAAACATGGGTCTTTAATAGCCTCTCTGGACCTCATGCATGATGATTATATGTGGCTTCTAGGGAAGATAATGTCAATGTTCCAAGTAATTTTCAAGTGGACATTTAGAAATGCCATTCATGAACACTGCATCTCCTATTTAATGTGGACTAAAATATTAGCTGAGATGTTCTCTATAGTCAATATTCTGCAGAAACCTCTGAAACAAGTGCCAAGAAGCCAAAGACCCTAAAAGGTAGGGCAAGATCATCTATACAGCCCATAACAAATTGTGCGACACATCCAGATTAGAATATGTTGAAATGTACAGATCAGTGAGTTTTAACAAAACCTTGCATGATGGAGGTAGTAGTAACTTTAAAGCAAATACTGAATGTATTATGTATTTCTCCCATGGAAGAAGAGAAAAGCATATTTCCCATTCACCTCAATCAAGTAAAGGGAACCACTTGGAGAACTCATCAAGTTTCCCTTAGGGTGTGGGACTAGGGAACAGTCCAAAAATAGTCCAGAGCAGTAAATTGGCAGCATTTTGAGAATGCAAAGTGAAAGAGCTGCTGTTCAACAAATAGGAGTGAAAGATGCATGTTTTCCATGCAGGATCCATGAACTGGAAGAAGTTCCCACAGGAGTCAACTTTCATCATCTCACACAGCCAGAGGGTACCAGGAGCCTACTAATTGGACGATCACAATAGAGTTCCTTCAAGCTTTTTCTTCCCCTAGTCTTCCTTTAACTACAAGAAAATGCAGCTAGAGAGTAAAGGAGTTGGTAATAGTAAAAGGGAGGGCCTCCCCTGGTGGCGCAGGCAGTTGAGCGCAGTACTGTGAAGTTGTCTGCAGCCTCGGCAGCGCTGGTTCGATCCTGGCCAGCGAGGGTCCTCACATGGTGAAGCAGACCTCTCCTGTCTCTCCCACTGCTCCCCTCAGCAGTGTATTTCATCAGGCTGCCTGTTCTGCTCCCCACTCTGTCTCTGGTGAATCCTCTCACCCTCCCATGCATCTGGCCTATACCCTGGTTCTTGTATAAATAAATAAATCTTTAAAAAAAAAATTATAGTAAAAGGGAGCAGAGGAACCAACTCCTCTCACAATTTCCACTGCAAGATTCCCAGTAGTCAAAAGGTACACATTTCCAGTTGTGAGATAAATAATATCTGAGGATGTAAAGGGCAACCTGACAAGTGTAGCTGACAAAGCTATATGGTATACTTGAAAATTTCTCAGTAAATCTGAAAAGTTATCACCATAATGGGATAATGAATGATGGATGCTAACTAAAGTTAATGTGGTAATCACTTAACCTTGCATCTGTCAAGTCATTATACACCTCAAAATTATACAGTGCAGTATGACCATAAAACTGAATGAGGAAAAAAAAAAAAACTTATCTGAGAAAACAAAAGCCAAGTCCAGCTTTAATTGGTAAATTCCACCAATTAGTTAAGAAATAAGCACTTCCAAGAAACAGAAGAGGAACCTCTCTTCATTTTATCAGCTCAGTATTACCTTCACACTTAAACAAGACAAAGACATCTTTAAAAAATGTAAAAATTCATCCACCATAACTGCTCAATTTGAAAAATCTCGTATACTGCTGACAGGAATACAAAATGATACAGCTTCTTTGGAAAATATTTTGGTAGTTTCTTATATAAAGTATATACATTTCATATCACCCAACATTCCCACCACTGGTTTTTAATATCTTAGATATTAAACCAAATAACTGAAAATGTATTTCTACACAAAGACCTATATGTAAGTGTTCAAAGAAGCTTTATATCATCGTGGTCAAAAACTGGAAACAACTCAATATTTATCAGCTAGTACAAAAATGTACAAATTCAGGTACCTCATTCAATGGCATATTCATTAGCATTAAAAAGATTTACTGATATATATAATATCTTAGAAGACTACCCAAAGTATTATGCTAGAAAAAGAAAGCCCATCCAAAAAAAAAAAAAAAAAAAAAAAAAAAAAGATTTCATTAACATGACATTCTAGAAAAGGCAAAACTATAGGAACAGAAATTAGATCAGCAGTAGACAGGCACTGGGAGAGAGGTGAGACCAAAGTGTGCAAGGGAAAACTTTTTGTTATAGTGAAATTTTCTACACCTTGGCAATTATTATTACATGAAAAACTAATTTGTTAAAACTCACTGAACTGTACAGTTCAACACAGTGAAAGTTATTGTGTATATATTATACCTTAATAACCCAAAATGAAAAAACTATGAATATGAATATGTCTAATTTTTTTTTAAAAAGAGAAGTTGCAGTTTGATAAAGAATGGTTATACATTGGATGATAAATTTGAATTTTGATATTACCCCGGTTAAGGTGTTTTAACACCCGGAAAAGGACACAACTAAATTATTCTCCAAGTAAGCTATCTGAGCTACCTAAAATTCCATCCAGAAATGGGAAAACGAAGTCCAGAGAGTAGATGCAAAGGGAAAAGAAAAAACTGGCATACAAGAAAAAAAAAAAAAACTGGCATCTTTCTCTAGGATATAAAGAAGGCCTCTTGGTCATGCGTTTAAATAGAAATGTTGGAGATGGACTAACTCCTACTAAATATATCACAACTTTCTCATCCTGGTTTTCAAAATGACCACAATCTCTCCTTCCTACAATAACTCTTAAAAGGTCTTTTTTTCCCTACCTTGTCCCTTTTTTTTATACACACCATTACATACACAATATCCTTCTAGAATTTTCCTTCTCTTATTTCTGCTATTTGAAAATGTTTGTGATTTTCAAGGTTAACTTCAAAAGCCCTCTCAAAGCTTCAAAAGAAGAAACAGCAGGGATGCCAAATCCTAGAATATTTTATGAGCTGCCAATGGCATATGACAACGTATCTGTTTGAATTCTGAGAGTTACTTCATGGGATTCACTTCAAAAAGAAAAAGGGTCCCAATTTTCAGTTGGAATTACAAATCTTGAGCTTTCTCCTGCTCTAGAACATAAAAAGGATCAGCTCTACTTCATTCACAGGACTTATCCCTTTAGCACAATTTCAAAAGTAAAAGGTGCCCCCATTTCCATAAGGGCCAATCCCAGCTACTACTTCAGAACACTGGACACTACCATAAAGACCACATTAGTCCCTCCCCTGGTGGTGCAGGCGGCTGAGCGCAGTGCTGTGAAGCTGTCCGCAGCCTCTGCAGCGCCGGTTCCATCCCAGCCAGGCAGTGAGAATCCCACATGGCGCAGCAGACTGTTCCTATCTCGCCCGCTGCTCCCCTCAGCAGTGTATTTCCATCAGTCTGCCTGTTCTGTTCCCCGCTCTGTCTCTGGTGAATCTTCTCACCCTCCTATGCATCTGGGCTGTACTTCAGTTCTTGTATGCATGAATAAATAAATCTTCAAAAAAAGACCACATCAGTCCTGTGAGATGGAAGAGAGCACCATAGGGAGGAGAGTCAAGCTCTTCCATCCTTCCTGGGATGAATGCTCCACTATCAAAGTAGCTCAAGTAAGAATATTTAAGGATTTCATTTTCTCCAGCATGCATAGTCTCTATTGATGTTTCAGTCCATGATTGCATACATATAGGGTGGTGGTCCCAATGGGGACCACCACACAGCATGGGTGTGTAGTAGGCTCCGATACAACAGGCTGTTATACGCCTACATCAGAAAATGGTAAAATTGCCTAATGATGCATTTCTCAGAACATATCCCAGTCATTAGGCAACTCATAACTGTGCTCATAAACATATTATTCTTCCATCTTTGGAGAATGTGCATTTATTCATGTTTTGGTTCTTTTAAGAATAGGACTAATTAACTCTTCTCTAGATATTAGATATATTATCTTCTTTAGATAATATTAGATATATTATCTTCTTTAGATATTAACTCTTCTCTAGATATTAGGCAACAAAGCCTTTTCCTGATCTACTACTGAGAACACAGAAACCTTTTACTCATCTTATAAAAGTTAAATTATTTTGTCTAAAGAATTGTTATAGCTACATGCCTCCATGGGAAACCAAACACATTCTACTAATTCAGAATTCATCCTCTTACTAACATTTATATCCTCTGTAGATGCCACTATACTACTTACTGATGTTAAGATAATTAAAAATATGGTTACATTTGCAACACTTGAATATGACTTAAGATTAAAGTATAACTTTCTTGAACTACATTGAAGATAGTCATTTATTGATGTTTCAGGGACCCTTATCTATAAAATAATCTCCTTTTAGGACTCTCTTATTATATGGACCCTAAAAAGGTTACAGTATGATTTAATATGCTAAGTTGCTTATCACCTCATCATATATACTACTTAGAACGTCTGTTATCCATTGTGAAAATTCTTTTCAAAGTGTATGGGCCAATTTCATTCTACAACTCTTGCCAAGTTCAAATCCACAATATCTTTGCAGTTTTTATTTTTCTTCAAAACACCATAAGTTATTATACTATATGATGTATTGCTTATTTGCCAATGGATTCCAGCCAGACTTTGTTACACAAGCACAAAAGCTTCCAACATTAATAAATTTCTGTTTTTCTTTCCACTTTTTTTAAAAAGATTTATTTATTTATTTATACAAGCACTGGGTACAATCAGAAGCGCGCGGGGGTGAGAGAATTCACCAGAGCCAGAGCAGGGAGCAGAGCAGACAGAAGGACCGAAGTACACTGCTGAGGGGAGCAGGGGGCGGCAGGAGAGGTCTGCGCGCCATGCGGGACCCTCCTCCGGTGGCCGGTGAGCAGCCGGGGATCGAACTGGTGCTGCAGAGGCTGCGGACAGCTTCACAACCCAGCGCTCAACCGCTGTGCCACCGGGGAGGCCCTCTTTCCACTTTCATATAAGTGTTTCAAAGAACCAATACATGCTTCTTACAGCCTTGGGTTAAAAAAATTCAAAACTTAAAAAAGCAATTACTGCCATTTGAAAAATATTATAACAAACCAAAATTATAGATAAGTTCCTCAACTGACAATTTTTTTTTTTCCTAAAGGCATAATGGAACTGGTACTATACATGTTTGTGGCAATTTCTCTTGATAATACATTTGAAAAGGGTATTATGGACATAACATGAGGGTTACTGGTTTTTCTTTTAAATTATTTTTCAAGATGTGCATGTTTGAGTCAGAACCTTGCTTTTTGTTTTATTTGCCTGGTTACAATGTTAATCATGTATGTCTGAATTTAAAAAACTGAAATGTACACACTTATAGATATTTGAGCAATGTGTAGGAACTTCTCAACCTCCGAAAGAAAGATCAAAGTTTTTTACCAACAAACGTAAATTTACAAGCAGTGGTTAAAAACTTGCTGGAAGGTTCTGCATAAATTTCTCCAAGATTTACATGAATGATACATGAAAATAATAGTTTCTCTTTCTTAAGACTTACACTTGAGTCTGAAAATTAAGGTTATCACAAAAAAAATAATCAAGGACTCTTAACTGGTAATAGTAGTAGAGTGAGCAATAGCAGAAACCATGGATTAAGAAAGGACTAGAGGAAATGCAAATGGCCAACAGGCATATGAAAAAATGTTCAACATCACTTGTAATCAGGGAAATGCAAATCAAAACTACCATGAAATACCATCTTACACCAGTGAGAATGGCACATATTAAAAAAACTAGCAACAACAAATATTGGCGAGGGTGTGGAGAAAAAGGAACTCGTTTGCACTGTTGGTGGGAGTGCAAACTGGTCCAACCACTATGGAGAGCTGTGTGGAGATATCTGGACCTACTAAACATAGAGTTTCCATATGATCCAGCAATTCCACTCCTAGGTATTTACCCAAAGGACACAGAAACATCAACTCCAAAGAACACCTGCACCCCTATGTTTATAGCAGCACTGTTTACAATAACTAAGCTTTGGACACAGCCCAAATGCCCAAAAATAGATGACTGGATCAAGAAGATGTGGTACATATATACCATGGAATATTACTCAGCATTCAAAAAAGATAAACACATGCAATTTGCAGCAACATGGATGGCGCTGGAAGGGATCATGCTCAGCGAAATAAGCCAAAAGAAAAAGAAAAATACCGGATGGTCTCACTCATAGCAGGAATCTAGAAAACTTAAATAAGGGACCAGGAAAATGAATAACTATAGGAAAGTGAAAATCAAAATCAACAAAAAACTATGAACCAGAGACACTTTTTGGGGGCTGGGAGGCAGGAGGAGAGGGATTAGGGTCAGAATGGGGGGGTTGCAATTGTATGGGGAATATAAAAAAAAAATTATTATTAAAAAAAAAAGAAAGGACTAGACAACAGTTTTAGGGAAAGAGAAGTCATTCACAGGACTGGAATAATACATCTAGAGAGATTTTTCACTTTCCAAAATCTCACTCAAAATGTTTAGAAATAACATTTCACACAAACTACGTTGCTGTTTGTGATTCACTGACGGTCCAACTCACACCTTGTAATGAAATGATGGAAAATTTTTCTAAGATTCCTCAAAGCCATGGAAAGTGCCAGATGTTCCTTTCTGTGGTAGTAGCCATCACAACACAACCATTTTGAAACATGGCATTTTAAGAGGGACCACTTTGCAGAGTGTCAAAAACTAAAGGCACAGTCAATGTGACATCAAAACAACTAGTGAAAAGTGAAGACTGTCTGCACAATGCAAACCACCAATTCGACTGATTTGTTTTCTACTTGCTCCTTACCAGAAAGGGTAAACTAGGGAGCCAGTCTGGATGATTATTACAGACAAAGCAGTGATTATGGCATAATCAAATCTTTGCTTTAATGTCTAGGCTGACCCTCCCCACTGAATTTCAGATAATCATGATAATGAGACTTGCCAAAATTTAGGATTGGACTTGTGGAAAAATTACACAGTAAGTGACATCTCATTAACTAGTTGTTTTTCTGTCTTACAGATAACAGATAAGTTGGGTGTCTCCTATTTCCTCACTTCATTGCAAAATTCACAAAAACTTCAAGTTTCCTGTGAGATAACTGGAGGCTATGAGGTAAAAATAAGAATTAAAAACTAGAGATAATTTTTATTTGAAAGGAAATGTATCAATTAAACAAGGTTATTGTACAACTACCCAGATCCTAGTTCTGAATATACAATAAAACAGACACTCTTTCTGCTTTCTCTTTTAATTGATACTCTAACAGGTAAGACCAACTTTAAATAAGATCATACTTACAGGTGATAACAAATGTTGTAAAGGAACAGAACAGTATTACTACAAGAGATTAGTAGTACAGACTCACTTCAAATTGACTGGTGAGGGATGGCCTTTCTGAGGAAGTAAACAGGAAAAATGAGGAATCAGCCCAGCCCTGCAAAGAACATTTCAGACAGAGAGGCTCACAGGTGGAAGCAAAGTTGGCCTGTGGGAGAAACAGCAAGACCACAGAAGATCATGAGCAAAGGGTTGAGTGGAACAACAGGCCCCAAAGAGGTAATTAGGGCCAAATCACACCAGACCTTGGACGCCATACACAGGTTGTTTTTTTTTTTTTTTTTTAAGATTTATTTTATTTATACAAGAGCCGGGGTACAGGCCAGATGAGTGGGAGGGTGAGAGGATTCACCAGAAACAGAATAGGCAGACTGACGAAATACACTGCTGAGGGGAGCAGCAGGCGGGTGAGACAGGAAAGGTCTGCTCTAAGGCCGGTGGGGATGGAACCAGCACTGCAGAGGCTGCAGACAGCTTCACAGCGCTGCGCTCAACTGCCTGCGTCACCAGGGAGGCCCCACACAAGGGTTTTTTAACCCAAGTAAAACTGGAAGCCAAGAAGGATGTGTTAGATACCATTGTTAAATTTCTCTGACTGTTCAGTGATATATAGTAGGGCAGGGGACAGAATCAAAGCTGGAAGATGGGAAGTAAGTGAGTGAGTGTGTGTGTGAGTGTCCATATTGGCATAGGTGTGACATCTTCTGTAGTCAGGATGTTAAAACATTCTCCAAGTCCTTGAAATCCTTTTATGTTTAAACCTTTTAAATGGCAATAATTATGTCAAAAAGTACTTAGAAGGGAGGCATGGTTGACAAAGCATTTTAGGGGCCAGGTTCCAGGAATTTTTTTTATGGTAGAACTGGAATTTTCTCATCACCAGGTTAAGCTGATTTTCTTGCACTGTTTGTACCTCTGTGTCATATATGTAGATATGCAGTTTTAGGTACAGTCTCAGGTACAATTAATCATTTCCTCATAGTGTGCTTCTGATAAAGGAACATTCCACATAGAATTATATTGTCTGCCATGTGACCTATTCCTTGGGGCAGTGTTTGCTAATCTAGATTTCTAATGTTAATCATCTAAGGTTGCATTAATATTTCCTCTCATTACATGTTGTCATATAATCCCTGTCAATAATGTGTGTGGGAATATTTTTTGATAAGCAAAACAATGTTCAAAGTACAGTTTTTAATCATGGCATCCATTGTGGGACTTTCCAAAACTCCACATGGTTAGAAACCCAAAACTGCCAACAACCAAATCTGTGACATATCATTGTGGAGGACCAGAGAAGTTAGAAGGGTATGTATGCACGCACACATGTACACACATGCAGGAGTGTATGCATGAATGGAATGATAGCCATTGAAACCTCAAGAGCTAAAGAAAAAAAATGTCCTTTTTCTTTCACATATCCATTGATTTTCTTAGCCAATCTGGAAGAATATCATAGTTTTAAATTCCACCTGCAGATCTAGAAAAACCAAGTTTTAAACTGGATGAGAATCTAGAACTAGAACTCGGTCTCTCTGGTCCATTTTGTTGTATCTGAAGAGTAACTGCTAACATATTGCATAACACATGACTTTCAAAGATAATGAATGACAGGGAGTCTATTCCAGTATCAGATCTTATTTTGATTGTCTCCAGAATCTCTTAGATTTGGGAGAAGGAAATAAGTGAATCTCATAACATAAAACTTTTCTATTTAATTAGAAGTGTGTGTGGAATAACCCTAAGGATAAAGAAACATTTTCAACTTCACATTCCTTCCTGGACACATCTCTTTAGGGGGAAGCTTTAAAGACTGGACCAAAGTATAATTTTTCTCCCCAAGGATAGTAATATAACTTTCCCAGTGGAAAGGTAGTCTAGTCAATTCAAAGACAGGATTTTAGGATGTATTACCCACGACTGTGTTTTAAAAATCTAAGTGTGCGTTTTAAAACTAAGTACAAAATTGTCTCTTTGGTTCCATTTTCAGATTAATGTTTGTAAGCCAAGCAGATCCTCTGAGGGAGAGTTTAAGTTTTAGGCTAGAGGTCAGGCAGTTTCCTTTCAAATCCTGTCTTAGCCACTTATTTGTTGTCTGAGAAAATCATTAAATCTCAGTGCTTCTCGATGTCTTCAGTCTTTAGTAGGGATAAAAATAGCACCAACTTCATAGAGTTTTTACAAGGATTAATTGAACTATCTCATGTGCAACAACACAACTCCTTAGACATTATAATCAACTGAGTAACAATAAATATTAGTGGACAACTAATATTTAAAAAAATATACATGCATAAAAATTAAATTATTTAACTCTGTACTGAAAGAGCCTAAAATGTGGACACAACTTTCAAGTACTTTATCTCAACAAAATTAAAGGGATACCCTGCAGGTGTCCAGCACTTATAAACTGTAAATGAAGAGCAATTTAATTCTCTATGGAAGCATCTTGAAAAGGGCCAGTAGGGCATTCTGATTGCGATGCTTTTCCAAAATCTCTTCCCATCATGTCTATAATGATCTCACCAGAAAGGCAGCTGTCATCCCTTTCCTCGGTTTGACCCAGACTCTTCCTCACTTCCGCATCACACTCTCTGCAGTGGTTTCCTATTAAGCAACCCTCTGCCTTCCCAGTCCAAATCAAATCAAACCATAACTGACTATTTTGAATCTTCTATTTCACTCTCAATCTCTCATCTATTACTTAACATCGACACAATAAACTGTAGATAGAAATATGACCTCAAACCCCGAATGTGGAAATCAACATTTACCTCAACAGGTAGAATAAATGGTGAGACTGATTTATTTTCCTGAAGCATACGTGTGATTATTTAATTTGTGGGTCTTTTCTCCTAAGACAGCCTTTAAATAAAACAGCATATTAAAATAAAAAATGTGGTCATAATTTTTCTCCTGTTGAATGCAAGTAATGCTTCGTGGAAATGTCGCTAAATTCTGCCTATCTACAAAAACGGAAATGATAAGCAGTCCTGAAGAGCAGCACCCCGTTTCCTTTCCAAAGTGCACTGCTAACACAATTCCCACACCCTTCCTGTTGCCCCAGGTGCTGAAGTTGAAAATATCCAAACATTTAGCCATCCTGAAGATATTCTCTGAGGTGGCTAGAAAAAGACTGGACTTAAATTTTATTTTATTTTATCATGAGAGGAAGTTTACTGACTTGGCTCCCCACCCCCATGACACCCCAACTTCTCTTTTTTATATGTGTGAGCTTTTTCTACTTCTGTCTCTCGGGAATAAGATTTTAGTGGTTCAGTTATTTTCTACACTTTTACCTGAATGTGGGCAACCTCACCAGCAAAGGCTCCTGGAAATATCCTTCATCTCTTTTTCTCAGAAGATGTGAGAAATGTTGGCTGGAGTTATGAAGGGGAAGTGGTTGGTGCAGAAAGTTTCCAAAAGAATGGTGAATTTTTTTTAATTGGTTTAAAAATAAAGAACTCATATTTCTCTTTTGACGATGAGAACCTAAGGATGAGGGCCCTCTGCTTCTCTTAACCCCAAGTAGGAAGTGAGAGATGCTGGTTTCTGTGTTCTGCAAAGCCAATGGGATGGGGTCCTTTTCTTCCTGCCTATTGTCTATGTCACTCATAGATTTAATATTGGCTTCCAACTTTGCTATAAGATCTATTTTTTAAGTCATTCTATTGAGAAGATATACGTATACATTAATATTTTATTAAACTTTGGCTTTTAGCAATATCAGTCATGAGAATGCTAGCAGTAAATCTAGTGAGAGTAAGACTTAAGGTCAAAGAGGAATTCTGAAAGGACAAAACATTTTATCTTTTTTACTTGGAGGTGAAAATGGAACATAGCTTATGTCAGAAATTACTAAAGTTATGGGCAAAATTACAACTGATGATTAAATTTTATTGGCCATTTTTAGGCCTTAATTTTATGAAGCATTGTGAAGAGAGTGAGCCAGTAGATATTTTACGAGGAGCGGATGAAGTGGGTACTGACAGATGATGTGCAGGGGGAGAGTTCACTTTCAACCATGTTGAATATTAGGCACCTTTAAAGGAAATAAGAAAGAACTTGAAATTGTACTTTAAGCCTAGGAAGATACTGAGCTACCAACACATGTGGAAGTATAAATCTGGTGACTGATGTCAAGAATATCACATAAGGAGATCAGGTGGAGTCCAAAGAGATGATGACCGAGAACACACTCTGGAAGGAGAAGAATATTTAGAGGATAGAAATGAATGGGGAAGCTGTGAAGAAATCCAGAAAGCTGGAGAGAAAGATGAGCAAGCTCTCTCTGCTTCTGGTCCACAGGGGGCTCTCCTCAACAGGATTCATCCTTTTTTCTTGGCAACTAGTGATTCAACATTCTCAGATCTTAATATTTGACCTGGTATTCAAGGACATTTTTTTCTCTGAATTTGCTGCAATATAAGTCAAATTCTCAATCAACTGTCTCTTGAATATTATTTTATAAATTATAACTGACATTTTACTACAAAACATGGAGCAGTATGTCTCAGGATTGTTCAAAGTGGCACCAGCTACAGGGGTTTTATTAGTTATTAGGAGTTTTGCCTTGGAGCGATGGAAATTCAGCTAAATATCAGGCTGATACACATACATTCTGCCTTGGAAATATGGCTGAAAAGCAAATCTCCACCGGATGTTCTGGTGGTGAAATGACTTATGACTCTAGAACTTTCTAACTTTTCCAACTTTATTGAAGATGATTTTTTACAGCTTCCATAGAATTAGAAGGTTGCCACTGAAAATAACTGCCATTTATTCACTAGTAATTTAAAGCAAATTGAGGCAGGAATGCAGTAAAGCCAGCAGGTGATAGCATTTTGAGCAGAACACACCTTCTAAGATGGATTGATGCATCATTTAGAACTGCTTAGTAACAGAGCAAGCTTGCGAGATAAGCAGTTCTTGCACTAAGAAACAGAAGTGTTCTGTTGTATGGCCAATATCCCACTGGACAGAAGGAGCACAGGGGAAGTTTCCTTGGTTTGTTAATATTTCTTGGCAGACTTTATTAGGACAAAAGGCAGTGAGGATATAGGCTCCTATGACATGATTAACAGCAAATGTGTCTGTGCACATGCAATGTTAAACAACAAGAGGAAAGTGATTCTTGAAAAAAGTGGACAATAGTTTCAAAGGTTGCACGATTAGAAAAAGCTGATGAGCATTTATTTTATTTAGGAATTATGATGTCACTGGTGATCTGAGCAAGGAGAGATATTATAAAATGCTAAGGACAGGCCCTGGTTACAGGAAAGTAAAAAGTAGACGAGGAAATTTCCTTTCCCAAAATTATTGGTAGAGTAATATGGTAAAAAACCAACCTGCAGCAAAATTCCTAAAAGAAAGAGATACAAAATTGAAAACATTTTTTTTTATTTGAAAGCAGTTACTGTTTATTAATAAACATTAACTGACCAGATTACAAAAACAATCAATGGCAGACACCTTAGTTCATCCTTCTAATAAACCTGTTGATCTGGTCTTCCCTGTTGCCAGCATCTCCACTTTCTACAAAATGGGTGGTTTTCTTCTTCATTCCACCTCGTGGAGAAGATAATTTGAAGGGCCAGAGGAAGTTGTTTGCCTCTTTGAAGCTTTGAAAACAAATTTGAACACATGCTTAAACTGGAAAGACTAAGAGAAACTGTTATAGAGCAACCCCGATATTAAACGGGTTCCTGGCTGTGGGTCCTCACCCGCGCGCTTTAAAGGGACTTATGAATACTCTACTACAGACACACGCAAAAGGGTTAATAAAAGGTTTATTTACAAGAGAAAAAGAAATAAGGAAAATGTACAACTCAGGGAGAAAATAGGGAAATAAAGTCTTTAATGCGTCCTACCCGATCCGACGACCTGGAAACCCAAAGTCACTCTCAGAGCTAGACGGACGCCGCGAGCTGGCCGAGGGCCCCAAAATGGAGAGAGCCCCAAAGCCCACATGTCTGCCTTTTGTATCCACCTGGCTGCTTAACCCCACCCTCAGGTCCCAGCCACCTTCCCTTGGGTGGTGATGGGATTTGGAGTTCCCAGTGTCTTTGGCTTTGGCCTGGGGTGGGGGTGGAGTCCACAAAGCCTGTATGGAATTAGCTTTGGGACAGCCTTTTTCCCCTAACAATTCCCCCCTTTCACTTTTAGATATGGTGGAATAAAAATTAAAAGGGGGGATTGTAACAGGGTGGTCCCCAGGAAAGGGGGAGGTTCCCTGCCCCACCCAAGGGAGGGTGGAGCTGAGCAGGAAGAGGAGAAGCAGAAGAGACTGAGGAAGGAAGCAGGATGGAGCCAGGAGACCTGGAGGAGGGGCATGGAGCCTAGAGACACGTAAAGAAACTGCGCTTGTCTTTTGGTCATGGACTGGGTGACACAGATGTGGGTGAGACCCGTGGGAGGTGACAATGGCAGCTTTTATCTTGATGTTGATTTTGCTCTTTTCCTTCCGGGCTTGTCCGGTTGTTTGTGACCCTTTGCTGTGGGTCCCCACTGGAAGATGCTTTAGACTTGTAGCAGGCTTTGGGGCCTTGTTCTGGGCCGATCCCATATGGATGGACTTTTACCCACGAGGGGATGGGTAACTTTGGGTGCTTCATTTAGAAACTAGACTCTTTGCCTTACCTGTATTGTTTCCTAGTTTAATTAAAGTTCCTTCCCATTAAAGTCTCCTATGTTTTGTGTTGATGCGGCGGATGGCAGAACCCATTTAGAATAGGCAGGTTTGCAGGGTTTTTGGGCTGCCCCTCTCCCTGTCCTATAACAAAACTATCAGTTATCAGAGCCAACCAGTTCAGGAAACAACAACATCACAGAAGAAATGGGATCATCTTAACTGCAGTGACCTAGACTTCTGGTTTGCAGCTTAAACTCGTGTGTGCTCCAATAGGTGAGTTGGATTCCAGTTCTGGGACATGTGAGGAATGGCATCTTCAGTGTAAGTGGGAATTTTTTCAATATTAGTTTAAAAAAAATTGTCTTTAATTAAGAAAAAAACAAGCTGTCCCCTGAGAATTCATAAGCTAGAGTTAGTCCTCATACAAGCTTGGGACCCACATCTCATTACCTACATGGTCTGGAAAAAGTCAAGCAATCCCAGGGCTGATGCTTCCCAAAGTATCTGTCAGAAGCAAATACTACTTTATGGTTGTCAAATGACGTCTCAAGAAATATCTACATATAAAGTCACTTTATCATCTCATAATTTGAAAGTAAAAAAAGGAAACAAGGAATAGAAGTTAAGTGTTAGCAGAAACAATGAACAGAATGAGACCTGAAAATTTAGAGTCCACCAGTGACAACCACAATATAAGATTAGTGTATAATATGCTTAAAAAATCAAATGTATGGTTAGTCTTTTTCCTGGCATCTTCCTCCCTCCTCACAATCTGGTCTTCTCCCAAGACCCAGGTATCAAGCAGTTTTCTACTTACTAATCAGATCTAACTTCTCAAAGAAGGACGCTCTTAAAGTTTACAAGTAAACTCTCTAAGTTTCACCAACTTGTCAAATGTATTCAGGAATGCTATCGAGAGGCCTTGTTTATGTGGCCTGAATTCATTCTGGTAATTAAAAATGCATGATTTGGGGAAAAAAATCAAATGTATGAATAAGAAATGACTATAACTGGGACGATAACTGGGCCAATAAACTGATATAAATTTTTTTAAAATTTGACATACAGAAATGAAAAATACAGTAATTAAAAATTCAACAGTTATGCTATTTAGCCATTAGAAATGATGGGAAAGAGACCAAACTTGGAACTCAGTGTAAAGCAACTAGCCCCACAGAGAGACAGAAGAATGTGAAAGCAGTTGAGAGACAAAGGAAAGAGAGATGTAACCTAAATCAAATAAGAATTAAAAAAAAAAAAATCAGGAAATAGGAAAGTTGGTTTTGGAAGGCAAAATGGCTAAGAAATTACAGAATTCTAGATAACATAAATACACAAATTTAGGAAGCAAAACAATCTTTTTTTAAAATTGCATTAACATTGGTTTATAGCACTATACAATTTAGGGAATAGGATCATCCCTTCTCAGATATGTGTCACCACCAAGGCACCCATATTCCTTTACTCTAGGCCTGTGCTCCCCCCTACCACCTTCCCTCCTCTAGTCACCACAACTCTGTGGTCATATTTCTTGGGTTTGTTTGGGTTTAGTTTTGTCAGTTCCTTTGTGGTTTTTTTCTCTATACATTAACAACCCCAATTTCCACTAAACTGGAATACAAATAAATGAAAACTACCTTTAAAAAAAAAATCAAGAATCAATCAGATTAATTCCAGAAAACATTAGAATAACTGGATTCGAAATGACCACAAATGGAAGCCAGAAATCCATAATAGCAAAATTATGTAAAAACATTTATAAATATATACCTAGAATTGTACACTAGTATAGTGATTTTGAGATAAAACAAAAAAATGCCAAAAGCAGCTCCTCCTTATAGAGCTTCTAAAATATGTACTTCAAGAATAAGGAAAAGGATCAGAAAAAACTAGTGAGTTGAAGGATAGATGAGCAAATAAGGAATAGATGTGAATAAATCTAAACAAATATCAAAGCTATAAAACAATGTCTAATTTGAGAATGTATTACATTTCCTGGTGCTGTGTAATAAGTACTACAGACATAATGGTTTAAAACACATTTATTATCCCTAAGATTCTAAGAATCCTGAATCTGGGCACAGCTAATTGGATCCTCTATCTGTGTTACAGGGTTGCTATCCAGGCTATGCTCTCATGTACAAGGTCACTGAGGGCTCCTGCATTTCTATACTCTTTTGACTTAGTTATGAGCAGAATTTCCTTGATGTTCTGCAAAAGAGGAGAGGCCAGTTTTTTACTGGTGGTCATTTGGAAACCACTTTTAATTCCCAGAGGGCAATTCATAAACCCTCTTCACAATAGGCAGCTAACATCAAGTCAGTAAGAGGTCTCTTCAGTCTAGAACATAATGACTTAAGTGGCATCTTCATCATTACTCTTCATTATTATATCTTCATCATTAGTTGAGGAGTGATATGTCATTACCTTTGAATAACCTTCTAACCTCCACTGCTTAGAAGTCACAAGTTCTATTGCACTCAAGCGGGGAGAATTTTGCATGATTCATAAGGGACAGCCTTAGGGTGTGTTTGCAGAGAGTTGTGGAAAAAGATGAAACTAAAACTGAATAAGGCAGAAAGAACTTAAAAAGAAAGCATGCTAAAGTCCTCACATGAATTGTAGAAAGTCACAAATTAAAGGGCATTAAGAACAGAAAGCACAAAATAAGATGGTACAAATCAAAACATACCAGGAATCTATTTTTAAGTGAAAGTGAACAAAAGCTCATGTAATGACACTAATATCAGATAAAAAGGACCACAAGGTGAAAAGTCTTATTTCACTTAGAGGGTTACTACATAATGATAAAAAAAATGCCTGCATGAAATTTAACAAGAAACAAATAGTAATAATTATCAGGAGTGAGTCACAAATCATGGTGATATTGAGACATTGTTTAGCAACTGACAAATCAAACACACCCAAAAAAACAGTAAGAAAGTGAAAATCAAAATCAACAAAAAACTATGAACAAGAGACAGTCTATGGGGGATAGGGGGCGGGGAGGGATTGGGGTCAAAATAAGGGGGTTGCAATTGTCTGGGGAATATAAAAATAAAATGTATAAAAAATAAAAAAAAATTTAGACCCAGCAAAGTTCCATGATGAAAATGCATATATTGTGCAAAAATGAAAAATGATATAAAAAATGTATTAACTAAATTAAATAAAACAGTAAGATAGACTTTGAGAATACAAATATGCTTAAGGGAACTGCTTTACACAGAATATAGAATAAAGCAAGAAACTATGTATGCATGATATTTGTTAAACATAGATGGATACCATGTAGTAAACTATAAAACTACTTTTAATAAATATGAAGGATTTGATATTGTAGAGGTCACATTTCCTAACTACAATAAATTTGTTCAAAGGTAATAAAGATTTTAAAAACTCAAAGTAATCAAATGGTTATTAAAATGATCAAAATAATTATGAAAAATTATGTATCAAAACATGTAAACTATAGACAATATTTCAGAGAGGATTTATAAACTAAGGAGCAAATATTAGAAGAGTTGAAAATTTAGAAAAATACTGTTGATTCTAAATATTGCACACAAGAAACATGCTATAATGTAATGTTACTTCAATAAGAGAATTTTAAAAACAGGAGATAAAAAAATAAAGTATAAATAAAGATGTAATAAAGGAGAATCAACAAAAACAATCTGTTCTTTGAAAAAATATGATACAGGTGTCTCTGACAAGACTGATCAAGAACAAAGGGGAAAATGGTAAACAATGCTGACAGAGTAAAAGAAAACAACCTAAGAAACAGACTAGAAGGACTGCAGAGTGTTATAGACAACTATAGATGACAATGGCAATTTAGATGAAATGGGTACATTTCTAGAAAATTCTCTTACAAAAATGATTTATAAAAGAACTAGAAAGCTTATGTGGCCCTATAATCATTGAAGACTGTTGTTTAACCTAAGTCCACAGTCTGATAAATTCTAGTAGGTATTTAAGATGCAAATAATTTTAATATAATTTATACAAAGAATGAAAAATGACACATTTCCCTTTTACTCTTTGTAGTGAGGTAGCCAGGCAAAGAGCAGGCAGCAGGCCGGGAGGCTGGCAGGCCTCTCAGATCCTAGAGAGTCTTTGTTCTCTATGGGGGCTCTCTATGGCATCTGCTCATCCTCCCATAGCCATCCCCTGCCACCAGACTGTTGTGATGCCACCCTGACAACTTCAGCCTCCAGGCCCAGGTGTGCCATAGCACATTCTAGGTGTCCACTATGAGGTCCGAGCACCCGGTGCCCATGCCCCCAGGCACCTCCTGCATTCAAGGCCGCAGGGGATAGCCACAGAAGTCAGCAGTGTAAAAGCCTATTGAACTTAACCTACATTCATTTTATGAGATTAATAACTATGATTCCAAAAATCCAACAATGAAAGCTTCAAAAGGAAAAAATTAAAGGTCAGTTTCGACTATGAACAGAGATACAAAATTCCTATATAAAAATGGGAAACAAAATTCTAAATAAACACAAACACACAACTCAAGAAAATTAAAAATAGTTGTACCCTCTGACCTACCAGTTCCATTTCTGGGTATTTATTCAAAGAAAACTAAACACTACCTCAAAAAGTATGTATCCCCATCTTTATCGCAGTTTTATTTACAATAGCCAAAATATGGAAACAATCTAAATGCCCATCAACAGATTGAATAAAGAAAATGTCGGATATTTCTTTATCTACATACACAACCAAATATTAATATTACTAAACCATGAAAAAATGTAATCTTGCCTTTTGTGACAACATAGATGGACCTTGCAGGCATTATGTTATGTGGAAAGAACATAGATTATGACAAATAGCATGTGATCTCATTTATATGTGAACGCTAAAAAAATCCAAGTTCTTAGATACAAAGAGACTGGAGGTTGCTAGAGGTTGCGGGTAGTCAAGGGGTTTGTTCAAAAGCTACAAAACTTCAATTATTAAAAAAATAAGTTATGGGGTGTGTATTGGACAGAATGGGGACTTATTTGAAAGTTGCTAACTGAATAAATTTACATATGGGGATATTAATTAGATTACTGTGATCATTTCACACTATATACAAATATCAAATGTTGAACACCTAAAACATTTCAATTATAGCTCAGTAAAACACAAATTACCAAGAAATAAAAGGCTAGTTAACACTTTAAAATGCTAGTAATATAAATTAACAGAAACAATTCAAAATCATCTCATATTTTGGCAGATAAAATTGACACAATATTCATATTAGGGATTCTTATCAAACTTGGAATTAAAGCAAATTTTCCTAATTGGCAAAAGAATATTTATTAAAAAAATCTCCTGAGAAGCAGCCTGTGCACCCATAAAATGGTAAAATCATTCTCTTTAATGAAAGGAAGAGACAGAAAGATGGCTATTGTCACCACATTCACCATTGAACTAAAGACGCCAGAGAGCACATGAAAGTAAACAAGTGAAACAAATTATTTAAGGATGCAAAATAGATAATAGTCTTATTTACAAAAATGATTATCTTCATAAGAAACCCCAAGGCAAGCTACAAGTTATTCCAATGAATAACTATTTCAATAACTATAGAAGATTGATATACCAAAGTTAACAAATTTGTGAAAACAAATAAATGTCACTTGGAATCAACTAAGATATGATTAATCCTTTTAATGGAGAAGCTTATAATTTTGAAATGTTTTAAAAGACAAACTGAAAGACACTCATTCACGAAAAACAGGAGCCAGTATTCTAAGTATGTCAGTTACCTCCAAACTGATACACAGAGACAATAAATAGCTTCTAAAACTCTAAACTGGATTTTCCTTAATATAAAAAAAAAATCAAACCCCAAAAACTGATTTGGAGTTTCAGATAGAAAAGTTAGAGGGTCAAGAAGGAAGGAAAATAGAAAGATCTGCCCCAACAGATTCCATGGCTTCTTTAGTTGGGAAGTAAACAGCAAACAGTTAAAGGGAAGAAAAAAATCCAAAATTAGGTCAAAGCTAACAAGGAACATTGATAAACAACACATTGGGTACTGGGATGTGTGAGTATGTAGTGAAATTAAATAGGTGGTAACTGGTAATTGTACCCATATTTTTTTAAAAATGAAAATTATTTCCAACGTCACATCTTACCAAAAATATCTACTTTAAATGCAGTTTTAAAATTGTTAAAATCAAGCATTAAGTATTTTACATTGGAAAATACCTTTATGTTCCTGGAGCAGGGAAGAACTTTAATAACAAAATCTAAAGAAAACAATAGGTGAATTTGACGCCATACAACTAACATTAACGCTGTCGACCCAAAAACGTTTTCAATAAAAACCAAGGGAGAAAAATATGCCGCAACAGAAAAGACACATTTGCAGTCTATACACCACTTTAAAACAATTAGTATCCAGAACTCATAGATAACTTTTAAAAAACATTTTTAAAATAGAAAGGTGGGCACAAGCATAAGTAGAAAACAAATCACGATGCCATACACTCGAAACCTCTGATTTAAACTAGTGTCACTTCAATAAAAATTTAAATAAGCAAAAAATTAAAATATAAAAAAACCTCATCATAAAGCAAGAAAATCAACATAAAAAACTGGTTCCCCAGGGGATGACTTGAAAGGCGCCACTTTATTCTCACAAAGACAAAGCTGAACGGAGTGAAAACGCAACAATTCGCATGGCCCGAAGAAAGGGCAACCACTGCCCCCCCCCAGGCTGGAGAAAACGACGGCAAAAAGAAGGAATCGCCACTTACCTGAGCAGAGACACCAGAATCGAATCGTCGAAACCAACGCTGGGGCCAGAAAGCTTGAGCTGTAACTGATGTATCCTTGGAGGCTCGGCCTGGGCAACGCGCTAAAATCTCCAGCTGAATTCAGTCTTAGGGCGCTCCCCACCCCCAAACTGGGACGTTAACTTCCAGGAGTTCGTCCAGTTTCCCATAGCTTTTATCACAGAAAATTCCTGCTTCTGGCAGGAGGAAGAGAAAAGGAGCCATTTTAAATGCACCGGAGCACCTGTCCGCTTATTGTGGCCCGAGGTCAGGTGAAACTCGTTAGGCAGCGCCCGCTTTGGTGTCATCAGAGCCTCACAGATCTGGGATAAAGGGGAATCCCAACTCCAGTCAGCTGTACCTTCCACGTGGGAGAAGAGAGGCCTCTTCAGCACACTCCGGTCAAACCACCCCACTTCAGGGGGAAGAAATAGAACCAAGTGTGGAGACACAGGTTGATTCAAGACTAAGACATAGTCATCTGACTACAGAACCCTTCCCTTCCACCCACACGTCACCGCCACTTTACTAAAGGCCTGTTTAAGCAGTCCCTGTTACCTGGTACACTAAATGTGGATATCAAGAAAAAAACTATGAAGTATACCAAAAGACAAAAGTACCATTAGAAGAGATGGAGCAATCTTCAGAGCTTGGCAGGAATGTTAACATCATCCAAAGGGTAGTTTACAACAGCTGTGATCAATGTACTAAGGGCTCTAATGGATAAAGTGGAAAGAAAGCCAGGGGCGGATGGGCGATGAGAGCAGGGAGATGGGAATCCTAAGAACCAAAAAGAAAGGCCAAGTATAAGACATATATTTAAAATAAGCATATATTTAATAAATAACATATTTCTTTCTATATATTTGCTCATAGATATGCCATATACATCATAGAATATGAGGAGTGCCTTTGATGAGCTCATTAGTAGGTTGGACACAGCTGAGGAAGGAGCCTCTGTGCTAGAGGAGCTACAAATAGAATTCCAAGAAATCAAAAAAAAAAAAAAAAAGAGAGAGAGAAAGAAAAAGAACAAAGATTGTAAAAACAACATATTTTTCCCATGTATGAGGACTGATTCAGCATTTGAAAGTCAATTAATGTAATCCATCAATCAACAGACCAGAAAAAGTAAAAAATCACACATGATATCAAAAAATGCAGCAAATCATTTGTAAAAATTCAATACCATTCATGATAAAAACTCTCATTAAATTAGGCATAGATGGGAAATTTCTTAACCTGATGAAGACTACCCACAAAATTATAAAACCTATAATTAAAACTATATCTACAAAAAACAAAAACCCTATACCTAATGTTGAGAAACTGAATGTAGAATGCAAAACTAAAAAACAAACAAACCAAAAAAACCCCAACAAAACCATTAGAAGATCCTTTAAGAAGAAACACAGATGACTTAGTGTTATAGTGATCACTTTTTCTTTTGTTGTTGTTGTTGTTTTCTTTTGTTTCTCATTACCATCTCCACTCCAACTCCTTAAGTTTCCTATTATCTAGGGCATTGTCTTTTTTTCCTTTCATTGTTCATTTTTATACAGTAATTGATTTCTCCCCTAAGGTGTAGTGCCCGTAGATCTCCAGGTACCATATCACCCATGAATCATCACCATAGTCCCTTGTGCTCTTCCCTCCCATTTTGACCTCTCTCACTCCCTGTCCCTTGCTGTATGCCTCAAATCTATGGCCAGCTTGCCAGTGATCACTTTTTAGATAAGACAACAAAGGTACAGTCCATGAAAGATATAATCGATAAGCTGGAACTCATTTCAATTTAAAACTTCTATTTTGTAAAGTGAAGAGTATTAGAAGACAAGCCATGGCTGGGGGAAAATATTTGCAAAAGTCAGATCTGAGAAAGAACTATTAAACCAAAATATAGAAGTAACTGTCAGAACTCCACCATAAGAAAGGAGGCAGATACAAGTCAAAAAAAGAAGTTTGCATGAATAGAGAGAAAATACAGAGTGAAAGTGTTGGTGGTCTTGATGTCCAGCACTTGACAACGGGAATGCTGAGTTTGAGAATTTAGTACAGCCAGGGAGAAACCCACATGGTGCAGCAGACCTCTCCTGTCTCGCCCGCTGCTCCCCTCAGCAGTATATTTCAGTAGATCTGCCTGTTCTGCTCCCCACTATCTCTGGTGATTCCTCTCACTCTGCCCCCGGCACTTCTGGCTTACACCCCAGTTCTTGTATGCATTAAATAAATAAATCCTAAAAAAAGAATGTAGTACAGGAAAAGAGGAGGGTGCTGATAAAGTCCTGGATGGTCTGAGATGTGTGGTGGGAAAACCTAGGTGGTGCTGGTCCCTGGAATTGAAGCTATCAGGGAATTGTGAGCAAGTTCGGTGAAGGGTCATCTGCACTAACATTGAAATGGGCCCAGAAAAAAATGCAAGAAAGAAAATGGTCAGTATCAAGGTCTTTGATAAATTGAGGAGTGACAAGGATTGGTAAACAACAGCAAGGAAGAGGATAGAAAGTGGTAGGTAATCAGGTGAGAGAAACCTCAAAGAAAGACAGATTTTGATCAGAGGATTAAGAATTATTTGAATCTAAGAAATGACAACATAAGCATTGCATTCTGAAGTTAGGAAGATTTGATAACCTAGTGTGAGAGGATAACTTGGCTTCTGTTGAGGACAGAGTATTGGTTCTCAGCTGTATAATAGTTTCAAATGTGGTGACTAGGCTTCTTGCCTTCACTCTTTCTTTCATTTTTGTAATTTTTCCCAACTATTCCCCCTATTCTGATTTATCATCATGCTTTGCAACTACCTCACAATATCTAATCATGAAGCAATAGTTACATGTCTGTCTTAGCCACTAGATAGCACTCTGCTTAAGGGCAAAAAGCATGTAATATTTGCTATTATGTCCATAGTACTTTTTAATGCCCACAATATAAAAGGTGTTCAATAAATGTTTAGTGAACAAATGAATGGAAAGAACAGAGTAATGTTAACAAAGGGAAAAGAATGTGAAAGCAATGGAATGACACATGTATGTTTGTATTTGTGAATGAGTTTTCATGCTTGTCTGTGTTTCTTGCACAAATTGTTAGAGATAAAGATGCTTCAGAGCACTGTTAGTGCAATCACCTGAAAGGGTGTGGATGAAAATATGTCAGCACAAAACACAGGAAAAGGCAGTAGAAAAATAGTTATGGAAGTAATAAAACCATCACAATCACCTTGTGAAAAACAAGGAAAGGGAAAATGCTAATATGGTCTGCCACTGATATATTCTGAAAACAATGATCTAAATACCACCCATGAAGTTTTTCATTAAAAACATACTTCCAGGGCCTCCCCGGTGGCGCAGCGGTTGAGCGCTGGGTTGTGAAGCTGCCCACAGCCTCTGCAGTGCTGGTTCAATCCCCGGCTGCTCCCGGGCCACTGGAGGAGGGTCCCACATGGCGCGCCGACCTCTCCTGCCGCCCGCTGCTCCCCTCAGCAGTGTACTTCGGTCCTTCTGCCTGCTCTGCTCCCCGCTCTGGCTCTGGTGAATTCTCTCACCCTCCCGCGCTTCTGACTGTACTCAGTGCTTGTATAAATAAATAAATATTTTAAAAAAATAAATAAATAAAAACATACTTCCATAATCTAAGTATTATAGACTATGAATTCAACAAAGGAAACTTTTGTTTCATAGTGTTGGAAATTAAAGTCCTATGAAATCAAGTTTATCTTTAGAAGTGGATTTTAAGAAACCTGAAAGGATTGGTAACAGTAAAATAAATATGGAACAGATGTTGCCTCAAGCAGGGTCCTGGATAAAACTGTATTTTGATTATAGTTAATGGAAATAGGTAGTGCTATAGGTGTGATTTCAGAAACATTTACACATTTGCTTTCTAATCTTCAGTGTTTAACTTCCTTTAAATTTCAAGAAGAACTTGGCAATTTTAATAAATATTATGTATGCTTTGAATTTAGATTTAATAGGTCATGTCATTTATAAGAAACAATAGATGAGATTTTTATTCTTTGTTTACTAGGAGTGTTTTTCTTTAAATAATCTGTTCCAGTCCTTATAATTAAGTCTGCCAAAAGGTATGCCTAAAGAGATAATAAATAATAATCTAATAATGTGTGTGAGATGTATGTTTGTAAACTGACAACACTGGTATGCAGGATATCCTAGAGCACTGAAAGATACATAAACAGGAAACAATATACTCCATTCTCTAATACTTAGGAGATTTATGGAATTTTAGAAGTAATCAAAACCTAATAGATATTTTATCTCAATATCCTAACTATTTTATAAGAAAAAAAAAAGGAGAGTCTAAGGGAAATTAACAACTGATTAATGGCAGACAAAGACAAAGATCAGATCTTCTGCACCCAGTCTTATACTTTATTCTTGTCTTGTATTTAAGCCCGCATTCCTGAAGTAATATTTTATATCAATTCTATAGTACCATGACTTTTGTACACAAGCAAAATAATTTTAAAATTAGAGCTTAAATTTTGTTATAGAGGTATGAGCTTTAATAGAACCAACAAGTAAAGAATGAAGGAAATAAAATTTCAGGTGGTGAATTGTTTCATTAGAGTAATAGGATCCAGAATCTGAAATCATATTAGTCTAAACTGAAACCTAAGAAAAAATTTGATATTAGTAAAGGTTCTCAAATAAAATATTCAATTGATCTTTCCCTTTCCCGAAATTAACCACAAAATGTTCACAGTGAAGAGGTTCATATGTGCAATGATATTCCAATATTATAATCTGTTTAAAGGACTGAATACTAAAATATTGGGTCAAAATTTATACAGACCAGAATTGATTAATTATGGAAGCTCTGGGTTGAAAAGGGCCGGTTGTATCAATGGAGGAATGGCAAAAGCAGATCTAGTCTGACTTTCCCTAGTGACAACATAAATCCAGAAATTTCTCCCTCTCTCTTCTCTCCAAAGTAAAAATCCGGAGGTAGTACTGAAAGCAGAATTTAGAATGTCAAGCCCACAAAAAAGTTATGGTTTGGGTGTATTTAACCTTGGTATATTGTTAAAAAGATCTGAGTTGGTATTTAGTTTTATTTAGGATGAAGAGTAGGCTCCAAATTAAAAGTCATCAAGAAGTTTCACAGTTGTCTCGAATAAATTTTGGAATAATTTTTTAAAAACCAGATTTGAAAAACATATTGCACAATAAAGCATTACACATACATTATTTTCTACCACTGAAATTTAGGGAAGCTAAAGAAAATATCCAGTTTTGATCCTCAAATATAAATTATTTTGATGGATGTGACCCATCTTCTTCCAAAAAAGAATGCAAAATTTAGTAACCTCCTGCAACAAAAAGAAATTTTCATTCTAATCTTTGTTCCTCCAAATCATTTTCTGGGGGCAGGAAAAATCTTTTTACAACAAAGCTTTATGGTTCTTTTCTCTCCCTCCTTCTTTACAATAATTGCTGAGATTTAGCTTCAAGAAAATTATATACATGCTCTTGCCCAATAAAAGTCATTAAGGTGCTTATTATGTATTTGGTGCCCTAATTGTAGAGCAAGGCATATATTTAGTATGTAAAGTATATAAAATAGGGGTGCATAGCTTGCTGTGTGAATTACCTGTTGGCTTTCTATCAATTGGCTTTACATGAATTGTCTCATCAACCTCATCAACCTCCTGTAAAAAAAAGTAATGGACAGAAATTCAGAACAAATTTCATTGAAAGGGTGAATTCAGTGCAATCACCTGAAAGGTTGTAGATGAAAATATGTCAGCACAAAACACAAGAGATGCGAAGCATAGCTTACTCATTGTTTTATCCCAGCTATAAAGAGGCAGACACATAGTTCTGCTCAATAAAAGTGAATGTGAAAGAAAGAAACCTACATTGCTGATTACGGGTCTGTGGGGCCACGTTTTGAGAACAGTTTCTAGCAAGGACCATCTCATAAACAGCATGGACCTGGTTTTAGGTTCCTTACACACTGTGGGAATGCTTCCAGTTGTGGGATATTCCGTAGTTTATTGGCTCTAAAATGATTACTTTTTTTTTCTATTGCACAAAGAAATTAACCATCGACACTTCCCCCCTTGTTTTGAAAAATTTAACAAAGTTCTGTATCTTTTGTCTACTTCTCAAAATAGTGTGATTGTGTAGTTAAGAGGCCTTTGCCCACCTGTCAATGAGTACCCAGGAGGGAGGAGATGGTTACTTCAATTTTTCCTGGACTAGTCACTTTCTATTACTTTTCCTTCTATGGAAAAGAGCCATTATTACTAGATGTGGTGGACACTAAGATAGGCTGATCCAACATGTATTTCAAATCCATTCTCTCCTGCTGCCACTACCACATAAATGAACTACAATTTCTCAGGCTCTCTTTCAGCTGTGGTCATGTGACACCGTTCTGGCCATTGAGATACAAAGCTGATTGACAGCTGCTGGTGCCTTTGGTGTCTTAGTCTCCCTCTTGCTGCCTGGAGCATGGACAGTAGAGAGCTGAGCCTGCCAACATGAAGAGTAGAACCACATGCTAAGTGTGGCAGCACAGAAAGATGTAGCAAGCGTAAGACACGGATCACACTGTGAATCACTCCACCAGCCCCAGAGGACCCATCTCAACATTTTATGTCAGAAAAAATTAGTCTCCTTCACTGTAATTGTGGTTTTATATTACATGCTGCTAAACACAGTCCTAAAGGATACATTGGAATACTGTATTTTTGGTACTGAGAGCAATACCGTGAGGATAATTTCCAAAAAATTAAACCATCACAATTAATTTCTTTCTCTCTGACATGTAAGACAATAGAGGAAATGTCTCATTAACATAATCTTGGAAGAAATGGCAGTTTCCTTTGTTTTTGTGCATATTGGTACCAAAAAATTAATAGTAATCCTTTCAAATAATACCTGAGGAAGTTCTAAATTCAGGGCTTTATAAGCTCAGATCAGGGATTTATTTAGAATCACTTGACTGGATTGTCCTATCTCCTTCTGCATTCAATCTATTGAAATACATTATTTTGATCAAAGGAAATATAGAAAAAATTCTATCTCATGTGCAAATGTGGATGGAAAGAGAAGAGAGGGATGTTTTAATAACAGCTTCTTGAAAGTTAATTGCTGTAAGGAATCTGAAAAAGTGTCAATAAAGTTTTCCTACTCCATTACATTAAAGGCCACTGGTCTCTCTTGCACTTTGAAGGAATCTTTTACCTATACATAACTTTGCCATGTATATCATGTAGTGGTCATTTAGAAAATATTAGTTCAGTGAATTAGGTATCTCTTCCAAATGTTGACCCATTTCATCATGTAACATAGAAACATCACATTAAATAATACTAAATTGATTTTATTTTGTTAGATTTTCTCCAAATATTGGGAGGCTGATAAGCTCATGGTAAAGTATACCAACTTTCCACAATTCTAATTTTACCTGAAAGTTAAGATTTTTATCACTAACAACACATACTGCCAATTATTTACCTTGAAATAACGGGCTCACTTTGGTCATTTGCAAGAAAATGTCTATCAAACATCCAGATTTGAATAAGTAGCTTTCTGTCAATCATTTTTCAAGAAAAAATAGTGTTTCATGAAAAAAAGCCCCATTTCCACCCAGAACTCAAGACTATTCCTTAATATAAACATCATATTTGGTCTGCTTTAAGTTTGCTTCCTATTGTCACAGACAATATTTGAGATTTAAGTCACAGACAGTTTTTGAGATTTAAGGTGTAGGGTAAATGATTGTCAGGCTCTTCTACCCTCCCGCCATTAGGATTGATGATGGATCCCTGAGGGTCTGAATGAATGCCTGATGGCGGGCACCTGGAGTAGGGTGTGGGCATATGTAGGTGGGTTCACTTGGGCTGAGATGGGGCTTATAAGGGTGGAGTCTCAGAACAGAACCACCAGAAGAACAAAAGAGAGAGCAGTATAGACCATGAGGGGGAGAACCAGTGAGAGAATGTCGAGGAGCCCAAAAGAGTGAAGATTTGCCAGGGGCTAGGAAGCCTGCCAACCTCCTGTACCCCCAGTACCCCTGCCTGCCATGTACCTGGTAAAATCTGAGTAAAAGCCTGAAAAGCCACTGAGGGCTTCTAGGAATCCTCCTTCGCCCATCTTCATAGGATCATAGAGATCCTGAACTATGCCTTCCTGCCGCTACAGAAGGTCATTTTTACTACTTCCTCAAGGATATCCTGAGGTACATATATGGTAGCAAGACTAGCATGACAATTGGTACAGTTTGGTGCCACCACCTAGTTTCATGCTAAGGCACCAACAATTTTATTATTGCTTTTGAATCATCAGTAAATTAATTACATCACAATGAAAAGCACAAATAATGTCTTAGTACTATGAAATAGTTTTAAACCCAGAGACTTCTAGAGATATACATTTTGAGTACAATATAGAATGCCAAATGCACCAATAATTAAAACAAACGATAAAATTTTTCAAGAAAAGTGATTGTCCCAGAATGCAAATCATTCACAAATCATCAGTAAGGGTCTCTGGTTCATAAAGAATGAGTTGCTATGCTATAGTAATTGTATTTGGATTCCATAAACAATTCACTACATAAAAGTGTGTCTTTTCTTCTAAAAGAAGTACGATATGATCATATTTAGAAAAGAAGCTATTTCCTAACACCCCCACATGACTTTGGACATATTTTCTCCATATTATACTATTACCTTTTAACCTGTCAAGACAGGGCCTACAGCTGAAGGGAGAAGAATGGTATAAGAAATAAATTATAAAAAAATTAAAAATTCTCTCAAAATATAACTGTTGGCTATACAGTATTCTGTGTATTTTTAAATGATACAATTTTCTAACAATTTTTAAATTATTAGATTGTTAGGTTATTTCCAGTTTCTTGTTATCATAGTCAATTCTGTGAATACTGGATATAAATACACATCCAGCTGATTATTAGGTGTTGTCAGACATTTTAATTTAATCATGTTCTGAATTGTGCGGTAATATTTCATTATGGCTTTAATTTGCATTTCCTTCGTAAGTAGTGACATTAAGCAAATTTTTCATGTGTCTTTTTGCCAATCATACATCTTTTTTGGATTCTATTAATATTGTTAATATGCTTTTCTCTTAAAATAGCTTTCTGAAAAATTTGGTTCTGTTATAAATTCTGTTTTGTATCAGTTTCTTTTTAAAACACATTTTACCTTATTATAGAACTAATAAATACAGTTCATAGGAAGTAGAGAAAAGTATGAAGAAAACACAGAAATCCCTACTTTCTGACCACTAAGAGATACCCACTGCCAACCCCTGACTTCATGTTTCCAGTCTTTGCCTTATGCAATTTCCATAATTGAGTCAACATTGTATATTCAACTGAGTGTCCTATTTTTGCTTGTTTGTTTCAACACCATATCATCAGCACTTTCATACTATTAAGTATTTATTCCACATCACCCCCTCTTCTTTCTATACCATCCACAGGAAATTAAAGTTAGGGCAAATGCATGCAGAGTAATAGATTATCCAGTGCTACATCTTATCATGTAAATGTTGGAGAATATGACCAAGTTTACATGGATGTTGGGGAAGATCACTGAGAGCTGCAGTCATTAAAAAAAAAGGCAGTGGAGGGCCTCCCCAGTGGCACAGCGGGTTGAGCGCAGTCCTGTGAAGTTGTCCGCAGCCTTTGCAGCACGGGTTCGATTCCTGGCCAGCCAGAAAGATATCCACATGGTGTGGTGTACCTCTCCTGTCTCTCCTGCTGTTCCCTTCAGGAGTGTCTTCAGTCATCTGCCTGTTCTCCCCTCTCTGTCTCTGTTGAATTCTTTCACCCTCCCATGCCGCTGACCCGTACCCCAGTTCTTATAGAAATAAAATCTTTAAAAAAAAAAGGCAGTGGAAGTGGAATGTGAGCAGGGCCATGAGGAGAAAGTAGGCAGGTGGGCCAGAGCGCAAGGAGCAAATGTATGGAGGCAGAAGTGAGCAGGGCAGTGTGAGGTTTGAGTTAGGATCCAGTTGGGAGGCTTGCTCTGTAAAGACTTGGCATAAGTGGGTTTCTTGAAAATTGGCTATAGAACTTAAGCATCCAAAAGGGGGAAAGGAGTAAGAACAAAGAGGGAAGAAGTACAAAGGACTATGGTGGTGGACTATGGGCGGTTTGGTGATCGGTAAAAATCCTATGGTGGCAATATTCGATAGAGAGAATCCTAACCTTATCACCAAATTAAAAGAATAATTATTTTATTAAAATTTGCATTTTCTGAATCCAATTCCACCCATAAGGCAGTTGGATAAAAGAGCCCACCAATTCTGAAAATGCAAGTGCTTTGGACCTTTGTTTTATCTTTTTGTATGAAATCAAGAGTACCAATTCTTGGCCTCTTGAACAATAGGCATTGGAAGTCAGAATCCTGGTACTATTTAGTGTGTGTGAGTGTGTAGGTGTTTACTTGCTTGAGCTACAACTTCTGAAGCATTCTCAAGGCTCCAAATGAGGGAGGCAAACACTGATTATTTTTTGGCCTAGTGAACCCTGTCAAATGGAATCAATTGTGATGTGTAAACCTATCTCCACAACAGCAAAACAGCAAAACAGCAAAACACCTTTTCTGGAAAAGGTGCTAGTGTTGTTGAATGTAACATTATGTTCCTAAAATATGTATTCCAGGTGGTGCTGTGGTTCCACTTTTGAGCTTTCTCCTTTTGAGAGTCCATAGATAATGTGTTGTATTCATTCAGGGCCGTTTGGTCCCATGTTGTTTTAGTCCCAACAAAAACAGCCTGTCAAAGTCTACTCACCCTGACCTGTTTTACAGCTATCCGACATCACAGGCATTTTTTACAAGAATGTCTTCTTCCTGCTACTCTGGGGAAATGGTCAATCACTCACATCACTAAAAATTACATTTAAGTGAAGGGTGATCTGCCACTAGCTGTTAGGCAATCCTCAGAGCACATAAAAACAGGCTAAGTATAAGAGAAATCTTCAGAATTGCTCTTGACACTCTCAGTTCAACCAGTTCCCAGCTACCAGCTCTTCTTCAGCAAGTCATTCATTTAGCTCAGTTCAAAGCCTGACAAAGATTATAGATCTCGCTTTTGTGTAAATGTGAAATGTCTCATGCTATATTTCATCTTCCCAAACACAAGCCAACCCACCTGCTTGGCTTGTTTGATTTCTTCCAGCTGGCTTCCCATTTGTCTTAATTTACTCTACAAGTTTTTGCCTTACTGATGTATCAGGGGCACCTAGTCATTTATTTTACAAAGATTACCTTTTTACAGCTGTATGATTTGCTCAGTAGAACACAAATTTGGTGTTAATTATATTTATTTGGCATTTGTAGAACAAGAGATGGATTTTGGAGGGGGGGAGGGGATAATCTCCTTAAGAGATAAGGACTGCGGAAAGTGCTGTTTCTGAGAGGTATGAGATGGAATGAGGTGAAGCCACCTAACCCACAACCCTGCAAGCTCTTATTAAACTGCTTACAATGAGAACACCCTGTTCCAGGAAAGCAGATCCCTTGAGAAATGCTAACCAAAAGTGTTCCTCTGAGATCCAGAAATGGAGAGATTAGAGAGTCTTGACTTGGAGCCTATAGAGCTGCGTGTTCTCTGATCCTGGGCCCCCTTGGTTTTCTTCTGTCCCATTCTAGATAGTTTTACTGTTTTACAATGCAGTTACTCTGCTGATCAAGGTGGGGATGCTGGAAAAATCCTAATACATAAACGACTAACCAACCCCCCATGAAGCTCACTTTTTTTTGTAAAATGAAGTCAATAATTATCAGTTGGAGTAAAAATCTGCTGAATGAGAGACCTCCAAAAGTAATGCTTTAAAAAACAATGATTTAAATTAGAGGTTTGCTTGTCTCCTCATGTAATTGTTTTAAGCAAGCATTCTAAGTTGGGCGGGCAGTTCTGCTTCTCTAGGCCACTCAGGAACACAGATTCCTTCCATCTTACTAATGTATCTTCTTTTAGGCAATTTTCCATATTCACAGGGCAAAGCTAGCCTCAGCAAGTCCAGTCATCCCAGAGGAAGAGGGGAGAGAGGAGGCCCAGGGGTGAACCATTTTCTTTAAAATGGTCACACATGCAATGACTTTGCTCTTCCTTACCCATTCACTGGTCATGTGATTAAGCTCTCACCAGTGGGAATGAAGAGTAAGGGCTTGGGAAGTTGAGAAATATAATCTTGAACAAGAAGACCATATGCACAGGAAAAGGGGGAGAATGAGAATTTGTGGTGAGAGTCTGTGAACCAGAAATAGCAATATCAAGAGATAGATGTAAAACTTAAGATGTTTTTAAAGTGTACCGAGAATTACTGAGGATGTAATACACAATTAATAACAGTTTCACTTGCTCTCATTTATGTCCTTCTTAGTGACTGATAATTATTAGCAAAGGGGAAGGGAAATTATTATAAACATGATAGACAGCTTTAAATTCAGTCCCAGAGGAAGTGGGATGAACTGAGCCAGTTCTGGGAACACCTGAATTCTACCTCTCATTCCTGAATGGTTTAGCTAATTGAGTATTGCCTTGAGGTTGATATAATTCTGGAAAACCCTCCTTAACAACATGACAAGGATGAGGAGATATTCAGTTTTGGTTACAGGCAAATAGCTTGTACATTTTATTTCTAACAGTTCTTTGGAAAATATAGGTGATAGATAACTGCTAATTTATTATTTGCTGTTCAACCACATTCACCATTGAAAGTCCTAATTTAATAAGTTGAAGAACAGGTTAGACTCTTACTGGGGACCTGTGAGTTGAACAATTCAGGTATGAATTTCTGAGTAAAGCATTGTTTGGATTACCGTGGTTTCTTTCTATAACTTTTAGAAATCCAAGAGTTTGAATGATACATGCTCAAAACATGTGAAATGTCTGAGTTATACAAAAATTCATTTAAAAACTTGTAAAGTATGATTTTGCCTTCAGGTCAGAAAAAAATGAAAATTAGGGTATTTTGGCAAAAACAAAAAGGTTTGTGGGGAAATAAAACCATAACACACTACTATCTGAGTATTAATAAAAAAAAATCAATCCCACTTGCTATAATTTACAGATTCTTCATTTTTTTCTTTAGAAACAAAACAGTATATACATATTTATATGACTATAAAGGTATTTATTGAAAGTTACATAGTTTACTTATGATCAATGTAAATATGAAAAGTTGTTTTTTCCTTTTTTTTTTTTTCTATTATCTGTCCTTAAGGAAGAGAAAATTAATGTGGGGAATTGGAGGGTGGAAAGAATAAGACTTGACACAATCATGTCTTGTAATAGCTTTCCTACAAGTGTTCCAAAAGGCTTTTCATATTATCTGTAATCAAAACAATCCATTAAGTGACTAGGGGAAGTAGGTTCCATCTTGGTTGTTTTTTCAAGTGTAAATCTAAAGTATAGAGGTCTTGTGTGTGGGCGCCAAGACAGTGGTGGGAACAGGATTGGAACCTATAACACATCCACTCCAGGCCCCCAAACTCATGAAATTCATTGTTCACAGAAACATAATGAGTGCAAGAGACTGACATTTCCTTTACCATTGTTTCTTTCTTTAATGCTCCCCAGTGCCCCATATTTCTCCAGGAAACTACTCCCCACTCCTTCCTCTTAATGAACATCAAAAGGCTTAGCAGCCATTGATATATCCACCATGTGTTCACTGCAAAGACTGAAATCAAATCTTGTTTCAAGTTCTCAAGGAGTTCCAGGGGGCATAGCAGGCTACTCCCAGATATGAAGGGGAAGGGTATCATATTACTATGCTCGTGTCCAGCAAAATCTAACTTAACTCATCTCCAGTAAGAGATTTGTCTTTCAATTTTGATTCTGTGTTTCCCAAATAGAGTTCGTTGTCTTTATGGCTTCTTCAAACACATTCACACTACAAGTTGGAATCCCTGGAAATTAATTTTGATTACAAATAACTGGTGGGAGGGAGGCAGTTTGGAAATTTTCATTTATAAATGCAAAGCACTCTTTAGGAAGTCTTATTTTAAATTAGTGTTACTTCCGGCCTACAGTTCTTGCCTTCTTCCTTACCTTAGCTGTGCTCTTACTCAAATCTTATTTTCTCACTTTTCATAAGTTAGTAGCAAAAGTAATTTGGGCCATACAAAGCTCAGTGATGATTTTGTTTCATAACAGGATGTGTTACCTTCTTGTCTCATATATATGACTATCTATCCTTCAATTCAACTATTGTGGAAAGTAGAGGAGATATGCTACTACTAATAATAGTAATAATAATGCTAATTTTAAGAAGTTTTTTTAATACCTCAGGTGAAGTGTGTTTAATTTCCTGTCTCTGATTACTTTGTAACTCAGTTATGTAGTGGGACAGGAGGAGAAATTATGACTAAATGTAATATGTAAATTACAATGTAAAATGTAAATTATGACTAAATGTAATATATTAAAATAAAGCAGTAGGAATTATTACCTGTCATAATATATAATGTGCATTCCTGGTAATTTTTTATGTCAGCCCTTTTGAACCAATATTTATGGGGGTCTTTTGGTCACAAAAAGTTTAATCTTAAGAATGAAAATGAGTCTGCCTTAAGAAATCACAATGCTGGGCCTCCCCGGTGGCGCAGCGGTTGAGCGCTGGGTTGCGAATCTGCCTGCAGCCTCTGCAGTACCAGTTCGATCCCCAGCCACTGGGTGAGGGTCTCACATGGCACGCAGATCTCTCCTGCCGCCCCCTGCTCCCCTCAGCAGTGTACTTCGTCAGTCTACCTGCTCTGCTCTCCCCTCTGACTCTGATGAATTCTCTCACCCTTCCACGCTTCTGACTGTACCTAGTGCTCGTATAAATAAAAATAAATCTTTAAAAAAAAAGTTTAAAAAAAAAATCACAATGCTCCTGGAAAGGTAAAAATAATGCCTGCCTTTTCATATTAATAAGAAACTATGAGATAATTTTATATGTATAAAAGTCTATTTTGAAAAATATGATTTTCTACTAACATAAAGGAAATGGATCAGAGAACATTTTACCTTAGATATGTTTGAATTAAAGCATGGGAAAAAATTCAAGTAATTTTGTAGTTGTAAATGATAAGACAGGCTTTGGCATGGTTCAGACATGTTACACTACCTTAAGAAATTAAAACAATACTTCTGATATTGAAAATAATACCTCTATTTGGTCTTATATTTAATGTTAAATATTGATTTCATACGTGACTACCTCTCTACATTTATGCTACTTAGTAGAATTTCTCTGCTTGAGAAGAGAATGTATCTGACCAGAATCTACTATCTCTAAATATTTGAAGTTTTTCTTGATTTCAAATGTTTGTCTTCTATCAACATATGTTCCAGAGCATTATGAGTGCCCTGAAATCTTTCTGGTATGTCATGAGAGAAAAGCAAGGAGGTGCTGAAGACTCAGTTTATCGTGTTGATGAGTAGGCTGCTTGATCTCTAATGTGCTTAAGTAAAGATAAGGGAACAAGCACTATTCCTCTTACAAGCACCTTAACAGGAGCCAGCTTTACAAGCTTACCAGAAATAAATGACAAAAACAAGCAATGTAGTGAATAGATCCTAAACCTTTGAAAGCCCAAGTCTTTGAAATGCCTTGCCCTTCTGGCATGATGATGGAAAGGATAAGTATGCTCTCTATTTTAGGAGTTTTGCTAACCATGCCTCAAACCTTCAGATCTTGAGGAAATACTCCTCTTCCACTTCTGTAGAAATCCTGTTTCTGGCAAGACCTCAATTGTGTGTTTCTACTTCTTAGAAATTAGATTCCACAAATATTCGCATAAATTTCATTCAAAGGAAAGGAAAAATCTTACCACTTGACTGATTGTTTATCCATCCTTCCTAACCTGTCTTCTTTCTCCTTGCAATCCTTCAACATCATCGTTTATTGAACATCTATGATATGCTAAGTACTCTGCTGGATGCTCATATCAAACTCTCTTAGTTTTCTCTTGTCATTTCAAATCCTCTTATATTAACCCTCTTCCCCAAGAATACTGTCTCTGGTTTCTATGTCCTCAGAAAACTTCTCTTCCTCATCAAAACACAAACACCCTCCAGGGTGAAACAGAAGTGACAGAGGGTGGCATTGTAGAAAGAGTATGAGCTTTGTTTTGTATCAGTCATTGTAGGATAAGGTAAAAAGTATCGGGTTTTTCTGCCCTCCCACCATCAGGATAGATGAGGGAACCCTGTGGTCCTGAATGCATGTCTGATGGCGGGCACCTGGAGTGGGTACACCTGGGCTGAGAGACTGAGTTTATAAGGGCGGCGTCACGGGGACACCAGCAGAAGCCAAGAGAAGAGGAGCAGAGAAGCCAAGAAAGAAGCAGAGAAGGAGAACAGAAGGAGGGAGAGAGAGGGAGAGAGGGGGCAAGGTGGGGGGGGAGAGAAAGAACACCAGAGAGCCCAGATAGAGTGAAGATTTGCTGGGGGCCAGGATATCTGCCAGCCTCCTGGCCCCCCAGTGCCCCTGCCTGCCGTGTACCTGGTAAATCCCAATAAAAGCCTGCAAAGCCACTGAGGACTCCAGGACTCCTCTTCACCCCGTCTGCTGGATCAGAAAACCTGCACCGTGTCCATTCCTGACCCTACAGTCATACTTGGGTTGAAATGTTGTATGCTCCTCTAATTACTATTCATGTTACCTCAGATGAGGTTACCTCCCAACCTCAATTTTCTCACCAGTATATCTACGACCATAACCACTTCACAGAGCTGTCAGAGGAATTCACTGAAATATAACACGTAATATGCCTCACCCAGTGCCTAGAATATGAGGCGTGCTCAATAAGTGATAGCAATTCTAATGTCCAAGAGGAAATTTCCACTTCCAATAACATTGGAATGTTCAGACTAGTCAACTGTCTTTTTCATGCCCGAGTGTAGGAATACTCATTCTATAAAAAACTTACTCAATAAGAATTTAATAATGGCTAAATAAATGAAGTTTAGTGTTCTCCTTCATTTTTGGAAGCTTTATTTAAGAAAGCACTTTCTTTTCCTTCTTTTGGTATATAATTAGAGTTTGATATAATTTTCATCTTTTTGTTTGATCTTCCCTGCATTTTATTAAATTGAGAAATATCATTAAATTCAGATTAGCCATAAATAAGTCATGGTTGTCTTTCCTTTTGCCATTTCCTTCCTTTCCATCTTCTTGTAATTTAAACTTTCCACATCCTAGAGAGAGAGACATGTGAGTTCCAAATTTTCCACAGCTTCAATAAGTGGGCTGGAAAATGTTTCAATGGACTGCTTGAACCAATGAATTTTAACGGTTTCCCCACATCTTCCTGAAGATTTTCATTTTTAGCTCATCTTCTGGTATCCTCGGTATCCCAGGCCCAATCCTGAGTTGTAATGAATTGAACCTGGAAGAGCTGTTTCATAGTTTAAATGGTGTGCTGCTTAAAATTAATTTTACATCATTGTTTTCATACTGTTCTCTCTTGGTTTCCTTTATTAGTTTTGAAATTAAAATTCCTAAAATCTCTTTATTTCTAGTAGTAACCCAGCTATGACCAGGCATCTAGAGTTAATATTTAACTAGCCTGGAAATGCTTTCTATCCCAACATGTGCCCAGTTTTTAAAAATGTTTTCCCCCATGTTCATGTTTTTTCTTACAGATTTGGTTTTTTTTTTTTTTCCCTAGAAAAGTTGTACTCTTATATTTTTGTCAGAGTCCCAGCTTTGTTTTTATCATGTCAGGACAGTAAGTTATGAGTTTTCCTTTATCTGTGAGAGAAAGTTGACCTTTTGTGCTAATTTCACTTCCTCGTGAGGGTGACTCAGCCTCCTTTTTCTCAGGCCTGTCTCCTTGTTCAGCACCAGCAACTTCTCACATTCCACTGTTTCAGCACCTGCCTATCCTGATCCAGGTTAGGAGCTTCTTCAAGCTCATTTTTCTAGTCCCACCCTCCATTCAGTGACTCGTTTGTGTGGCCATTTATTTAATATGTCAAAGCCTTTGTTTCTGCCTACAAAACTGAAAATAACATGTAATTTATCATCCTATTATCCTGTAATATATGAAAAAAAGTGTAAGTGAAATCCACTCGAAATGATAATCTTCAGGAAAGAGGAATTGGTGAAACAATGAGAACTTGTTTTCTCAGAAAATCCATCTTCCAGGAAGAGACAAATTGATAGCAATTTCTCCTTTATCTTATTTTTTTTTCCTTCAGGAATTTGGCCTGAAATTATACGGGTTCTATTTTTCTTTAATAACTCTTGGTTCAAAATGGTAAAATGGAAAAAAATAGAAAAAGATTTTCTCAAGGCTTTTTAAGATTCCTCAAAATTCATTTCTCTCCAAGTAGGTACCATTTCATTTTTAAACTGAGTGTATTTCCAGTACTTATTACTTCACTTAACATGGTTTTAATTCACTTGACCTGTGAATCATGGTATGTAGCCCTTACATATATTTATATGTCTTGTAAAGCTTGGTTTTATAGTATAATTAAATTAATAGAATATACTCACAAATTTTTACAATTGCAAATTACTATGCTATTTGAAAAGATAAATAATTCATACTTAGGGATGGTGGGACACTTTAATAGGAAAAGTAATAACTACAGTTAGGAAACCTGGATTCTACTTATCATTTTGCCGCTTAGTAGCTATGTGAATTTGGACAAATCATTTAGACTTCATTTAAACGGATTTCCTCATTGTAAAACAATAAGGCTGGGTCCTCTTTGTACTAAATTTCTGAAATGTCAAAGACAGGTACTTTTCCTTCTGCAAGTCAAACTAACCAACTATCTAGACACACTGATGGATCTAAATGGCTGAAGGGGGTCAAGAGGTACAAACTTATAGTCATAAAATAAATTACCAAGAGGATGCAATGTACAGTATGGTGACTATATATAGTTCATAACCCTGTATTATATATTTGAAAGTTACTAAAAGAGTAGATCTTTTTAAAAAATGATTGATGTCACATTGATTATAACATACAAATTTCAGGTGTACAGGATATAATTCAACAACTGTATATGCTACATTATGATCCCCACCAAAATTCTAGATTTCATCTACCCACACAGTTGATCCTTTCTACCTGATTTTCTACCCTCATCTCCCTTTGCCTCTGGTGACTATCATTTTGTTATAATCTAAGAGTTCATTTTGTATTGTTTTGTTTTTAAAAGTTTAAGTTATACGATTTTCTATTTCAACATCCACCTTAAAAGTTCTCACAAGAAAAAAACCTGGAACTGTGTGGTGATGGATGTTAACTAGATTTATGATCATTTACAGTATGTACTAATTCAGAATCATTATGTTGTATCCCTGAAACTAATATATCAATTGTATTGCAATAAAAATAAATAAGTAAATATATTATATGTGAGTATATATACGCACATTGATAGACTGAATTTTTATGAGTGTCAAAGAAGTCCTTTCCATTTTAAAATAATGTTCTGTTTAATACACAAAAGAGGTACGGAGGCAGAAACCCATTATCTCTCTGCTCAGATGATGACTTTTTTTAAAAAATACAGGGTTTTATTTTTTTAATTAAAATGTTCAAGGAAATGGATAAAATGAAGCCAATGCTTTCATTTCCATCCTCACCCAACAGTTCCCATTTCATAAGATAATTGTTAATATTTTGCTGTGAATTTTTTAAAACATCATGGACAGTAGAAAATATGTGTATTGGGCCTCCCTGGTGGCACAAGGGATTAAGCACCGCATTATGAAGCTGTCCGCAGCCTCTGCGGCACGAGTTCAATCCCCGGCCGGCCAGGGAGCAACCCTGGTGGAGCAGATCTCTCTTGACTCACCCGCTGCTCTCCTCAGCAGTGTATTTCAGTCAGTCTGCCTGTTCTGGTCTCTACTCTGTCTCTGGTGAATCCTCTCACTCCCCGCATATCTGGCCTATACCCAGCTCTTGTATGCATAAATATTTTTTTTTTTTTAAAAAGAAAAATGTGTGTTGCTTAAATATCCCCTACTACATGCATATTTTACCATTATAGCACATCATTTTTTAAAAGAGAAATTGCTTTAGAGGACACTAATACTAGAGAGTGGTTAAAGGGAATTTGTTAAAATTTCTTTTAAATGCCTATGTATGATTATAAATGTTTTCCTATCCTATGTACAGATAGTAAGAACAAAGGTAAATTCAGAAACAGTCCTACGGGTTTTCTCAAATACACTTCCCTCTTAAATAGGTGTAATACCTGTGGGATTGAGGTTTTTAAGTAGTTGTGAATATTATGTTCATTTTATTATTAATCTAAATAAAACACGTTGTCTATAAAACACATTGTATGTATTTCTTTTTCTTCAGCAGGGTAATTATGTTCCTTGACACTTGAATGAAACATTTAAAGAACAATCCCTACCACCAGGGCTACAGTTAGTTTTTCGGGATCTCAACACAACTACCACCAATTTACTAGTTCAGACAGTTCTTCTGGAAAGGCCTCAAGTATTCCCTGAAAGGGTAATAGAGTTTCCATAAGCCCCCCAGGAAGACCTGGGTGGTAACAATAGAACCATCTGTTCTAGAAAATTGAGTCTGAAATGAATTATACTCAGGGTAAGAAAACCAAGCATTCTAGATTTGTGGGTAGCTCAAAATTTACATGATAGCTGCTTAGGACATATTTATAGGGCTCCAAGAGGTTACATTGGCAATTCATGATGCCAAGATGAGCTCAATATTTCGCCTACAGGAAAGTAGATGCACCAATATTTAGCAACTGCTGGATTCCATTCTTAAAGCAAAAAATAAATGAAACTTGCCCTACTGCAAGCAAGCAATGAGAGGAAACTAGGAAAGAAACTATCAGGCACCATTTCCTCAGTCAAACCAGTCTTATAATGCAAGTATATTAATTATATTAGAAAAATAATCTTTCTATAGAAAGAAAACTTGCTTGTGAAAAGAAACATATAAAAGCCATTCATATTTATAAAAGTAAGACAACCTGTCATGATAAGAGCTTAGACTCTCAGGCAAGGCTTTCAACCTGTAAATTCCAACTTTGAACCTCATTTGCTCTGCTATCTTGAACAAGTCCTTGGCCTCTTGCTCGCTCAATTTATTCATCTGAAAAATGGGGTGGACTATAATACTTCACTGGGTTGTTATGAAGACTAAATATATTAATACATCTAAAATACTTACCTGGTACATAATAAGCACCAGGTAATAATAGCTATTTTTACTCTTCTTCAGTAGGTCTGTATCAAGAGCATGGAAATGTGCAAAGACAACAAAATATTTTTAAGGTGAAAGGTAATTATTCAAATACAATGTCACTATCAAATACAGCCCAAAGAATCAAAATGAACAAAAAAGTTAAAATGACTAGTATACTGCATTTAGATGCTAAAGTTATATGCAAGAGATCTTAAAATATGTAGCAACACTTAGTTTGTGAGTTTAAAGAACTTCCCTTTATGAATCTACTTTCTGCATAGAAACGGGGTACAAATAGGAAGATTTAGTCTAGAAAGGAAATTGTTGAATTAATTAAAAAATAAATTTTATAGCTTTTCCTTAGACTCTCTTAATGAAAAGGCAGCCAGAAGATAATGAGAAAGGACCAAACAGATGTTGGTTTCCTCTGAAATTTGCCAATTTTTTACAGCATCATTATGATAGATTTCTAGTTCAGTCGCCACAATTTAAAAGCAAGTGGGAAATTTGGATCCAGAAGAGAGCAGAGATGATTAAAGGGCTGGAAACCCAGGCTGAAGAGGAAGGGATCACGGAAATGATGTTGGTTGTCTGAAAAGAGGAGAAGGCTGCGGGTGACTTAATTACAGTCTTGGTGTATATAATATACCATATAAACGGGTTGGTGAACAGATGTTGTTCCCCAGTGAAAATAAAACAAGATGGATGCAAGCTCTGACTTGGGGAAAATTTTTCTAAAGAGTTAAAAACATTTTTTGGGTAGACAGTTGTTGTGGAGTTAACCCTTTGTTCACACTACCATTACTTATACAATTCCTCTTCTGTCTGGGGCATTGTATTAAGTGTTAAGGATTGATAGATAATAATTCACATATAGAGAAATATTTATATTGAACGGAATTTCCTTCGTCTCAGAATTATCCTTGCAGTAGACCCTGTCACCTTTGTGCACTAGCAAGTGGAAGAAGGGTGATGGCTTGGTGGGGAAGGTAGCAGTGGAGTGGTCTACATTTCCTTTCAGGTTGCATAAGAAAGCTTGAGTTTCTGAGAACACCAGAGAAGGTAAGAGTTCTCTTGTTGATTCTGTACCCCAAGGGACTGTCCTGCTGGTAAGAGGAAGCAGCAGAAATATCCTGTGGGATACACCAGAGGGGAGCAGAGCAGAACTTTTTGCTCAGGGAATTATTTGGTGAACCTCTCCTTGGAGGCACCTCTACCCATCCATGACTCATCTAGGATTCTTTCCTTTAGGACCTCATGAAATGGCCACCATTTAAGTGCCTCCAGGGGCATCAATAACCACTCTTAGATAAATCAATCACAAATAAGAGACCTCTCCTGACTTGCCTGCTGCTCCCCTCAGCAGTGTATTTCAATCTGCCTGTTCTGTTCTGCACTCTGTCTCTGGTGAATCCTCTCACCCCCCACATCTCTGGCCTGTACCCCAGTTCTTGTATGCATAAATAAATAAATCTTAAAAAAAAGAAAAGAAAAATGACAGTGGCCAGCGCAGGGATATTATGAATAAAACGATTAAGTGCTACCCATTTAAGCAGTGCTGTAATATACAGCAGACATCTATCTTCCATCAGGAAGCTATTACTATTCCCTCTATGGTTCTCCTTACTAATAAATGTTGTCCTAAGGCTCTAAAAGACTAGAATCATTTCTTGCTCCATCTGCATTAGTTGGAAAAAATTAAATTATAATTCACATAACTTTGGTGTAAAGTGTGTTTTTGTATTCTAATGATTTGAAATTTGTAATCAAACTATTTTATTTGTGATTACTCAGAGTATCTGAGTAAACAAAATAGCATGCTCTCCTTCATAGCAGTTCTTGCACACTGACCAACATGTGCATTTAGTAGCAATGCTATCATATGTCACCAAGTCCTCCCATTAAGAGTGGAGGTTTGCATTTTCTCCACTACTTGTTTGGCTCAGAATTCAGTTCTCTCTGTGACTGTCCCTGAATTGAAGGAACCATTAAGTTTATGCCCTTTCCCAGAGTGCAACAGCATCTAGCAACTGGTTCAATCAAGTTGGGAAACCTGGTCCCCTTGGCCTTAATTCAAGATCTCTCTGAAGGGCCATCAGCACCAGAGCTCCGCCATAAGCTCGGTTGAGATCTTTGTTGGAGCTGCATTGCAGTTCAGCTTTTCAGTATCCCTCCACTCCCTAGCGATCTTGTTCCCAAAGCACACCCCAATAAACTTTGTTTATGCAGACCTCTGCTGCCCAGTCTGTCTTCTGTGGAATCTGACCTAAGTCAAATATGTGGAAAGTAAGCAACAAATTAGCGACCAGTAAAATAACAATTTTTTTGGCTATCAAAAATTACTATTGTATAACTTTCTAAAATGCAGGCTTGTCTCCATCCTCACTTCAATTCAATTAATGTTAGAATTGTTTGACATAAATAAGTTGGGTAGCAGAGAAATTAACTGATTTGCTCACAAACAAATCTGCCCTCTACTACTAGCTCCAATGAGGGGAGAAGGCAATAGAGTTACAATTAGGCTGAATAGTATCACAAACTAGCAAACTACAATTAGGCTAAATAGTATCACAAACTAGCAAGCTAATAGTATCACAAACTAGGATAAATAGTATCACAAACTAGTATTACAATTAGGCTAAATAGTATCACAAAATAGTATCACAAACTAGCAAAATTATTCAGGGGGCAGTGAACAGCCCCCACCACATAACATGTCTCCCAATATTTTCCCAACTATTCTAGAACTAGGAAAAGTGGGAAGACAATACAAACTAACTTGTAAAATGTACCTGAAAAAAAAGTTATTCATTTTATTGTGAAACAGGATGTAGAAAATCTTGTGATAAACATATTTTCAATTTATTGGAAAAACTTTTCTTTAGAGGATATTGTCTATTTTAATAGATAGCCTACTGATATCTGAAAAATATCTGAAACACTATTCTGGCTTGAGTAATTCTGTGAAAAATTTTCTGAAATGGCATCTAGACACATTTTTCCCATGTAAATATCGCTGGTGAAGAAACATTCTAATGTGTAATTTGGAGCTGGCTGGAAACATTTTCAGAAAACTTAATTGAGGGATTTTTTTTTAGGTTGGATTCCCCCCAAAATCAGATCCCAAAACAGTTATCTGAGTTCATATAGCTTATAGTCTAGTAACTTTAGGAAGTCCTTATAGACAAATAGGAAGGGAGGGAACCAGTAAAGGGGATATTAATGAACAGGTGACTACTCTAAGTAACTAGAGCTTAATGCCACCAGGTATAAAACTCTTCAGAGTTCTTCTACCTGAGACAATGGGAAAGCTGGAGTGTTTCTTTACCATTTCTTGTCTTGGTTGTTTAGGGGCTGCTTCCCTACCCAGAGCTCCTACTCTTTTCTGTACATGTATGTACCAGGCTTTCTCCTGTAGCCAGAAAAATTTTCCCAGATAGAGTTGCAGGAGTTTGCATTAAGAAACTATCCAAATATATGAACAGAGAGAGAATAAAGTGGAGTACTAATAGCATCTGCTAAAGCATCTATACTATACCTTGCCTGAAAACCTGTGAAAATAGATAGGTCTTCTTAGGAAATGGCAGAGAAATTATAATTCTAAGATTCTAGGCCTCTGGAAATTTTAATGCCCTTGATAAATGAAAGAACAGCCATTATTTAGTCACCAGTAAGAATTTTATCAAATATTTACATTCAGCAGTGAATACTTATAAAAAGTATATTATGAAGAATTAAATTTTGTTAAAATAGCTATACTCTCCAAAGCCATGTATAGATTCAATGCAATCCCCATAAAAATTCTAATGGCCATTTTTACAGAAATAGAAAAATCAATTCTAAAATTTGTCTGGAACCACAAAAGACCTTGAGTAGCCAAAGTAATCCTGAAGAGAATGAAGCTAGAGTTGTTACACTTATAATTTCAAGCTATCTCACAAATCTATAGTAATCAAAGCTGTATGGCAATGGCATAAAAACAGACACATAAACAATTAGAACAGAATCAAGACCCTTGAAATCAGCCCATGCAACCATAGTTAACTAATATTTGACAAGGGGGTAAAAAATAGTCACTAGAGAATAGATAGTCTACTTACTAAATGGTGCTGGGAAAATTGGAACTAGACCCCTATCTCATACCACTCATAAAAGTTAATTTGAAATGCATTAATGACTTAAATGTTAATCTTAAATCATAAAATTCTAGAAGCAAACATAAGAAAAAAGTTCCTTGACATGGGTCATTCCTTGTATGGGTCATTGCAATGAATTTTTAGACAAAACACAAGCAATAAAAACAAAAACAAACACAAAAAATAAGTGGGACTATACCCAAGAGCTTCTGCACGGCAAAACAAATGATAAATAAAATAAAAAAGTAATGGAGTGGGAGAAAATATTTGCAAACCAAATATCTGATAGGGGATTAATATCGAAAATATACAGGGAATGCATAGTAATCCAATAGTAACAACAACAAAAAAATGAAAACTGAGCAAAGAACTTGAGCAGACATTTTTCCTAAGAAGATAAATAAATAGCCAAAAGGTAAAGTAAAAGAATTTTCTCCCTGGTACCTAGTACATTAAGGAATAAATAACGAAAATAATAAGAGTCATCCACATGTTGAGATAAGCAACATGGGCCTACACATTTTCACACAGTCTTTAATTAGGCACTGAGGCAATTGTTCAAATTAGTAATATTTAAACACAATAGACACCTATTCCTGTGCAGGATTTATTCTGCCTGGGATTCCATCCATTTTTTTCATATATGACAGTCATTTTATATCTTCTCTTATATCTTCATTTTATATCTTTAAATCTTCATTTTAGAAAAATACCTGCTTTTATCTCTTATCTTCCTATTCACCAAAACATTTTTTACTATATAGACAATGGATATCATCATCTGGGGGACCAGTCTGCAGTTTTTGTTTCCAGGTCAAGCAATTCAACATGTACTATACAACGATCTTTAATTCCCACTCTGGTGTTAACTTCCAGCCTTGATTCACTAAGGCTATCTTATTTCCTCTAAACTTTGCCCCTAAGAGTTCTGACTTTCTTTTCAACTTTCTCCAAAAGTCCGAAAACCACTGAGTTGCTAATATATTTCCCTTTCTCTTCTATCACGAACTACTCTAAACTAGAAGTCTTTGCAAAAAACATGGAGTTCAGCTAATGAAGAGAACAGTCTGGAGAGTGAAGTCTATCTAAAGGGCTTTTATAACAATGGGAGCAGGGCAGGTAGATGGGAGAGATAAGGTAGGAAGGAAGGAAAAAAAGGAAGGACTGGAGGTGGAATTAAGTTGGAGATCAGAAAAAGAGTGTGGAAAGAGCAATAATTGAGATGTTTTGTTGCTATGCCACTACAAAGAGATTAAGATCAAGAGAGGGGTTTTGGCTTGTTTCCATTTCAAGCAGAAAAGGGAGGATGGAGAGCCAGTTTACACAACGATATTTAACTAAAAGCCAGAGGTAAAATGCTGAATCTTAAGTCCTGCTGCATTAGTTGAGAGATGAGTTCTAGATAGCAATATAGGGAGAGATGAAAGACCCTTGATGCTTCAGTAATCTAGAAACAATTCCAGGACAATAAAATAGACAATTCTAGTGTTTTCTGATCCTTTGATCTGATCCTCTTTTTTGTCTATTTCATAAACTCAGCTGCTCTACAGGGTCCTAATTCTAGTCCCTTCAGTCTATGTAGATGGATGACTGCCTGGTCTAAATGTTTTCATCAAAGTTTTACTCTTTTCTACCCTTTGTACAGGAATGATTTTTAAGAATACTTTCTCCAAAACCCATGTGCTTTGATTAACAGGTTTATGTGCTATAATCACCAAGCATTTGAATGCAGATTAACTTATAAACCCAGATAATGGATCATGTTCTGTCATGTTGTTTTTATCCAAAAGTTGAAAGAGAAAGCTTTGAAGAATGTGGAGAAACTCAACTATGAAATTTTGATAGCCTAGAGGCAGAGAGACTTAACACAAAGAAATAATCTTCATTCAAAGAGTACTCATGGTCTTGGTGGGAAGATTAATGCCAAAATGCTGTGATTAATTACAGTTGTTGAAGAAGCTAAGAAAAAGGGGGCCATGAGTGCTTGGGCTAATCAAAGACAGAGCAATTAGAATAAACTATTCTAGAGTCAATAGTGAATTCTTGGTCAAATTCTCATGAGCCACATTATTACTTTGACTTATAAGGCTTCATGTTGATCTTGGAAAAGATTTTACCTTTGTCCTAAATTGTCTGATTGAATATTATTGATTTAACAGAGGAGGTATTAGTTACTTTGCTATATAAAGTTGACTAATAAAATCTCAGAGTGATGAAATTTAGGTTTTCTTGCATGAGAAATGTCACCTCACAATAACCTCCATGAAAAAATAAAGGCTATAAATTGTGATTGGTAACTTTTCTATAAAAGAGAAAGGGTAACATGACAAGAACAGGGATTAAATAATTGATATGAAGATCTGCCTAATTACACAATAGAGCACCCTCTGCCTTTTTTTTTTTTAAGATTTATTTATTTATACAAGAACTGGGGAACAGGCCAGATGCGCGGGAGGGTGAGAGGATTCACCAGAGGCAGCACAGGGAATAGAACAGGCTGACTGACTGAAATGCACTGCTGAGGGGAGCAGCGGGCGCGGCAGGAGAGGTCTGATGCACCATGTGGGATATTCACCAGCGGGCCGGGATTGAACCAGCACAGCAAAGGCTGTGGACAGTTTCACAGTGCTGCGCTCAACCGCCTGTGCCACCAGGGAGGCCCTGCTTTTGAAATACCAGCAAAGCCGTATATGATTTCTCTGTCAGCCGAAGACCTACATGGAATCCTAATAGTGTGAAGAGGTGCCTGACTGGCATTTTATCAGACACAAGGCTGATCACTGGGTTCAAAAAGAATTGCAACTTCTCTTCCTCACATGTCAAAGGAGTAGACAGGACTAATATTTTGTGATGTAGAAAAAAAATCTTCATCGTCGGGCTTCAGGAGTTAACTTACATTAAATAGTTGGCATGGCGGTGCTTTCCTTTGTTGGGCATAGGAAAAAGTTATATGTCAGAAATTCCTTAGAGTTTTGATTAAATTGAAAGCCTTCCTTATAGAATGTGATTACTGACCTTGAAGTTTTTTTTTTTTTTCTCTCTTTTTTTTTTTAATAGAGGCATGTTTGTTTGTTTATTTATTTATTTGTTTGTTTGTTTGTTTTTGTTTATACATGCACTGGGTACAGTCAGAAGCGTGGGAGGGTGAGAGAATTCACCAGAGCCAGAGTGGGGAGCAGAGCAGGCAGGCAGAAGGACCGAAGTACACTGCTGAGGGGAGCAGCGGGCGGCAGGAGAGGTCTGTGCGCCATGTGGGACCCTCCTCTGGTGGCCGGGGAGCAGCCGGGGATCGAACCGGCGCCTCAGAGGCTGCGGGCAGCTTCGCAACCCAGCGCTCAACCGCTGCGCCACCGGGGAGGCCCTGACCTTGAAGTTTTATCAACACTTAAAAAAATATTTTTTAACATGCATGTAAAGGAATCGAAACATTGCACTTTTATACATGAAGCCAGTAGACTTTCTAGACTTTCTACTACTTAAAGAATGGAAATCTTACTGCTATATTTCAATTACTTTTTGAACAACATAGCTAAATATGATTTGGATAAAACCCTAAATCTCCTCACTATTCTGAATAATCAAAATGAATGAAAAATCTGTGTATGTATGTGTATACATATATGTGTATCTCTGTGTGTGTGTATATATATATATATATATTTACATATATATTGTATATAAATGAGAGAGAGAAAAGTTGTGAAATCCTAAAAGCCTGACACAGTGGGAGTTATGTGTAGTTTCAATTCCAGTAAAATAAACCATATGGCAAATTAAATACACTGTTTTCTATTGATCTCTCCACTAATTGCTGAAAATATATACACATGTTTCTGGCTAATCAGCAATTAGTTTGGGTTACTCTACTCCGTTCTTCTACATAATATATTTCTTTCTCACCTGTTACTGAGTTAACCCTTATGATTTAATTTTGATTTGTAGACTGGGGCTTCTTGTACTTTTATAGTCTTATATGTTTATTAAACAATGTATCTATGAGAATATTACATGTTGTAAAAGTGGTCTTGTGAGTACATTTGTTTTATTCATTTAATTTTTTTTTTTTGCTATGTCAGAACAGGATAAAAAACAAATTCAAGTCTATGTTAATTGTCCTGGATGAATACATAAGGCGGGGAAGGATCATTTACCCATCTACCCATCTGCTGAGTCAGCACTCTGCCAACCCCCCCCCACCCCCCCCCCCCTGCCCCCCACCCCCCAGCCCTGCTCTCATTTCTTATCACTTCTTCATTCCTTCCTCCTTCATAAAATTCTCCCCTAAAAGGTGAAAGTAAAATATAGATATCCAGATTTACCCACCATTTCAAAAACTGCAATACTGTTCCTAAGAGAAAAAAGAAATCTTGAAAATGACCAAAAGACTTATCTAGATCTACTGAACCTAGTACTCTTAGAAAGTAGAAAATTGTTTTTACATTCTGTATCATTATAAATACTATGTGGCATAGAATGAACAAGTATAAAAAGTTAACAAGTCAGTCATTATTAACCAAATATTGAACCTGAACCTTGGTCTATTAATCTAGGATAAACTCAGAAATGAAAGGATACGTGGAACAAATTTCTTTCAATCCCATTTTTAGTATAGAAACACTATGATTTGATAAAAGAAAGAAAGACAATTTGCTTTCTGAAATAGATGGGAGTTTTACATGAAAACTTAGCATGAGCTTAAGGAATACAAATAATAAACTGTAGGTTTATTCTTGTTGAGATTATAAAGGCTTAAGAATATGTGTTCGCTGCCTTCCCCTTTTTAAAATAATAATGATTTTATTATAAGGCCTGGTTTGGCTGTAGGCATAGTTGAACACTTAGAGCAAGGGAAAATGATGTGTTGGCTCTCATCACTTTCCCATAACTCATGAATATTAACTTTTTCCAAAAGATTACTGCCCTTGGGAATTTTGGTTCTTCTTTTTTAAATCTATTGTTACATGTATTGTTTTTCCTCTCATTAAAAGGGGGTAATTGAGACTATTCAAATAAACTCAAAGTTTTGAACAATGATGGTTACAAAAAAAACATTTTCAAGTTTTTTTAACCCTACTGTACAATACGTAAGTTTAGCTAAAACAAACTACTCTTAAATCCAGTATTAAAGACATGACATTATTTTGGTAGATTCCAGTAATTGTTTCTATTGTGTTTTCATTCTCTTCTCAAATGACCTTCTCATTCATGTGGTACATATTGTCTCTCTCTGTTATCTTCACATTGCACTCACTGAAAATCAATTCTGTTGTCCCTGGTGCAAAGAACAGCATTTTCTCCAAAACTATAAAGTTGGACATTATACGAAACATCAGGTCACTGTAAAAAGGACCCAAAGGCCCCTAAAAGTCACTAATGTGACTTTTACATTAGTGTTGCCTTCCTGGCAAGCAGACAACTTCATCAGAGAAGTCAGCCAAGGGGAGACTTTAAATGGAAGTTGTGCATACGAGGAGCAAATGCATAAAAAAGTTGCTGACGGGCATGAAATGCTTTGATCTGAAGATGGAAAACTCCAAAGCAGGAAGGATTTGGGGCATTTTGAGTCTGATTGACTCTGTGGTTTTTCTGCACAGTTATTCATGGGCTAAAATAAATGCAGAAATGGTATTTTGAGACCACAGCTGTGGAGGGAGTGTGGTGAATTTCAATGAAAATCCAGTTGGATCTTGAAGTTCAGATCTTTTAAAAGCAAGGGATATGAGAGAAGTAATATTGTTTCCTCAAATTTCACTGTTTTTATTTAAGAGATAGAAAAAGAGAAAATTCCATTTATTTTATTCTAAGGAGAAACGTTGAATCACTATTGCCTTGAACCATGTGGTAGGTGCTCTGAAGTTCCTCACAAAAGGAGATTCTATTCCTTCCATAATTTAAATTTTGAAAAGAAGCAATTCAATACACAATCTGATAGAGGTGAAGTTTAGAGATAGTGAGCACACACAGAGTAATTGTTTCTCATCATTACCTTCACATGCAGGCGCCTTAGTGACAAACCAATTTCACTGAAAGCTTGTTTTAGGGGAGTTAGGCACAGCACTATGAAGCTGTCTGCAGCCTCTGCAGCACGAGTTTGATCCCCAACCAGGGAGCTGTCCACATGGCACAGCAGACCTCTCCTGTCTCACCCACTGCTCCCCTCAGCAGTGGATTTCAGTAGATCTGCCTGTTCTGTTCTCCATTCTATCTCTGGTGAATCCTCTCACTCACTCCCCCTCTTCTGCACCTCTGGCCCGTACCCAGTTCTGTTTTTTTTTTTTTTTGAGGCATGTATTTATTTATTTATTCATTTGCTTGTTTGTTTATTTATACATGCACTGGGTACAGTCAGAAGCGCGGGAGCAGGGAGCAGAGCAGGCAGAAGGACCGAAGTACACTGCTGAGGGGAGCAGCGGGCGGCAGGAGAGGTCTGCGCACCATGTGGGACCCTCCTCCGGTGGCCGGGGAGCAGCGGGGGATCGAACCAGCGCTGCAGAGGATGCGGGCAGCTTCGCAACCCAGCGCTCAACCGCTGCGCCACTGGGGAGGCCCTATACCCAGTTCTTTTTTTTTTTTTTTTAAACTTTTTATTTATTTATTTTTTATAGAGGCATGTTATTTATTTATTTGTTTGTTTGTTTGTTTTGTTTATACATGCACTGGGTACAGTCAGAAGCGCGGGAGGGTGAGAGAATTCACCAGAGCCAGAGCGGGGAGCAAAGCAGGCAGAAGGAACAAAGTACACTGCTGAGGGGAGCAGCGGGCGGCAGGAGAGGTCTGCGCGCCATGCGGGACCCTCCTCTGGTGGCCGGGGAGCAGCCGGGGATCGAACTGGCGCTGCAGAGGCCGGGCAGCTTCGCAACCCAGCGCTCAACCGCTGCGCCACCGGGGAGGCCCGATATACCCAGTTCTTATATGCATAAATAAATAAATCTTTTTAAAAAAAGCAAGCTTGTTATAGTGAGCAATTATTTTATACCAATATGACAGTTATTTACTTTACCACCAAATGTATTAAAAAACATAAAATCCAGAATACCCCAGCAAGATTTCTAACTGAAAATAGTATTTTCTATGAAATAATAGAGAAATATATACTGAGTTTAAATGGGATTAGATATGTCTTGAAATGTTAGAGATTTTAATGTAGTAAATTATGCAGATATTTATTTTAAATAGAGTCTAAAAGATTGAAACTAAATGGCAAATTAAATAGAATAGCAACATGTGTTCTCCTTAAACCATTATACTTATCTCAGATACAAAGGATTTTCAGCCAAGAAAGCTACCAAGAGACAAGGATTGATTTTGTATTATGATAAAAGGATCAATACAACAGGAAATCATAACAATTATCAACATATATGCTCCCAGTGTGCAGGACCAAAATAAATAAAGCAAATATTAACAGATCTAAAGGCAAACAAAAATAATGTGGGGCTTTAACACCCCATTTACAGCAATGGACAGATCATCCAGGCAGAAAGTCACCAAGAAATTAATGACCATAAATGACAAAATGGATGAGTTGGACTTAATAGGTATCTACAAAGGATTCCACACTAAAATCCCAGAATATAGTCTTTTCAAGTTCTCACAGAACATTCCTAAGGATAGAACAAATGTTGAGACACAAAACAAGTCTCAACAAATTTATGAAGACAGGAATCATTTTCATCATCTTTTTATTTTTTTATTTATTTATACAAGCACTGGGTACAGTCAGAAGCGCAGGAGGGTGAGAGAATTCACCAGAGCCAGAGCAGAGAGCAGAACAGGCAGAATGACAAAGTAACTGCTAAGGGGAGCAGCGGGCGGCAGGAGAGGTCTGTGCACCATGTGAGACCCTCGCCCGGGGCCAGGGATCAAACCGGTGCTGCAGAGGCTGCGGGCACCTTCGCAACCCAGCGCTCAACCGCTGCACTACCGGGGAGGCCCTCCGTCATCTTTTTAAATCATATCGGTATGAAACTAGAAATCAACCAAAGGAAGAAAGAGGAAAAATCCATAAATTTGTATAGAATAAACATCATGCTACTGAACAATTACTCTGTCAATAAAGAAATCAAAGGTGACATAAAAATATCTATAAATGAATGAAAATGTGAGTAGATGGAAGGACTAAAAAGTGAGTACATAGAAGGACTATTAAAAAATAAAGCAGAAATTAATGAAATAAAGATTTTAAAGAAGAATCCAAAGGACCAGTGAAACCAAGAGCTGGTTCTTTGAAAATGTTAACAAAATAAACAAATCTTTAGGCAGAGAGAAAACACAATAAATAATATCAGAAACTAAAATAAGTTGAAACAGATATTACAGAAATACAAAGGATCAACTGCAGAAAGAAAAAAATTAAAGATTGGAGACAGGAAAGATAGGATCCTTCCTTAATGGATACAGTGGAATGGCATCTGGAGGGAGCAGCCACATCTGGAGCTGAGGCGGGGAAGCAAAGACCAGTGTCTCTGCGGAGAAAGACTGAGATCATTGAAAGGAGTAGGAGTAACTGGGAAACAGTAAGTCTGGAACTGTGACTGTGGACCAGGAGAGATACCCACTCTTCCCCCAAAGGGTTTCTGGCCTTTAACATAGACATGGCCAGGGTCTGAGCATAGCCTTGGTCAGAGCATAGCCAGCCCATAGCCAGCATTGCCAGTATAGCAACCCTTGGTCAAAGCATAGCCAGCTCAACAAAGGGCACCCTGGCAGCTAGTGGCTAGTTTCATCTGGCTCCTATTCCCCACACAATTGTTGGATTTCCTGGGTTGTCTGTAACTGGTCTGGGGAGTTCAGAGAGGCACCCAACATGGCCCCAAAATTCCCTGCTACAGTGGGAGAGTGCAGGCCCCCTGGGGCATATTGCTCCAGCCTTCTCTGTAGGGGTGGGGAGGATGAACTGGTTTCAGAGGCCAATGGAGCCACCAGTTACTCCCCACTTCTGGACTTCTAATCACAAAATACAAATCATAAACTTGAAAAATTATATGCTCCATGATGTTAGTTGGTGAAATTTTTACAACAGCTAAGATATGGAAACAAGCTAGGTGCCCAGTAACAGATGATTAGATAGAAAAGTCTACATAGTCTATATACACAATGGAACACTATTTATAAGGAATGGTGACATTCTACCATTTGCACCAAAATGGAAGACCCTTAAGGAGATTATATGAAGTAAAGTTAACCAGAAATATAAAGACAAATATTGGATGATTTCACATGTGTGGGGAATGTAGGTAGCAAAGTGGATGAACTAACAAAACAAAACAAATATAAACCGGTAGACATTGAAAACCAAACTGAGGTTACCAGAGTTGAAGGGGGTGGAGGGCTGGAGAAAAGGTGAAAGGGGAATAAAGGGTGGTAGTAAGCAATTTAATTTTGCTTTTCTTTTTCCCAATAATAAATAATAAATTAAATCAATGCAATCACTTCAAGTGAGATTCTTGAGTCATCCCAACTAAGCTTGCTTTCTGGTGCTGACAGTCATTATTAACAACCTTTGGGCCTGTCTGGCTGACAGAATGCAACAGAAGAGACAGCAGAGAGCCTCAAGAAAAGAACAAACAAAAATCAAAATGAAGAAGGCTCACCGAGGAGCCAGAGGTAAGCTGGGAGGCTTGCCCATGCCGGGTGCCTTCTAGCCTGCAGTCCCAGACCAGAGGGGAGCGGCACCCACCGCTGGGGCAGACCGGGCGTGCAGGGGAGCGTGCCCGGCACCAGCATTTGCAGCAGGGACCCTTCTTTGGTGGAGACTGTGTGAACCCAGCAGAAGTTCCCCAGAGGAGCCAGAGGAGAGCTGGGAAGGTCGCCCAAGATGCCGGCCAGTACCAGCAACACAGTGTCACAAGGAATACAGCAAATTAGAAAACAGGCAGTAGGGAGTAGAAAAACCACATGCAACCCAGCAACTCCTCAGCAAAAAAGCACACCGCAAAAAGAAAACCATCTACCAGATTGCAACGACAGTAACTTGGAAGAACATCTGAGCCTTCCCGATAGAGAATTTAAAATTGCTGTGATTAAAAAACTGACGGAAGTCATAAAGGAAAACAATGATAAGGGGAAAATAATTAATGACCAGAAGAATGAAATTGAATCCCTAAAGAGGGAAGTAAAAGAAATGCAGGAGATCAAAGAAATAATGGAGACGCTAAAGAACTCTGGGAAAAGCAATGAAAGCAGAATAGATGAAATGGAAGAACGAATAAATACTCTTGAAGACACAGAAATAAAAAGAACTAAAACAGAAAAGGAAGGAGAAGTACGAAGGAAAAAGACCGAAGAAAGACTTCGGGAACTATCTGACTCCATGAGGAAAGGAAATATAAGAGTTATAGGAATCCCAGAAGGAGAGGAGAGAGATGTAGAAACAGAGAAAATATTCAAGGATATAATTGAAGAGAACTTCCCAAATGCAAAGAAGGAGCTGAAAATTGATATACAAGAAGCAAGAAGAACACCAAACTTCCATGACGAAAGGAAAAATACAGCAAGACACATAATAGTAAAGCTCCCAAGAATCCAAGACAAGGAAAAAATAATGAAACTGACAAGAGGGAAGAAACAGATAACATTCAAAGGGAAACCAATCAGACTGACATCAGACTTCTCTAAAGAAACACTACGGGCAAGGAGAGAGTGGAGGGACATAGTCAACAGACTCCAAGAAAACAGATGCCAACCAAGAATACTCTATCCCGCAAAGCTCTCCTTCCTCTATGAAGAAAGAATAAGGACCTTCTCAGACAAACAGAAACTCTGGAATTTTATTACGACTAAACCCCCACTCCAAAAAATACTACAAGGAGTCCTAAAGCCAGAACCTCAGAGGGACGAATAACAACGAAAGAAGGCCAAAGAAAGTTATTAAAAGAATAAATAAATAAAATCAAAGGAAAGACAAACACAATGGCAAATACAGATGCTAACATATCAATACTAACTCTAAATGTAAATGGACTAAACTCTTCAATAAAAAGACACAGAGTTGCAGGCTGGATTAAGAAACAAAACCCAACCTTTTGCTGTCTCCAGGAAACACATTTAGCTGCAAAAGACAAAAATAGACTCAAAGTTAAAGGATGGAAAACAATTCTACAAGCAAATGGACCAAAAAAGAAGGCAGGAACAGCTATACTCATATCAGATAAAACAGATTTCAAACTTAAAAAGATAAAAAGAGACCCAAGTGGTCATTACATTATGATCAAGGGGACAATACTTCAAGAAGAAATAACACTCATTAACATATATTCACCAAACGAAGGAGCACCAAAATATATCAGACAACTATTGGCATCTCTGAAAACAGACATCAGAGAAAACACATATGTAGTGGGAGACTTCAACACACCACTATCAACAATGGATAGATCAACAAGACAAAAATTAAGTAAAGACACTAAAGCTCTAAATAAGGATCTAGAGTGCTTGGGCTTAACAGACATACATAGAACACTAAACCCAAAAAAATCTGAGTATACATTTTTCTCAGGCGCACACGGATCATTCTCCAGGATCGGTCATATACTGGGGCACAAGACAAACATCAACAGATACTCCAAGTTTGAAATCATACCAACCATCTTTTCTGACCATGAAGGCATCAAACTAGAAATAAACCATAAAAAGAAGGCAAGGTACTCTCCTACCTCATGGAGATTGAAACCCACACTACTGGAAGTCCACTGGACTAATGAGGAGATAAAGAAATTAAAAAATTCTTTGAATTGAATGACAAGGAGGACACCAATTTCCTAAATATATGGGATGCAGCAAAAGCAATAATAAGAGGAAAATATATAGCAATAGATGCTCACATCAAGAAACAAGAAAGAACTCAAAGAAACAACCTAATCTCGAAGCTCAAAGATCTAGAAAAAGAACAACAAAAAAACCCCAAACCCAATAGAAGAAAAGAAATAATAAAAACCAAAGCAGAAATAAATGAAATCGAAACTAAAAAAACAATCCAAAAGATCAATGAAACCAAGAGCTGGTTCTTCGAAAAAATAAATAAAATAGATATACCCCTAGCCAGGCTCACAAGGGCAAAAAGGGAGAAAGCACAAATAAACAGGATAATAAATGAAAGAGGAGAAATCACAACGGACACAGCAGAAATCAAAAGAATAATTAATAACTACTATGAACAGTTATATGGAAACAAGTTCAACAATCTAGAGGAGAGGGACAAATTCCTACAACTCTACAATCACCCAAAGCTAGACAAAGAAGAAATAGAACACCTAAACAGACCAATTACAATCAGCAAAATTGAAATGGTAATCAAAAACCTCCCCAAAAACAAAAGCCCAGGACCTGATGGATTTATAAATGAATTCTACCAAACATTCAGAGACGAATTGGTGCCTATCCTTCACAAACTCTTCCAAAAAATTGAGAAGGAAGGTATAATACCTAACACGTTCTATGAAGCCAACATTACACTAATACCAAAACCGAACAAGGACAACACAAAAAAAGAAAACTATAGGCCAATCTCCCTAATGAACACTGATGTAAAAATCCTCAATAAAATTTTAGCTATCAGAATCCAACACTGTATCCATAAGATAATTCACCATGACCAAGTAGGATTCATTCCAGGGACACAAGGATGGTTCAACATCTGAAAATCAATCAACGTTATTCAACACATCAACAAAAAGAAATATAAAAACCATATGATAATATCAATAGATGCCGAGAAAGCTTTCGACAAAGTGCAATACCCATTCATGATAAAAGCCCTTGAAATTCCTGGGATACAAGGAACATACCTCAACATCATAAAGGCCATCTATGAGAAGCCAACAGCCAGTATCATTCTCAATGGTGAAAAGCTGAAAGCATTTCCATTAAGATCTGGAACAAGACAAGGATGTCCACTCTCACCACTGCTTTTCAATATAATACTGGAAGTCCTAGCCAGAGCAATAAGACAAGAGAAAGACATCCAAGGAATCCAAATAGGAAAAGAAGAAGTCAAACTATCACTATTTGCAGATGATATGATAATATACATACAGAACCCCAAAAACTCCATAGAAAAACTAATTAAACTCATCAATCAGTTCAGCAAAGTGGCAGGATACAAAATCAACATGCAAAATTCAGAAACCTTCCTATACACTAACAATAAATCTGAAGAAGAAGAAATGAAAAAAACCATCCCCTTTAATATCGAAACAAAAAAAAATCAAATACTTGGGAATAAATCTAACAAAAGAGGTAAAGGACCTTTGCAAAGAAAACTATAAAACACTGTTAAAAGAAATAAAAGAAGATACAAAGAAATGGAAAGACATCCCCTGCTCATGGATTGGAAGAATAAACATTATTAAAATGGCCATCCTACCAAAAGCAATATACCGATTCAATGCCATTCCAATAAAAATTTCAATGTTATTCTTCAAAGAAATAGAATAATTATTGATGAAATTCATATGGAATCACCAAAAACCCCGAATAGCCAAAGCTCTTCTGAAAAAAAAAGAAGGGAATGGAGGCATCACACTCCCAGATTTCAGGCTATACTACAAAGCCATAATCATCAAAACTGCATGGTATTGGAACAAGAACAGACACACAGACCAATGGAATCCAATAGAACATCCAGAAATAAACCCACAGATTTATGGTCAACTAATATTTGACAACGGAGCAAAGAATATGCATTGGAGCAAAGAAAGTCTGTTCAATAAATGGTGCTGGGAAAACTGGGTCGCTACATGCAAAAGAATGAAGCTTGACTACTACCTCACACCATACACAAAAACCAACTCAAAATGGATTAAAGAACTAGACATAAAACCTGAAACCATAAAATACATAGAAGGAAATATAGGCGAAACACTACAGGATATGCACATCAAAGACATCTTTACAGACACATCACCCAAAGCAGTGATAGTGAAGGCAAAGATAAACAGCTGGGACTACATCAAATTAAAGAGCTTCTGCACAGCAAAAGAGACAATAACAAAAACAAAGAGAAACCCCACCAACTGGGAGAACATTTTTGCACCCAACACTAATGATAAAGGATTGATCACAAAAATCTGCAAAGAGCTGAGGAGACTCAACAAAAACAAGAAAATAATCCAGTCAAAAAATGGGTAGAAGAGCTAAAAAGAAACTTCTCTGAAGAGGAAATGCAAATGGCCAACAGGCATATGAAAAAATGTTCAACATCACTTGTCATCAGGGAAATGCAAATCAAAACTACCATGAGATACCATCTTACACCAGTGAGAATGGCACATATTAAAAAAACTAGCAACAACAAATGTTGGCGAGGGTGTGGAGAAAAAGGAACTCTTCTGCACTGTTGGTGGGAGTGCAAACTGGTCCAACCACTATGGAGAGCTGTGTGGAGATTTCTGGACCTACTAAACATAGAGCTTCCATATGATCCAGCAATTCCACGCCTAGGTATTTACCCAAAGGACACAGAAGCATCAATTCCAAAGAACACCTGCACCCCTATGTTTATAGCAGCACTATTTGCAATAGCTAAGCTTTGGAAACAGCCCAAATGCCCAAAAATAGATGACTGGATCAAGAAGATGTGGTACATATATACCATGGAATATTACTCAGCATTCAAAAAAGATAAACACATGCAATTTACAGCAACATGGATGGCGCTGGAAGGGATCATGCTCAGCGAAATAAGCCAGAAAGAAAAAGAAAAATACCGGATGGTCTCACTCATAGCAGGAATCTAGAAAACTTCAATAAGGGACCAGGAAAATGAATAACTATATGAAAGTGAAAATCAAAATCAACAAAAAACTATGAACCAGAGTCACTCTATGGGGGTAGAGGGCGGGAGGGGAGGGATTGGGGTCAAAATGGGGGGGTTGAAATTGTATGGGGAATATAAAAATAAAATTTATTATTAAAAAAAAATCAAAATGAAACAAAAACCATCTGACCGTCAAGATGGAAAGATGAAGGCTTTCAGGTAGATTTACCAATCCAGGCAGGCAGTGCACAGTACAATGTGCCTGGCATGACAGGAACCGACTGCACCATCACCAACAACCTTTGATAATAAACCCTCCTTCATTCACTGTCCAGAGTCTTACTTACTGGGCCTAGGAGAGGGTTGTGCAGGAATCATCTAATCAGTATTAGTTACGCTTAGATCATTCATCAGATAGTTGGTAGAATTAATACTTGAACCCAGAACTTAAAAAATTAACATTCACTTTTAAGATCAGATGATTTATCCAATACAAATAATTGAAAAATAATCAACAGTAAATTTGACAAAGCTAATAAATGCCATTATTTTATGTATTCCACTTCTACCTTTATTCTTATCAGGTAAATATAATATTTTATGGACTCCTTTAAGATAAAAACTGACATACTAATCATCAAAAAATTAACCTAACCTTTTGCAAAAATCTTTACCACTTGTCTATAGGAGTACATTTTTAGGCTATAATATTTACATAAAATGAAATACACTTATCTATTTTTCCTGTCTGGGTTTTGAAACTGTAGACGTAAGGGGGAAAATGTGGCACATTGACCTAGGATGGCAGTGCCAGAAATTTGTGTGGCCTTTGACCTTAACAAGCCCTTCTATGATAAAGTTCCCTCAATCACATTCAGAAAAGGTCTTTGTATTCCTCCATAGCCAAGCATTCAAAAGATGCTGAAACAGCACTGTTCTCACATTTAAATTTCAGATCTACATCTCTGACGTGACTTTGGGCACAATGCTGCTCTCAGCTCAAATGTGTCATTGTCAATGACTGGAAGTTCATTCAGATTACACTTCAACAGCTAGATAATTGCTACTGTTTCTTAGATTGTTTAATAGCTTAAAGACTAGGGTGAAGAGTTTTAAAGCTAAGCCATGAAATATAATTCTCCCTATGGCAAATCAAACTCTTGTATAGTTGGATAATGTTGGAGCTACCCATAAAAGTATTAAAAATCTTTTCTAAATAGCTTTAAAAGGCTTTACTGGAGAAAATATGTCGGGAAGTGTTTGAGTAATAGAATTAAGGATGCTTTTCAAACTGGAAAACCAAAAAAAGACATGAAGATAAACATTATACCAAGTACATATGTGTAACTTGAGAAAAGTATCTGAAGCTGGAGTGGAATTATTATGCAAGGACCATCAATATATATAGACATAAAACAAGGTGACTTTGAAGAAGATGAAAAAATGATAGATTTATTAACAGGGCTAAGGTATCAGTTAAAACACTCCTAACCCCCCAATACTTTGAATAAGCTCTTTCCATTCCTTTTGGTTTTAGCATAGCTTTGAAAAGGAAGGAATGCAAAGAGACATTTGTATTTATTTAAATATCAAGAAATGATGTTCATAGTGCTTCTAATATAAAGACAATTTGTATGGTATATAAAAAAACAAGGGGAAAACCTTCACAAATAGAAACATGAAATCATTTGGAATGGCTAAATCAACCACATTGTGTGTGTACATGTGTGTGTGTGTATTAGTATCTTGAAATACACTCAATCATTTTGTCAAGCATATTTCTTCTTATTTTTTTGAGTTGCATATTTGAAGGCAGATGTAATCCATATGTTTTTAATTCATTTTTACATGAGGTATTAAAATGGGACTCAAGTATTTACAGACCATGAGCTAGTTATTTCTACTGAAAATGTCTTTTTTTCTTGATAAAATGAATTCACATTAAATGAGAGTCCAAAGTTGTAAATTCATATCATCAACTCCTCATCTAGAATACACATATTCTCTCAATGTGTAAGATGTTCTAAGTTTTGCAACAATCATCTGGTACAATTAAAAGTCGAGTTCTTGTCCTTTCTGTCACAATTAATGACCACTCTATACCATGACAAAATAATCAAATAATAATAATTTCTATTTAGCTCCCCATTTCAAGTTTCAATACATCTCATTATATCTATCTTGGGAGACCCCAGAATTAAAAATTCTTCCTTTAGGGCTTTCCTGGTGGCACAGCGGTTTGAGCACAGCACTGTGAAATTGTCTGCAGCCTCTGCAATACCGTTTTATTCCCAGCTGGCCAGGGAGATACCCACATGGCGTGGCAGACCTCTCCTGTCTCGCCCATTGCTCCCCTCAGTAGTGTTTTCGGTCCATCTTCCTGTTCTGCTCTCCGTTCTGTCTCTGGTGAATTCTTTCACCCTTCTGCACCTCTGGCCTGTATCCCAGTTCTTGTATAAATAAATCTTAAAAATATATATTTTAAAAAAAGTTCTTCCTTTATACCTCTTATTCAGTTTTCATAAAAACTAGTTTTTATTCTCACCAAATGCAGGGAGCACTATTATATATGCCCTAAAAAAAATCAAACAACATATTTAAAAAGCACAGTTTTTTTTTTCCCATGAGTGTAAGATTTCATATTATGATCCCTTTGTGCATTAATTGGTCCATTTCTATTTCCAATGGTTTATCTCATTTCCCTTCTCAATAGACGTGTTCATTGCCATTCCTTGGAGAGAAAAAGCAAAGAGAAGAGAGAAGATCACATCATAGCACTGGACGTCAGATGTCACAACCTTTGCTCCCATCAGCCAGAGCTCCAGAGGCACAGTGACACATTGTCCAAGATGTCCAATGTGATGCCAGGGGCTCCTGTAACTCTAACAGGGGAAGTGACTGCTGTGGCTGGTTCTATTGCAGCTTTGAATTCATCCTCCATGATACCAACACCACTTGGGGTGGTAGCCTACTGGTGTTGACACTTGTATGCCCTAGTTCAAAGGACCATACTATGAAAAAGCTCCAGAATGTGCCTTGTAACATTTAGTCACAATAAGGGCATTTACATACCTCTAAATTTTCTTATTTTTTTGATGTTGAAAACATTTAACTTCTATTCTTTTAGCAGATTTTATGATACAATACCACATTATCAACTATAGTCACCATGGTATACATTAGATCATCTGACCTTATTCACTTTATAGCTGAAAGTTTATACCCTTTCACAAGTCTCTTCCTATTTCTCCTAATTCCCATCCCCTGGCAACCACTTTCCTACTCTATTTCTATGACTTCAACTTTTTGTTTTAGAATTACATGTATAAGTAATGTATGAAGTATTTGTCTTTCTTTGTCTATCTTATTTTGCTTAGCATAATACCATTCAAGTCACAAATTACATGATATATATTGTCACAAATGACATGATTTCCACCTTTTTCAGCTTGTAATCTTGCAATTTATATCACATTTTCTTGATTCATTCATCTATCAACAGACAGTTGGTTGTTTCCATACCTTGGCTATTGTGAATTATGCTACAATGACATGGGAGTGCAGACATCTCTGCAATAAAATAATTTTATTTCCTTTGTATTCCAAGAAATGAGACTAATGTTCTAGATCTACTACTAATTTCTGTGAGGACTTCCATGCTGTTTTCTGTAGTGTCTGCAGCAATTTACACTCCCATTAACAGAGCGTAAGTGTTCCCTTTCCTCCACATCCCCTATAACACTTGTTATCTCTTGTCTCCTTGATACTGCCATTCTAAGGGGTGTGAGGTGAAATCTCACTGCAGTTTTGATTTTTCATTTCCTTGATAGTTAAGTGATGTTAAGCACTTTTCATATACCTGTTAACCATGTGAATGTATTCTTTGGAAAAATATCTATTTAGAACCTTTGTCCATTTTTAAAAGGGTTGGTTTATTTTGAAATGGGGGGGTTGTTTTGCTTTGTTTTTGCTATTGAGTTGTATTAGTCCCTATATATTTTGGATATTAACCCGTTATAATATCAGTGGTGTGCAAATATTTTCTGTCCATTCCATTCCTTTTCATTGTACTGATGGTTCCTTTGCTGAAATTTTTTATTTTAATGCAGATCCATTTTTTTTCATTTTTGTGTTTGGTGCAATCAAAAAGTCTTTAAAAATCATTGGGTTCATATTCTTAAGAGGCAACATTCAGAATGCTCAGTGTATGTTCTTTTCCTAGGAATGAAAAACATGTTCTGTTTGTACACTACAAATTAGTAAGTTTAATTAAGGTTATTACTTTCTGAGCTGTTGTAATAAGTCAGGAGTAAGCCCAGTCTCCCTTGACATCGTAGTCAAAAACAAGTGTTATAAGGGATGTGGAGGAAAGGGAACACTTATGCTCTGTAAATGGGAGTGTAAATTGCTGCAGACACTACAGAAAACAGCATGGAAGTGCTCACAGAAATTAGTAGTCAAAAAGAGGTCATGAAACACAAACCTGAACCAAGTGCTGATGGTTTTGAAGGTGTCATTACAATGTCTTGCTAATAAGAATAAATAATTACTATCTTATCAGTTGAATTGTGACTCCTCAAAGACATATTCAAGTCCTAACATTTGGTATCTGTGGATGTGATCTTATTTAGAAAAAGGGTCTTTGCGAATATAATGCAGTTAAGATGAGGGCATATAGAATTTGCATAGGCCCTAATCCAATGTGACCAATGTCTTTATGAAGGAAAATTTGGACACAAATAGAGAAACAGCGACACAGAAGGGAAGACAGAGATAGAGACTGGAGTTATACCACCACAGGCCAAGAAACTTTTGGGGCTACCAGAAATAGGAAGAGGCGAGGAAGGATCCTGTCCTTCTAACACTTTAATTTTGGATTTCCAGGCTCTAGAACTAAGTGGGAACAAATTTCTGTTGTTTAAAGCCAGCCAGTTTGGGTCACTTTGTGGCTCTTCAAGAAACTGGAGAGAGGTATTTAATCCTATAGGGAAGTTCTGGTGGCCCATCACCATGGATTAGTGTCTACTTCAATGTAATACAGATCATAAAAATAAGGAAACCTATATTGTAAAAAAGAACACTTTTTCTAATGAAGTAAAATCCAAGTATATTATATACAGTCAGGAGTGATGATATTGTTAGGGGGAAAAGGATGTCCCAAAGCAAATTCCATATAGGCTTTGTGGACTCCACCCCCACCCCAGGTCAAAGCCAAAGACACTGGGAACTCCAAATCCCATCACCACCAAAGGGAAGGTGGCTGGGACCTGAGGGTGGGGTTAAGCAGCCAGGTGGATACAAAAGGCAGACACGTGGGCTTTGGGGGGCTCTCCATTTTTGGCTCTCCGCCAGCTCGCAGCATCTGGCCAGCTCTGAGAGTGACTTTGGGTTTCCAGGTCGTCGGATCGGGTAGGACGCATTAAAGACTTTATTTCCCTATTTTTTCCCTGAGTTGTATATTTTCCTTATTTCTTTTTCTCTTGTAAATAAACCTTTTATTAACCCTTTTGCGTGTGTCTGTAGTAGAGTATTCATAAGTCCCTTTAAAGCGCGTGGGTGAGGACCCACAGCCAGGAACCCGTTTAATATCAGGGTTGCTCTATAACAGATTTGGCGTCCAACGTGATTTAGGACAGAGCCATCCGTGGTTAGTCAGCCCCATGGGGAAACTGGGCTTCCCTATGACACTGGCTACCATTAGCGCAAATGTGATTTTTGGTTTCTCCGGTGTGTTTGTTTCATATGTCGATTTGCTGTTGAAAAACTGGCTTGGGCTTTGTGAAGATCTGTGTGTCTGTATAGAGCAACCCCGATATTAAACGGGTTCCTGGCTGTGGGTCCTCACCCACGCGCTTTAAAGGGACTTATGAATACTCTACTACAGACACACGCAAAAGGGTTAATAAAAGGTTTATTTACAAGAGAAAAAGAAATAAGGAAAATATACAACTCAGGGAGAAAATAGGGAAATAAAGTCTTTAATGCGTCCTACCCGATCCGATGACCTGGAAACCCAAAGTCACTCTCAGAGCTGGCCAGATGCTGCGAGCTGGCGGAGAGCCAAAAATGGAGAGCCCCCCAAAGCCCACGTGTCTGCCTTTTGTATCCACCTGGCTGCTTAACCCCACCCTCAGGTCCCAGCCACCTTCCCTTTGGTGGTGATGGGATTTGGAGTTCCCAGTGTCTTTGGCTTTGACCTGGGGTGGGGGTGGAGTCCACAAAGCCTATATGGAATTTGCTTTGGGACATCCTTTTCCCCCTAACAATATGTCTACCCAAGCTCAGTGTTACAAAGAATCCCCCAACAGAAATGCCTTCCCAGCAAAGTTCAGCTCTTAAATCTGCTATTTGCATTATACTTCACTGTGAAGAATGGAAAACCTGGAGTCCACTGGATATGAAGATCATATGCAAATACCTGGTATTTCTATATTTGGGGCTATTGCCTTTTAGAGATGGCTTTATAACATGAGCACTGATGATAGCTAACTTGGATTAAATAATAAATAGCTTAAGGTTTAGCTACTTGAAGGCAAGGATCATTTTAGATAGATCTTGGCATTCCAATGACCTTGCACAGTATATGCCAGATGGCGTAAAAAATTGATTATGAATTAATAAGTAGATATGAGAAATGTGAATACAGTGGGTTATACATGAAATTTATTTGTTACTGAAAACTTAGTAAAAATATTAATATTTTCACATTTATGAAACAATATTATAATTGATAGACATTAATAATAGTGATGTCCTTATAAATGTTTAACAACCAATTCCCGAACAACAAAACAGTCCTAATTCGTAGAACCAGTGGTTTCCACAGTATAAATATTCCCACAGTGGCCCATTTCACACCCCCAAGGTGACATCAGTAAAGAAAGGGTTGGGGACAGATGGACACAATCAGCCTCCCAAGGCATCCCTGGCCCCACTGGAAGGTGGGGCAGGTTGGGGAAGAGGGCAATGCAGAACAAAACCACCCCATATGTTGCCCAAGTCTTCCTTTGCTTGTTTCAAGTTTAAAATATATTGTTGTAGGAAAAGACAGAGTAAACTAGTATTTGTGAAGTGGATCTTTTGAATCAGCCATTTTAAGTTCTCTCATTTTAAAATGTTATATACACCTTTAAAGGGTGAATTTCTGGTATGTGAATTACATCTCATTTTTAAAAACTATTAATATACAATTTCACCCATTCAAACTGACAATTTCTAGAATAGATTTTTTTCCTCATGAAAAATTCCTTGTAAATTCTCCTGGATGAAAGATTACAGACAGTGAAAAGTCACTATCTTTCTCTTTGTAAAACTTGCTATCTGAACACTTATCAAAATTGAATGCTACAGCAGCTTAAAAGTGTTTACTTTGGAGTCACAGGTGACAAAGGGTAAGCAGATGCTCCTGCTGGAAGCCTAGTGTAGCAAGAGAAAATTGTGTCCTTATTTTTACAATAATTGCCCAAGTTAGAATACCAAAATCATCAAACACTGCAATGGGAAAGCTTATAGATTTCTTGTAATAGCTTCCTTTTACAAAAAAAGAGAGAGCAATTTAATCATATCACTTTTCAAAACAGACATCAGTAAATGGCTCTAGAGTGGTTTCCATCACACCACAATGTTTATGCTTTATAGAATTCCCACTCCATGTCTAATTTCAGAAACAGCAGCTCTCTCTAATGGAATCATCTCTGGTTTACAGATTTTCAGTACAACCAGATATTTATATAATTAAGAAGCAACACTTGAACTACACTAGATTATCAAGAGCAATTCAGATCTTTTGACTGCTTATCTCACACCACTGGTAAAATTTAGAGCTTTTATGTGGAATCTAGTGTCCACAGGTTCATTTATTTGTTTGATTTCACAGGATATACGTATGAATAATAATACATATGAAATGTGCACTAACCTAAATAGTTGTTTTATGCCAGTTCTGACTTTAACAAAGATGTAATTGTCAATAAGGTAAATGAAGTCCACAATGATTCATTCAGTTGGCTATCAAGAAAAGGAAAAGGAAAACTTTCAGATTCTAACTCAGTGACTGGAAAGCTAGTAATAATTATAGCTCACCTTAATGGAGTACTATATTATGTGCCTTAAATGAATTATAATTTAATTGTAACTTCAAAAGTAAGAGCTATTATTAATTCCATTTCTCACTTGAAGAAACCGGGGCAAGGAGCTGAGTATCTTGCCTTAAGCTACTCTTAGTCTTATAGCCAGACTTTGAACCCAGGTACCCATATCTGCAGCCTCAGGAACTTCACAAGTAGACTACGCCACCTCTGTCAGTGAGTCTAGAGCAAGAGCTGCAAAGAACTTTCCCTCTCTCAGTACTTGGGGCTAGGAGTGATTCAGATAGCTCTTGTATCTTTTGTTGTTATTCCCTCTTTAGTGAATCAGTGTTTATCTTTCCCTCAGCCCACAAACACTGAAAGAGCCTGATGGTAATTTTGTTTGGTGTTCAGTATTGTATCTCCAGCATCTATTATAATACAGACACATAATAGGGACTTAATATTTGTTGAATGATTAAAGGAATGAATGAATCTTTTCAGTGTTGTGTGGGAAATGGGAGGATGCACAAGACATGAATCCCACAATCAGCTATTGTTATTCTACCATTACACCTGTTGTTACTATCACTTGTCTGTTTTAAGCAGACTATAAATGTTTTATTTCATTATTCCACTGTTATTTAATCGATCCCTTGTTATAGGGCCTTTAGATTTTATTTTAATTTTTAATTGTGCTATTGAGGCTAGTTGTTTTATTATTAAGCCTAGTTAACTTGGGGGTAGGGAGCTAGTTAGTATTTTATTAAGTCTAGTTATGAGCATTTTGTTCACATTATAAACAGAAGTATGAGAATGACTGCTCTTATTTAATCTCAACACACAGGCAAAAATGATTATTTTTCAATGAATTCATTAAAAAGTCATGAGGATATGAGTCTTTTCTACATTACCTCCCTCTGCTCTACTTCCTGATCATGAATTGCCCAAATTTATTCAAATTCTAGAAGAAATTTTGAGTCAGTCTTGAAAAGAGGCATTTAAGCGCTGCCCACAGAGCCACTTTGAAACTTGGATCACTTTTGTGATTACCTAACCTCTCTATTCTTCACACTGAAAATAACAACTGTGTCATAGAGAAGTGGTATGAGTTAAAACTACAAAATAGGAAAAAGAACCTGTCAAAATGCAGGCACTCCCATGCCTTTGTTCCCCCCTTCTATACTAAAGTCTGGAGCAGGTGCTCTCAGTGCTTGTCAGTCAAGACCCTTTGGGAATCTGCGGGGGGTCTAAGGGCCTGCTGTGCAGAGAAAAGCAGGTCATTCTCACTAAATGTGACACGTAATTTCAACAGTGTCGAGGGCACTGGGGCAGATTTTCCATGGACTTCCATAGCTCCAGAGACAGTGGCTAAGGCACCCTAAAATAGTACAGAATCCCTAATCAGGAATAGGAAGGCAGAGAACTGAAACAGAACAAGAAAAAAGAAGGCAGAGAATCAAAAGAAGAAAAAAATAAATGAAAAAAAGGAAATATGTGCAAACTTGGACAGAGGGAATAGGTAAGAAATATGGGTCCACTTGAAGCTATTGTCCCTGGCCTCTGTTGATAGATAGCAACAGATTTAAGTCATTTGCAAAGAGTTTTAATAGTTAATCATAGATTTAGATACATTTGACAACAAAGAGTACCCCGATCCAAAATACAATCAAACTGTAAAAGCCAAATTGACCTTCCAGATGTCAGGATGAATAATTCAAGACAGTCCTTGCCCAGCTCCACATCAAGTGCATTACCCTGATGAGAGTGCACCTTTGTGTCGGGCTCAGAATATGGGACCACAGTTTCTGGAGACTTCTTTGAACCACATTCACAAACAAATTAGCTTAATTATTAACTGCTTTCCCAATTCATATTAAATGATTCTGGTTTTTTTTTTTTAAGTGATTCCCAGAAAAAAGAAGACAATATGAGGCCAAGTGAGTGTCCTCTCCCAGTGCTTCTCCCTCTGCTCTCTCCATTACTCTTTTTAAGCCTCATTCAGGGGCAGATTTCCAGCATATCTACGATTTTCCTCAGCTTCTCTATTCCCTAATGTTAGCCCCTAACTAACTAATGTGAATGGGCCTAATTTAACTTGCACTCTCAGGGCTGGAGTCAATCAGACCTGCACATACCAGAGGCTTCTTTTTGACTCTCACATGCCTTCTTTCCTGTCTCCAGGCATAACCAGACATCTCTATCAAGTAACCACTGCCATAGGCTTTAACCAAGGTTTATATTTCAACACAGTGTTTCTCCACTAAGGGAAATTTTGTCCCCACGAGTCATTTGGCAATGTCTGGAGACGTTTTGTTTGTCGCAAATAGTGGAAAAGGGGTGATTCTGTGTAACACCTAGCAGGAAGAGTCCAGAAATTCTGCTAATTATTCTAAAGTGCACAGGACAAGACCACACAAGAAACTGTCACTCTCAAGGTGTCAATACTGCCAAGGATGAGAAACACTGCTATCACACCAAAATTTTCATCTTAATACTCTTCACTCTATTCATACCACTGGTTTTTGCCTATGTGTCTTTTTCCTCAACTCTCTTAATGACTCAGAAACTTTACTCAAATCTGCTATCCAGTGGGGGAAGGAAACAACACAGAATGCTCCCACTATCCTCCCTGAGTCTGGTGCCAAGATGGAAGACGGCTAGAAACAATTCCTGGAAGGAATCCGAGGTGTGCCACTTGAGGGCCAACTGAGTTTGAAAACATATTTGGCATCCTTGAATCTGAACTCTTCAGCAGTAAAATGAGAATAAAAGGATGGGTCTTGTAAGGACTGTTCAGATTAAACAGTATGAATCTGTATCTGATGCAGTGTTTATCTGAGTCAGTGCTCAATAAATGCTAGTATTGGTACTTTGTATAATTTGGGTCCCAAACTGTATGATGTATGCATTAAAATTAACGTGGAGGATCATTAATGTTCACACTCCCAGGCACCATCCCAGTGGACTGGAATCATGACTGCAGTATTTTATCTAGAATCTGCATTTTATAGAAGAGACCAGGTGATTCTGATTTGCTGGGTCCATTGCCCACTAGTTGAGAAATGCTATTGCCCAGGGCTTGGCATTAGACTTCCCCAAATATTCTGAACCAGAGCCTCTGATTGTTTGAACCTCCAGAAAGTGGTAAAAATAGGAAATATGATTCTGTCTAGACTTCCTTTTCTCTAGAATCTAACCTCCAGGATAATTAAACTGAAGAATCTCACTTTATCCAACCTTATATTCTCTTCTCTCAGAGCCATCAACTCACTGGTGTTTCCATCTCCTATTCTATTAAAGAAGGAGAAATTCTGTTCAGATGGGGCTATAGATAAAAACTTAAAGGGGAACTAACTTGCCATTGGAAAGCTCTGTTAGAGTTTATATAATCTATTCCACCTGAGAAGCTAAAACTCACAAAATCATTAAAGATTTAGAGCATACTTACTATAATTCCACATAATATATGAAACAAATTATATATACAAAGGCCTTAAGACTATAGTCAAGACCAGGGTGAAAATATGGACATATGGAATTGTAAATGCAGGCAATATATCAAAGAGTTATCCAAGATAGCTAACAAAAGGTAAATTGTAACATTGGCCCATTTGCAAAATGATGTTTAATTGTGCTAATTTATCACTCCTGCACCATGACATGCTATAGGGAATCATGTCCACATCACATACCAAGGACAAGAAGATATAAAGAACTAAGAGGATATTTTAATTTGGATTTCAAACGTGGAAAGCCTTAATTTGGATTTCAAACGTGGAAAGCCTTTCAAGAGAAGTTTTATCCAGGCACTAAGTAACAATTGCTTGCCTCACTTAATGAAAGTATGTGGAAGCAATTGAGTGGAATCCTCGAACTAAACTATACAAATTTCTATACATTTTTTTATCCTTCATGAATCAGGCCACATTAAAAAAAATATTTGAGTTCATTAAAAAAATAAAAACATTAATGAAAGTATCCTTTCCTTTCATTTTGAATCATATGGGAATTCAGGAAATTCAGGTCCTGTATATTTTGCATTAATTAATATTAATCTATTCAAATGTTTTTGGTAACTGATTGCTTCTTAAAGAGTCATTGCAATTTATGACAACTGTAAAATAATCCTCTTATCTTTCAAAGAGGTTTTATTCTGCCAAGAGTAAAACTTTTGAACACAAACACATTACAACCAGACTTTACTGCAGTTCCAAAGGTGATTCCTTTGCTTGTTTTATTTCTATTTTCTATACTTGTATATCAATTGTACTTAATGGGATAAGGCAGAGAATAGAAAACTGTCTCCTTGCCTGATTTATTGTTTCCCTTCTTTGCTTTCATGTTAGAAAATTTATTAGTCTGATGGGTACAAAAGTCACTACCATTATGTTCAGAGGTCTAGCATGACTACAACCTCCAAACTGAATTCAACAAACATTTATCCATCAAATGTTAAGTATTTCACACATAAATTGAGAACCAATAATATTAGGTTCTTTATAGTACAAATTTATGAGATGCCTCTGATTGGCCAGGGTTCAAAACTGAGTTACATACCACTCCTACCCACACAAAGTTCACAGGAACTAAGGTACTACCACATATGGCCTTTAAAAAAAGAGTGATTGAATCTTTTATTATGTCTGATATGTTTCCTTGCTTCTAATGAATAGTAAGTTATAATATTTTCCACATTAAGAAACTTGTTTCTTTTGTCCTCGAGATTAGATGATTCATATTGTTGCCATGATGGTATTGAGCTATGATTGTGCAAACCCTAATATGAAATGAATTCTTCAGAAACTGTCAAAAACACAAGTAATTCTGTGCTCAATTCTAATGTGAGATCATACACAAATATTAATTCATAATGGATTAAAGACATCAGTATAAGATGCAAAACCAGAAGAAACACGGATGAAAACATAGGTCATAAGCTCCTTCACATTGGGCTTACAGAATTTTTTTTTTGGGGGGGGGCGCAATTAACTCCAATGGCAGGGAAAGCAAAAGTACAAATGAACAAATGGAACTACATCAAATTGTAAAATTTCTTCACAGAGAAGAAACTATCATAAAAAGATGAAATTTTGACCTTTACAACAACATGCATGGATCTAGTGGGGACTATCAGAATTAAATGGTAGTTAGCAGAGAGGAAGGAGGGAGGGAGTGGGTATATCAGGTAAAAGGAGTCAACTGTATACTGGTGGAATAGAAATTAGACTTTTGGAGGGAACCATACTGTAGCAGACACAGATGTTAAATTATAACAGTGTATGCATGAAACCTAATAATGCTATGAACCAATGTTATTCAATAAAAAAATTAAGAAGACAGCTTACTGAATGGAAGAAAATATTTGCAATCATACATTCAGTGTCAGGATAATAACCAAAATATATAAACATTTCGTACATTTTAACAACAGCCAAAAAAAACCCCAAAAACCTGGTTTGAAGATGGGCAGAGGATCTCAATAAAGAGTTCACCAAAGAAGACAGACAGGTCAACAACAGGCAATGCAAATCAAAGAAAAATTATATATCACCTTAACCTGTTAGAACTATTATCACACAAACAAGAAGCAACAGATGTTGTCTAGAAAAAAAGTACACTGTTGATGGAAATAGTGTTGTTACTATGGAGAACAATATAGAGATATATCAAAACATTGAAAGTAGAACTACATGATATAGCAATTACATTTCAGGGTATTTATCCAAGAATACAAAAACCAAATTTGAAAATATATTTGCACCCCTAAGTTCATTGTGTACCAATCACATGCTATGGAAACAACTTAAATGCCCAAGGACAGATGAGGACATAAAGAAGATGTGGTGTATATACACAATGGAATACTATTCAGCTATTTTTTAAAAAAAGGTGGAATATTGCCATTTGCAACATGAGTGGATCTTGAGGATATACTCTGTAAAGTAAGTCAGAAGGAGAACGACAAATACTGTATTATTCCACCCGTATACGGAAGCTAAAGAAACAAAGCAAGTAAATAATACAAATAAAAATAAACCTTTAGATTCTGAAAATACAATGGTGGTTAAAGGGGAAGAAGAGTGGAGGTTGGGTTGAACAGCTGGAGGGATTGACTGGATGGTGGTGGATGGAAACTAGACCTTTGGTTGTGGGCCTGCTGTGGTATATGAAGATGTCAAGGTGTAAAGTTGCATAGCCGGAACTGGTGTAAACCAAAGTAACCTCAATAAGAAAATTTTAAAATAAAAATATAAAGTCTTTCTAAGCAAAACAAAAAATTCACTGTGTGGAATCTCAACTGTCATTTTTCTTTTTTCTAGTTCTCTACATTCCAGTTTTCCTCCTGTGTAAATGAGATTGAACCAGCTTTCATTCTATGGGTCTACCTACACAGCGTGTCTTGTTTCTAGACACTTTACATAAGACTCTATGACGCAAATTTTCTTGAATCAAATTTTTAAAAGTCCTTATCCTACAACATATTTTCATGTCTACCCACAGAAAATAGGAATAATTTCCTGCTCATGAAAGTATCAACACATTCTCCTCCCTATTGTCAATCACTCACATCATCTCTGATGTCATTAAGACTATGAAAACTATTCCAAAATTCCCAACTTGTACAGAGACTGTGCAAAACATTTAAATCCCTTGTGTGGTGGTGGGGGGTTTAGGTTTATGCTTATTTATTCATATCATGCATGTCTGTATATATGTTGCTATTACAGCCTTTGTGTGCCTCTGTATATATAATTTGTTGTCTGCTAAACACCAGATTCTGTTAAATGCTGTAACACATTATTACATATAGTACTCACAGTGAACCAGAAGGTAGGTTCTATTTTCCAGATTAAAAAATGAGGTTCAGAGATTTAGAGATGGAATGCAATTTTCTCAAAGGCATCAAAGAGAAGTGACAGAGCTAGAATTCAACTCTAGTCTATCAGTTCCAAAAGAAAACCAGCATTTCATAAACACATATGTGGAGAGAGATGTCACGTGACTAGAAAACTGTTAGAAACTGAATTCTTGAGATGATTATAGGAATGTTTCTTTCAGCCCAAATGCCCAAAAATAGATGACTGGATCAAGAAGATGTGGTACATATATACCATGGAATATTACTCAGCATTCAAAAAAGATAAACACATGCAATTTGCAGCAACATGGATGGCGCTGGAAGGGATCATGCTCAGCGAAATAAGCCAAAAAGAAAAAGAAAAATACCGGATGGTCTCACTCATAGCAGGAATCTAGAAAACTTAAATAAGGGACCAGGAAAATGAATAACTATATGAAAGTGAAAATCAAAATCAACAAAAAACTATGAACCAGAGACACTTTTAGGGGGGCGGGGGTGGGAGGGGAGGGATTGGGGTCAGAATGGGGGGGCTGCAATTGTATGGGGAATATAACAATAAAATTTATAAAAAAAAAAAATAAAAAAATAAAAAAGCTAAAAAAAAAAAAAAAAAACCAAAATATCTGGGGAATCCCCAAATATCTGCAAAAAAAAAAAAAAAAAAATATTCTAATCCTGGAGGCATAAGTTGGCCCCAAAACATTGCACTGAAACTCCACCATCCTTTTGCTGGTAAAGGCATTTCCATTAAAAGTCAAATCAGATTGAAAAATATTCACTAGAAAACCACAAACAATATATTATTCACCAATCAATACTTTTCCTCCTTAGTAACAAGAATGTCAGAACTAACAAAACATCTGTGGTGTAGTGCAACATTAGCCTCTAGACAAGCATTAACCACAACCTTCAGCTATGAGGGTTTTCTCGTGGCAATTTCTTTAGTGAAAATGATAGCAATTCACCTTTCACATATTCAGATGCCAATACACAAAATAATGGCCAATATCTGTGAAGCAGATACTGACACTGTTATTCTGAAAAATTCATATAAAGTCATAGAAATGAGTGGATAGCTTTGGATAATTCTCTTATTTATCTCAGTTGGAGTCACCTAAGTAGCTTGAGACATAAATAACGCTATTAAAGTAATCAAGAGTAAATTTTATATTTGAAATATAACACTTTATTGCCAACCCAGCATTTCCATAATACCTTGCCCAGGGTAAATATATTTAATGTGGGGTGAGAGAATTCAAGGCAATGTTATGTAAACCTATAGGTTATTGAAAGAGATTTACCTAGCTATAAACATTGTATTAGATCATTAGAAAAAAAATTTTTAAAGATTTATTTATGCATACAAGAACTGAGGTACAGGCCAGACGTGCAGGAGGGTGAGAGGATTCACCAGAGAGAGAGTAGGGAGCAGAACAGGCAGACAGACCGAAAACACTGCTGAGGGGAGCAGTGGGAGAGACAGGAGAGGTCTGCCGCGCCATGTGGGAATCTCCCTGGCTGGCGGGGTATCGAACCCATGCTGCAGAGGCTGCGGACAGCTTCACAGCACTATGCTCAACCCCTGTGCACCAGGGAGGCCCAATTAGAAAAATTTTAAGATAAATAATTACCTACAAATTATTCAACTAGTTTTCAAAGGATTTTGCCAATCAGAAGAAGAAAAATGTGTACTATAAGTGTACACATCAACTTATAAATTTGAATTAACCAGGGGTAATATTCTGTTTGTCTTTATGGTTAGAAAAAGTCTGCTCCTACCACCTGTTGTAGTTGGTGACCTTTGGCAGGTTGCATGGTCTTCAGATCAGTTTCTCAATAAGAGGTAGACTAGAAGCAGGAATTGCATATTGTCCCCTAACTCTTTCAAGTATTTTGTAATCTTGAGGTTGGAGGGAGCAAGAAAACACACTTTAAAAATCATATTGAGTATTATGAAAGATTTTCTTAATCTTCTTATAATAGAATCACTAATGATAAAAATTCACAAAGTCTTAACAGATATATTTTATGGTTTCAACTACAGGCTGAAGAGGATAACATTTCTAGGAGGCCATCATATTTTCATTTATTTTTAACAGTCATGGACATACATGGATTTAAGAAGAAGAAATAAATATTTTGAGAAGTTTGACTATTAAATCAGCCCTAAGCATCCTCAGTACTGACTAATTTTTTAGGTTCTATACCTTGTTTCCTAGATATACTATTGGATAGTAACTGGAATGTTTTTCCTTTTACCTTCAGAGTTTTGTTGGAATTCTGAGAATGTTGGCCAGAATTAAAAATACACTTTACTGGAGGTTCCTGAGATGATTCTAAAACCCTCCTGAAAAAAAAAAAAAAGTAGAGCAGTACGGGAGTAGCCAATGAGCATAGCTTCTGCTGGGGAAATACATCTTTGAGATACACTCTGACTAATTAGCCCTTATATCACTTAAAAGTGTAAGAAAAATGAGATCTGGGAACTTAAGAAAGTCATAAATGCTTTGGTACCTAGTATCCAAAGGTGTATTGTGACTTGGGCCACTCATTGTGACTTACACAGGGGTGTGTTTGTGAACATTTCTACCCACTAGTTTGATACTAGTCATAATGGAGTCTTTACACCACAGAAATTAACAAATGCTACAAATCAATCCCCTCATCTCCACCTCCAATCATAATTATTAAACATTAACTCACATTTATGTAGAAAAGGAGGATTGCCCAAGAACCTTTATTTTGGGGCATTCCACATAATAAGAATGCTATAGTTCAATGTTAGTTTTATTCATGCATTTCTCAGGAATGTGTATGGTGGAGGTTTTGTTTTCCAACTGAATGAGATGGGGTCCCTCCAATGTTTTCCGATGGTTTAGGATTAAGCCTTTATGCTTGGCAGATATAGGTCTTAGATAACATGAGGTTAGAGTGTTTACCTACAAAATTAGCAGCTGGTTCCATGTGCTCAGGTTTTAATGCAAGCAGGGTTTACCAGCAGGGGTCCATTATTCACTGAAAGGTGATGGCAACACTCATGTCTCATCCCCTCAACCATTTGACCCTTTTCCTTTGAGATTTGTTGTATCCCTTTTCTCACTACAAAGTGAGAAAAAAATATATATGCATCATAGTCACCTCTCTCTCTTTCTCTCTTTAAACAATCTTAGTGAGTTATAACTAGCAAAGAACAGCATATATTTGATGTGTATGATATGATTTTAGACACATGCAATTATCCATGATAGCATCACCACTGCAAAAAAAAAAAAAAAGGTAGTAGACATATTCAACACCTTCCAAAGTTGTTGGTTTTTTTTTTTTTTAAGGTGAAAATACTTAACTTGAGATCTACCCTATCACAAAAAAGTATGGAATTTTCTCTCAAAAAATTAAAAATTGAACTAAAATATGCTCTAGAAATCTCACTTCTAGAAATACATCCAAAAGCACTGAAAGAAGGCTCTCAAAGACATCTGCACCAAGTTCATTTCATCATTATTACAAGAGCCAAAACAAAGTATCCATTGACAGAGAAATGGAGCAAATAAGTGGTACACACATATACAACTGAATGTTATTACTCAGCCTTAAGAAGAAAATCCTGCCATTGGTATCAGCATAGAACCTGGAGGACATTATTCTAAGTGAATTGAGCAAGTCACAGAAGAAAGAACATCACATGACCACTTCATTATCTAACATAAGCAAACTCATAGAAGTAGAGGTTTTTGATTCTGGGGTGTGGGTGGGGTAAAGAAAATGGGGAGTTGTTCAATGGGTATAAAGTTTCAGTTACGCTAAATGAATATGTTCTAGAGATCTGCTGGAGGACACAGTAACTATAGTTAACACAAAAGTGTTGTGCACCTATCCGTCTTTGACACAACCACTCAACTTCACTCTTCACCAGAGGGAGTTGTGACTTTATCCTGTCAGCCACAAGGAAAGGGCTGTTAGGTAATTATTTGGTCAATTTGATTGATCTGGGTAAAAGAGTTAGGAAAAATAACAGGGTGCTAACACTGGACTGGCAGTTACAGCTAGGAAGGGACCTGGCAGGAACTTATTTGTTCCTGAATCAACTAAATACATAACAGAGTAAAGTCCCAGGAAAACAAAACTCTTTACACAAAAACAATATAATCCTGGACAATCCTCCAAACAATATTTGGGAAAGATGTCAGGAACTGATAAAAGAGCTGTGTCCTGCCAAATTACGAGCAGGGAAGGGGGAAGTGGGGAATTAATAGGGTAAAAGGGGTCAATTGTACGGTGAAAGCCAGAATTGAACTTTTAGCGGTGAACTTAATGTAGTATATATAGATGTTGAGTTGTAATGATGCAGCCCTGAAACTTATTTAACATGAGACTGCAATGTTACTTCAGTAAAAAACAAAATGTTGAGAGAGCACACGCCTCAGTTAAAACCATGCCTGGAGCCCAAGAAATGCACCCCTTCCCCAAGAAATTCAACACAAAATGGAAAGCATCCCAACAGGGATAGCCCACCTAACAAAAGAGATGAATGATGCACAGGTGCCTGGAGAGGCTCCCTCTTTTCCCTTTTCCTAATTTTTGCAATCAGGAAGGCAGCAAAGAGTGAAGCTCAATAGTATCTGCCTTGTGAAGGTCAAGAAATATAGGACAAAAAAAAAAAAAGAAATATAGGACAAGTGAAAGGGATTCTAATTCAGACAACATGAGGTGAACTTATGAGGGTTTTTAGCCTGAGTTGACCAATGTTGAATCAAAAAGATTGAAATAAATTCAAAAGTTGACAAAGATACAAAACAAGGAAAGATTTCAAAAATACTCCTAATTTCCACGGCGAGATTTAGAATAAGCTTCATCCTCCTCATGAACTATGCTTCTCTTGCCAGAATAAAATAAACTGTGGCCCTAATGCATACATAAATTCCTAAGGTATGTATGTAGAAAAGTAGGTCACCCTTTCCCGGAACAAAATATTAAGAAACATTATCCAGAACTAAAAGCATTCTTTATTACCCTTAGAAGTGATAACAATCTAACACTTCTTCGTAGGTGAGTAATGCATGAGTTTTTTTTTTCCAAAATCAACAATCAACCACAAACCCTTGGCTGGCCTGGGAAAGATTTTTAGGTTGGAGAATATCAGGACAGGCTTCTAACAAGTGTTCCAACTCACATGCCCACTCAAGACCAATCTATGTTTTTAGGAAAATGGCCCACCCATGGTTGAGGGCAGTGTTTTTTATCTATTTAATCTATCATATAAATTATCTCATGTTTGTTAAATTTTATGCTGTTGATCCCTCTAAAATAGGTTCATCTGCACTGTGGTATATCCAGGAGATCTCTCTGTCCCCAGTGAAATCTTCCTAGAACACAATATACCAATTTTTATTGAAAATAGGGAGAAAATAACCTCATTGCCCATGGAGTGTATCTCTAAAGTCATGGACCAGAATGGGCAGAATGCAGAAAGAGTTAGCTCCTGTTTGAGTATAACAAAGGTAAAGTGAGGCCAAGCAACAGAGCCAAAGTATGTATGTTAAAATCCAGTGCAAGGAAGTAATTTAATGCTCTGGCCCAAAGTGTTTCTTATTGGCCCAGTGACTGATGACACAATATCCAACAGGATGGCAACAGGGAAAATGAAAGTCTCAAAGTCCCCATCTGTTGGCAGACAAGATTTTAACTTTCCATTCTCCAGTGCCATTACAGCATGGTTCTCCAATATGACTGCACATTGGAATTCTCTGGGAGTTTTAGAAAACAGCAATGATCTGCCTCCTTGCCCTAGGTTTCTGATGGAATTATTCTGAGATTCAGTCTGGCCATCAGAATTTTGAAAAATTCTATTGTTGATTATAACAGGCCGCTAAAGTGGAGATCCACTGATCTATGAGAACTGAGATTGTCTTGGTAGTGCATCTCAAATGTTAATGCATGAATCACCTGAGGATCTTGTTAAAAAGCAGGTTTTCGTTTTGTAGGTCTGGAGTGGGCCCTTATATTCTGCATTTCTGACAAGTTCCCAGATAATGCTAATGTCGCCTGGAAATGGGACTGAATTAATAAGGCCCTAGAGCGGTGATCACAGTTTCTGAAGCAGCATACCCATCACCTTGGAACTTGCTTAGGAATGCAATTTTTGGACCTACCCCAGGCATGCTAATTCTGATACTGGCAAGAGAAGCGGAGATGAGCAGCAAAGCCACACTTTGACAAGCCAGGTGATTTTGATGAGATTAAAGTTTGATAGACAGGTCAGAGCCTTGCTATTTCAAGAATTGTTATCAGACCAGCAGTATCAGCATCACCAAGACTTTGTAAAGTTACTGCAACATTTCAGACCCATCCCAGCCTTACTGAATCAGACTCTACATTTTAATAACACTCCAGGTTATTTCTAGGCATTGAAAAGTAGAAGGAGCCCTAGAGTCTTAGCAAATTTCCTCCTTAAGAACCTCATCCAGAATAACTGATGATAAAATGTTCATTTGGAAAAAAATTAACAATATTATAATTATAATTATTATAATATTATGAATATAATTGTGGTAGTAAGTGGCAGGATTCTTTTTCATCACAGAAAAAAAGACCTGCTTAGGTTGACAATTTTTAAAATATGGCAAAACCTAATCAAGCAAATGGAAACTTCAGTTTGATCTCCATCCAAATAACAATGTTTCTGAAGAGAGAATAAAAATAAATTCTTGAAAGAGGTTGTTTTGTCCTATTTAAACAGAAACTTGGAAGTTTTTTAACTGAAAGTTACACCGATCAGATTTAGCCAGATGTCGCAAAAGTATGAGTCTCTTGTTTAGGATAAGGTGGTTACGGGAGGAGATAACATCACATCCGGTTCCTGTGGTCATCATGGGAATATGAAACCTCTTTACCATGATTCAGAATGTTAAAACCATGCTATTTTCTGCCTCTGCATTAGAAATTCAGAACTCACAGGCTTAAAAATACCAGCCAGTAATGAAAAACAGGGCAGCCTCATTTAAGTTACCAGCAGTGAATAAATTCCCAGAAAGTTGAAACACTGGTGTGTACTGGTGACCTTTAAACATATAATGAGTAAATAGCTTGGAAAAAAAAGTAATTCACATGGCTCTCAAATGTACTTTCTTTCAATCTGTAACAGATCATCTTGTTTTCTGTCAAGAGGTCAGGTTGTTAAAATTTTAACAAACTTGGCTGCCTTGAATAGCTATGACCAGAGATGTCAAAACCAAAGTCCAGCCAAAGAAACTGGAACCTTCAAGTAGAAACTCTAATATTCCCAGCTCCTTTGTAGTAGACCAGAGCAATGAAAATTAAGAACTTAAACATGTTTAATGCTCCTTCTTTACAAGACTTTTAAGGTATTTAACAGACACTGTTATTTTCTTAACTGACTCCAAATTCTATAAAAACCCTTCTCTTACCTGAGTAAACACATTTGTATCAAATTCTAATACAAGAACGAAGCTACACAGGCTGTCAACATTGTGAGAAGGAGCTGGAGCAACTGTCATACTATTTCTGCTGAAAGAGAATAACTGGACTCAGTGATTGGAAATAGAATTGTTTAAGAACCAGAAGATATATAATTGGGAGAGTGGGGGAGGTCGGGGCTGGACATTGTAATAGGAAGGTTGCGGCTCAGTGTCTCTCAAAGGGACAACACTGGTCATTCCAGTGCCTTTGGGAATGTGTGAGATTGTGTTTATTTTTTATGCATTTGTATATTGTCATACATATTTTATTATAAACCCATCTCATATACTTGGACAAGTTCCCTTATAGGAGGGAAATAATTATTACTTTAAATTTTATGTCTAAATACCTTCATATATCCCAGGAATTTTAGTTCAAACAAGCAAAAGGGGATTGCAAAGTTGTGTTAGTAAAACAGGTCATTGTGCCTATTAGAATCTGGGATATTAGTTATTACCTTGTCATCAATATAAATATAATTACATGTGTGGCTACTTCATATTATACCCCAACAGCACAAAAAAATACAGTATTAGTCTTACCCAAAATTTGAAGGATATGTTTTAGATACTCTAATTGAAAACCAGTCCATGTGGCATGTGGAATACTCACAAGTGGAAACCCAAACTGAGTCAGAACCAGAGGTTCAGTGACAGTTAAACAGGAAAGGAGTGATACTATGATCAAATGCTTTGAGCCAAAGGAAACATGATTTCCATAAGAATCCCAACTTGAAAGTCCCAAGGGGAGTTTTTGATTTAACAACTAAGCTCCATCTCACAAGGTAACTTATCCAGACAGCCTTAAAATTAATAGCATGGCTATATGTATTTACTATGGTAAATATGGAAACTAGTATAAATGGTATATTTTACAAACATAACAAAAACATTACTCTGGAATTAATTTCAGACTAAAGAAAACATAATAGACCCTTTTTATAGCTTTGGCAACTGGGAGGTACTTTCACATGGCCAACGTTGTGATAAGGGATCCATTACTGTTTCTTGTTGACATTTATATGAGTAAGTACCTTAATCATGTAAAATAGCAATATGCAAAACAATATCAAACTGTGTTCAAAGTCTAAAAGAAATAAAAAAGAATGCGTCACAGCACTATTTTGCTGACTGAGTATCCTGTGATATCAACATATGTGCCCCCAATGGCCTGACAGCACAACACGGGGAACTATGACCCAATATGGCAGTGAACTTGGTTTGCACTGGCCCAAATTTTTACCACTTGAGGAACGGAGACTAGTGGAATCCAATAGAAACTCTGCAGGAACAGGGTCCTTAACGATTAAAGGGAAAACTGGAATCAGTCCCTACTTTGAGATCCCTAACACAGTAGCCCACCACATTATCTTTGAAACACAAGAACAGGAATAGGATTCCTAAGGGTACTGGGGGCAACATTTTTAAGGCCCTCAAGTCAGTTACAATGACAGTAACTTTATTTTCTCACTCTGTAGTACTCGGAGGCTTCAAAATAAAATTTGATACCCCATGGTACTCTCAACCATTAAATTAAAATCTCTGTGACTGGACCCCAAGACATTATTATTTTCAAAGCCCCCTAGGTGATTCCAATGTTCAGCCAAGTTTGAAAACAACTGCCTTAGCCCTATCCCAGAAATGAAACTAAGCCCAAAGAATTGTAGCAAGCTTAAAATATCATGTGAAGTAATTATTATCATTATCACCTAGGGGTATCCAATATTGCCCCTAAATTAAGTTCAAAATTGGCTGGCTTGGCCATTGGATCAGATGGGAAAAATCAACTAAACAAAACACAAATCTTTGATGGAAATTTAGCTTTCTGCCAACTGCATATTTGAGTATTTGTGGCCCAACTTCAAATGAAAACAGAAGTGGGTTTTTTTCTGGCTGAATCATGATATTCACAATATACAACTTGACTGACAGTGTTGTGGGCAACTGGACAACTTTAGAGATGCCTTTCAGCTTAAAGTACACTTTGGACATTTATTTTATTCATTTCCAGAACAGGAATCTGGAAGCTGGGTTTGATCCTTGCCTTAAACAATCTGTGGGATTTGGAACACAACCCAAAACTATCTAGATTTTAATTTTGTTGACTCTAACTAAAATAAGTTTGGACTGAATGAACTCAAAGATCTTTTCCATCTCTTAATGTTCTGATTCAATAATATATAGTTTTCTCCTTCTTCACCAGACATTTGCTCTCAAATCACTTAGATTCTTTGGTGATTCCATTTATTTTTACTGCTTAGGCCTCATTAATAAGTACTATATTTTTCCAAAGTTTAAGCATTACCCACCCATCGGTGTGAAGACTCATGTCCAGTGGAGACCAAGGCAATATCTGCTTTCTAATATAAACATCACTTTTCTATTAAAAAAAAAAAACAAAAAACTATTGTCTTGGGAGGTATTTATTGAAGGCAAATTGCTGGCCCTGGAGGCAGAGATAATGATTTCTATTCTTTCATTTCAGCCAAATGGTAAATAAGTTACAAATGAAATAACTTTGGCACTATTAATTCTCAAAAGCAGATTTAGGCAGGGACTTCAATGAGCCTGAAATCACCACTTAATTTTTCATTTTTCTCTTTTCTGGGAGCTTTCAATGGAACAGTTTCAATGCTAGATTAAAGATATGTTGCCAACAACTGATTGAAAAAACATGGTGCATTAAAAGATTTTAAGGTAGGATAAAAAAACCAACCTGAATATGAACACTGATCGAAAGGAAAATGACTTTCACACCATACTTCACCTTTATTATTAAAAAGGACTCTTCTTTTGGAACAACTTGTTGCCTAAAAATATATAGTTTTTGGTGTTGATTAGTATTTTGAAAAGTATAGGTCAAAGCTTGGAATTTTAAGAACTACATTTCAAATGAAAATAGTTTGCATAGTTTCAACATTCTCTTTTCTTTCCCTATTTCCCTTAATAATATTGGAGTTAAAAGAAATGTTGCTTTCTGTCTTAATATTCATAAATATGGATAACTTTAAATAGAAATTCAAAGAAATAATGCTGGAAATGGGATGTATTTTCTATATTTTTCTAAGAGTCCAGGTCACCTCTTCCTAGTTGAGTTATCAAATTGTTGGATCTGGTGTTTCTCAAAATAAAATTATCATCTTAGGATCAAAAGAGGTTGATGATATAAACCTAATAAATTATAATTCTGCAACATCAACAAGATCTTAAGCTGCCAAATGAATAACTGAAACTAGATGGAGAGGAATTTCATTGCCAATTTGAAATGTGATCATTGCTAAAAATAAATTTTAACAACTCTCTTAGTTAATCCTCTTGAATCTGGTTTGCTCTAGTTAGAACTAGGTTGAACAAATTAGCATAGGATTGAACCATTTTTACCCATTTCCTCTTTGTCTTTGCCTTTTTCAGTGACTGCCTATGACTAAGACATGACTGGAATGAACTGTCTCGAAACCTGGTAATTATAAAGACTCTTCTAATTATTTCTTTTGAAAGGAAGACATGATCAGGAGCTCTGTTTTGATTATGCTGGACAGTTAAATGCTTCTTGTTGGAAGTATGCTATTTTACCTGAGATTCATAAAGTCCTATAAAAAGGGTGAACTGGACCTTGGTGAGCAGTGCACTACTGTGATGTGATGGTATCAAGTACTTAGGATGGAGGAGACTTAAACTCTAACATTACTCCCCCACCCCCGCCATGTGCTTGGGAATCAGGAATATGTGTAATTGTTCAAGCATGCTTGACCCAGAAGCATCTGAAATCTTTGCTAATCTGGTTCAGCAAATGAGTCATGACATAGGAAGAGTGCCAATGGCCCTGGCACTAGCCTGAGATGTGTGACATTCAGGGCAGCTCCAGAGCTCTGTAAGGCAAAGTCATGAAGTATTGTATGCTGCCGCCACCATGCCCGTTTCCTCAATTTCCACATGGTCTACCAACACCTGGGCTTCCTTAGAACTGTGACCTGGAAGCCAGTTCAAATCAGCTAGAACTATTTTGAGATCAACCCAAACTGGATTTTAAACATTGAACGAGAAAAATTAGCTTTAGCTAATCCCTAAGGGACAATCTAGGTTTGTGCCTATTCTTAGAATGGAAAACTACATTTGAAGAGGTGTTATAAATTATAATGTTGAAATCTTACCTCAAGGAAGATGGTCATTCACTCAGAAATGAATGAATCAGAGACAATAAACACTGGATAATTCTTCAGATGGCCTCAGTGCTGGCCACCATCTATTGAGCGACAGGCCTTATCAAATTGTCTGACTTTAAGATCTTTCGAAGCCACAGTTGTTCTTTGTGTCACTTTTAACATGATGTTTACCAGCTGTTCCCTGTTTAGAGAGAATACATGCATGTGGTACCACTTATATGCAACATGTAGGTTTCTAAAACAGATTTAGTGGAATGGGACTCAAGTCAAGGTGAAATTTTATTCAAGGACATTTGTTTAATTCAAATCATTTTGCTTATGACATAATCATACTGGTTGATTAAATAAAATAATCACAAGCTATTCTAAGTAAGAAAAAACTTGTTCACTGTTTATATCTCAGTAATATCAGTCCATATAAGAAAGGCTTGTTTTTGTTTATTTAGAGAATGGAAATGAAACTGCTGATTTCAAGCCTTGGTAAAATTAAATGTATGTTCTTTGAGATCCAAAACAGTTTGTACCACTTACATTTATACAGTAGATAAAGGGAGGGAAGATCAGATCTTTCAGAAATTCTTAGATGTGAAATGAAATAAACAGTATAATTTTGACATACAATTGATACTGGCACAAAAGTAATTTAAACCAGACTTACAAATTGGTAGGATACAATGTGTAGAATGATTTCTCTTTTGAAAAAGGGAGTAAAGTCTAAGTGTACAATTTAAGGGCATTTGCTAAGTTCAGATTTCATTTATTTTTTTTCCTTTTGCTCAAAGAAATTAGTACAAAGAAATGCAAATATTTGAGTCTGTGTTCAAATAAAGATTGCATCAGTCATATGTTTGGGAGTTATGGGGTCAACTTCATCTGACTGCAAGTGATGGGTGGGGTCATGATAGGGAAAGTGCAAGAAGTGAGTTTTGGCCAAAATCCTAAGGCTCTGGCCTTCTGAAATCATCCATCTGGGAGCCTCAAAGTCCAGTAATCCTTACCAACGCATTCCCAGCTTGGAAAAAAAATAGAGCATGAAGAATCATAGCATTTCCACCACCAAAGGACCCTTAGTCCTCCACCATAGTTCATTGTGCTTTCTACTCCACCGTTTACTCCCTCCAAACATCCCTCCCATTCCCCTTCCCTCCTGGATGCCTCAGATCTATAGTCACCTTTCAAAGATCACTTCTAAAGTATTATATACTTTTTTTTTTAAATAGTCTGTTGTCTATACCCAGGCAAGAAATACCCTCACCTTTTTAAATATATTTTATAAATGAAAGCATTTTGTAAGTAAATGCATTGTTATGTACAGAGTATATGTAAAAATTATTACGTTTTTATTATTTACAGTGGCTAGAACATGGAAGTAGTGTAAATATCCATTGGATCAAGAAGATGTGGTATGTCCACACCATGGAATATTACATAACTATAGAAAGGATGGAATGCAGTCATAGTTTATAAAATGAGTGGAAGTTGAAAAAAATTACAAGTAGCAAAGTAAGTCAGAACAATCATAATGAATACTATACATTGCATATAGCAGACAATTCTATAAAGTAAAACACTTTCAAAAACCAATGAACATAAATAAACATCCCAAGGGCTTTGTCATTAAAGGGAGGGGAGGAAAAGAAAAAAAGGGATAAAAGGTTTGTTGGGGGGGGTGGGTAAATGAAAAGACACAATTCAAATGTCATTGAAATCACTCCAGATGATAAAAAAGGAGACAGTCCCAAATCATTTTATTATTACTTTAACACTAAAAATTTTTAAATTGTGCATAAAAACTGAATATATCTTATACAATTATGTTCAAAATTTGGGGGGTAAAATATTTATGTTTATAATAAAATTATTGGTTTGGGAACTGAAGCATTTGCCCATTAGGAATTTTCCAGGTATACATTATCACGATTTTAAAAAACTAGGTCTGAATGCAGGTGGAATAATTTAAGCCATAGTTACCAATGAAGAGATTCATACTCTCTAAAAGAAAACTATGGAAATATGGACTCTATTCCTCAATGTTTTGTAATATTATTAAACTGCTATAAGCCTTAATTTCTCCATTTATAACAATGTAATAATAATCAAGTTCTTGGGACAAAATGATAATGCATATAAAGTATATGTCTGGTATATGATGAGTACTCATTAATAAATGGTATTTTCATTTGTTCTAATGTAAAATAGAGTATCAATGGAAAGACCCTACCCTATTCATCCATCTAAAACAACTTTCCAATAGAAAGTTGATTTTTCTATATATTAGTTTTAAGTTTCCTTACTTTTATGGTTTTATGAATGAAAACATTAATAAATTGGGATAGCTCATTTTACAATAACCCTTGCTTCAATTAAGAACTTTTTTCTCACCTTTCCCAGAAAGCTATAGGTACTTTTCAAGAGTGCATGAAACATAAAGTTATAACATAAGTAGACGTAGAATATTTTTTAAATTAAAAAAGAAAGAATACCAAAGTGATAAAATAAAATCATGAATTATATCAACAAACGCTTGCATGTCACAGAATCCTATTCATGTGCTGAGACTGTGGCATACACTTCACTATAAAATCCCTTGCTGTAAGTGCTCCAAGATTCAAACATGCACTTCAAAAGTGAATTTTCTGCTTTGGTTCCTATTTTTTAAAGGGATTTTGTGTGTCTTAATAGTCATTCTCCTCTTAGAAATCACAACAGACACAGCAGAAATTAAAAGAATAATCAGAAACTACTATGAACAGTTAGCACAAGCTCAACAATCTAGAAGAGATGGACAAATTCCTACAACTCTACAATCACCCAAAGCTAGATAAGGAAGAAATAGAACACCTAAACAAACCAATTACAAAAAGTGAAATTGAAATGGTAATCAAAAACCTCCCCAAAAACAAAAGCCCAGGACCAGATGGATTTACAAATTAATTATACCAAACATTCAGAAACGAATTAGTGCCTACCCTTCACAAACTCCTTCAAAAAATTAAGGAAGGGATAATACCAAAAATATTCTACGAAGCCAACATTACGCTAATACCAAAACTGAACAAGGACAACACACAAAAAAAGAAAACTACAGGCCAATCTCTTTAATGAACACGATGCAAAAATCCTCAATAAAATTTTAGCTATCAGAATCCAACAATGTATCCTTAAGATAATTCACCATGACCAAGTAGGATTTATTCCAGGGACACAAGGATGGTTCTACATCCAAAAATCAATCAATGTAATCCAACACATCAACAAAAAGAAATATAAAAACCATATGATAATATCAATAGTTGCTGAGAAAGCTTTCCACAAAGTACAACATCGATTTATGATAAAGACCCTTGAAATTCTTGGGATACAAGGAACATACCTCAACATCATAAAGGCCATCTATGATAAGCCCATAGTCAATATCATTCTCAATGGTGAAAAGCTGAAAGCATTTCCATTAAGATCTGGAATAAGATAAGGAGGTCCACTCTCACCATTGCTTTTCAATATAATACTGGAAGTCCTAGCCAGAGCAATAAGACAAAAGAAAGACATACAAGGAATCCAAATAGGGAAGGAAGAAGTTAAACTATCACTATTTGCAGATGATATGATAATATACATAGAGAACCCCAAAAACTCCACAGAAAAACTATACAATCTAATCAATCAGTTTAGTAAAGTGGCAGGATACAAAATCAACACACAAAAATCAGTAGCCTTCCTATACACAAACAATAAATCTGAAGAAGAAGAAATAAAAAAAATCCCTTTTATTATTTTTATTATATTTTTTTAAAGATTTCTTTTTTATTTATACAAGAGCTGGGATAAAGACCAGATGTGTGGGAGGGTGAGAGGATTCACCAGAGACAGAGCGGGGAACAGAACAGGCAGACTGACAAAATACACTGCTGAGGGGAGCAGCGGGCGAGACAGGAGAGGTCTGCTCGCCATGTGGGTTGCTCTAAGGCCAGCGGGGATCGAACCAGCACTGCAGAGGCTGCTTACAGCTTCACAGTGCTGCACTCAACTGCTTGCACCACCAAGGAGGCCCCCTTTTATTATTGAAACAAAAAAATCCAATACTTGGGAATAAACCCAACAAAAGAAGTAAAGGACCTGTACAAAGAAAACTATAAAACACTGTATAAAGAAATAGAAGAGGACACAAAGAAATGGATAGACATCCCCAGCTCATAGATTGGAAGAATTAACATTATCAAAATGGCCATCCTACCAAAAGCAATTTACAGATTCAATGCTATTCCAATAAAAATTTCAATGACATTCTTCAAAGAAATAGAACAATTATTGATGAAATTCATATGGCATAACCAAAAACCCCAAATTGCCAAAGCTCTCCTGAAAAAAAAAAAAGGGAATGGTGGCATAACATGCCCAGATTTAAAACTATACTACAAAGCCATAATAATCAAAACTGCATGGTATAGGAATAAAAACAGACTCATGAACCAATGGAACTGAATATAAAATCCAGAAATAAACCCAAAGATTTATGGTCAACTAATCTTTGACAAAGGGGCAAAGAATATGCACTGGAGCAAAGAAAGTTTGTTTAATAAATGGTGCTGAGAAAAACTCGGTTGCTACATGCAAAAGAATGAAGCTTGACCACTACCTTACACCATGCACAAAAACCAACTCAAAATGGATTAAAGAACCAGACAGTAAAAATCAAAATCAACTATGGACCAGAGACACACTGCGGGGGGTGGGGGGTGGGGTTGAGAGGGGCGGGGAGAGGAAGGATTAGGGTCAAAATAAGGGGGGGGGGCAATTGTATGGGGAATATAACCAAGGTGAAAATGCATACATTGTGCAAAAATGAAAAAAAATGATGTAAGAATTATTTAAAACAAAATATTAAAAAAAGAACTAGACATAAGACCTGAAACCATAAAATATATAGAAGGAAAAATAGAAGGAAATATAGGCGAAACATTATATGATATGCACCTCAAAGACATCTTTAAGACACATCACCCAAAGCAGTGATAGTGAAGGCAAAGATAAACAGCTGGGACTACATCAAATTAAAGAGCTTCTGCACAGCAAAAGAGACAATAACCAAAACTAAGGGAAATCTCACCAACTGGGAGAACGTTTTTGCACACAACACTAATGATAAAGGACAGATCACAAAAATCTACAAAGAGCTGATGAGACTCAACAAAAACAAAGAAAATAATCCAGTCAAAAAAAGGGCAGAAGAGCTAAAAAAACTTCTCCAAAGAGGAAATGCAAATGGCCAACAGGCCTATGAAAAAATGTTCAACATCAGGGAAATGCAAATCAAAACTACAATGAGATACCATCTTATACCAGTGAGAATGGAACATATTAAAAAAACTAGCAAAACAAATGTTGGCAAGGATGTGGAGAAAAATGTACTCTCCTGCACTGCTGGTGGGAGTGTAAAATGGTCCAACCACTATGGAAAGCTGTGTGGAGATTCTTCAACCTACTAAAGATAGAGCTTCCATAGGATCTAGCAATTCCACGCCTAGGTATTTACACAAAGGACACAGAAACATTAATTCCAAAGAACACCTACACCCTTATGTTTATAGCAGCACTATTTACAATAGCTAAGCTATGGAAACAACCCAAATGCCCAAAAATAGATGACTGAATCAAGAAGATGTGGTACATATACACCATGGAATATTACTCAGCAATCAAAAATGATTAACTCATGCAATTTGCAGCAATATGGATGGAGCTGGAAAGGATCATGCTCAGCGAAACAAGCCAGAAAGAAAAAGAAAAACACTAGATGGTCTCACTCATAGCAGGAATTTAGAAAACCTAAATAAGGAACCAGGAAAAAGATTAATTGAAATAATATAAAAATCAAAATCAACAAGCAACTATAGACCAGAGACACACTACAGTGGGGGACAGGGGGAGGAGAAGAGGGATTAAGGTCAGAAAAAGGGGGTGGGAATTGTACGAGGAATATAACCAAAATGAAAATGCATACATTATGCAAAAATGAAAAATGATGTAACAATTATATAAAATAATTTATTAAAAAAACATTATTTGCAATTAAAAAAAACGGGCAACGTATTTGAACAGACACTTGACTAAAGACTATGCAATAAAGAAAATGGCCAATAAGCACGTTAAAAAATAGTAGTCAGGGCCTCCCATGGTGGCGCAGGTGGTTGAGCGCCACACTGTGAAGCTGTCCGCAGCCTCTGCAGCGCCAGTTCGATCCCAGCCGGCCGGTGAGGGTCCCACATGGCAAGGTAGACCTCTCCTGTCTCACCCGCTGCTCCCCTCAGCAGTGTATTTTGGTCCATCTGCCTGTTCTGTTCCCCACTCTGTCTCTGGCGAATCCTCTCACCCTCCAGCGCATCTGTCCTGTATCCGGTTCTTGTATAAATAAACAAATAAATCTTTAAAAAAAAATAAAAAAGTAGTCATTCTCCTCTTATATGAGTATATGAAGATCATTTTTATCTCTAATATCAATTTAAAAATCTTATCAATTTTGTATTACTAGGCACCAATGTAAACATTGACTTTTTAAAAACTGAGTAATAGAACCATTAATGGCATTTTCTGAAACTACACATATAGATGACTTAAATGATGAGCTTAGAGGGTTTTGCTTTGTTTTGCTTTATTATAGACCATTTAATCAAGGATAACTATGTGAATTAACCAGAAAAACATTTAGCCAATGAGATATAGGAATATAAGAATTGTGAATAGTAGTTAATAGGAACTTTGGTTCTATTTTAAATCAAGGCAAACAGAAGGGTTAATAATGAATTTTGCTTCACTTATACTATCCTTGACATCCTTCTGAAGTCAGAGTTAAAGTGACGACTTCTCACTCAGTCTGAAAGCCACTCCCAAGTCTGAACACATAACTAGAAAGCCAAGGTAATATGAGTTAGTATGGCTGTGATGCAACAATAGACTCTCAACAAACTACCTTTGTGTAGCCAATGAATTTTGTTCTGACTTCTTGAGACAGGTTTCTGTTCTCTCATTGATGATTTACATTAAGTTTACGTAGGTTTCAGCAGCAATTACGCTGCTACTCTTTCATAATGAGATGTTTGCAAAGAGCATTATAAAACTGTTTTCTTGGTCTCATATCACTACCACTAGCCTTGATTATAGAAACAGAAATTGAGTATGAAGCAAATTGTGGGAGCTTAGGCTAAGATCTGACTATTTATGAATCTGAAAAAATTACATTTTAAAGATTAATGCAAGAACAGGTCAGGAGAATTGTAATCCAACTATCAAAATTCAAAGATTGCTATATGGCCAACTTCCCCTTTAGCTTATAAGTTAATTTAGAGTACTAATACTTAAAGGCTGTGTTAGAGCAGAAGTCAGTAAATTTTTTTCTGTAAAAGGTCACAAAATCAATATTTTAAATTTTATAAACAATGCTGCCTCCGTTGTATATTTTCAACTCTATCACTGTACCTGAAAACAATCATAAACAATACTTACATGAATGAATGTTACTGTATTCCAAAAGAATTTCATTACCCACCTAGCAGAGATTATACCTGTCGGCACTTCTACTTTAGAAACACTGAATCTATACCCTCCAGTAACAAGATTGAGCTGTATGTTTTCAAAGATAAGATGATATTTTCCTTCTCCCATACATACACATTCTTCTAAAGCAATCTACAGAATATTTTTCTGCATACCCAATTCAGTTTAACTTAATTACATGGAAAAATGAAAAAAAAGCTAAATAGAGTAACAAAAGTTAGATTTAATTGAATTGATGACAAATTATAGGGTTTCCTATTTGATCTGATAATCTGGATTAGAATATTTGATGGAATTTGTAACTAACATAGTTGTTGCTCTGTTATCCAGGGTAACATAATGGTGATAAGGAGAAAACAGCTCATAGTTAGACATGTGAAAGATCCTATATTTATTCCAGTTGCTATTTACTTGGTTCATGATCTTTTATAATAACATAGTAAGCAATGGCAGGGGACAGTGGTTTACCAGAAGGAGCTCCATGGATATTGAAAAAATGATTAACAACAAAAAAAAGAGGATGCAAAAGAAGCCTATGGTATATATAACAAATAATTTCATCCAGTTTGAAGCATTTTCCATTGCTACTCTCCCCTTCCATTAATATACTAGTGTCTTGTTGACAAAAGCACTGGAACTGTATCTCCAAAAGACTGTTTCTATTCATGTGGAATATTTTACAATTTGTGAGGCTCAAATGCCAATTCCTCTTAGTAGTTGTACATCTAAATGGCCAGAGCTCTTTAAAATTTAAACAAAGACTTGGGGTGTATACAAAGAAAAACAGTATGTTCTTTAACATACTGTTGTTTCAAATCAAAATAATTAATAGAAATAATTATTCATGGAGTAATTTTTCTTCTGATGCTTCCAATACATTTACATTTGTCTAAATTCCTGGCTCTACTTCAAGTTTCACCTTATTTTTCCATGATCTATGTTGAAGCCTGCCTTTGTATGATATTTATACCCTTTGAATATTTATAAGCTGCCACCATACCCTCATTTTTTGCCTTTAAATTTGATTTATATTTTCATGCTCCACATATATTCTAAATCAAATAGAGCAATTAAATGACAAAGCACCAGCTTGACTCTTTTTGTTGACAGGTTTTAAAATCCTTCATCTCACTCCAATAAGAAAGCTTTTAACTTTCAATTCCTAACCACCAATACTCATCTTTAGTTATTTATTCCTTCAAATACAAATGATCTGTGCACTCTAAGACAGCTTGGCATAGTTACAATAAATACTGGAAGAATCAGACTCCATGCCAATAGTTGTAAACTATAGACACACAGTGATTGTTTTCAGAAATGGATGTAAAGAATAGCCACAGATGTTTGGAGTTTATTCTCTTTGAAAAAGTTGTATTTGAGTTATGATAAAAATAAATAAACAAATACCAATGCAAATGTTGTACTGGACAATTAAGACATTTTTCTGTTGGTTATGATAATACCAGGCTATGTTCCCCAACTTGTGTGTTTCAAATGTATTATTAACTTCAAGATCTGGGCTGGTCGAAATAGTCTGAAATATATTCTTTCTTTCCACAAAAATTATGCTTGTTCTACATTTTCAAAAACAGGGGAATGATAGCTATCACTATGAGAAAGTAATTCTATCTGCCATGACTAACCTTTGCATTGTCCCTCAAAATATACAGGTGATTTTACAACCATTACTAGGATTGGACATATTACATGGATTCATTTTCATAAACAAACCCAAACCATATTCATCATCTCATCTACCAATTATTTTTCTTAGCTAATAATCTACACAAAGATTGATGTCAGGTGGTCAAGCTTTTAAATGTAGATAAAATTAATTCAATTGTAGAATGCACATAGGATGTGGCATAGTCAAAACCAGATATTTAAATGAGGAGGACACATAGGGTCCAGACCACTAGCCTCCAGACAAACTCAATTTTGTTATTTCTATTTTAAATCACAGACCTGGTAACTTGTCACTATAGCTTGCAGATAGCCAGCCTTATAAGTTTTAGTAGCATTTTTGTATATGTCATTGGATTTTACATTGTAGTTATTATTTATGAATATAGAGCTTTACTTCTTTGCTTTCAATTTGAGGGGTTTTGTTTTATGTTTTGTTTTGCTTTGCCTTATTACACTGGATAAGATCTTCAGCAAATCACTGAATAGCAGTAGTCAGAGTGGACATTTTTATTTTGTTCATGATCTTAAAGGTGGAAGCATTTAGGTTATCATATTTAAAAGTGATATTAACTATAAGTTTTTCACAGATGCCCTTATCAGTTAGAAGAGCCCTCTAATTCCTAGTTTTCTGGGAAATTTTATGTAATGCTGAATTTTGTCAAATTCTTTTTTACATCTATTGAGATTATGTTATGAGATCTTTCATCTCTATTCTGTTAATTATGTAAATTGTAATGATTTATTTTCAAATGTGACACAAAAAATGGGCAGAACAGCTAACACATTTCTCTAAAGACATACAGGTGTCTGATAGGTACATGAAAAATGCTCACCATCACTTAGCATCAGGGAAATCCAAATGAAAACCACAATGAGATACTATCTCACACCCATGAGGATGGCCCATAACAACATGTGTGGGCAAATGTATGGAGAAAAAAAGGAACACTCATACAGTGTTGGTGGGAATGTAGACTAGTTCAGTCCCTTTGGAAAACAGTATGCAGGTTCTTCAAAACATTAAAAATATATCTGTCAAGCAATTCTACTCCTTGATAGTTATAAGAAAAATGAAAAAAAAAACCACTAATTTGACGGGACATAGGCACTACTATATTCACTGCAACACAGAAACAATGTAGGTGTGTGTCCAACAACGGATGAGTGAATAGAGAAGATGTGTTCAGTATACACAAGGGAATACCACTTGGCTATTAAAAAAAAAATGGTGAACTCTTGCCATTTATTACAACATGGATGGAACTGGCAGAGGTTATACTAAGTGGGAAAGAGTCAAAGGAGAAAGACAAATGACAAATACCATATGATTTCATTCATATATGGCATATAAGCAATTAAAACTAAGGAATAGACAAAATTAATCCAAAACAAGCCTTAGAAACCTAACGACAGAATTGGGGCACCCAGAAGGGGAAGATGAGGGTGAGGAGAAAAGGCAAGAGTGAACCTAATGGGCCATGGTGGAGGACTCTGGGTGCTTTGGTGGTGGGTGTAGTGTGACAACATACATCTGAAGAGTTGTTGAGACTATGCCCCTAAATAATACACAGTGTTATAAACCAATGACATCTCAATAAAAATAATATAATTTTAAAAAGTGAAACCAATATTGCATTTCTCATATAAATCTCATTTGATCATGATGCATTATTCATTTATATATTGCTAGATTTTTAAAGTATTTGTGTCTGTCTTTATATGGACTATTGTCCTGTAGTTTTCTTGCATATCTTTGTCTTGTGATTGTACAAGGTGAACACTGGCTTCTAATTATCCTTTGTTGTTTCAATAGAGATTTTCCTATTAGTAGGAAATTTCTGCTATTCATAGTTTTAGTCATCTCTCATTTTTTATTAACTTCCTGGGACTTTTATTGATCATTTTATAGAATATGCTTCCTCTCATTTTCTCTCATTTTCTTGATTTCAATTAATTGATTTTGCTTTTTATTATTTCCTCCTTTTACTAAATTTTGGATTTAATCAGTCCTCTTTTTAGCCTTTTGTTAAAGTAAGGGGTTAGAGAATTTAATTTACTAATACTTATAATAAAAATTTAAACTCATAAAATTTTCTCTAAAGCATAGCTTTGATTGCATCCCACACATTTTTATTAATATTTTATTTTAGGTTTCATTTTATTCCAAGTATTTTCTAATCCTGCTGTTTCTTTTAATTGACTTTGTATTTTTTATGAAGAATATTTTTTAATTTCTAAGTATATGAAGACACTGAGTATATTCCACAAATAAAGTCACTGAACACCCCAAAAATCCAACTATACATACCTTGTGTCCAATTAGTCTATTTTTTCTGACTTTTACTGGATGACATTAAACATGTCAAAATGAGAATATAGATATCTATAAAAGAAAAAAGCTTAGAGGAAGATAAAACAGAAGCAGATTTATCCCAGGACATTTATTTTTAGCCTTAAAATATTGAGTGGCTCACAAGAAAGACTTGTCTTTCTTCTTCACTAGTGCATAATTTTAATCTATTAGAACAACTTGATTTTGTTAGACTTGGATAATAACACTGGATTTTTCTGGCTCATCAAATCCTATTTTTGTGTGTATGTGAAGATACTGATGTTGTACAGTACAGATCCAGATGTGCCAAATTGTTAATATGGGCATCTGATTATAGTTATTTGCTGCAATTAATTTGTTGTTCATAGATTTTCCCAATCAAATTAATGAATCAAGATGTTATTTGGGCTAAACTTCTCCCAAGAAAACTGTTTCCTAATTCTTTGTGCTTTAACCTCTAGAATGTTTAAGAAAAAGACTGCTGTGATAAATACATGGGATTTATAATAAGTCTGCTAGATATACCCTTCAAAAGGAAAAACTGTCAAAACACAAACTGAAATATAAACAAAGACAATAATAAGAAATTTTTCTGAAATCCAAATATCATGTACACAACACCCCATTTAATTTGACTTACCACTTTATTCCAAAGAAGTCCATGTATTTGGGAAATATAAAAATTTCCCCATGTTCTCAAAAAATTGTATAAGGCATAGAGAGATGAAGGACATTATTGGGTCTTCTTGTTCTAAAGTTTGCTTTTACATGTGCTATCTCTCTTCTTTCTCAACCTAAATTTGAAATATATCTTCTTTGATTTCTACAAAACAAAACAAAAATAAATAAGCAAACACACTAAGAATTTGAAGGCATCATTGACTACTATGTGATTTCTGGAAAGGAGAGCCAAAAAAGTATTTTGTTTCAGCCACAAAATCAACTTAAATTTAAACATGTGTCATCTACTTCTAAAGTTCCCTTTGGTTACATCACCACAAGGGATTGCCACTAGCTTTTCATTTCATGTAACCCCAGTTGGTTCTTCTCTCCCATTCTTCATTTTGTTTATCTCATCTCCTCTTTCCAACTCTGAAAAAGCAATAAGCTCTCAACTAGCTTCTCTTAGGTACAGCCATTGTCTTCCTTTTTCCTCAAATTTTGGTGTTAACCAATATCAAAGTTTTTGGGACACAATCTCCAACTCAAAGAATTCTTGAAGGAACATTTCTGGTTCTCTAAGAATTCTGATGACAGTTGTTAAACATATATACATTTATATGTTAATATACATAATTTTATTATATATATATATAGGAGGTAAGAGATTATTATTCAACATTATAGAGCACCTACTATGTATGGCAGGCAAGGTATAGAACACTACTTTTGGTAATATGGTGACGGCAACTTGCTACACCTTTAAGAAATTCTAACATTTTATAACATAATAAATATTTAGGGAAAGAATCTTAAATCTGTAACACCATGTGTTGTTAAATATGTTGAGGACATAGCATTTCTGCCTTTTCTCCATAAAGTTTATATTTCATCGTTATGGATCTGAAATTTCCTTGTTCATTTGAAGATTACGACAAAACTAGATACCATTGGAATGAAAGGTTATAACTTTAAAAACTTAAAAATCATTAACTTATAAATTATATTTTAAGTCATTTACATTTCAAATGTCATTTTCAAGAATATAAGAAAAAGTTTAAAATATTGTCATTTTTCCTGTAATATGCTCCATGACAAAAAGCAAAATTTGCCATAATGTATTAGTTAAGAAAAAAAATTCTTTTTATGTGCATTTTAAATCATTTCTGCCTTAATAACTAAAAATAAAACACCGAAAATAAAATTAAATTCCAATCTTATAACAAGCAGCTGTCAGCCACACCCTTTACTGGGAAATTAGGGTTAAGAAGGTTTAAGAGAGGAGAAAGTTACAAAAAAGTACAACAAATAAGCTCTAATTTTAGAAGAATAGTATTTATATAAAAATCTTTTTAAAAAAAATGAAGAGTTCACAAAAGCACAATATTAAGATGTATTACACAATATGCTTCAAAACAGACATTATAATTGTTAGGGAATGTTAAGGATTATTCAGTGTGGGATTAGTTTGACCTATACACTAAGTCTTGAGCTAGAAGTTGGACCTTGAAGATGTATGTAAAACTGTTTAATTAATCTACTTTAATTCATGACTTAATTGAAATATAACTTTTGTACTCCCACAATTATCCTCAAACCTTTATTCCTAGGGTTAGTTTCCTCTAGCACCAGATGAAAACTCCCAGGTTCACTCTTAGGTAATAGTCCCTTTAAGATAAACAAAAATTCAATTAGTACTTAACATGTCTAGTATAAGATAGCAAACAAAATTTTGAACGGAATTAACAAAATTTTGTCCTTCTTCCTCCACTAGCTTGGAGCTGTTTTTCACATTTACTGGACTATTTTTGTTCCATGCTGGGGGTTGGGGATAAGGAAAGAGGCCAGGGAAGATTAATATCTGAGTCCCATTGTTGTTACATGGCTTCACACTGTCTGGATACACAGATTTTTAAAGCTGACCCTTAAAGAGCATTTGGATAATGCTCTTCAAAGGGTCTCTGATTAGCTGCTTTAATTGCAGTTTGTGATTTCTGTTCTCTCCCCCTCCCTAAGCATGCAGTGGTGCACTGGTACCACAAAGACTTGTACAAGCAGATTGTGCTTATTTCTTCCGAATTTCTTTTCCAGTAATGTCATGATGTTGTGAAATCAGTCAAAATAGCCATATTTATACCACAGAATAGTGAAACGCCACAGATTTGGGGCATTTTCTAAAAGAATCTGTTTTTCAACACAATGCTGGGTCTATGGCAAACACTTAAACATCCCGTGCCCCAGCAGATTACAGAAGTACAAGCAAGTTCGAACTTTGCCTCTTCTATTGGTTCCATCACCAACACAGCAGTTAGCAGTTAGCATTACTTTGCCCTCTAAATATACCTGGTAAGAGCTGGACCACAGAACGTCTCAAGGTAAGAATCATACACTGAACTAGCTAAGTGCCCCTGGAGGTTTTCTCACTATCAGTTTTGAGGGACAGCAAGACCTCCAAGGGGTTGGCTCACAGCACAGCTATCACCAAAGATACATTCTGCTCAAAGTCCACTCCTCCATAGTCTAACTTAGTCTTTCATCCGCCAACTGGTAAAGGGCCCAAGAATTATGGAAGTGATGAATTCTGCATTTCTAAATTGTCTTTGAAAATGTAACATCTGTTTACTCTTAATGTCTTCCTCAAACTCAATTTTAGCATCCTATTTCAAGAAGTAAAAACAATTAATGAAAAAGAGAAGGGAATCCCAAACATATTGTCCATATGGGAGAAGTACCAGAAATAAGGTCCAACGAGAGAATATGTTAACCCCATATTGTGGTGGTTGTATTATTGCTGTTATTATTGTTTATGTGGGGGAAAGTAGATTCATGTGTAAAACTATTTAATTTGAAAGTAAAGGAACTACAGTAACACAACATTGTTGGCAGACTATGCTAGACTGGGCAGTGCTTCTATATTAAAGTACAGAAACATCGCGTAGGGTTTGTTTAATTGCAGTTTCGGATTCAGTAAGTCTGTGTGGGGCTGAGTCTTATCTCTAACAAGGTTGCAGGTGATCCCCATACTGCTGGCCTAGAATTTCTGAACAGCAAAGGACTAGACTGAAATAGATACATAAAATGGGCAGAAGAGCTAAAAAGAAACTTCTCTGAAGAGGAAATGCAAATGGCCAACAGACATATGAAAAAATGTTCAACATCACTTGTAATCAGGGAAATGCAAATCAAAACTACCATGAGATACCATCTCACACCAGTGAGAATGGCACATATTAAAAAAACTAGCAACAACAAATGTTGGCGAGGATGTGGAGAAAAAGGAACTCTTGTGCACTGTTGGTGGGAGTGCAAACTGGTCCAACCACTATGGAGAGCTGTGTGGAGATTTCTGGACCTACTAAACATAGAGCTTCCATATGATCCAGCAATTCCACTCCTAGGTATTTACCCAAAGGACACAGAAACATCAATTCCAAAGAGCACCTGCACTCCTATGTTTATAGCAGCACTGTTTACAATAGCTAAGCTTTGGAAACAACCCAAATGCCCAAAAATAGATGACTGGATCAAGAAGATGTGGTACATATATACCATGGAATATTACTCAGCATTCAAAAAAGATAAACACATGCAATTTGCAGCAACATGGATGGCACTGGAAGGGATCATGCTCAGCGAAATAAGCCAAAAAGAAAAAGAAAAATACCGGATGGTCTCACTCATAGCAGGAATCTAGAAAACTTAAATAAGGGACCAGGAAAATGAATATAAGAAAGTGAAAATCAAAATCAACAAAAAAACTATGAACCAGAGACACTTTTTGGGGGGTGGGGGGGCGGGAGGGGAAGGATTGGGGTCAGAATGGGGCGTTTGCAATTGTATGGGGGAATATAAAAATAAAATTTAATATTTAAAAAATAAATAAATAAATAAATAAAAATAAATAAATAAATAAAAAATTGAAGATTCACTGAAAAAAAAAAAAAAAAAAGAAATAGATACATAAGTATAGAAATACACATTCACGATAATTAAAACAAGTCTATGAGGGGCCTCCCCGGTGGCGCAGCAGTTGAGCGCTGGGTTGCAAAGCTGCCCCCAGCGTCTGCAGCGCCCATTCGATCCGATTCGATCCCCCGCTGCTCCCCGGCCACCAGAGGAGGGTCCCACATGGCGCGCAGACCTCTCCTGCCTCCCGCTGCTCCCCTCAGCAGTGTACTTCGGTCCTTCTGCCTGTTCTGCTCCCTGCTCTGGCTCTGGTGAATTCTCTCACCCTCCCGCGCTTCTGACTATACCCAGTGCTTGTATAAACAAATAAATAAATAAATAAATAAATAAATAAATAAATAAATAAATAAATAAATAAATAAATAAATAAATCTTTAAAAAAGAGAGAGAGCGAGAAATATAAGTATACAAATTCCTTAAAAAAAAAACAAGTCTATGAAATGGTTATTATTATCTGTATTTTAACAGTAAGAAAACTGAAACTGAATGAGGTTAATTCTTCAACCACACACACAGGTGACAGAGGGGATTCATAAACACATACTCTTATTTTTTTTCCATTGGATGACATGGCATCCCTGAAGTTGTTACTGTTATTTTCAAACTATAAACTTTAGTCTGGTTTAAATGATGAAATGTTAAATTTCTTTTCCTCCTACTATGATTGATGTTCCTTTTTTAAGTAATTGTTCAAATTTTTTTTCATAGCCCCAGATTTATAATAGATTTAATAATAATCATGTTCAATGACAGTTACTTCTATAAATATGTTACCTATTGAGTATCTTCTAGATACACATCTAAATGGCACAAATATAAAATTAAACACATACATTTTGTGCAAAACACAAAATTATTGGTTAAATAATGAGTTTTTAATATCAATTTTTCTACATTTACATTTTAAATTTGTTGTTACTGCTGCATGGATTCAATACCTTGATCTTTTCTTTAAGCTTGTTTAAAACTAAATGAAGACAGAAAGCTATGAGTCATATGTATGAACAAAAATAACAAAACAGCCTTGGTCATAGATAATTTCCTGAAACTAGTAGGAGAAAGAATAAGCTCTGTGAAAGAAAAACATTAGCAAGTCATTTTGTGAAACAGTAAAATTTCCTATTATAATTTAAAAGAGAAAAATCTTTCCAAACTATCCATTTCTGAGCCTGAGGCAATCAATCAATCATTGGTGGGGAAATTTCCACCTTATAAAGTTCCAGTCTTAATATCTTTTTAAAAAGGTTGCCTCTGAGCAGCTGTTTAATAAAGACAAAAAGAAACATTAAGTAAAATTCACTATAATATTATCTTTATTATCATCTTTATACAAGAGATTTAATAAACTGCTATGTGTTATGGACGCCCTTGCACTTTAACTCTGAAAACGTCTCCTTCAATAAATGAAGCCAACTAATTGAGAATCTTTTCATGTGACACATTACATCAAAAGACCCAAAGCACACACACAAAACCTTTGATTATCTCAACACAGCTGCTAAAAATCAGTCCCATTCCTGGTTTTAAAACTTTTTCTACAATTAGTATGAAAAAAATATTTATGCACAAAAGTATTAAACTATCTGTAGTGGCAGGACAGGCTGGGTACAGTGCAGGTTCTTTATGATTCGGCAGACCAAACGGGTAAAGGAGGAGTCCTGGAGCACTCGGTGGGTTTCTCAGGCTTTTATTGAGATTTACATGTAGTGTGTCAAACAGGGACAGGGCAGGCAGGGGTCCTGGGGGGCCAGAAGGCTGGCAGGCCTCCAAGCCCTCAGCAAGTCTTCACTCTGGGTTTCTTTCTCCCCTTCTCTCTTCTGCCTCTCTCCTGCTTCTCCTGGTTGACTATCTCTCAATATTCCTCCCATGGCCCACAGAAGTAAACAAGTCATCTTACAACAATGTACCAACTGCAGGTGCCCCATCAGGCAGGGCAATCCTAATGATGGGAGGGCAGAAAAGCCTGAAAACCATTTACCAAACCATTTACCCTACACTATCCAAAATCAATAGTCATTTTCTTGCTTAATATGTAAATTCTGTTAGACTTCCCCATACATTTAACGTTGGACTAAACATGAGATGTTCACAATCCCCACTAACATGCAAAATTCTCCTAAGCATTTTAGCTAATGACATAAAATACGAAGTACTTGAAATATTGGAAAAGGGGATAATATTTATTCAGATAATCGTGAATAACTATACTTCCTAAGAAAGATCAGTAAATGTGATAGATACAAGATAAAATGGGAGAAGCAATCACTCTTTGGCATATCAGCAGAAGCTTTTTTAAAAAATAAAATGGACAATAGTAGTAGAAAAGAATGTAAAATATGTAGAAAGAAACTGTTTAAACACATGTACAAGAATCATTTAAGTATGTTTTTTAAGTTATTCATATAAATGACAACTTGAATATATGGTGAAATATCCCATGTTCATTAATGGGAAAATGGAATATTTTTACAAGTTCTTTTAAAATTAATTTGTAAACATAATGTAATTATATCAAAATGGCAAGCGGAGCTTTTTTAAAACTAGACAATTTTTTTAGATTGAATATGAAAGACTGAATTATGAAAAGAGTTAAGGAAATTTTAAAAAGTGATGTATAAAGGGAGTTTAACCCTAGCAAACATTAAAATATTATAATGTGAAAATAATGTGAAGAACATGGTACTGTCAGGTATGTAAGCATTAAATGCAACATAAATAAGACACTCCAAATGAATAAGAGGGTAAGATTTGTTTAACAAATAGTTCTGAAACAATTCCAGAATGATTAAAGTTAAATATAGAAAAAGAAAAGCTATGAATAAATTATATCATAAAAAAACAATAAATTTTCAATAAGCAAATTTGCCCATCATGGGAGATAAACAAAAGGCCAAACACAAAAACAAAGGGATGGATTGCTAGGTTTAAAGATCTGACATTTTCCAAATTCTGCCAGTAAGAAAAACTATAAACAGAGCAAAAAACAGCTGGGTAAAATATTTGCAAGATAAATCAACAAAGAGCAGGAACTGAGCATTGACAAAATTGGAAATACATGTGGGTAGCGCACTTAGGAACAGGGTGCACCCTTACTAGTAATCAAAGAAATAAAAAAAAAAAGGTTTTTAAAGAAAAAAAGACATTGTTTTCAAAATAGAAGTTTTAAACAATAAGAATAACCAATATTTCATATACTGTTCTTATGTCTTCTGAATTTGATTTGGAAGTTAACCATTTGTAAAATGATCTATCCAGTTATTAAAAAAGTAAATCTCATATAACATTCTTCCACTTTCAGACAAATATTAAACATTCATTAACAAACAGGAAAACAGGCACACACACAAAAAATGCCAGTGCTTTTCTGTCCACCTACATGAAAAACTGACTGACTTCAGATATAACCTTCCAGAATCAGGACCTAATACATCAGTATTTAGCTCCAGACAACTGGAAATCTTTTTAAACCAATGGCAGACCACAGGACCATTAAGGGATCAAGCACTAGACATTATTTTAAGAGTAAAGAATATAGGTCTTGCTGGTTTCTTAGTTTATTGTCATATTTGTATAGAGTGTCTCTAAACATCTTAAACCAAATTATTTTTCCTAAAAACTTTCAATTTCACTATGCAGTTCTTGCCCACTTATAAACTGCCAATTTCACCAATCAAAGCTAATTTCTGGTCATTATGCTAATTTCCATACTGGTTGTGAACTGAGATAAAAAACAGAAGCACTTGCATTAACCATTGATTGGGTGTGGACTTCCTGATCAGACTCTGGCAGGCTTTGTTTGGACTTTTGCACTGTTAATTAGCACCTGAGCTATTGCTTTCACTAACATAACTTTCATGCACTATATAAATTGAATTATAGATTTTTAACACCGGGTATATTTTCTCTCCCTCCATATGATTCCTCTTCTTATTATTCTAGCTTCTATTTGTTTTCTATTCCCATTTATGGAGATGGTTGGAACTATTGCACAGTTCAGATTATATTTAGTTTTACTTTCATCTACACTGATTCTGGTAAATCACTCCAAATGTCAAATTCTTCAAGCCCAAAGGCAATTCACAGTTTGTACAGTGTGACAATCCTTTCTCCTTTTCAAAATTTCTTGCATGTTCTGCTGAGATTAGCTTACTTTTAAGTATTTGATGATAGTCTAATCTTTCGCAATCTCAGAATTACTTCAATAGCTTTACATCATTGCTCTAGGAGCCAAACAAGGTCAATGTGTAGTCTTTGGCAAGGTCCTCTGTACTGCCTATGATGCCACAGCTATTTGGCAGTGATGGCAGCCCATCCCCCATCCATCTCAGGCAGCTTGCTTCTGCCAGCAGCCACCAGTTGAGAGAATTGTACTTCAAAGTTTTCAGTGTAGCTGAGGAAAGTTCAGGGGGATTGACCCAAGCCAAGATGAAGATTGTACATTTGGCAGTTATGTTTGGATATGAGAACTGGATAATCCATAGAAACTCAGGATTAAGTGAGAGGAAGTCTGGATTTAATAGCCACAGAGCAGGCTAAAAATAAATATAAAAGAAAACTAAAAATCCCCTGGGGAAAACATTTGGAATTTCACACTGATCATAGAAGAAAAGGGAGAAAAAGAACATAGTACCAATCAAATAATACAGCTCAGAATTCAAAGAGTGAGCCAGATGAAAACAATGTCAAATGTTCAGAAAACAAAAAATGAGAAAATGAAGGAGGGAAATGAAATCCTCAACAGACATGATGGGTGAGATTGTGAAGCACTGAAGGCCCTGCTGAGGAGTGGGGACAGTGAACACAATAAAACTAAAGGGTTCAGCAGGAAACCGTAATTCCAGGAAATTAGAAATCAGCTGGAAACTGATGACAAGTTTCAAGTCATTTCAAAAAATAAGCGAGCAAAATTGAATAGGTGTTCAAAGTGCAATTCAACATCCAAAGTTCACTGCCAATGGAACTTGGAACTGATCTCTTTACATGCAGGTGAGAAGCCAATCCCATATAATACAGTAGCCACTTCCTGCCTGCAGAGAAGAGAAGTTAGCCCTTTTTGTGTTTATAACCACCCTGTTCCAGAAACAATATATCTTACAAAAATAAAATAGAAACATTACTATCTGACAATAAAACAGAAGAAAGTGAAATGATTCAGGCAAAAAGGAAACAGTTTGTGAAATAGAGCTGAATACATGAATACAGCTAATACATGAATAAATAAAGCTAAAACATGAAAAAACAGAGCTAATGCACGAATATTGACTATAACATCTCATAAGAAGGGTTTCCACCCTGTTTTGTATGAGGTTGCTTTTACTAAAGTTAGGAATGTTCACAAACCACTCTGTAACTACAATGCACCTCCTCAAAGTCATGATAACAATTATACTTGCACAAGTATTCATCACAGAATTATGCACCAGTGAGCTGCAATGAATTCCAGTAAGTGAAATTGCATTTAATGAATCAGAGGTAGAACCGCCTGAAGAGTGGCAATACATAAATGTGTAAGACATTATATAATAACAATACTGTATTTGACAGTTATATCAATTCAAGGGCCCTTCTAAAATGTCTAATGCCCTGATTTAGCAAACCTACTCATTTTCTAATGATCTGTATATTCTATATCTTCCCTAACAAAATGTAAGTTTTAAAGGAAATTGGATAATTGGTGATAAAATATGGCCATTAAGGCCTATAACAATAACAACCTAAAGGATTTTTCTTCAGGATCTGTGGAAAGTGCTAGTGGTAGTCGCCAATTTTCTGTTCTCCATTTTTTCTTTACAAGTAGCTCCTCTGGCTTCCCCAAATTTTAGTGGATAATGCCCCACCCAATTGCCTTAGGTGTAATCATATAGCTAAGATGAGTCAATGAGATGCACATAGACATGATGTGAGTAATCTCCACCAAGGAAGGGCAGTACACTCTGAGGTGCCTCAATTTTTCTCCTACCTGCTGGGTAGAATATAGTATGGACAAGGGGCATTCCCCAGCAGAGAAAAAAAGCTGATGGCAGCTGGGATATTGATGAATTCATGGAAAGTTATAATCTGACATGTAGACTTGGTTTGTAGAAGAAAACAAAACTTCTTGTTTTTAAGCCACTATTCATTTTGGCCATTGCTTCCACATGCTTTAAGTCTAACTCTAAAGAATGTATAGTCTCTACCTGTAAAATTTTCCAATTCTATCATTTAGCATATCTTTACTCTTAGAAAATTCAAGTAATTTGAGAGAACAGTATCTATTATGTACAGCTTTGAAGATGCATTTCTTGCCCTACTCCTTCATTCTTTCTGTGTGTTTCCTTTAATCCCAGGCATGAACTGGCTTCTTGAGCTCTGCTATGACTATGCTTGATTTTAATTGTATTACCCATACAGGCAACACACTAGGATTTGTTTTCAAAGGACTGACTCCTGGGTTAATTCTTCCGCACTCTTCCCCAATGTCTTTCAATTCTTTGATTTACACCTGTTTTGCTGGAGCAAATCATCAAGCAACCTCCTTTGAAAAATATTTAGAGAAGGTTTCTGAAAGCCTACAAATAACCATATTTTACCGTCACACATAATTGCCCCATGACTAAGCCTCGAAGTTTTCCTCAGCACTTAAAAAGCATTGTTCTCATGTCTTCTAGGATGTAGTGTTGTTGTGATATGTTTGATGTCAATCTGATTCAAATATGACGTGTTGCCAGCATCCCAACTTTGAATTTTTAATTTCTTTTTTTAATTCCTTGTGTTCTGCAGTTTCAGATATGGGTATTTTCTCACAACCTGGGAATTTAATGGACCTTTACAATCTAAAGAATTCTGTTCTTTAATTTAAAATTTTGTTTTTCTATTTTTTCACTACTAACTGCCCAGCATTTTCTCCCAGAAATCATAGTATTTCAGTGTCAGGTTTCCAGGATTGATGTCGCATGTCTCTTACATGTTTCTCTCATTTTTCTCTTCTTTTGTCTTTCCTCTTGTTCTGATTTTCTTAATTTCACCTTTCCAAGTGCCTATTCACTTTTTGCAATTACATATTTAATGCAAAAGAACTCATTTTTGTTCCCCATTGTTCTTTTTTTTACTAGTTTTCTTATTTTGGAATGCAGTAACCACTCATATGTTCATGTGGATAATTAGCTTCTTTCAAAGTTCTCTTGCTTACTGAATTCTGTTTCTTTTGAAGCAAGTGTTCTAATTTGAGTCCTTCTTTCATGCTACTAGTTTTATTCATATTTTTTATGATCTTTTGCTGACTTTTTATAAAAAAAGAATAATGCATGGGGTTGACATTTTAAGATAAAAACTTTGAGTCTCCTCTGCTGTTAATTAAAAATTCTATTTTATGGCTATGTCTCTCACGCAAACACGATGCCTGACTCAAATGGGCAGAACTGTCTGCTGCAGCTTCACATTGGATAGCCGATAGGGAAAAAGGCATTTAGTCTGAAGTGGGGAGTATCTCCAAATTTCAAAGTGAGGAGAGCTTTATACAAGAAGGCCTAATTTTATGCCTACAGTTCCCCTGATTTCTTCAGAGAAGTGGCTTTTAGTGTTGTTTTGTTGTCAGAGTTTTAGCTTTCCTTCTAGATGCAAGTTATATGTTAACTATCTAGAACTGTCTGAACTTCACCTTGAGATGTCTGAGCTTCATCTTGGGATGTGGAAGGGTATAGAGGAAGTAGTGCTATGATACTACTCTTCATTCAATAACCAGCTTATCACTGAATTAATCACCCAGTGTGGCTTTCCTTCTTATCAGTGTTTTTAATTGTTCCTAACTGGGATCACCTCTGGAATTATGCTACACAACTCAGACCTCTACCATTGCATTCTGGGTTGCTACAATTTATTTATTTTTTTTTAATATGTCAATAAAGTTTTATCTTCCTTAGATCTTCTAAGAATATTTCTCCACTCCAAGATATTTCTCAATCCTCTCCATTTTATTATTTCACTCCTTTGTTATATATTATACTGATATTTCAAGAGGCAAGGGGTAGAAATGCCTGTGCTAAGCTAAATTAGAAGTATTATTTACTGTTAGGTAAATATGAATCTTACATGGCATGGTTAAAATTTAGCAAAACTTAATGATTAGATGGGCCTCCCCATGGCGCAACGGTTAAGCGCTGGGTTGCAAAGCTGCCTGCAGCCTCTGTAGCGCAGGTTCAATCCCCGGCTGCTCCCAGGCCACTGGAGGAGGGTCCCACATGGCACACAGACCTCTCCTGCTGCCTGCTGCTCCCCTCAGCAGTATACTTCCGTCCTTCTGCCTGCTCTGCTCCCCACTCTGGCTCTGGCGAATTCTCTCACCTCTCACGCTTCTGACTGTACCCAGTGCTTGTATAAATAAATAAATATATAAATCTTAAAAAAAAAAACAAAAAAAAACTTAATGATTAGATGAAAATTCATTAATATTTCTTTTCTACATGTGTATTTATGTATTTTACACCTGTATTTATTGTGTGTCTTCTATATTTGCTTTTGATATTAGCAAATATAGCAGCTACCTTAAGTCCTTTGAAAATAAGAAGGGTGATAACAATATATTTATTTGAATTTTAATACAACTAATTGTAAGAAATGTTATCTCTGAATTTATTCTTTTGTTTTTGCTTAAATACCTTTTAAGTATACTTGTAAAAGCACTAAGGATCACATGAAATAAACAACCCAATGTAAGTGTCATCAGATATATAGTCATTGATTCACTCACTACTTTTGTCCAGTAACCAATCATATGAATCCAAAGGAGAAAAAAATAGCATATGATGGAACACATGATGGAAGTGTCCCAGGTCTATGAGAAAAAAGATTATCAGCCTGCAGAATGAATATCTTACGTTATAGTTAGGAGCATATTTTGGGTTTTATATACTCCATTGAGTGTAATAAACACACTTTTCTATTCAAAGCTACCGGAGTAGGGGCCTCCCCGGTGGCGCAGCGGTTGAGCGCTGGGTTACAAAGCTGCCCGCAGTCTCTGCAGCACCGGTTCGATCCCCAGCTGCTCCCCGGCCACCAGAGGAGGGTCCCACATGGCGCGCAGACCTCTCCTGCCTCCTGCTGCTCCCCTCAGCAGTGTATTTCGGTCCTTCTGCCTGCTCTGCTTCCCGCTCTGGCTCTGGTGAATTCTCTCGCCCTCCCATGCTTCTGACTGTACCCAGTGCTTGTATAAATAAATAAAAATAAATCTTCAAAGCTACCAGAGTAAATCATGTAATGATAGGATTGTCTTGAATATAATTTCATCAAATTATTTGGAAGGGAGAGGTTACTGCAGAAGATGTTTCAGTTTAATTTCTATCAAAATGTTATTTTCCTTATAATATGCTTGTAGTTTTCAAAATTATCAATTGTATTCTTTACAGAAGGAACAAAAACAGAATCACAGAAATATTTATATTGGCTTTTTATATAATTTCTATGCAAAAAAAGCACACAAAACCCTGCAGATGTATTATAGTTTAATGTAAGTGTCTCTTTCAGAATTCCTCCTATGCCAAAATCTAATATTTCTCATTTACTTGGGACAGTGACTCATTTGTATTCACTGATCAGGCTGCGCTGGGGAGAATGGTCCTCTTCAAGGAGACTATAAGTGTTGCTAAAATGAACAGCCACATGCAAAATAATGAAACTTTAACCACTACTCTACACCATACACCAAATTAAAGAATTAAATGTAAGACTGAAACCACAAACTACATAAAAGAAACACCATAAGCTCCTTGACATCAGTCTTAAAGACTTTTGTTGTGGGTTTGATTCCTAAGGCCAGGGAAACAAAAGCAAAATCAGACAAATGGGAAAATACCAACTTGCTTCTACACAGGAAGGAAACATCATTAAAAGCCAAGAAGAAAGTGACTGATAGGGATAAGATATTTGCAAATCATATATCCTACATGATGTTAATATCTGAAATACATAAAGGACTCATACTACTCAGTAACATTAAAAAATAGATGATTATGAAGAAGGCAGAGGATCTGAATAGACATTTCTCCAAGGAAGACATCCAGATGGCCCACAGGCGCATGAAAAGTTGTTCATCATTACTTATCAATTGGGAAATGCAAATTGAAACCACAATGGCATCACCTCACACATATTAGCATGGCTAATATCAAACAGAAAAGAAATAATGTGTTGGAAAGGATGTGGGTAAAGGAGGAACCAGATATACTGTTGATAGGAAATATAAATGTGTTTAGTCACTAAGGAAATCAGTATGAAGATTGCTAAATAAATTAGGACTACAATTACTAAAAGTTCCAGCCCTTCCAATTCTGGGTATTTATCTGAAGAATATGAAAACATTAATTTAAAAATACATATGTACCCCATGAATATTACATTATTATTTACAATAGGCAAGGTATGGAAATAACCTATGTGCCCATCAATGAATTAATGAATAATGATATAATACACACAGTGGACTAAGAGTCAACTATAAAAAGGAATAAAATCTTGCCATTTGCAACAACATGAATTGATGTAGCACACATTAAGATGCATGAAATAAGTCAGATGAAGGAAGACAAATACCATATGATTTGACTCATTTGTAGAATTTTTTTTTTATTTTATAGATTTTTTTACATCATTTTTCATTTTTGCACAATGTATGCGTTTTCATCTTGGTTATCGTCCCCATACAATCCCCACCCCTCTTATTTTGACCCTACTCCTTCCTCCCCTCCCCCCCGTAGAATATTTTTAAATGAACCAAAAAATCCCAAACAAATTCACAGATACAGAGAATAGGTTGGTTGTTACCCGGGGGAAGGGAATTGGGGGATGGGTGAAATGGATTAAAGGAGTCAATTGTAAGGTGAGGAATGTAAATTAGTGTAGTAGTATGACCATGTGGTGTATATAGTTGTTGAATTGTAATGTTGTACATCTGAAACATATATGATAAACCACTGTCACCTCAATAAAAGAAAAATACTACAGCCTTCTTTTCATCCCCAGCATATTGCTTGTCTCCCAGATATTTTTCTCTATATCTGTAAGAATAAGAGATAGAGCCTTATAAATTATCCTTTAACCTGAACCTGATCAAATAGAAGCTTTCCTTTCCTGGGAGTATTAATGAAGGAAATTCAAACTTATTTAACGAAACAACCGATCTCTCTATCAAATAGAGATATAACTCACATATCATAAAATTTACCCTATCAAAGCATACAGTTAGTGATTATTTAGTATATTCCCAGAGTTGTACAATCATCACCACTATCTACTTAAAGAACATTTTAATCACTCCCCAAAATACCCATGAGCAGTCACCTCCTAGACACCCCTCCTCTATGCAATTCTCCTACAATGTAATCCCCATCCCTGGCAATCACTATTCTACTTCCTACCTCTATAGATTTGTTCATGCTGTTCATTTCATCTAAATGGAATCCTACAATATTTAGTTCTTTAGAATGGTTTATTTTACTTAAAATGTTTCAAGGTTCATCCTTGTTAGACATAGCAGGTATTGCTATTACCTTCCTTTTCTATTGCTAAAAAGATTTTACTGTATGGATGTAACACATTTCATTTATGTATTGATCATCTGATGGATATTGGGTTGTTTTTTCTTTGGGATTACTGTGAATAATACTTCTGTAAACATTCATGAATAAGTTTTGGTGTGGACATGTTTACTTGGGTATATATTTAAGATTGGAATTGCCAGAATATGCTAATTTTATATTTAACTCTTTGAGATACCCCTTTACACACACTTTTAAAATTTTACTTCGTTAATGGTTATATAGTAATATTACCAAAAAGAAAAAATTCCAAGCATAAATAAATCTCATTAAAACAAATTTTACAAAGGATGCTATTTACTTGGTTCTTTTCCAATCTGAATTCCCAAATCAGAAACAGTCTATTCAAGTAGGGTCTGTTCTCTTCAAGTATCTCTAAGTGCCTATGCCTTTAGCATAGGCCTTTAGCAGGACAAAACTAGAGCCAATAGAAATGTTTAAGTCCTTAATTAGATTGTCTCCTTTCCTGAGTTATCTTTCATTGACCCATTTTTTTCCCCTCAGAGGCCTTAGTCTGTCTTCATGTCTGCTCTTCGTTTGCTTAGATTTTCCTTAAAATACCTCAAGAATTCTTTTTTTCCAGTTAAGCCTATAAAATTATTGCACACATAAGAAAGATCATTGATTCTCTGTTAACACAGCTCTGAAGCACTGTAAATTCTTCTTCAGTGAGTATTCCTTCAATGGGTCTGAGTCTTAACCATCATGATGAAATGTAGTCTCTTGATTAGAATGACATGCAGAATACATTTCAGTCCCAGCTGAAAATAATACACTCCACACTATCAAGACACAGGTGCCGAGTACTTCTTGGGGAATATCTTTTCAGACCTTCCCTGGCAGTGAAAGCTCAGAGATGGCATTCCTAGATAATGTCACACTGTTTCCCTTTCCTAAAAGGAAAAAGAACATATCTTTTCTAGATGATCAAAATTTAGGTTTTTTTTTAAACCAATGCAAAGAAAATAACCATTTAAATGCCTTTAGAATTGAATGCTTCCTCAAAAGTGTTTTAAAACTTTCTTTTCATCATTGTCTTTTCAGTCAATGCCTATGTGAAAATTTTCCTTTCATGAAGCGACAATATTCTTAGCTTGAAATAGCACATTTAATGATAAAGGAAATGTGTTTTCTAGCCTGAAAGAGATGTATCTATGTGGGAAAAATGCATGGAAGGAAGGATTTTTCCCCTTCCTGTTATAAATTGAAGATTGTTGCTAAGTATACTTTCTTTTCTTAAGATAAATGACAAGTGTTGTAATTTTCCAACACTGAATTGTGGTAATGTTGTTGCTATGTTGTGTGATGTTAATGTAACAAAATAGAGAAACATCAGGAACTACTGATTTTTTTTATTTCTTTCTTGTGTACTTCTTTAGCCCCATTGTCAAGTCAAAGATAAAGTGTCATTTACTTTAGTGACATCTACAGGCATTGTCAGAGAAAAACATTCTCAATTCTCTGAAACTGAAACACACTCATTAATCCAACCAGAAACCCCTGTCTATATTCAGATGGAGGGCTAGTGGTCTCCAGTGGAGTACTATACAGAAGGTAGACCTCACCCTAGATTCAGCTGTGTCTTAAAACACAGCCATTTGATTCCAAAACTGATATTCCTCAAATACTTAGTCATCTTGATTTCCCCCACTCTCACCTCATCCACATGGTCCAGTGAAGGTTTAATACTATTTGGCCTAAATAATGTAAATGCTTCTAGTCAGTTTGTCTACTTATCATTCTCCTCACATGAATTGTGCTTTCTATTAAATTTGACTGAGTAAGGGGAGACTTCGAGGTCTCATACATGGACCCCTGCTACCCTCACACTTTCTGAGCTGAACAAACTTACGGTCCTGTCTCAAGATACCAGAAGTAGAAAGGGTGAAAAATGTCTTGGAGTGGCCTGAGCTACCAGAGTTGGAAGACTACAGCAGCACACTGGGTTAAGTAACCTGGGAAGCACCTAATGTAAGATGACCAGAAACTTGACACATCTGAATGATGCCAATATAAATAAAACTACGGAGTGGTGGGCACCACTAGATTAGGCAAAGAGAATAAGATAAAGTGGGTTGGCTAGAGAGAGCATCTCTGCAGCAAGATTTTATAGTGTCAGGTAGGGGAAGGGGAGGGGACCAATGACCAAAATCCCACAATGATGCCCATTAAAAAAAAGAGCCACATTAGGAGCCTGCCATGCTGGAGAGCACTTGACAGCCAGGTAAGACCTCCAGATAGTACCGGCCACATAAATAAGATATTTCCCCCTCACCCCCATGAGGAAGTTCCCATGGTCAGAATGTGGTAGTATGTTGCCAAATGGCTTTCATAGGAGACTGTCTTGCAGACTGATTTATTATGCTCAGATGTGAGCATTTTGAAACGCCACAAATATTTATCAAGAGGATTTACAGATGCTTGGCTTTTATAGCTGCATGTTGATAGGACTACTACATCAGCTGCTTATAAAATAAAAAGTATTCTTCATCACACAGGAATATAAATGATGAAACACAACAGACTCACTTGTATGTGGATCATGGATGATTTCTGGATTTTTTTTTTCATCCCACAGAGGAAGAATTATACTCCTCCTGGAAGGGAAATAAAACAAAAAGGGAAGAGGGGAGAGAGTGCTTTCAAGAGCCAATTTACTGATAGCAGAGGCCAGAAAGTAGTGAGGTGTGTTGCACAAATATCTACTTCCTTGTTCCTTGCCACACTCACAGTCCTGCCATACTTTTGAGTCATTCAGCAGTTACCTGCATGTCTCCAGAAATCTTCCATCTTTCCAGTGACTTCCACTAGAATTCAGACCACCCTAGAGGTTCAAGGGCATAATGGATGGAAAAGAGAAAATTTTTTGTGTGTTCTTCCCTCTCCTCCATTTCTTTGGGAAGAACATTGCTCTCCCATCACCACCATGAGACAGGAAAGCAGGAGACATTCCAGAATATGGCTAGGTAGGACACAGCCCTAGCTTGCCTGGGTGAGGAGGGGATTAGCAACATGAGTAAGCAAATCTGTCCATCCTGAGCATTTTCTCATCCCATTTTTCCACTTTGTCCTTTACACATCCCAAGGACCTTCTTAAAAATCTCTCCTAGTGGGGCCTACCTGGTGGCACAAGGGGTTAAGATGCAACCTATGAAGCTATCCACAGCCACTGCAGAATGAGCTCAATCCCCAGCCAGGGGGCTACCCACATGGGGCAGCAGACCTCTCCTGACTCACCCACTACTCCCCTCAGTAGTATATTTCAGTCAATCTACCTGTTCTGCTTCCCGCTCTCTCTGGTGAATCCTCTCACCCCCCATCGCTGGCCTGAACCCCAGTTCTTGTATACATAAGTAAATAAATCTGAAAAAAAAAAAAACCTCTCCTAGAGAAAAATAGCAACAGCTCTACCAACTAAACTCATCAAGAGGATCACCCTCATCCACTTTACTACTTAAGGTAGCAAATGTGCTCTGAGTTATTTGAACTCAAAGAGAACTCTATTAATTTTCCACTAATAGAAAAATATGTACAGTGGTCATTACATTAAATAGAATTAAGACCAAAGTTGATTTGAAAGGAAACATATGAAATATCCCCCAATATCAGAGAGGACACTGGAAGCAAGAAATAAGGGGGAAAGTGATTTAAACTAAACAAACAAGTGGACATACTATAGTGAAAACCAAAATTTGTGGGTCTCCTTGATGGTTCAGGGGTTAAAGAGACAGCACAATAAGCTATCCCAAGCCACTGCAGCATGAGTTTGATCCCTGGCTAGGGAGCTATCCCACATGATGCAGCAGACCTCTCCTGTTTCATCCGCTGCCTCCCTCAGCAGTGTATTTCATTAGATCTGTCTGTTCTGCTCCCTGCTCTGTCTCTGGTGAATCTTCTCGCCCCCTCACCTCTAGCCTACAACCCAGTTCTTGTATGCATAAATAAATATATCTTTTAAAACAAAAGAAAAACAAAACATGAAAAAATTTTGTAGATTGATTGGCTATCAGAATAGACAGAGACAAAGAATTGGAAGATTAATGGAAGGCTTCAGCAAGACAAAGGTAGCTATAGAATATTCCACCAAAGTATCAGTTAATGAATCTTTAAAACCCTCTGTTGGTTACAGTCTCAAACAATAGCCTCTTTTTGAGAAACTCTTTTTTTTTTTCTGATATTCATGTCAAAGTACCTTCAACTCCATTCACAATCCTAAACTGAACATGTATGAAGACCTAGTAACTGTGTGTTCCAACAGATTATTTCACAGTTTTATTTAGATCTTTGGTTGGTGGTATCTCCAATATTTATATAAATTGTCAATTCTGTTAACTATCTCAAACCTAAGGAAAGTTTGACCTCTAACATATTCCCTTTGGGCATTGAAATTGCCTGTGATCAACATTCTCTACCCTGCCTGGCAAAGACATTGCTAAGTGGAATTTTTTTTTTTTATTAAATCTCTTTCACCAGGTACCCTGTCATGTAGAATGAGAATTGACATGTTCAAGGCAACAATTAAGCTGGTGTTCAAATATCAAGTCAAAAATGAAACACAATGGACAATGCTTAAGAATTTGATATATTTAGCTGTCTTTCTTCTTTCCTGATAATCCTATCTTTTAAAAATGTAAACAGGGTCTCCCCTGGTCGCGCAGCAGTTGAGCACTGGGCTGCGAAGCTGCCCGCAGCATCTGCAGCCCTGGTTCCATCCCCAGCTGCTGGTGAGGGTCCCACATAGTGCGACAGACCTCTCCTCTCTCTCCCACTGCTCCCCTCAGCAGTATATTTTGTCAGTCTGCCTGTTCTGCTCCCCACTCTGGCTCTGGTGAATTCTCTCACCCTCCCACGCTTCTGACTGTACCCAGTGCTTGTATAAATAAATAATTAATAAAATTCTTTAAGAAAATAAAAAAAAATTAAAATGTAAACAATTTTTTTTTTACATATTTATCCCCTTTGATATATCAGAGCTATAAATACATTATAACACATTTAATTTTATCTACTCTTTTGATCTGGAGAAGAACAATTTGTAGACAGACTACATCCAGATGCTACATATAGCCTCAATATTAGTTTGGGATGCAGGGTTAGTGTTCCCCATCCCCACCATCAGCTTCTACAGGTATTGTGAAGACTAGCTATTTGAATTACAACTTTTTCCTGAAACTTTAGAATTTGAAGTTATGCCTCCAAAAATATGGAATCAGATAAGATATGTAATATGAATTCCCAGATCAAAAATGGAACATTCATTTCATTCACATTATAAAAGCTTATCGACCACCAGTGATGGGCCAGATAATTTTTTTACACATAAAAATCCCTCTATTTATGAAAATAATTAAGGTTATTTGAAAGATTTTAGAGGAAAAGTATTACTTAGATTACATAATTTTAAATTATGTAACAATTATCATTTATAATAGTATTGACTTTCAATTTACCAATTTGAATAGACTTTAATCCACATACAATGATAGAACTTTAAAATAGAAATATTTTCTTCCCGAAGAAAATCTTTAAATGTATTGAAAAAGCACTGAAATATAAGCAATTAATAAGAAATGTTGTAGTTCTGACTCCGATCTAATGCTATTCTTCTGCCGCTTTTTACTGTAAAATATTATTTACAATCCATGTATAAAATGAGCAAGTGGTTAGAAGAAACTACTTAGTCATATAATGTCCACAACAATAATAATTATAATATATGTATATATTATATTTGAATGATTGATACAATTTTGGAAAGAGAAGAAAAGAGAGAGAAAATAAGGATTTAATTAGTCTGTGGGTTGAGCAACATCCAAGGGATATAATACTGCTCCTTGCAGAAACAGATGATTTTCTGATGACATCACCATTACAACATGCAGGATAGCTAGAAAGAATACTGCAGAATCATTAACTGCACCCCATAAACTAGAGAGACAAGCATCTGCTTCATTTTCTCACCAAGTTTTAGCCTTTAAAGATGTTCAAAAATGGCTACTTAAGACATTTACTAGTACACAGTTGACTACAAACCCTCCAATTGGCTTAAAAATCTTAAATTTCTTCTTTCTGGTTATTAAAAATATTAAATAGGGAAAGAAAAGTGAACAGAGTTTAAAAAGAGGAAAAATATGTACAAAGTGTTAGAGCTTTCCTAAACTATGCTTATATGATATAAAAATTACATGAGAGGAAACAGTAAAAAACAAATTTTTGCCTGATATGGTAATATCATTTCCCTCTATAGTTACCTGGATCTACCACGTTATTATAAACCAACCCACCAGGAAGAAACAAAAATAATCATACTCCAAAGCAATAGACTTGCAATCAGATCTCAAATAATGCATTAAATCAAGAATGAGATTTCAAGTCAAAAAAATCATAAGTCATGCAAAGAAATGGGCAGCATGAGTGAGAGTTATTAGAGGCAATACATAGTAGATTCAGAGTGCAAAAATTTCAGATACTGGAATAATCTGACACCAAACATGAAGTGTATGTTATATGCTAATAGAAATACTATGCAGGTGAAGAAAAGAATCAAACAGGTCTAACAAAGAACCATATACAAAGAAATAAATATAACAAAGAAATATATATCTAAAAATAAAAAGATAAATATATTCTAATATAAAAAATCAATATATTAATTAAACAATAAATTGGAAATGAAAGAACACAAATAAATTGATAGAAAATCTGAAGAAACTGTTCAGAGTGTAGAATGAGATAGAAAATAATGCAAGGAATTAAAGGACATAAGGATTAAAGTGAGAAGGCCTAATCTCTGTGCATGTCAGAGTCCAGTAATACAAAAAGAAAAAAATAGAATTGGGTAGAAATTAGCATTTAAAAATATGGTGGGCTAAGAATTTAACAGAAATGTTGAATAGTTTTAGATTTAGAAATCTCAGTGAATCCCTAGAGCAAGATAAATAAAAAATCATAGAACACTGACAAAGTGACAAAGAAAGCTATACAATGTTTGACCAGCAAAATTACTTATTTTTACCTAATGGACGTATAAAATACATTATACAGAATAAAATTTTCATGTATAAAAAGACTATAAAAGTTGCTAGAAATCAAGACTCCAAAAACTTTAAAGAATTATATCACACAGACCACACTATCTGGCTTCAATACAATAATTCAGAGATAATTAGAAACCTATCATATGTTTCAAATTAAAAACATATTTCAAAAAATAGAAACCAAAATATCATTATGGAGGCCTCCCTAATGGCGCAGCGGTTGAGTGCTTGGTTGTGGAGCTACCCGCAGCCTCTGCAGCACCGGTTCAATCCCCGGCCCCCAGGTGAGGGTCCCACATGGCGCGCAGACCTCTCCTGCCGCCCGCTGCTCCCCTCAGCAGTGTATTTCTTCAGTCTGCCTGTTCTGTTCTCCGCTCTGGCTCTGGTGAATCCTCTTCCCCTCCCACGCTTCTGACTGTACCCAGTGCTTATATAAATAAATTAATTTAAAAAAAAAGAACATACCATGATTTATGTAGATGGTATGTAGTTAAAAAAATCATTATGGAAATTGAAAATATTTAAAAATGAAAGGTAATGAAATACAATAATATGTAAAAAATATATAAAACATAGTTTAATAAGTATTGAGATGGATTGCTTAAGAAATTTTATAAGTTTCTAAAAATTAATAAACCAAACAACCAGCTTACCATAACTGGGAAAAAAAAAACCAAAGTAGTAAAAGAAAATAATGAGGGCACGAAAGACAAAAATTAAACAAAAATAGAGACAATTAAAAGTCAATGTTGTTATGTTTTAAAAAGACTGAAAATTAAAAAAAAAAAAACCTCAAAGATTAATCAAGAAAATTCACAAACATTAGAAATGCAAAGGGAGGCATAATGGTAGAGATTAAAATATTAGTATGAGGATATTCTGAATAACCTATACACCAAATTTTAAAATAGCCAAATTCAATGTTTTAAAAATAATTTAACAAAATCAATTCAGTAAGAAATTCTGAAAATATTGAAACACTAAAATTAATAGTTAACAATCATCCCACAAAGAAAACACCAAGCCCAAATGACATAACAGGGACCATCTACCAATCATTTTAAGTGAATCCTACAAATATTATCCAGAAAACAGAAGAATAAAGAATTTTGCACGACTTATTTTCTAAAACAAGTAAAAAATTTGTTTTTACCAAAGGACTCTAAGTAAAGAAAAATTAGAAGCCAAATTTAGTCTTGAACATAGGTACAACTAAATTAAATACTAGCAAACTAAATCCAGTAATGAATATAAAAGGCAAACCATCATGAGTTGGAAGGGATCGTGCTCAGCGAAATAAGCCAGAAAGAAAAAGAAAAATAACAGATGGTCTCACTCATAGCAGGAATCTAGAAAACTTAAATAAGGGACCAGGAAAAAGAATAACTATAAGAAAGAAAATATCAAAATCAACAAACAACTATGAACCAGAGACACTCTATGGGGTGGGGGGGGCAGGGAAAGGAGGGATTGGGGTCAAAATAAGGGAGTTGTAATTGTATGGGGAACATAAAAATAAAATTTAAATTAAAAAAAAAAGGCAAACCATCATGACCAATTTGGGTTTATCCAGGCACAGAAGGTTGACACTATACAGGAAAATCAATGACTGGATACATTAACTGGTTATGCTAGCTAAATCAGCATCCTTCCAAGGGAAGCAGAAAAAGCCCTAAATAAAATTTAGTAGCATCTATGATTTTAAAAAATTGTAGATCACTAGGAATAGAAAGGAATAGGGTAGAGTGTTTCTTTAAAAGCCTGTGGTCAGTATGGTCTCCATGGCAAAATGTGAAAGCATTCCTTTTATAAGAGCACAAAACAAGAATGCCTGCTGCATTCCAAGGAACTAGCAACTGCGCAGGATTTATTCATGTTGCACAGGACTTCTACACAATTTGCAGTTGGGCAATGGGTAAAAAATAGGAGGGCAAGGGATAAAGATTCTAATACTAAAATACTTACTCAGAGATGTAAATAACAATTGAAAATTTTTCTGATGACATGCAAATACTGCATGTATAAAAATGACAATTTCCTCCCAAGAATCTCGCAGTGCAAAAGTGAAACTTTAGTTTATTGTGCAAGATTAGGCAATGAGCTATTTCTGATGAGATAACAGTTTGAACTTTTTGGAATTAGACTGACTTCATTTTCTGAAAACAGTGAAAGAAATCTACAGCAGAACACTGAGAAAAAGAAGATGTGTCTGTGTGTGGTCAGTGCCTCCTCATCTTTTATGGAAAAACAGCATAAACACATTAAAATATTGTATTTCCTATTTTATAATATATTTAAAGGGATCTTGAAATCAAATGTAAACACACTGGTTAAATCTAAGAAAATTAAAAGACTAGTTATTCTGTTTTGTTATGTTATATTCCACTGCCTTCTAAGCCTCAGAAGTAACAGAAACATTGGGCTTTTGTTTCTTTTTTAAAGGAAAGGCAATGTAAAGATTGATTGAATGAGTAAAGAAAAGTAAACAACTATTTTTCTTCATTGTATTTAACCCCTTGGAAAGCATATCATAAATGCTGGAGACCGTATCACATTCAGTTGGTTCAATCACCACATTTTGAGGACAGATGATACTTTCAAGCCCAGTGCTGGGATCTGGGAATATCCAGGAGGGATTGAGTTAATGGAAAGTGGCCACTAAAAAGGAGTTTTAAAGACATCTGAGCACAGATCAAGAGATATTGGAAAACACTGTAAGTAAAAAGTCTAACACCGAAAAGAATTTTCAGTTGCTATTGATATGATAAACCTAAGCCTGATTTCTGATAAAGAGAAATGGAAAGGAAAACAATCACATTATGATACAAATTAATTTGATGAAATAATAAGTATGACTAATTTGAAGTAGGAAAACATACCTATATTCACTTGGTCCTTCCGTGTATGTATGTCGAGTTTTCACGGAAGAACGCCTTTTGTAAAAAGCTGAATGTTTCCTTTTGTGATTATTTTTCAAGCTCAGCTACACATATTGGTGATTTGCATCTGAGCTTAGCAATACAGGCTCTAACCAAGGAGAGTTGTCATGTCTAAAGGATAATCAATGGCTAAGGAAACAATGAATGGCCACATCGGACATGCTGCAGTACCTAACAGAAAATCTGGGAAAGTTGGAAGACTTAATTGTGCTAAGTCTAACATAGTAGTAATAGTCAAAATGTATGGAACACTTACTAATTGCATGTCTGGCTCTATGCAAACATTTGAGATGGATAATTCCATTTTAATCTGATGGTTTAGATTGTTTTTTAAGATTTATGTATTTATTTATTTATACAAGCACTGGGTACAGTCAGAAGCGCGGGAGGGTGAGTGAATTCACCAGAGCAGAGCGGGGAGCAGAACAGGCCGACTGACGAAATACACTGCTGAGGGGAGCAGCAGGCGACAGGAGAGGTCTGCGCACCATGTGGGACCCTCCTCTGGTGGCCAGGGAGCAGCTGGGGATCAAACTGGCGCTGTAGAGGTTGCAGGCAGCTTTGCAACCCAGCGCTCAACCGCTGCACCACTGTGGAGGCCTGATGGTTTAGATTTTAAAGTGCAAATACCTATTCATAAATTCTGGTCAAATTATTATTGCTTTCTAGCCGTTGGTCATTCCAAGATCGAGATACGCAAACACTTTAGTCTAAAGGTAGAACAGTAACAAATGAGAATGTTACAAAAGTCCACTTATGCCTATTTCATCCCCAAACTCCCTGTGAGTGGTCAGGGTGAAGTCAGGGTCCCATATTTCTCCTTGCTTCTCTGAAGTCTTCTGTATGAATTAAGAATCAAAAAGTCTCTTCAAGTAAACTATGATACTTTCTCAGAATGGAACTTTAGTAACTTTAGCAATGGAACATTTATAACCAAAACAAAATACATAAAGACAGGGTTTCATACCAATATGAATATTAATTGAAATCAACTTTCTAAAAAAAAACAATAACGTTGGGCCTCCCTTGGTGGCAAAGCAGTTGAGCGCTGGGCTGTGAAGCTGCCCGCAGCCTCTGCAGCGCCGGTTCGATCCCCGGCTGCTCCCCGGCCTCTGGAGGAGGGTCCCACATGGCGCGCAGACCTCTCCTGCCGCCTGCTGCTCCCCTCAGCAGTGTACTTCAGTCCTTCTTCCTGCTCTGCTCCCCACTCTGGCTCTGGTGGATTCTCTCACCCTCCCACACCTCTGGCCTGAACCCCAGTGCTTGTATAAATAAATCTTAAAAAAAAAAAGCAGGTTTTGTTTTGAAGTTTTTCTAGTCTTATTTAAGTAAAAGTCTACACAATTATGTGTAACCAAGAGCAGTCAATATTTATAATAGCAAAAAATGGAAACAATCTAATTTTCCAATAGTGGAACAATCGGTAATTCTCTTTTAGTCTAGAGTAGTAAGTAGCTATTTAAAATAATGGTTTAAAGGAGAGTTTCTAAAGCTCAGCATTATTAACATTTTGGACAACATAATTTGTGCTGTGGGTCAGACACTGTAGGATGTTTAGTAGCATCGCTAGCTTCTACCAGTAGATGACAAAACAAAAGTTGTTTTCAGACATTACCAAATGTTCTCTGGGGATGGAAACAGCCCCTTGTTGGGAATTACTATTACAGAGGAACATTTATGGTCATGGGAAAATGTCCACAAAGATCTAAAAGATGGGAAGAGGCCATATCGGATGGTTTCACTTATAGCAGGAATATGGGGAACCCCATAAAACATCAGTGTAAAAAAATAATAACAGTACAAAACACAACAAAGCAAAAACAGACAATTATAAACCAGAGACATCCTGCAGGGGAGGAGGAGGGAGAGGGATCAGAGGGAGGGAGGGAAGAGCACAGGGGACTGAGGTAATGGTGCAGAGGTGCATTGGGGAAGGAAACTCTATGGGGACTACACCTGAGGGGGTGGGGGAAGTATTAAACAAATTAAACAAATACAGTATTAAACAAATACTGTTTAAAAATGAACAATGATGTAAAAATTTAAAAAAAAATTAAAAGATTAAAAAAATAAGATGGGAAGAGGCTACAAAGCAGTAAGACAAATAAGTTTCTCTCTCCTTATTTCCTTTCCTCCATCCTTTCTCTCTCTCTACATAGACCTTTTAAAAAAATAGGACTGGAAGGATAGTCACCAAAATATTAATACAAAATATTTCTGGATGGTAATATTTAGGTCTGTCTTCTTTTGTATTATTTGGTATTACCCAGATTTTCTAAGTTGAAACTTGTTTTCCTCATATCATAAGGAAGAAAATGAATAGTCTCTGCAAAAATCACTAACAGTGTCCTCATTCATATGAGAGTGTATCTGCTTCCAAAGCAAAGCAGAGTCAATGACGTAGGACTACAATATAAATGATTGAAACGTTTTTCAAAAGGGGACTTCCCTTATCCACAATACAATGAGTCCTCCATGGCAAGGATTAACAAAGTTCTGCAGACGTGGAAAATAAGTCTTCCCTCTTATGCTCATCCTCCTCACCAAGCCAACTCATTGTTCTCACTTCCCAGTGTATTTGAAAATGTAGGATTCCAGCTGGTATTAGGTCCTAGACAATTTGGAACAAGTAAACAGAAAATGAGCTTTTCTGTGGTACTATTCTTAATAAATAAATACACTCTCCAGGGGGTGTTTGTATATGAATAATGTGGAAAGAAGATAAGCAGTAGTCACTTATGAAATATCTGGGCTGAAGATCACAGACATCATTTCATTTCCCCACACTACTAGTGCCTTTTGTATGCATATTCATGAAACACACAAAGACACACACACTCACATTTCTACAGAAACCCGTAGCTGGCATAAGGCTATTTGAAGGAGTATATCTTAATGAGAAAGGTCTAGACCCTGACTTGGAGAAGATCCTTGGCACCCCAATTATACCAGACAGGATCATGCCTCACCAATTTAATAGCACTTCAATGTGAAGTTTTTGGATTGGTGAAGGGGAGGAGGGTGTGTTACTAAGAAAGGGAAGAAGCAGCAGTGCACAGAGAGCACCATCAGGGACAACAAAACAGACTTCACCTACTTTGACATAAACTAGGTTGAGAGAGACTATTTAAATATAGAACTTCAAAAACATTTTCCACATGTCAGGTGTTAACTCCCAAATATCAACATTTTTACCAAAATCAGCTGTCATCAGCTCTGAGCTCCTGCAAAACCTAACGTGGAGAAAAGGTTACCCTTGTGCACTGTTGACAGCAATGTAAACTGGTGCAGCCACTGTGGAAAACAGTATAGTTTCCTCAAAAATTTAAAATAAGGCTATAACACAATCCAGAAATTCCACTTCTAAGTATTTATCCAGAAGACCTGAAAGCACTGTTTCCAAGAGAGCTCTGAGCCCCTAAGTTCATTGCAGCATTATTCACAGTGGCCACAACATGGAAGCAAGCTAAATATCTACCAGCAGACTAATGGATAAAGAATATGTGCTATCTTACATACAATGTATTGTTATTCAGCCTTTAAAAAAGAAGAAAAGCCTGCTGTTTGTGACAACATAGAGATTCTAGAGGATATTATGATTAGTGACATAAACCAGGCACAGAGACAGTTACTGCATGATACCACTTATATGATATCTGAATAGTCAAACTCGTAGAAGCAGAGTGTGGAATGTGGTTGTCAAGACTGAAGGGAGAAGAGACATGGGGAAGTGTAAGTCAAAGAGTACAAAGTTTTGGTTACATGCGATGAATAACCCCAAAGCTCTACTCTACAGTACAGCACCTATAGTTACCAATATTGTATTGTACACTTAAACATTTACCAAAAGGGTAAATCTTATGTTAAATGTTACCATCAAAATAGTAACAACAATAATAAAAGGGTGTGGGAGAAACAAATACAGGATATTTAAAAAGCAAGACTATACATTTCTGATGTTGTTTTTTTTCCTTTTTACAGACAAGACTCTCTAGGTGTCTGTAACAGAAAATTATTTTTACTCATATTCCATATAATAGTAAAAGTCCTTTTTACTCATGATGACATATATGTGTACTTTAAGTTTTGTGTAATTTTTAGGAAACATGCTAGAAGACTATCACAACTACCGTTCCTCTTGGGTTTGGTAATCTTGAAGATTCCTCTATAATATTCTTAGGATGTCTTTGAGAGTCACTGACTACTTATGGCTAGTTCTAAATAAAGCATCTAGGAAACTTTCTAGGAGTACTTACAGGCATAAGAAGGGGAAATTGTGTCCCTGAGTCTGTTAGAACAAGGAGGGAATGTCTTATCTATGAGGATATGTGTGTGTCACAGGGATGAGAAAGTACAAATAGAGATGAAGGCAGAAAGTCTGAAACTAAGATTCAACATGAAAAATAGACTTTCTCATAACACTGTTAGAAGTTAGGCCAAGTGATTCTCAGGGGAGCCAAATCATTTGTCAGTTGATTCTCAATGAATTTAGCATAAGGATGACCAGAAAGGATGAGCTCCCCTTCTGCCAAGAAAGACAAAATTCTGTCCCTGCTTAATTTGAAGAGTAAAATTAAACATTTATAAGATCTCAGTCCTATCTCATTCTGATATTTTCTTCTGGCCTGGATAACATGACCTTCTTGATAGCCCGATGAAGACTGGAGAAGAGTACAAGAGGAAGTCTAATGTTGCTCACACTGAACAAAACATATTAACCAATGAAGAGAGAGGCTGGAGGATGGTATAAGAAAAAAAAAACTACTTTTAAGAGTTTTCTGCTCCTTTTTAATTTGTTCGGAGTCTTGTAAGCTACTGAAACTGCTAAAATCTATAGGGTTTGAGTGCCTTGGATCACAGCATACAAGATTTAAAAAAACACAAACTACACACAAACATACACACCCACACACCAAAAAGGTGTAACCAAGAAAACCATGCAAATATCTAAACCATGGAATTCACTGTATGATTATATGTTGAAAAGCATGGCTATGGGATCAGAAAGCCATAAGCATGCCACTACTTTCTTCCCTTGCATATTCTCCTCATATTCTACTAGCATTCTCAGGACTGTTGCCATATAGAAAGTGATCTTAAAGTGAAATAAAGGATTAATGACAATGACTATGCAAATACCTAATCATGTGAAACTCTTTAAGATTCCCATTTTTCACTGGATGCAAACTTTCTTCATAGTCTCACAAATAACAGAAAAGAAAGTAGTGTTCTATAAACCAGCTGATCCAGAAACCAGGTCATCTCTGCCATCAAGTATTGATCCTTGCTGCATTTCCATCAGGTACTACAGCATGTCTTCACAGTAATCCTTTGGTAACATGTTTCCCTGTCCCTGCCTTAGTAGAATAATACATTTTAAAAAATTCTTTATTTTTAGCTACCCTCTTTGCTGTGCTACAATTTGGTAATGATTTTTTTTTTCTCAGAACAACAACAAAAACCCTTTATTTCTATTATTTACATGATTTACAGTTTGTTTTTGGCATGACTCCCCACCCCCAGCACCAAACATCACTTCTTTGTTCTCATTCTCAGAATCACCTTCCCCACAAATCAAAAGTAGCTGTGTCGAGCTTTGCCCATCAATGAAGCTTCCATATTTCTGCCTAGATATGGTCCACAACCTATGTGTCTGCTTCAATGTGAAAAGAACTCTATTTATTAGAAAGTTTGAGAAATTGGACAGGCTAATTAATTTTCTGAATGACCAGTTCTTTCTACTTCAAATCTATAAAAATACATATTTTCAAAATACACTGCTTTCCATCTACAATTGAAGATAACTAATTTTCCTAGGTTTCTAGAAATGGAAAGAATCTAGTGAAAATCTAAAAAGGTAGACATTGGGTTTTAAAAATTGACTTTTAATGTGCCCCTTCCTTTCTATCATTGTTGATAACTACTTTTATGAGAATTAAGTGAGATGTATATAAAGCTCCTTGTACAGAATATGAAACCAAATAGACAATACTTGTCAGTCTACAATTAACTTAGTTCATCTTTTGAATTTAACTGTAAATTCTTTTCCACCTTCTCTGTTTAGCTTTGAAAAGCAGCTTCATTAACGCACAGACTCTTATCTAGAGCAGGCTCAGGCTGTCTTCTATCTTATCCTCCATGTGGTTTCATTTTTGTTATGGAATCTTTTTAATGTAGATGTTGCTAGGCAATTTTTCTGGTTTGATTAATTTATTTCTAGTACAAACAAAAATATATCCAAATGGTTTGGTCTTCACTAATGTTGCTTTTCTTCCAAAATAAACATGTCCTACTTTTGTGTCAAAAAACTTATGATGTGGTTCCAGAACTTCACAGAAGTTTGAGAACTTCACCACTCATTGTTAGTATAAATACATGGAGGACAAGTAACAGTGAGTGATGAAGTACTTTAAAAAAAAAGAAAGACAGAAAAAAGAAAAAAGAAGATGACTCCAAATTAATTGGAAGAGAAAAATATATGAATTGCAAATTATAAGCAGGCAAGAAAGAGGTACAATTTCTTTTTGAAATTATTTTTCTATCTAAATAGTACATGGAAAATAAGAACCATAATCTTCAGGAGAAAACTTATATGCCATGATGGGCAGAAGATGCAATCAGGTTACTAAAATTACCATTTTGATGAATAATCTCCTGAGGTTTGACAAAGCCTTATGATTTTGGACTAAAAGTGTGCAAAGGAAAGCACTACTGTATTAAATTACAAATATAAGAGGATAATAAAACTTTAAAATTCTAGGCTAAAAGTACTGGCTTTGGTATAGCTTTTAATATTTAATTTTGAAGTGTTTTCTGATTTCCTGATCCCTGATATATGAGTTTATTTATGTAGGCTGTGTCAAGTTGCCAGATCATTGCTTTTGGTAGGGAGGGAACACACAATTCAACAAAATAGGATTTTCTTTTACCCAAGGCTAATTTGGGGGTGGTTTCTATAAGATTCCACCCTATAATATAGCCACATTGAACTTACAGAGAACTTTATGGATTGTCTGAGGCTGCCAGAGTTACAATTTCAAAAATACCCACCATGCTGGGTAAAAGGGACACAGCAGAGTTATTAACACTGCTTTTGTTATTAACAGGAGTGTGTGAGAGGGGAATTCAGTGAAAATGGCTGGCATCCAAATCCACAGAGAATCTGTTCTTCAGTTGAAGTTGTGGATTCTAATCAATGGTTTAGAGTGAGAGAGGTTGATGAATCTCACAGAAGAGTTTTTGAGATACTTTTATGACACAAAAAGCTTTTGAATGAGGAAATAGGGCTTCAAATGGGATGACCTCTTTCAGATATTTTACTCATTTCCAGTAAGTCATCTTCAAAAATGAACAATGTTTCTAACTGAACAATAACAGCATTTCAACATACCCAAGGCAAACAGGGGGGCGAGGGGTGAGGGGGTGCTGGATTATGATGAAAGCCTGTACTATTATGACCTTTCTCATGACCATAATTGATGGATTTACCCCTGAAACACTTTGAAAGGCTGTTGATATATTTAGAAATGTCCCTATGACTCATTATGTTCATAATTTGGCAATAAAGAGGAGACAGATTATTCCAGTGGCTATGAGGACAACTCAGTACCCAAGGATGTGGTTCTTTCATGTAGAATCACCTTCCGTAGACTGTTCAGTTATCTTCCTTTTGAAATTCTGCAGTCTAGCATCAGATTTTCCTAAACCAAGCTCTATTTTAGAACAGAAAAAAATACAAAAATAGTCAAAATCAGAACAGCATCATATCCACCTGATATGATTAAAGTGAAAATGCTGAAAGTCTTATATGGAAAAGTATGTGCTTCTGATTTTATAAGATGTAGAAATATGGTATCATTCTTACTCTATCAACTAAGAAAGATTGGATAAGCCACAATTCTTAGTTTTTCTTGACCCTAAAGAAATGAAGTCACAGGGTATCCAACTCCTCTAAAGCCTATAAGAAAAGACAGTGTCTTCAATGAGAGAGGGGACATAGCATGGGCTCACTGATGAGAATAGGAGAAATCCCAGACAGTCATTCAAGGGAATGAGACAAACTCAGTTAAAATTTTTCATGAATTCCTAACATCCAGGGTGGGCCAATATGAAAACGTAGCACCCCTGAAAATTGCTGATGCAAAGAGAATTTTTATCACCTTTGTCATTCTTCTCCAAGACTCCATGATTCTCCAACTAATAAAACAGAGAACACCTCTCCCCTAGGGTAGCAATAACCAAAGAAATAACAGCAGCTGCATGAATGGAGAGAAGTGAGGTTACTGGAGAGAACCTGTGTGTGTAGTACAGCTATACAAAGAAGGTCATATGCTGAGGGTCGAGTAGGGACATTAAAGAAAAAAGTAGTGGCAAATGAGACCTCATCCTAAATGCATAAGCAAATACTTTCAAATAGAGGTATTTGAAGTCAAGCATATAGTGAATGAATCCATAGCAACAAAAGAACCAAAATCAGTTTACTTTTTAAAAGTTGAACACCACACCATAATAGCCTAACAGAAGAGGACCCATTTCCAAACACAAATACTGGTTACTTTACTCTCTACTGTTCTGTGCATGACACCAAATATTCAATGAAAACTTTTGAGACATACAAAAAATAAGGCCAAAATAACTACTCATGAGAGGAAAAGCAAATGACAAAATCAGATAGATTCAAAGACAGACTATATATTGAGTATATAAAATTTTAAATTACTATAATAAACATGTTAGAGGCTCCAGCAGAAATACTGAACTTCAGTAGAGATATAAAAACTGTAAGAAAGATTCAATTTCAATTTTAAATGCTCGAAACAAATAGAGAGAAACAGAATGAAGAATACTCTCAAGTGTCACTTTGACACGATGCAGCAGAATTAAAAAATCAGCAAACTTAAAAACAGGTCAAAAGAAGTTACCCAAGGGCCTTCCTGGTGGTGCAGCGGGTTGAGCACAGCACTGTGAAGCTGTCCACAGCCTCTGCAGCGCCAGTTCGATTCCCAGCCTGCCAGGGAGATTCCCACATGGAGCACAGACCTCTCCTGTCTTGTCTGCTGCTCCCCTCAGCAGTGTATTTCCCAGTCTGCCTGTTCTGTTCCCTGCTTTGTCTCTGGTGAATTCTCTCACCCTCCCGCGCCTCTGGCCTGTACCCTAGTGCTTGTATAAATAAATAAAATCTTAAAAAAAAAAAAAAGAAACAGTGAAAAAAAAAAAGTTACCCAAAAATGAAAGAGTGAAGAAAACAGATGAGAACACCCAAGAACTATAAAACAATATGAAATAGTCTAACATACCAATTGAAGTCCCAGAAGACGAGAATGGGACAAAGTTATTTTAACAGACGATGGTTAATCATTTTCTCAAAAGAACTAAGGACAGCAAATGCACAGACTCCCAGAAGCTCAGAAATTTCCAAGCAATACAAATAATTTTTAATAGATATAAAAGGTAATGAAAGTAAAAATAAACTCTTTAAAACAACCAGAGAAAAAGGTGCATTACATATAGAAATAAAAGGTAAAAATGACAATAGATTTATCATTCGAAAGTATGAGAGCAAGAAAACATACCCCAAAAAACCTGAAATTCAGAAGCCAAATCACAATAAAAATATACTTCAAAAATGGGGGGACATTAAAGACTTCTTGAGGCAAAGAAAGATAGAGAATTTGTTGGTAGTACACATGTATTATGGAATGTAAAAGGAAGTTCTTCAGGAAGAAAGAATGTGAGACGGACACTTAGATTTATATGAAGAATTAAAGATCTCTGAAAATGATTAAAATGAAATTAAACATGAAATATTTTTTTATTTGTAAGGGCACTTAAAATTGACTTTTTTTTTTTTAAAGATTTATTTATTCATGTGTACAAGAACCAGGGTACAGGCCAGATGGGCGGGAGGGTTAGAGGATTCACCAGAGACAGAGCAGGGAACAGAATAGGCAGAGTGAGGGAAATACACTACTGAGGGGAGCAGCAGGCGAGACAGGAGAGGTCTGCTGTGCCATGTGGGAATCTCCCTGGCCAACCGGGAATCGAACCGGTGCTGCAGAGGCTGCAGACAGCTTCACAGTGCTGTGCTCAACCACCAGGAGGCCCAAAATTGACTTTGAAGCACAAAATCATACAAATGTATTGTGTTTATAGAATATATAAAAGTAAAATCTATGGCAACAATAGCACAAAGGCTGAGAGAAAAGAATTGTAAGTGTACTGTTTTAAGATACCACCTATACATTAAGAGGTAAAATACTATTTAATATTAATTAGAGATGTGTATTGCCAATGTCAGGGCATGAGATAAAAGATTTTTAAAATTTAGAATAACAGTAATCTAATTATAAGATAATTAAAATGGAAAGTGAAAGAATACTCAACTAAAATCATGCAGAAAAAGAAAAAATGGATAAAAAGAAAATAATAAGTGAGATGGTGGATTTTAATCCAATCATAGCAATAATTATAATAAAGGCAAATCAACAAAACAAAACATGGAAGTCAGAAATTATTAGATTAGAAAATAAAAAGCAAGAGAAAACACATTGTGGTTAGAATAAAGCCAGTTAAAATCTAAAGATTGAAATAGGTCAAAGGAAAAAGTATGGAAAAGGTATACCGCGCAAGCACTAATTGAACAAAAATACAGTGGCTTTGTTAATATCAGAAAAAGTCAATTTCAAAGCAAGGAATATTTCCAGAGTAAAGAGCAGTATTACAATTCTAAATGTGTTTGCAGCTATAACAACAACAACAAAAATCAAAATGCAAATGCAAAAACTGATAAATCTGAAAGCTGAAATGGACATTCCACAATTAGAGTTGGAAATTTAATCATCCTCTGTCTCTGCATTTGATAAAACAAATAGTAAGAAAATCAGTAAGAATGTGATACGGACCAACCAAATTGAGCTAATTGATAATTTTATAAGACAACCCATCCAACAAAAAAATACCCATTCTTTTCAATTATACAAAGAACACTGACCATTTAATGAAATAATCTCAACCAATTTATAAAAATAAAAATCACACAAAGTGTGTTTTACGATAGCAAAAGAATTACTCAAGAAGTTAATAAAATGATATTTAATATTCCCACATTTGCCTTCCTTCTAAGGCAAATATGTCTTGATAATATATGTCTATTAGAGAAGAAGAAAGAGCTCATATCAATTATCTAAGCTTCCACTTGAAGAAACAAGAAAAATAATACAGATTAAACCCAAGGTAAGTAGAATAAAAGTGTAAGAATGAGAATAGTATCATCTAAAGTTTTAAAAAGAAAAGTGGCTATAATCAGTGAAATAAAAAACTGGTACCTGTAAAGTTCAACAAAATTAGTAAAACCCTGAGCAGATAGACACAAAAACAGGAGGAGGAAAAGTGACAGTATTAATTTTTGAAATTTCAAATATCAGTAACACAATAACTCAAAAGAAATACACAAATTCCTTGAGAGACACTGACTTCCAAAACTAAACTCACCTTCCCAAAAAATAGATAATCTAAATGATGACATACAGCACTTAAAAGAAGTTGAATTCCTAGTTGAAACTTGCCAACAAGAGAATATCCAGGACCAGATGACTGGCAAATTCTAGCAAACACTTAGGGGAAAAATAGCATTAATTATACCCAAAATCTTCCCAAAACTTCAAGGAAAAAAGAATACTACAAATCATATTCTGAGGTCAGCAATACCTGATGCCAAAACCATATGAAGAAATTACACTGAACAGAAAACTGTTACCCAATATCTTTCATCAACATAGATGCAAAAACCCTCAACAAATCTTAGCAAATAAAATCCAGCAGTATATACAAAGTATAATACTGCATCATGCACAAGTGACAATAATCTTAGCATTATAAAACAGGCTCAATGTTAGAAAATCAACTAACATAATTCACTGAGTAAACAGACTTAAGAAAGCGATATCTCAATGGTTCAGGAAAATCATTTGATAAACTTAGAAAACCAGTAATAACAAAAAATCTCAGACCGTTAGGAATAAAAGGGAAATTCCTCGTTTTGACAAAGTGCATCTAAGAAAATAGTACAGCTAAATCATACTTAATGTAGAAAGACTGAATGTTTTCCCACTAAGATCATGAAAACATCAAGGATATCTGCTCTCACCACTTCTGTTTAACACATACTGGAAGTTGTAGTTAATGAGTAAAGAAAGAAAAATAAATTAAGTTTATGTGAATTGAAAGGACAAGAATAAAATGACTTCCACTTGTGGACAAAAATAAACATTTCTAAAAGTTCTACAAAAACTCTATTAGAGTGAGTTAGCTTTTATTATGGATTCAGGCCTATATTTAAAAAGTCAACTGCATTTCAGTATATTTACAGTAACCAACAGAGTTGAATTTTCTTAGCAAAATTTTATAAAGTATATTTATAAAATCACAAAAAGCATGAAATTATTAGCTATAAGTTAACAGAATGACTACAATCTGTATGTTGAAAACTTCAAAATCAATGAAGGAAATGAAAGAATGAAAGATGACTGAAATAAATGAAGAGATACCCCATGTTCATATAATGGAAGACTCATTATTGCTGAGGTATTCACACTGCCTGATTTCAAAACTGTCTATAAAGCAAGCGATCAAAAAAGGACAGTATTAACTATATTAATGAAAGAAAAGCATGTCCAGTTTACATAAGTATGGTCTACTAATTTTTTTGCCAAAGATTCAAAGGCAATTCAAATGAGAAAGGATATATAGGGTTTTCAACAAATGCTGCTAAGAAAATTAGACATCAATCTACAAAAAGATAATAATAACTCTTGATCTTACTAATTGTATTATACATAAAAATTAACTTAAAATGAATTATAAAACTAGGACCTCCCCTCTGGCGCAGCGGTTGAGCACTGGGCTGCAAAGCTGCCCGCAGCCTCTGCAGCACCGGTTCAATCCCGTGCCACCGGTGAGGGTCCCACATGCACAGACCTCTTTTGCCGCACCCGCTGCTCCCCTCAGCAGTGTATTTCATTAGTCTGCCTGTTCTTCCCCTCTCTGGCTCTGGTGAATTCATTCACTCTCCAGCACTTCTGACTGTACCCAGTGCTTGTATAAATAAATAAATAAATCTTAAAAAAAAAAAGTGTCAAATATATTTAATGTGAAAATATATTTAATATCATTAGTTATTAGGAAAGTACAATTAAAACTACATTGTGATAACACCACATACTCAAAAAAAAAAACAACAACAAATCACAAAAATCACAATATCAACATTGACAAGGATGAGGAGCAATTGAAGGTTTCATGCACTGCTGGTTGGAAAGCAAAATGATATAGCCACTTTGGAAAAGAGTTTTGTAGTTTCTTTTAAGCTAAGCATACACTTATCCAACAATCTCTTCAACTTTTATCAAAAAAAAACCCCATAAACATATTCCAAAATAAAACTAATAAATGAATGCTCATGGTGGCTTTAATAATAATAAACCAAAACTAAAAATGACTCAAAAAGTTGTTCACCAGGAAATTCATAATAAACTGGATTATATCCATAGAATGAAATGACACTTGACAAGTAAAAGGAACTCTTCAAACACACAAGAGTTTAAGTGACCAAAGCTAGACTTAAAAGGCTACATTCCATGATTCCTTTTATTTGTCATTTGAAACAGGCAAAATTATAGGGACAAAAACAGATAAGCGGTTGTTAGATGTTGAGGGTAGGAATAATATGTTGTTTAAACGCACAATGAATTTTAGGAAATGTTGAAGTAATCTAAATTTTCATTTGGCACTACAAGCATCTGCCAAAACTCATAAAATGAGATACTAAAATAATGAATCTCACTTACTAAACATAAATTGTACCTCAATAAAACTGACCCCTCCCCCCCCCGCCCCCCCCACACACACACACCCACAGGAAAGAACTAAGACCTCAGATTATTTCCAGTCTAGAACACAGACTGTCCCACTAGGACAAATCTGATATAGGTTGTATCCAAAGTGACAAAAACTGAACCTCTCTGATAATGATAAAGCTAAATTTTAGAAACCCCACATTTACCCCCACACACAAAATATATGCTCATATGAGTATTTATTATTATCTTAAAGACCCGGATCATTCCTCATCACCCAGATTGTCACTCCCATATGGCTTGTTTGTCCCGTAATTTGTCCCATTTTCTTGGCACATGTTTATCTTCCTTGCTCTTCTTTGTTCGCTGACCCTCCCAAACTATCATCAGCAAAATCCACATGTATCTTCAACCTCCTGCATGAATGTTCCCTTCTTCTGGCCTCTGAAATCTGCATTCCTCTGAGGACACTGCTTCCCCAGTTGCCTTCTCAAGAGGTTGCTGTTTTAATCTATCAAGCCATGGGCTTCTAGGCTGGGATGTATAGAAGTTGTCCTCCTTGTTATTTAATGCTGCTCCCAGATCATTGATCTTCCCTTATCACTACAAACTTTCAACAATTTAAAATCATGCTTGCAACTGCAGCACCCACTATCTCCTTTTTGCAATCTTCTACAAAACTCCATCTGCTTGACCTTCATTTCTTAGAGTTTCACTAGTGACTCACTAGCTTTCTATGGCTGCTCTTTCATAATTCTCATGACCTTCATATCCCTCTAGAAAATCTCTATCTCAGCCTTTCAGTTCCTTGAAAACCTCACCTCCAGTCACCTGGAGGTGACTGCCATTCACTTCCCACTCAAACCTCCTAATCCTCCCCTCTTTTCAATATTAGCTAGCAATCTTGTTTCCTTTTTCACTGAAATTAAGCAAAAAGAAGTCTACTTCCTCATTTACCATCCAGTGGACTGTATCTTTGCCAAATTGTATCTTTGCCTGTGTACTCTGTCTTCCCTGCTGTTCTCCCAGATAAGTATACTTACTTTTAAGCCTAATCCCTCAAGTTGTGAACTACTTCTTAGCATAGCTCATGTGCTTAAGGATGTCATTCTTGCAAGTGGCCTTCACTGTTGGAATTAATCAACATTCCATGAACCATCTGAAAATAATCAGCTTTTAACTTGCTCTGAGTGGATTACATACTTTATGCATGCTCTCTCTGCCCCCACCTAGCCACCAATCTCCATTTCCCTCTGGCTTGCCAATGTAAAACAGTTTTAGCATTTCTTGATCGGGGCAAACTATACCTGTAGATAAATTTCTGGTGGCAGGCTGCATCTAGCTGCTCATCTGAAAAGGCCATATAAGGCAGAGCAGAAAGAGATTCTGTGCTAGAGTATAAATTCAACCCTGTTTATGAAGCAGGCATGTACACTTCTCTGACCTCAGAGTTTGTGCCCTACCCACTCTCCTGGGATCCCAGGAGCTTTCATGCTCACTCTGCTTTAACCCACAGTCCTGACTTGACACTTTCTGTTGTTACCTTTGGCTGGACTCCTTGCCAGATCAGTGTTAACACAGTGACAGCTAAGTAGACTGTGTTCATTTTTCAAAAGAAATCAAAAACCATCATGGCACATGAAGAGAGATAAAAAGTGGAAAACAAAAACATTTAGCAAAAGAAAATGAGACATTAATTGATTCCTTCCCCTTCTGAGAAACTGCTTCTCTGGTCCTCTGTTTCTCTCCATACATAGACCTGGCAAAGAAAAGAGGACAAGTCCAAAAATACCAGCTCAGATTCAGGCACCATGGGCCCTAGATATAAATTTCCCAAATTAGTACAGAGTGATGATTCTGTATAAACCACCTCCCCTCTCACCAAGAATGCTGGCCTACCCTTCCTGCTACACAAAGGGTGGGCTCTGTGCTGAGACAGATCATTCTGGCAATAGAATCCAGATGGCCCAATTACTATCAATCAAATCACACAAGCCAGCAGTTCAGTCTAAACCCCAGTTCTGGGATACAATTGGCTCATTTACCAACATTCTTTAAAATTCTGTCTGAAGTATTCCATTCACTCTCCTTGGTTCATAAGCTATGTCATGATGGACCTTCCATTTTGCCTCATAATGCTATTTACTAAACTTAACATCCATATTTTTTTATATTCTGTTTACTGCTGCATTTTCCTTATTGTTTCATGTATAAGATGAAAACTCCAGAAAAAAAAAATAGAGTTTTCCAATTATTTGAACTATAGATGCTTTTACTCATAAACATGAATCTTAGATCTTAGTAATATAAGTAACCAAGGTTACACAGGTAATGTAATAGTCAATGTGAGGGCCAGAGCTCAATGTATACTCGGAACTCTTATTTGAAAATCCTCCTACTTTCCATTCAACCGTGTTGTCACTAGTATAGATGATACAGAAAGGATTCAGGGTATATTATAATGTGTGAGGTCAAGGGCCTAAGAGATAGTACAGAACTGTATTTGACATATTATGGAGTGCTTATACTAAAAATGCAAAAGCAAATCGAAAGACTCAATGGATTATATTATTAACTGAGTTTCAGATTTGATGGGCTTCATCAAACATACTGCCATAATCCATTAAATTCTGACTCCTCATTCCTGGCAAGACCTGGTGCCACATGGTAACCTTGCTCACATAGCCCAGCCAAACTTAAAAAGAGTCTAGTTAACCTGGGCTTTTTTTTTTTTTTTTTTTTGAAAATTTCTAATTTTATTTTTTTTTAATTAATAAATTTTATTTTTATATTCCCCATACATTCAAAAATGTCAGAAAGATCCTGCATGAAAATGGTAGGGTAAGCATGAGACAAGAACCATTAAGGACACAGGAGGCAGCCAAGCGTGGCAGTGACATTTATGAGAGATGGAAAAATCTCTATTTAGAAAATTCTATAAAGATATCAAAAGCTAGATATAAAGATAGCTAAAATCTAAAATTCCCACAAAGAATTAAGGCAATACAATGTCCTCACAACTTACGGGAAAAAAGTTCTACTTTCAAATTTATTTTATTATTAATTGAAATGTACCAGATGGGTTTTTTTTTTTCTTCCCCCTTGTAGGAAGCGAGGCAATCTATTGTCTTGATTGGGTAACTTCTTTGAAGCCTTCCTTTAGTGGAATAATGAGTCAGTTGTTAGTCTGCTCTTTCTTCAGATCTCAGATATTTTAGTTTAAAAAAGTATTTTGAGCATTGCTGATTCATAGTTACCAAAATAATATGACTGCAGATCATGTGTAATGCATTCATCCTGGCGCCTGTGCTGTGGTTCTGATGCTTAGACTGTGGCAGCCTCTGAGTGAGAGTGCAAGGTTCAGTTTTACCCAGGAAGGAGGCTCCACACTCTGGGCCAGAAGCTACCTCTGTAAGGCAGACTCCATTCCTTTCTCATGCTTCCTTGCAACAGCCAGAGCCCTTAGAACTTCCCCCAAGCCCAAATAAGGCCCCATTGGATCAGAAGCGCTGAAGAAGAGAACTAAGCTCAGAGAGGAAGCTCTGAGCCCAGTGATACCTGTGAGAGATGAAGAGCTCATTTATTGCCTATATACTGCAATTTACTTTCCAAATGCAGCACTTCACCAAAAGATGTTGTTTGTCTGGTTCAAATTCAGAGCCGATTTATGTGTCAAGAGGGAGACTTAATTTCTCATAACAGAACATGTTTGGCCCTACCGTGTGATTTATGAGTCAGTATATAAAATTTGACTAATGTGTTTGTTCTAAGTAGGGGGAAAGCCACTAAACATTACAAATCCTGAACTTTGGGGAAAGAAGGGAATATAACTGATTTCCCTGCCCTTTAATTCAAATGAATCAACATTGAGGAATAAACTTTCTGGATTGCTGAATGCCTCCCACACATCAGTATCAAGGCCTTGGCAAGGCAGGTGAAAATATTTCCATGAGCCAGAAGCAATTGTGTAGGCCCTCCTTTATGGAATGAATGCTTGATAATTCCTTTGTGAAACAGTCATGTATCCTAACTATCTTTTCTCTTCCTTTGTCTTGGTCTATTCTCAGTGTTTTAAACACACAAAATATGGCTTTCTACCACCGACTGGTAAAATGGAGCTGGGGGAAAGCCTAAATATAGCTCCTTTATTTCAATTATATAACTAAAAAAAAAAGACATATTGCATAATGAAAGAGATATCACATCTTCCTCCAGGCACAACTCATACAGTCATTAAATGTGACTCTAGTCTTGGGGAAATGGACACTGTAATATCTATTTTGGAGCCCCTGGCTTGACCCATCCCTGCTGCTAGAAGGAAATCACCCTTGTTGTGTAAATGTTTGCTTTGTTTGAAATTCTTAAGGAGAAATTAATAGTACTCATGCTTCAGGAGGAGTATTTAATCAGCCATGATAAACAATTCCTAGGCAATGTTTAGACTGGCCAAAAGTCATCCTAAGAATTGTGCACAATGACAAAATAACACATTTGTTATCTATATACTAGAACTGTCTAAAATACAAAAAGCAAAATCAAGATGTGTCAATTAGCCAGTGAATCTGATTAATGTGTTCTATAAGCATGGGGGGAAATAAACTAATGACTAAGCACACGCTAAAGCCCCATTTCGATCTGTGTGGTGTAGGTATAGTTAAAATCATGAATGTTTGATACTCTTTACAAGTAATTATAGAATTCCCTTTGATCTTGTTTGAAATTGTGTGCCAATAAACTGGACCCCTGTCACATCTACTATCACAACTTCCAGGTTATTAAAGAAATGAAACTAATCAGGTAGAACCAGCACCAAAAGGAATTTCAACTTGACATGACACACCATGTATTCAGGGTGCCTGTGCCTAGGCATGGAGGAGCTCAGTAAATCTGCAGAGTTTTTAAAATACACACATACACATAAATTATGGGGAATGAAAGAGAAAGCTCAAAAAATCCACTCATCTTCTACAGTACAAATCAGGATTAAGGCATTACTTAGAGTATTCTTTGTAAGAAATGGGTATTCTACTCCTGTCAGCAAAAGAGAAAAACTTACCTACAGTTCCTTTAGGATTATGTCATTTTCCCCATAGTGGCAGTCCAGAAATTTGAAGATATACAAATAGTATATCTTCAAAATCTTATTTTGAATAACAAAATCTTACTTTGAATAACAAAAATCTTACTTTGAATAACATCTTAATATTTAATTCAAACCAAATGAAAATGTGGCTTTTCCCCCAAATTTTATTCTATTTCTGTTGTCTAATTTATAAGTGTTGCTAAATATTTACCAGAAATCTGACAGTAGTTTCTTAACATTTGTTAATCATGGATGATGCATTTCCATTAACAACTCAATAAACTTCTGTAAGGTTGTACAAGATAAGTCTCATTACCTTAACACTGCTATCCTATCTTGGTAGAATAAATATTTATTTCCAGTTTCTCTGTGCCAAGTTCTATGGGATCATGTAATCTAAATCATCTTTTGTGAATACTGTATGCCCTCAAGATGAGGAGAGAGCAGAATCTAAGGTTTTGTCTTCCTTCTCCATAGGCCTTGAACAAAGGATTCCCTGTCTCCATAAAAATACATAAGGTACTTCTGACAAGTCTCCTAGTAGGAGCGTCTTTGAGAAATATTTTAAAGGAAACCTTTACACAGATTTTCTTACATCCTATAGCCTAAAGTGGGTTGTATTATTGAATATCTAACCAGGGTGTCAAATGGTTTAATTCCATTTTTTTCATCCTTCTAATTATTACTTCTTTGTAATTATTTTCATAGAAGTCATCCTAAATCTTTTACCAAAATCAGGATCTTTTCTTTCATGCCTAATCTTACCCTGAATCAGCAAGGACAGAGCTCAGATGATTGGATACTGTGATGGTCTTCAACAGCTGCCTATACACATAACTGACTATGCCTTGGAGTAGGTCTTGTATGGAGAGTGGAAAGCTGTCTGCATAGAGTGACTTCTCTGATCTCCAACCAACCACACACACAAATAACCTTTCCCCATTCAGTGATATTCCATTTCTATGAAGAGGATAGATAGGTCATCTAGCCAGAACTCTCAGAGTTAAGTACAGGGTAAGCACTTCAACCACCTGTTTTTATTATCGTTATTTTTATCAGAAGTGTAGTTCTACAGAAAATGTGAGGAAATAAGAAAAATGTGACAAATTCTCATGTTTGTGTAAATGACTGGTTTTAGGTTTGTTCCTCTTGAGAATATATTGTTAGAGGGAAAGGGAAGGAAAAAATAAGAAATTACGTTTATTGAGGAACTACCATGGCCCAGATTTTGTACTAGCTGCTTTTTATAAATTATCATTTTAATTCTTGCAGTCATCATTAGCAGTAGATAACATTATCTTCATTACAGAGACTAACGAACTCAGTGTCAGAGAAGTTAAGTAACTTGTCTGAAGTCCATGCCTGGAAAACAGTAAGTGTGGGATTCAAATAAGTCACTTGAGCAGAGTAACATTACTCTAGGTGTGGCAGGAAGGGGGGGTGGGTGAAGGGGAGGTGATTACACTTATTTTAAGCACATTCACAAAATCTCAAAGATTTATGAGGTGCCAGAGGTGTTGAATAGGAGACCATGAAAAATAATGTCTAACTAAGGTGGACTAAAGGATAACCCTGAGGTGACCATAATATTTTCACTCTTTGTCCCCAATTATAACATATCTAACAGAATTTCTCTGTCCTTCCCTACATCCCCCGCCCCCATTTTTATCTAAAAGAAAGAAAATATAGTATGTGTAAGAGACAGAGATTAAGAGAGACAACTAGGTAACTAAGTTTCAGTTCTTTTTCAGTTCCTTTAGAAGGATTAAGTTGAATTCTTGTACCAGATAGTGTTAAAATAAATATTCCAGCAAATACAAATTCAGAATGAGAAAAACCATAAGTGACTCAATGGTAATTTCCTGCATTTAAATCAGGACAAATCAGACAAACCTCAGTGTTAGCCCAAATCCCTACCACCTATTTCTCCTCTCTCTTTGCCAATAAACAGCTTTTAATCTATTTTAGGAAGGAGTCCAGGGCACTGTGGAAATAGAAATTAACCTAAAAATACTTCCTGAAGCATTACCAGAAATCATGTTTTCAATTTCTAAATGACTTGCATTGTTCTAAATTTCCAGGTTGTGCCCATGACCACAAAGATAAGTGGGGCATGGGGACAACCATGTGAATTACCAAGTTGCAACACGAAATAAGTATACTGTTCAGCATGAGTCATACGAAAATAGAAGAAGAATGCCTAGAAAAGATGATGCTACATGACAACAGTATTTCAAATAAGACATAAGGAACTTGTCTGCATTTGCTTTCAGGTCATGAAATTCCACATGAACTTCATGTTTTTGAACCCAATGGATATGAATCATCCTGACTCAACAACCCAATTTATCATCTCCTCAGGTCTTTGCATAATCAGTGATTCTCAAACTAGGCTGCACAATAGCATCACCTGAGGAGTTTTTTGTTTTCTGGGTTTTGTTGTTGTTGTTGTTATGTTTTAATACAGATGCCTGGGCCCCAACATCAGAGATTTGGATTAAGTGGTATGCAGGGTGGGGCCAGACATTAGTATTTTTAATCGGTGTGAACCAGGATGAAGTAGCACTATGCTAGCTGCAATCTCTTAGAGTTGCCAAAATTGCTACTTTGCCACTATAAGTTGAGGCAGTCTATCTAGCAAGTTACTGACCCTCAGACTCAGTTTCCATATCACTGAAGTGGAGACCAGAATATCTTTTAGGATTAGGCCCAGGTCATCATATTCTCAAAATTAATGCATATTTATTAACTACACAATTTATCTTTCTTCAATCATTTTTCAAATCAAATCACGCTTTTTGAATAAGTTGTATATAATTTGTTTCTTTTCTTCTAAATGTAACATTATTTCTTGTGTTCTTGTGTAATTCAAGCTATATCTTCAGAATGACAAAATAATTGGTTTCAAAGTCAGAAAATACTATCACCTAGTATTTTTTTTCTACTTCCTTAAATTGGAAAGAGTGTTTTGCGTGTGATGCTTATTAATTTTTTTTATTGTGTTGAAAACTAATTATCTAGTCCAATACCTACAGCCTCGTGTTCTGTTATCAAGAGTCTCAAGTTGGTATTAAAAACCCGGCTTACTGTGGGGACTTTGAGTACTTCCAACACTGTGTCACTGGGAAATTCATGTCATTTTGTTAAAAGGTTGAAGGAAGAATTTAACTTCCTTACTTTTTAAGCTCTACTACACTAGCTCAGTTCCTGGGGTAAAAAAAAGATGTTTGCTATATTTGTTAAATTTATTTTCAAATATTTACTTCAATATCTTGATTATTAAATGATGAAATAGAGGCATATGGCCCAAACTCACTGTCAAAGACTATAATTTAGTGAAAGCATCAATATTTTCTGTACAAATAGTGTAAAATTTATATTTAGATATTTCTTTTGCTTTCATGAAAGTTTTATGATAATTGATATTTGTACACTTGAAACAATGGCTATGTTTTCTATTAATTCTGGATCTGGAATAAAATCTTTGACCAATTAATTGAATTTTTCCCCACAAGGTGAAAGAGACAGATAGTCAATAAAGATATTTCACAGCAACATTTTGGATTTTGTAAAAATTTTCAAGTACAAGGTAGTTCTCCTTTACTGAATTTTTATTATATGGAAGAGCACTTAAATTATAATAATAAGGATAAATACATGGCCCTGGATAAAGGTTACAGACACTACTAGTTGCTCCCCAATAGTTACCCCCTGTCCTTAGGATAGCAATGCCCACTCAGGGGATAAATTATGATTAGACTGAGTCAATCATAATTTGGTTCCTTGATTTCTAGTCTTCCTTGCAGGTAATTATAGTCATGTTATCCAGGCCCAGCCACTAGATGTGCAGATGTCAGCTATAGATTTTTGGAATTTTTGCTTACCTATCATAATGGAAGAGTCACAAAATGTATGACCCCTGTCTCCAGCTTTCTGCTTGAACAAAGCATCTGTGGTTGAATGAAACTTCAGAAACCATCTTGTGACCATATGACAGCAATCCTAATGACAAAAGTCAATGAAATAAGGACAATAAAAATAAGACATTGAAAAATATTGGGTCTTTCATCCCCTGCTCATGGACTGGAAGAATTAACATTATGAAAATGTCCATCCTACCAAAAGCAATATACAGATTCAATGCTATTCCAATGAAATTCTCAATGACATTCTTCAAAGAAATAGAACAAATATTGATAAAATTCATATGGAACCACAAAAAACCACAAATAGCCAAAGCCATACTGATGAAAACAAAGGAGAAAGGAGGTATCACACTTCCAAACTTCAAGCTATACTACAAAGCCATAATAATTAAAACAGTTTGGTATTGGAACAAAAACAGACACACAGACCAATGGAACTGAACAGAGAGCCCAGATATAAAACCACACTTTTATGGACAACTGATCTTTGACAAAGGAGCAAAGAATATGCAATGGAACACGGACAGTTTGTTCAATAATTGGTGCTGGGAAAACTGGATCACCACACGCAAAAAAATGAAACTAGACCACTACCTTTCACTGTGCACAAAAATCAACTCAAAATGGGTAAAAGAACCGGACATAAGACCTGAAACCATAAAATATATAGAAGAAAATATAGGTAAAACACTACAAGACATACATAGCAATAACATCTTTAAAGACTCATCACCCAAAGCAAAGAAAGTCAAGGAAAAGATAAATACCTGGGATTACATCAAACTGAAAACCTCCTGCACAGCAAAAGAGACAATAACCAAAACAGAGAGACACCCCACTGATTGGGAAAAAAAAAATCTTTGCACTCCAGTCAACTGATAAGGGACTGATGACAAAGATATACAAAGAATTCACACAACTCAACAAAAATAAAATAAACAATCCAGTCAAGAAATGGGATGAAGAACTTAAAAGACATTTCTCCAAAGAGGAAATGCAAATGGCCAATAGGCATATGAAAAAATTTTCAACATCCCTTTAATCAGGAAAATGCAAATCAAACCCACATTGAGACACCACCTTACACCAGTAAGAATGGCACATATCAAAAAAACAAGCAACAACAAATGTTGGTGAGGATGTGGTGAAAAAGGAACTCTCCTACATTGCTGGTGGGAGTGCAAACTGGTCCAACCACTATGGAAAGCTGTCTGGAAGTTCCTCAGTCTACTAAAAATGGAGCTACCATACAACCTGGCAATTCCACTACTAGGGATCTACCCAAAGGACACAAAAACATTGATTCAAAAGAACACCTGTACACCTATGTTTATGGCAACACTATTTACAATAGGTAAAACCTGGAAACAACCCAACAAAATAGATGACTGGATCAAGAAGATGTGGTCTATATACACAATGGAATATTACTCAGCAAACAAGATAAACTCATGCCATTTGCAGCAATGTTGACGGAACTAGAAGGACTTATGCTCAGTGAAATAAGCCAGAAGGAAAAAGAAAAATATCGGATGGTTTCGTTTATAGCAGAAATATAGGGGAACCAAATAAGATCAATGTAAAAAAAAAATAGTAACAGTACAAAACACAACAAAGCAAAAATGGACAATTATAAATCAGAGACATACCGCAGGGGAGGAGGAGGGAGAGGGATCAGAAGGAGGGAAGGAGGAGCACAGGGGTCTGTGGTTATGGTCCACAGGTGCATTGGGGAAGGAAATTCCATGGGGACTACACCTGAGGAGGTAGGGGGAAGCAAATATTGTTTAAAATGAACAATGATGTAAAAATTTTTTTTCAATTTAAAAAAAGGTCAAAGAAAAATATTGGGTCTTTGATGGAATCACTGAAGAACGGAATCAATGCCATGAAACACCTACTCCAGGCTTTTTATTATATAAAGAAAAAAATAACTAGGGGCCTCCCCAGTGGCGCAGGGGTTAAAGTCTCAGAGCTATCAAACTATCATGAGCCACTGTGGCTTGAGTTCTATCTCCAGTCAGGGAGCCACCCACATGGTGCAGCAGACCTCTCCTGTCTCACCTGCTGCTCCCCTCAGCAGTGTATTTCAGTAGATCTGCCTGTTCTGTTCCCCACTCTGTCTCTAATGGGACCTCTAGCACTCCCCCCCTTGCCTGCACTCCCGTTCTTGTATGCATAAATAAACAAAAATAAATTTTTTTTAAAAAAACTACTTAGGAGAAAGCCATACATTTCCCCGTATGAAAGAGTATTCTACAAAATTCATAGAATGATAACATTTTATCTGTCAATGAGAAATAGTCTTTTTTTAAAAAATCAATTATTAGGAAATACATTTCAAATCTAAGTACACCATTGACCTCATTTCCTTTGAAATTTCTGACATTAAAAACAAATTTCTTTTATCCCTGTAATGAACATGTAAAGCTGACAAACAAAACTAAAATCATTAAGGTGCCTGCGAGCACTGAGTTCAAGTAGCTTAGGCCACATACTGAGTGTTAAGGACTAATAAAGCAGATGGTGCCTGAGCCTATGCCTGATAAGAAGGTAGCCACTACCTGAAGCAGACTCAGAGCAGTCCTGAAAACTGGCTCAGAGCAAAAGACCTGCCCGAGGCTACTCTTCCGGAGTCCAATTCGCTTTGCTGCCTCCCTTTGGACTCAGACTCACTCTCCAGCTGAAACCTCTCCTCACTTCTGCTCCTCGCTCCCCGTGGCTACTGTCTTCAATCAAAGGTACTTTGAGAACTTAGGGTTGGCTTGCCTATATGAACTAAAGTGTGTGTGTGACCAATATAGGAATAAAATTCTCTTTGAGAGGCCTCCCCGGTGGCACAGCGGGTTGAGTGCAGCACTGTGAGGCTGACCGCAGCCTCTGCAGCGCGGGTTCTATTCCCAGCCAGTCAGGGAGATACCCACATGGCACAGCAGACCTCTCCTGTCTTGCCCGCTGCTCCCCTCAGCAGTGTATTTCATCACTCTGCCTGTTCTGCCTCCCGCTCTGTCTCTGGTAAATCCTCTCACCCTCCCATGCCTCTGGCCTGTACCCCGGTTCTTGTATAAATAAAAAATAAATCTAAAAAAAAAAATTCTCTTTGCGAGCCAACTTCTGACTGAAGCTTATCTATCATGCTCACAACAACTCCAAACCAGTTCAGTCTTCATAGCCATGTAAACAACTTGTGTCTTTGTCAAATATACATGCATATGTGCATAAACACACACACACACACATATATAATACACTCCTTTGAATGATTTTTTTTCCCCTTAGAAAAAATTAGTTTTACATATCCCTTAGTTTTACATGTTTGGGAAAGGGAATAATGGGAATAATAGGGTCTCTTGGCTGCACAGAAGACTCTTCTAATATACTTCAACTCCCATGTAAGCCCAATGTCATAGCATTTTTTAGAAGAATAGTAAACTGAACTCTTACACCAATTGTGTCCAAATTAATGACTTGTGAGGAATCTTGGTTTCAATTTCACCAAAACAGGGACAACCACAGAAATAGCAGAGCAAATAATAAAGATCTCTTGGACAGAGCTTCTTACCCATGTGACTCTCATCAGAAATCTGGATTTGGGGAGAGCATTTGTCTTCAAAGCTCAAAAGCTATTCTCATTCTGACTCCATGTACAGACTTGGAAAATTACCTAAATTCTTAACCCCCTAAAATACTAAATTTACATAATAATTTCTTTTTTACTTCACAAGCTGTTGAGAAAATGACAAATTTTAGAGTACTGTACATATCAATGCTATTTAAATAGATGTTTACATTTCAAACACCACAGAAATATCCAGTTGCCAGTTTAACTATAACAGTAAATCCTCCTGCTACATAATCAGACAATATCAGCCCCAGGACTAGTTCATTTGCAGACACCTATCAGAGCACTGATCTTTATGCCTCTACTTGACCTGAGCACAGGATTATTAGCCTAAATGGTTTTGTTTGTTCTTTTGCTTAATACAGCAATCATCATTCAATCACATAAGAATCTGAAAGATATTATTAGTCAAACAGTAAAATTATAAAATTCTTTAAGATAAAATTCTAGAAAAAAATTGCTGTAGTTTCAACATGTCCACAATATTTTAAAATTATGCCAAAAGTGGCCAGTCTCAGGTTAGCCTTTACACTCTGCTCTTAAACTTTAAAATAACACAATAAATGAGATTAAAATAACATGTAACACAATAATTATTGCTTATTCATTTACTTATACATTATTTACATAAAATCTTTTATAGAACATATCAGTGTTCTCCATATCAATATTTTATAGAACCTATCAACATCCTAAAAATATACAATGCAACCATTCTTAAACATAAATTTATTTTAAAAATCATTAGAGTCACATGAATTCTCACTGCCCTCAGAAAAAAGACTTAATAAGATTTTTCCTATTATGGCCCTTTCTGGTGGCCTAGGGGTTAAGTCTAAGCACTCTCACCACCTCTGCCTGAGTTGAATCCCCGGCCAGGGAGCTAATCCACACATGGCGCAGCAGACTTCTCATGTCTCGCCTTCTGCCCCCCTTAGGTATATTTCAGTCAATCTGCCTGTTCTGTTCCCCACTCTGTCTCTGGTGAACCTTCTTATCCCCCACACCTCTAGCCTACACCCTCGTTATTCTATGTTAAAAAAAATCCTATTAACCAGTCAATGGGTAATATAAAAAAGGCAAACAGATCACTAATTTAACTATTGATAATGTTAAATATGTGTTACCTGTTTTCTAGGAATGTAGAAATAGTATCACTCAACCTACTTTGCTAATTATGGCATAAGAACGCAAAGAAAAAGGTAGTTTATAAATGTTCCTTCTTTTTTCTTTTTCATAACATTTTCATAAAAGGTGGAGGTACAGATACTGTTCTGGCTTCACATTTAGCTTCCCTAATCAGAAAAATAGGAAAGTGAGCAGAGATGAAGAAAGATGAAACAATTAAGAATTGGTGAAAATAAAAATTGTGATGAAATTTTGATAGTCATAAATCCAGTCATCTGAATGGTCAAAAGCTGACAAAAATAGAACACTACACCACATTAAATTGTTGAAAATCAGTAAGTTTTGTAAACATTTTAAAAATACCCAGAGGGAAAAAGATGTATTATACATTAAAGAACATATATTAAAATTGATACAGTGCAGCAAGGCACTGGCCAAGGACAGTGCCCAAATAGTTTACCAGTCACTCTCTGAGTTCTTTGCCTGCACACATAATTGCAAGACTACTCAGGTTCAGAGAACAACAACAATAATGGAATTTAATTAACAAAAAAGGGAAACAAAGAGTCACCGAAGCCACAAATGGCCATTTACCTCACCTGCTGTGCCTAGTGTTTTAAAGTCCTAAACACAAATGTTCCCAAGGTGACATTTTCTGCCACTGAGGGCCTGGAGCACGTGGCAGCCAGACCTGGAGCACGTGGCAGCCACCACTGAGGGCCTGGAGCACGTGGACCAGGATCCAACTCACAGAGACAATGAAGGACACACCAGGAGATGCTCATGATGCTGCCGAGATGCCCCAGCACAGCACCAGCCATGCGATACTCAAAAAACAGCAACTGCAGCTGCCAAAGGACCCAACAAATGGCCCCACTCACACAGCTCAGCGAGCTCCCAGCTCCAGGTCTTCACCTTCCCTTCCAGACTGTAACAGCAGCAAAACTGGGAAGTTTCAGTCACTTGGCTACCTGCAAAGTCTCCGAACTTTTCTTCTCTGAGGTTGACTCTTGGAAGCCTCTCCACATCCTTCACTGACCCACAACAGCCTTCTGGAAGATCAGCACGGTGGGGGCAGAAGTGGCTGACCCAGGAATTGCTGAAGATCAGGAAATGCTGAAATCCTGAAGACTGAACCTTGGGCCTCTTCTGCAACCCCTTACATTTCTTAAAGAGTCTCCACCCTCACTGATACTTTCCCTGGGGGCTATCTATCCTGACCAGCAACCCCCACTCCAGGGGGCACCACCTGTAAGTGTTTGACTTCAGCCACCAGGTTACACTACCTAATAACCATATTGTCGTTCTAGTTTAAAATTTTCAATGGTTCTTCGTCATTTGTCAGAATCATTGCAAGCCAGACAACAACAGAGAGAATAGAAAATAACCATTAACTTAAAATTATATATTCAACAAAAATATTTTAAAGAATTAATTGTGAAATAAAGGCTTTTGCAGATATATAAGAGCAGAGATATTTGCCAGAAGGCTTGCACTGCAAGCAAAGTGGGGAAGTGTCCCAGTGGATTATGATGGAAGATTATGGGTGCTTTGGCGATGGTTATGGTGTGGTGACATGCATTTGAAGAGGTGTGAACCAATTTCTCCAAATCAAGTATAGTGTTGTAAACCACTGTTAGTTCAATCAAAAAAATGCAACATAAAAAGCATATATGCTAAATGAAAGAAACCAGACTGAAAATACTACATAAAATATAATTCCATGTAGTTAAAATTTACACAAGATTACAGTGATAAAAACCAGATGAGCGGTTACTAGGAAAGGGGTATGGAGAGTTTTGAGGGTGATGGAAAGGTTGTATTATATCACAAGCATGGAAGGAGTTATATTACTACATACTTCTGTAAAAAACTCCTCAAGTTGTACCCTTAGGCTGGTAAATATGATTGTATTATCTGTTCTACCTTAGTAAAGATTACAAAAGGAATTGATATGCAGCAAACACTTAATGGGTGCCTATTCTGTTTCAGGTATATTTCTAAGAGCAAAAGATGCAACACTGAGGCAGTAGAGAAAATCCTTGCTTTTGTGGAATTTCCATTCTAGACAAGAAGTGGGAGGACAGATTATAAACAGATTAAGAACAAAATGTTGGAGTGATAAGAGTTATATAAAAAATAAAATGTATTTTAATAGGGAGAGTGACTTGGGGGAGCACTATAAGCCACGTAGCCAGAAAATGCTGGACGCAAAGGGCATTCCAAGCAGAAAGAGTTGGGGGAATCAAAACATGGAGGCCAGGGCCTCCCCGGTGGCACAGCAGTTGAGCGCTGGGTGGCAAAGCTGCCCACAGCCTCTGCAGCACCAGTTCAATCCCCAGCCGCAGGGTGAGGGTCCCACAAGGCGCACAGACCTCTCCTGCCACCTGCTGCTCCCCTAGCAGCGTACTTCGTCAGTCTGCCTGTTCTGTTCCCCGCTCTGACTCTGGTGAATTCTCTCACCCTCCCGCGCTTCTGACTGTACCCAGTGCTTGTATAAATAAATTAAATTAAAATTAAAAAAAAAAAAAAACATGGAGGCCAGACATTACAAATTCATGTGCAGATTGTGGAGGACATTGGTGACTTTGCCTCACTAGTGTCTAATTCTCTAATTTCATGGTGTGTACATGATAATGAACTGTTTCAGACACTCTCAAGAACTGGTCTTCTGGAAGACTAAATCACTGTTATTTAATAATCCCTGAGATCAGGAAGCCTAGATGATTGTTTCTGATGGTACCCTTGCAAGGCTGCAGATGGCTGACCCATTGCATCGTCATCTGGTGGGCAGAGGGCATCTCTCTGATAATGGCATGAATCCAATCATGAGACTCCACTCTCATGAGTCATCATCTCCCAAAGACTCCAACTTCTAATACTATCACATTAGGGGTTAGGATTTCAACATATGAATTTTGGAAGAACACACACATGCAGTCCATTACAGTTATACATAAACTAACAAGAAAAGTAACTAGGAAAGTGAAAAGTCCCAAACCTGTGTAGGATCATTAGATTATACTGGAAGGAGGGAACTTGGAGACATTTAGATGTGCATCTTGGATAGAAGGAAATTGAAGTACAGCAAAATCAAATGAGTTACCCAGATTTACTCTATATTTAAGAACTACTTATATAGGACATTTGAGATTATTGACTCACTCATAACAATTTTGAGATAGGTACCACTGTGATCCCCAGTTTATAGATGAGGAACAGGGAGTTAAGAATTCAGTGAAAAGGCCAGGATATGTTCCAAGTGGGCGCACTTGACATGTCAGGTCATTAGCCCCAGCTCTAGCTGTCTTTCTATACCACTCAAGGCCAGAACACTTCCTTTTCTCTGCAAACTTCAGAGTTGGCTGTGTTTCTCATTTTCACAGATGAAATTTTCTCTCACCTCAGCTACACTCATTTCGCATCTCACTATAACCAAACCATGACTACTTAAACCACAACAAAACAGCCTCAGTGTTGTACATTCCTTAAGCAAACAAAAAGGGAGAGCTAGCAAAAAAATAACCACATGCAGTGTCTGCTTTTATTTGTCCTGGAAATAAAGGGAAAAAACTCATTTTGTCCATACAACTAATTTCCAGGACAAATACTTGGGTGTGCTGTTTAATTTTATTGTAACCTTCCTTTGTGGAGCTACAGCTGAGGACAGCAGCAAGCCCTTTCTTCACTTCACTCGCTACACTTTTTTTTTATAATAAATTTTATTTTTATATTCCCCATACAATTGTAACTCCCTTATTTGACCCCAATCCCTCCCCTCCTGCCCCTTACCCCCATAGAGTGTCTCTGGTTCATAGTTTTTTGTTGATTTTGATTTTCACTTTCTTATATTCATTTTCCTGGTCCCTTATTTAAGTTTTCTAGATTCCTGCTATGAGTGAGACTATCACTCTCTATACTTAAGCCATCTTTTCATCATGTAAAACAGGGTGTTGAGGAGAATTTGACCCAGAATGATTTGCTAGTATTCACGGCAAGAAACAGGAGAGATGAATCCACATTTTTAAAAGAATGTCAATAACTGCCAGAGTTTATGAAGGGGTGGCAAAATCAGACTACCACAGTCATTCCCACTGCCTCTCCTAATCTCTACCAGTGGTTCTCAGTCTTGGTTGCACAATATAATCACCAGGGAGTTTACAAAGCTGCTGCTGAGATGCCTCCTGTGGCGATAATTACTTAATGGATCTGAGGTGCCACCTGAGGAATGGAATTGCTTAAATTCTCTGGGTGATTCTAATGGCAGGCAAGCTTGGAATGATTTATCTAAAAGGGTGGGGTGCAAACACTGGCCTTGAATACAATGTGAGAGGAAATTCTCTCTTTCAAGTTGGGAGGCTTGGATAGATAGCCTGGAGGGTGAGAAGGTGCTATTGTAGGTAACAAAGCCTCTGCTATATGAACAAAGGAAAGGAATGAGGAAATAATGGTGAAAAAAAGGAGACTGAAGTAGAAAGGATGTCTGAGCTTGTATGGGCCAAAAAAGATGTGCAGAAATTAACTGTGCTCCAGCTGTCTTTCATGGTAGCACATCCAAAAAAGTCTGTTTACTACCTATTGGCTGAACGGTGGATTGTGGCAATACAAGGTTGTGGCTAGACTGCTAGCAGAGGGGTTTATGGGGGCTGGAGAATATGGAATCCCAACATCATACCATACTTTGTACCTGGGAGGAGGTTGACACTTGAATGCTGTCCCATGAAGTCACCAAAGGCTGGTAGAGTGTGGATATAAAAGGCTACTTTCAAGTTAGACAAGAGCAGAACACTTGAGCACCTGGAGCAATAGGCATACATCACTAGGTATGACCTGGAAGGGGTGGGGTGGGGAAGGGAGTTGACTTTGCATCCAAGAACTACTCAGTAAAACACCTTGTTAATAAGATTGGAGCCATGGGTAGGGATCAGGAATAGATCAGCAGACTCACCCTCCCTAAAACCCTAATCAGTTTGACCCATCCTTTTCTCTGTCAATAAGACCAGGATTTTGCTCTTCCAGCAGCAACCAGCATCCTATAGTCTTCAGGACGCCCTTTCTTTTCTTTATCAGTGTGGTATTGTTATAGAGCAGCCCCGATATTGAACGGGTTCCTGGTTGTGGGTCCTCACCCGTGCGCTTTAAAGGGACTTATGAATACTCTACTACAGACACACACAAAAGGTTAATAAAAGGTTTATTTACAAGAGAAAAGGAAATAAGGGAAATGTACAACTCAGGGAGAAAATAGGGAAATAAAGTCTTTAATGTGTCCTACCCGATCCGACGACCTGGAAACCCAAAGTCACTCTCAGAGCTGGCCGGACGCTGCGAGCTGGCGGAGAGCCAAAAATGGGGGATCCTCCAAAGCCCACGTGTCTGCCTTTTATATCCACCTGGCTGCTTAACCCCACCCTCAGGTCCCAGCCACCTTCCTTTGGTGGTGATGGGATTTGGAGTTCCCAGTGCCTGACTTTGACCTAGGGTGGGGGTGGAGTCCACAAAGCCCGTATGGAATTAGCTTTGGGACATCCTTTTCCCCCTAACAGTATTTCTGATGCAACAGTAGAGGACTATCAACAAAGAGAGATCAAAACTAGAGCCAGATGAAAAAGAGATGCCTCCCTCTTTCCCTCTTCCTCCTCCTACTCCAAGACAACGAAGGTTCTTTGGCTTGAAAGATGGATCAAGAGAAATTTAAAACTCTGGATTAGCTGTGATCTTGAACATTGAAAACCAGGCAGTTACTGTGATCAAAATTGGCCAGCAATGTACAAAACCCACCCAAGAGGTTGCCTTAAACCAGAAAAGAAGTCATCTACTCAGCAAAGTCGAAGGCAGAGTTGGAAGGAAAAAAAGTCCTACTAACTTCGTAACTGAACTGAAACTCCATAAATAAACCTGTTAGATTTGTAGGAGCGTGCCCTTTTTCCAGGCGCAGTTCACTTCTGTAGAAAGCAAATGCATATGTTCACCAAATGGCACATTAGTTTCAACAGCATCACCAATGTGCTATTATAAAATCCTTCATGAAGAAGGAAGGAACATTATGGACAGATGCTCTAAATCAGTCTTCTTTACAACTTCTCTGTCAGTCTGTGTGCTCATGAGTCCAGTGGATGCTGCCTTAGCTGGGATGAGTGACCTGGTACAAGATACCTAACTTCCTCAACCTCAATTTCATCGAATAAGATCTGTAAATGATATCTGTTCTCCATGTTTTAAGGGTTACATTGTGCCTTCTGAAATGACTGACACAATTGAGCTACTCAATAAATGTTCACAGAACTTCAACTTAGATAAAACACTACTCTGTAGTAAAATTTTACTCAACACCCCCCCACTGACATGGCCGCAAGTACCAAAGAGATCTCAGTGTAAGACTGTTTCATAGAGAAAACATTCAGATGGCACAGATGTGGAGAAGACACTGTGCCTTACCTCCCTCCATATTAATGTTTGCGGTTTCCTGAGAACTTTTTAAGCACAGTTCCTACTAATAATAGTCATACATCATCCATATAATTCTGTTTAAAACTGCTGTTTGATGATTATTAAGCATTCACATTTGAAAGTGTACAATCCTATATGACAGTGAAATAAACAAACAGAATGGGGCTCTGAATGAGGGTATTAGAAACAAGGCTAGATCCAAAACTAGCACTTTTTTTTTTTTTAGAAGGTAATTGAGGGCTGGAGGGCAGAGGAGAGAATGAATCCAAGGGCTCAGTAACCAGACAGCAGACTATGGCTCAAAGGTGCACAAATAGAAGAGTACTTAAGGGCTACTAAGGAGGCAGAACAAGAGTCTTTCAAGAGAAAAATCACACATTTTCTTTGAATGGAAATTAGGATTAGCTGGAAAGGGGTCTACAGCCATGAAAAAGGAAAGAAGTCAGCCCCATAACAGAGAACACTAAAAACTTTCTTTTAAGAGGTAAGGAAAGTCAGCTCTTAAATACTCAGAGCTTGCGACAATTGTTACATGCAAAGTACGCCCTGCATGCTATACTCAGGAGTGTACATTCTTTGAATGTAACTTAGGGATTACAAGAAGGTGAAAGAAGATCTATCTATCTATCTATCTATCTATCTATCTATCTATCTATCTATAATTTTCTTTTTTTTTTAAAGATTTATTTATTTATTTATACAAACACTGGGTACAGTCAGAAGCACAGGAGGGTGAGAGAATTCACCAGAGTCAGAGCAGGGAGCAGAGCAGGCAGAAGGACCAAAATACACTGCTGAGGGGAGCAGAGAGTGGCAGGAGAGGTCTGCGCGCCATGTGGGACCCTCGCCCAGTGGCTGGGGATCGAACCAGTGCTGCAGAGGCTGCAGGCAGCTTCGCAACCCAGCACTCAACCACTGCGCCACCGGGGAGGCCCTATATTTTTCTTAATAATTGCAAAGAAATAGGAAAGTCAACTTCTTCTTGGGTCCCAACTTTGGTTCTAGAAATTCTTACCCGAAGAAAACCCATTTTTGGAAACCAAGCTATCCCAAACTCCAAAGCAATAGCTGTTAACTGGGAATGTAACATCAGAATCATCTGGGAGCTGTTCCAAAAAACCACAAGCTTGGTTCCCAAATTAAACCATATGAAACTCCTAGGGTGGGTGGGGTCCAAAAATATGTAGTACAAGATGTTAAATCCCCAAAGATACTGAAAAGCACCTCCTATTATAACTATCAACCATCACCATTTAACTGGTGGCTATCACCCAAATTGTAGGCTTTATTTCCCAAAGCAGAATTAATCCACCAATGTAATCCTCCTCTCTTGATAAAGCTGAAAGTCCCCCATCATTTCTCTCAGCAATCCTGGCAACCTAGTCTGGACAATTTTCATCTGTTTTAGTTTAAATTGAGTAATCTAAGAACATCGTGAACCTTTCAAAAATACGAAACAGAATTTGCTCAAGAATAATTTACCGTAAATTAGTTGAGTCTAGATTCTGGTCTTGAGGTTATTAGCACTTCTTTCCCAGTGGTCTACAGTGTCTGTACTTTCTGGGAAGCCCAACCACAGCAGATGACAATGTTGACTTCTTCCTTACAGGCCTTTCCCCAACGATTGAGATTATTCAATCAATAAATAGCAACTGAGCACCTGTTATAACAGGGTACTCTCTGATACTTTGAATGGTGCTGAGTTTGACCTACTCTATATTTTTAAGAAATTTAAAATGCAATTTGGAGAAATAAACAATGAGAAAAAAAGCAAGAGGAACAAAAGACAGGTTGTGAGAGTTTGAAATCAAGCAAAGGGAGAAATAATACAAAAAGTTCTGTCATGTAAGGAAAAAGGTTCTTGATTGAGCTTATCCAAGAAGAATTTGTTGGGGAGGCCTGCACTCCATGCTAGGGAATAGCTATAGTGAGGTGGATGGAGAAAAGTTGAAGATAGCATTCAAACTCAATTTTAAGTTCAAGAAACATTCACTAGAGGTCTGCTACGTGATTCATGCTAGGGTTATCACTATGGTGGAATATGAAGATGACGAGCACTGGCCCTGCCCTGAACAACTCACATGAACTTGTACCAGAGAACAGGACTTCATTAACTGCATATCAGCTGTTCAATATCTCAACATCATAAAAGCCATATATGACAAACCCATAGCCAATATCTTTCTCAATGGTAAAGAGTTGAAAGCATTTCCATTAAGATCTGGAACAAGACAAGGAGGTTCACTCTCATCACTGGTTTTCAATATAATACTGGAAGTCCTAGCCAGAGCAATAAGACAAGAGAAAGACATACACATAATCCAAATAGGGAAAGAAGAAGTCAAACTATCACTATTTGCAGGTGATATGATAATATGCATAGAGAACCCCAAAAACCCCACAGAAAAACTATTCAAACTAATCAATCAGTTTAGTAAAGTAGCAGGATACAAAATCAATGCACAAATTCAGTAGACTTCTTATACACAAACAACAAATCTGAAGAAGAAGAAGAAGAAGAAGAAGAAATCAAATAAAATTATCCATTTTATTAGTAAAACAAAAAAAAGTCCAATACTTGGGAATAAACCTAACAAAAGAGGTAAAGGACCTATACAGAGAAAACTATAAAACACTGTTAAAAGAAATAGAAGAAGACATAAAGAAATGGATAGATATCCCCAGCTCATGAATTGGAAGAATTAACATTATCAAAATGGCCATCCTACCGAAAGCAATTTACAGAGGCAATGCCATTCCAATAAAAATTTCAATGACATTCTTCAAAGAAATAGAACAAATATTGATAAAATTCATATGGAGCCACCAAAAACCCCAAATAGCTAAAGCTCTCCTGAAAAAAAAAAGAAAAGAAGGGAATGGAGGTATCACATGCTCAGACTTCAAACTATACTACAAAGCCATAATAATCAAAGCTGCATGGTATTGGAACAAGATCAGACACATGCACCAGTGGAACAAATTGAAAATCCAGAAATAAACCCATAGATTTGCGGTCAACTAATCTTTGACAAAGGAGCAAAGAATATGCAATGGAGCAAAGAAGTTTGTTCAACAAATGATGCTGGGAAAACTGGGTCACTACATGCAAAAGAATGAAGCTTGACTACTACCTCACACCATGCATAAAACCCAACTAAAAATGGATTAAAGAACTAGACATAAGACCTGAAAACATAAAATATATAGAAGGAAATATAGGCAAAAACACTACATGACATACACCTCGGTAATATCTTTAAAGACATATCACCCAAAGCAGTGATAGTGAAGGCAAACATAAACAGCTGGAACTACATCAAATTAAAGAGCTTCTGTACAGCAAAAGAGACAGTAACCAAAACAAAGAGACACCCCACTGATTGAGAGAAAATTTTTGCACACAACATTAATGATAAAGAACTGATCACTGGGGCCTCCCCAGTGGCACAGTGGGTTGAGCGCTGCACTGTGAAGCTGTCTGCAGCCTCTGCAGTGTGATTCGATTCCTGGCCAGCCAGGGAGAAATCCACATGGCGTGGCAGACCTCTCCTGTCTCACCCGCTGCTTCCCTCAACAGTGTATTTCGGGCCTGGTCCTTCTGCTTGTTCTGCTCCCTGCTCTCTCTGTTGAATTCTCTCACCTTCCTGCGCCTCTGACCTGTACCCCAGTTCTTGTATAAATAAATCTTTTAAATAAAAACTGATCACAAAAATCTACAAAGAGCTGCCAAGGCTCAACAAAAACAAAGTGAATAACCCAGCCAAAAAATGGGCAGAACTGAAAAGAAACTTCTCCAAAGAGGAAATGCAAATGGCTAACAGGCATATCAAAAAAATGTTCAACATCACTTGTAATCAGGGAAATGCAAATCAAAACTACAATAAGATACCATCTTACACCAGTGAGAATGGCACATATTAAAAAAAAAACAAAAAAAACTAGCAACAACAAATGTTGGCGAGGTTGTGGAGAAAAAGGAACTCTCCTACATGGCTGGTGGGAGTGCAAACTGGTCCAATCACTATGAAGAGCTGTGCAGCGATTCCTCAATCTGCTAAAGATGGAGCTTCTATATGATCCAGCAATTCCACTCCTTGGTATTTACCCAAAGGACACAGAAACATTAATTCAAAAGGGCACCTGCACCCTTATGTCTAGAGCAGCACTAATTACGATAGCGAAGCTATGGAAACAACCCAAATGCCCAAAAATAGATGACTGGATCAAGAAGATGTGGTACATACACACAATGGAATATTACTCAGCAATTAAAAAAGATTAAATCATGCAATTTGCAGCAACATGGGTGGAGCTAGAAGGGATCATGCTCAGTGAAATAAGCCAGAGAGAAAAAGAAAAATCCAGATGGTCTCACTCATAGCAGGAATTTAGAAAACCTAAATAAGGGACCAGGAAAAAAAGACTAATTATAATACAGTGAAAATCAAACTCAACAAGCAACTATAAACCAGAGACTCACTGCAGGGGTGGGGGTGGGGTAGAAGGGAGTAGGATCAAAACAAGGGGGGTGGGAATTGTATGGGGACTATAACTAAGATGAAAATGCATCCATTGTGCAAAAATGAAAAATGATGTAAAAATATATAAAATTAAAAAAATAAATCTTTGGAAAAAATAAAATAATTCTCTAATAAAAGTCAGCTGTTCAGATAACATGGCAGATTTCTTGGGGGCTGTGACTTTTTGAGATAAATGGTACATAATATAAAGGAATTCAACAGGAAGAATTTGAGAAAAATTATTTTCTATGCAAGGGAGAAGGCTGTATCTGGGGAGAAGAAAGCAATAATTTGCAGAACATTAAAAAGACAAACCCAAAAGAGTCTTCTCAGAAATCTAAAAAATTTAAATCAGACTTTAGGGAATCCTAAATGTCAGGTTTGAGCCAATTCTATTTAATAGTCAGTATGGAGTAATCAAAATATGCTCTGTGGAATTACATAACCAGAACTGCAATTTAAAAGGAAAATTCCAGCATCTGCCTGCAACCTAGTGGGGAACAAGAAGAGGAGAAGGAAAATCAGAAGGTTCCAAGTGAGATGTGAGGTGTAACCCAGGCATAGCTTCACCTGCAGCTTCAATCACCTTCTTCCTCCACTCTGAAGATTCTTCTACTGAACAATGTCATAAGAATCTTTAATAAGAAAAATGATGAGAATAAAACTAAAGAGTGAGAAATCATTACTACCCCCAATAACTTTTTTTCAATTATATTACATCCACAGCAAGTCTTCATTTAATGCTGGTGTCAATAACTTATCAGAAACTTAGATTTTAAGTAAAACAATATCTAATGAAACCAGGTCCTCGAATCTTTTCGTTCAACTTAAGCTGAGATTGTTTTTCTCACTGACATCATAATGAAACAATATTGAATGAAATGACTTTGTTCAATAACCTACTGTGTTCATGTATCAAATAAACAACTCTGAAAAGGAAGATATTCTAATTGTTATTCATTCTGGCAGGAAATGAGCCTCATAGGCAAATTCCCTACATGTAATACCACTCCTATTTGCTTCCATGTCCCTTCAATGAGGGTGAAATGTATCAAAACAGCAGGATAATTGCATTCTACCTATGTCTTAAATGTCTCAAACATATTTCTTTTTACGTCTTAAACATACAATTCTGATTCAAAATCCTGGTTTATCTGATTGAACCACAAACTTGCATTTATGAATACATAAAATAGGCACTGGGAAGTGTCTGGGAAGTAAGACCTAAGTTAGTTTATAACGTGGAGTACATGACAGGCACATTCATCTCAATATCAAGCAAGTCTGTCATCACTGTGGAGGAAAAATTTTAATTGTTAAATTTTTTGAACAGGATCCCATCTTTCAGATGTTTCTTTAATTTTATATCCTTTTATCTTCAGAACAACTCCTTGTTACTCCCCTTATAAAGAAAAGGAAATGAAGGAAAGGAAAGTCCATCAGCTCACAGCTAGCTAAATTGGAACCCAGGCTTCAGTTTCTAGTTAACTACTTCTTCGGTTAAAACTTTATTGGCCCTTCCTTCAACACTTACTGTGATCTTCTGCTCTTGTTTTGGAGCCAAATCTACATGTCTTCACTCGTGAGCTAGCTGCCTTTGATACCATGCCTAGTGTTTAAGGTCAAAAATGAACTTAAAACATATAAATAAAATATTCAGAGGGTTTGATGGAAGTTAAATTGCTTTTATAAAATAACATCTTGATATGACCTAGTTACAAATTAATGAAAAACATATGAATTCTAATATATTTCTTTAAAACTCATTGGTTCAAAAAATAAGGGAAAATCTGCTTAGCAGAAAGCATTGCCATCTGCCAGATACTTCAGCAGTAACTCATGACAGTCATTGAATCCAACACATGTTGGCTGGTCTATTCCTATGCATTAAATAAGTCATTTCTATGAGTGCTGACCAACTGTGCCATGAAAATCAGTTGAGGATTTAGAAATTGCACTCTAGTATTCCATTATTGTGGTAAATATTCCAAAGAATGGCAAAGGTCTCCCAACAAAGCACCTGAATCATGCAGGAAATGCACTTGTGTGTTAGACAGATGACTCTGGCATTATCAGATTAGTCTACTTTCTGGTCTGTAGTAGCTTAAAATTGAAAACCTTTCTGTTTTTCTGAAAGAAATGATCCTCTCCAAGGAAAATGCTGAAGGTTTGAGTTCATAAGAGTCTGAAAGTTAAATTCCAGTTCAGCTACATGTCATTTAAGATGTTAATCACCTCTTGTTAAACAACATTAAGGATTCTGCCACTGTCAGTGAGAGAGGCAGTATGGCTGCCTCAAAGGATGATGCCCCAGGTCAGTTAGTGATTTGAAAGTAAAGTCCACTAATAATATCCTCTTTGGCCTTGAAATTAAGCTAAAGGAATAAGCATAGACTCAATATCATACAGAATAGTGCCATAGTTTTTGTGGAAAGAAATAATATTCAAAAAGTAGCATTTAAAAAAGATTTTCCTACAATAGTTTACCAGCTACAATAATGATTGAGGACAGTTTGGAATTAAGAAGGATGCCTGGTGTGAGGACCTGTTTCACTGAAAATAAAGAGGCAAACATGAATTAACTTAAGCAAAAAAATTATAAAGTTACCTTTGTAGGGGTAGGCTCAAGACTGAAGAAAAGGGTGGCCTGGTGCTACAGAAAGCAACATACCAACGACTTCACCTCCTGGATTCTTTCCCCACTCATCCCTGAAACATCTGGTCCTCACTACTTTTTCGTATGTGTTGGCTTCACTCTATCCTCAAGTTGTCCTCCTCTGCTGGCAGGAGATGGGGCTGATAGCTGCCCCCTCCCCCTACAACTACTCCCCCAGCCCCAGTGGGCAGATGCTCCCTCAAGGGAGCAAAGTCCTTTGGCTTTGCTCCCACACTCTCCACCTAGATTGTTGTCAAGTTCTAGGGCTGGAGCAGTATAAGAGGCCATTAACCAGAGCTTGAGGGTCTGTGCCTGGAGAAAAGTGAGAGGGACAGCTTGCTAGGCCGCAATAATAATAACAGTAGCATCAACAATGATAATGCTTCCACAATCTCATAATCTTCTATTTGTGACCTAATCAACTATGGAGAATTTTAGGCAGGGACCAATTAAAGGGGAGCAGTTGTGAAAATGTTCTCCCCTCCTCATCACCTGTCCAAGAGGGGGGCCCTTCCTTGCAGCCAGGTTCATTGCTCACTCCCCCACCCCAGTTCCCAGTCACATTTCCTTTCAGCTTTCCTTTGCTAAACTTCATCATCTGTTTCAAACAATTTAGCATTAAAATGGTTTCTGCTTTATATTTTCTTTTACTTCTATAAATATAAATTATGTAAAATAAATCTAAACAGAAAACTGGAATTTTATCTATCTCTATCATTGTGATGTGTGTTATTTAATTTTTTAAATTTACAGTAAATTCTCTAACTCTCTTAATGTTCCTCCTACAACATGAGGGACTGGTTTGAGTGATTATACTCTGAGTTTAAACATATTATCAAGGAAATGTTCCCTATTAAAAACATCCATAATTCCCTTTTATAAAATTACAATCCTAAAGAAGCTGTAGGCCTTAACATATCTTAATGTTTGCTTGGTGAAAAATACACCAGATACAGAATTAGGATAATTTAAACTGAATTTTTTTCCATCACTAGAAATTTCAATAGATTTGGATTGATTTTTTTTAATACACAATATTTCTCAAGTGATTTGACTTATGAAACTGTTTTAAACTATTTCTACATGTGGATTACTAGTTCAATCAACATGCTTTGGGCATGAAGCTGGCTGGATAATTTATTCCTTGATTTAATTATTTCTCTCCTATTAACCCAGTCTGAATTAAGTATAGGGAACCAATTTTATTATCTAGGATCCACCCCTGGATCCAATGAGTATCCTAGAAATGATAATATTTGCTTTGTGAATACTTCAAAGTTTATGAAATTAGTGAGCTAATAACAGCATCTTGATTTACTTATGGTAATCAGATGAAACAATATCCTTAATAACTAGATAGCAAATATAAATTACATTTATTGTTATTGTCACTGTCATGAAACTCATATAAAGCATCCTCTTCTTATCACTGTTTATCAAAAAGAAAGTAAATATAAGACTCACTCTCCTAAGACTAAAATCACTGAGTCAATATATGTTCAAGTAACTGTTGTTAAAACAAAAAAACATAAAAGAGATGTAAAAGATAAAATGCTTACTGTTACAGAAAACTTCTGGTTATATGCTGTACTGCCTTTCTCAAACTAATATGGAAAAAAAAATTTTAAACACCTAGGGTTTTGTTTTGTTTTGTTTAAGATTATTTTTATACAAGAACCCAAGAACTGGGGTACAGGCCAGATGCGCGGGAGGGTTAGAGGATTCACCGGAGACAGAGCAGGAACAGAACAGGCAAACTGACAAAATACACTGCTGAGGGGAGCAGTGGGCATGACAGGAGACGCCTGCTTCGCCATGTGGGAATCCCTGGCAGTTGAGCGCTGAGCTGTGAAGCTCTCTGCAGCCTCCGCAGCGCCGGTTCAATGCCGGCTGGCCGGCGAGGGTCCCACATGGCAAGGTAGACCTCTCTTGTCTTGCCTGCTGCTCCCCTCAGCAGTGTATTTCGTCAGTCTGCCTGTTCTGTTCCCCACTCTGTCTCTGGTGAATCCTCTCACCTTCCTGTGCATCTGGCCTGTACCCCGGTTCTTGTATAAATAAATAAATAAATCTTTTTAAAAAAAAAAGATGTTACTGGGAATGGAAGAGCATTAGGAAAAACAAGTAAATATACAGAATGTGAACAATTTTTGAAAAGGGGCCAGCCCTTATAAAGAACAAATAATTGGTGAAGCATTTATTTCTTCGGCACCCAAGGGGAAAATAAAGAGAAATGAAAGCAACTTGCTCAAAAGTGGTTGGCAGTCTAAAGAACAGCTGGATTTAATTCAGCTTTCCCAAGAAAAGAGAGGGAAAATTTAGAACTAACCCAACTTGTCTATCAATATTAATTCAGCTTTCAGACATTCATTCATTCATTCATTAAGCAAGCTCTACTGAGTATCCACCACATACCAGGGAGGCAAAGTGGTTGGTCCTAAGGAAGCAAATCCTTACTCCAGCCCTGGACCTCATCTTTACCTCTTGTCCTTCCCCTCCCCACTGTCCTCATTTTCACATACCAACTCTTCCCTGGAGGTAAGTGTGCAGCTTTCAATTATTAGCGTACCTAACATCATCGGAAGAAATGAAACCCAAATGCAGTTTTTAATGCATCAGTTGTGGTGAAATAGCTTTGTAGACCCAAGGTGGTGCTGCTCCTGAGTTCGATCCCCAGCCAGGAGCTAAAGAGTAAAAGTAACTAATCTCTTAAGACTTACTCTTTTTTTTTTTTTTAGATTTATATTATTTATGCATATAAGAATTGGGGTATAGGCCAGAGGTGTGGGGGGGGGAGGTGAGAGGATTCACCAGAGACAGAGTGGGGAACAGAACAGGCAGATCTACTGAAATACACTGCTGAGGGGAGCAGCGGGCAAGTCAGGAGAGGTCTGCTGTGTCATGTCGGGGGCTCCCTGGCTGGGGATCGAACTCGTGCTGCAGTGGCTGTTGATAGCTTCATAGTGCTGCATTAAGACTTATTCTTTATTTGAGCAATAATGGGATTTAGTTCCAACTATTAAAAATTATTAAAGGAGACAATTTAGGTAATAACAAACTTTGACACTTTATAAAGTGGATTGTATCCATTCAGAGAATGGAAAAATGGGACAAAAGTTTGGAAGCTTATATAGAACAAAGAACAAGGAAGGAAAAGAAGAGAAAACATTTGATTGACTGAGTGCATCTAGTCAACCATGTCTCTGGAGTGAGAAAGACCAAAGAAAATAAGTATATAGTGCAGAGTTGACTTAGAATTTGGGCTTTGGATGATGGAATACACTGCATCTCTCATCAGCTGGAGCATGTATAAGGGCACAACATTTATATAAGTTTCAATATCCTGACCTTGCACCCAGGCCAGGGAGCTAACCCACATGGCACAGCAGACCTCTCCTGTTTCTCCCACTGCTCCCCTCAACAGTGTATTTCAGTAGATCTGTCTTTTCTGCTCCCCACTCTGTCTTTGGTGAAGCCTCTCATCTCCCACACCTCTGGCCTACACCACAGTTCTTGTATGCATAAATAAATAAATATTAAAAAAATTAATCACCAACTGGGAGAACATTTTTGCACACAACACTAATGATAAAAGACTGATCACAAAAATCTACAAAGAGCTGATGAGACTCAATAAAAACAAAGAAAATAATCCAGTCAAAAAATGGGCAGAAGAGCTAAAAAGAAATTTCTCTGAAGAGGAAATGCAAATGGCCAACAGGCATATGAAAAAATACTCAACATCACTTGTAATCAGGGAAATGCAAATCAAAACTACAATGGGATACCATCTTACACCAGTGAGAATGGCACATATTAAAAAAACTAGCAACAACAAATGTTGGCGAGGTTGTGGAGAAAAAGGAACTCTCCTGCACTGTTGGTGGGAGTGCAAACTGGTCCAACCACTATGGAGAGCTCTGTGGAGATTTCTTGACCTACTAAACAGAGCTTCCATATGATCCAGCAATTCCACTCCTAGGTATTTACCCAAAGGACACAGAAACATCAATTCCAAAGAGCACCTGCACCCCTATGTTGATAGCAGCACTATTTACAATGGCTAAGCTTTGGAAACAACCCAAATGCCCAAAAAATAGATGACTGAATCAAGAAGATGTGGTACATATACACCATGGAATGTTACTCAGCATTCAAAAAAGATAAACACATGCAATTTGCAGCAACATGGATGGCGCTGGAAGGAATCATGCTCAGCGAAATAAGCCAGAAAGAAAAAGAAAAATACCGGATGGTCTCACTCATAGCAGGAATCTAGAAAACTAAAATAAGGGACCAGGAAAAAGAATAACTATAGGAAAGAAAATATCAAAATCAACAAACAACTATGAACCAGAGACACTCTATGGAGAGTGGGGGGTGGGGAAAGGATGGCTTGGGGTCAAAATAAGGGGGTTGTAATTGTATGGGGAATATAAAAATAAATTTTAAATTAAAAAAAATTAATCGATGCGCATGTAATGAACACTCACTATTGGCTAGAAACTTTAGGTCCTATGATTGACATAAAATATGTGTTCCCTTAATCTGAGAATACTGTACAAATTATAGATGCTTTATATTATTTACAGACCAGATAAGGAAATCACATAGAAATATCTGGTCATCGGCTATGATAAATGGCATGAGATCTCAGGCTGTAATAGGTAAATCTATTTCATTGACCAAATCACCAGCTCCAGCTATAAGAATGACATTTTTCCGCCTTGAATAGTTAATAGGCATTTATAAGATGTCTTCTGGTTACGCATTATATATATATCATACAGTATAATGTCAGCTTCCTCCAGTTCCACACCTGGAAGCTGGGTCATATAATTTATGTTGGATGACTTCCTTGCTATGACTAAAGTATGATTTCCAAACAAAATAATTCCAGATTATGACTTGACTCCAAAGACTGAGAACAGCCTGGTCACACATCTTTATTTCTTATGAGGAGTAAAATGAACTTCCAACTGTGATCCTTTCAAAAACTTGATTTGAATAAAAGAGAAGAGGGCAGGACTAAATTCTTCAACATTAATCCTGTTTTACCTCTTGAGAACCTGTGGGTGTTTGGGCAGTAACATAATAACAACTATGCTGATATGTGTCTAAAAGGAATGTTACAGGACCATGAGTCAATATGCCCATCACTTCAAGGCTGTTTTGGTAGCTGGCAGGAAGTAGTGTGTGTGTTTCCAGAGCATAAAATTGACCTCAAAGTAGGTGGGGCCTATGAAAATTTTGATGTAATATAAACATTGTATTTCTAAGCTGTTTAAAATGCCACCCCCACCCTACATTAGAAATCAAATCTACTTCTGAGAGTTTCCACATGAATTTCTAGAATATTCTTCAATTTTGTCACTTTTGCAGTTCAACTCATTTTTGAGGTGTGTGGGAAAGGCAGCATAAAAGTCAGAAAGAGAACATTTATCTTGAGGTTCATTTTCTATGGTTCAGTCTAACAATTTCTCCAAAAATTAGCATTAGAAATCTATGAGGCTATGAAGAGGGGGAAATGAGGTAGAGCTATGTATGGGGTAGAAATGTGTAGGAAGGTCAGAGGATTTTTTCTTAATGCCTAAGAAATCAAACCTCCCAGAGCAGCTGACCTTACTTATGGTTCCTTGCCCAGAGGTGCCTATTTTGCTCCTAAATAAGGTCAGGAAATTGCACCCAACCCTGTTTAATTCTTCTTCATTATTAATATAGACTCTATAATATGCCCAGAAGCAAAATAAATAATGGCTAGCACCTTAGGGAAATAACTACCTCACAGGAGAGACAGAGGACACAAATGAAGCCCAATGCAATTAAAGAATAATCTAAAGTAATTTTTGATGATGTCCTGTGCCAACATGATTAGTTGAGGCAATAATGACTATAGAGGAATCAGAGACAGAAAAATCAGTCTATACTATGGAATTTGGGAATATTGCCAGAGAGATAATTTTTGGCATAATTCTGGAAGTATCTGAAGAGGAAAACAGACGCATTAAAAGTAGGAGAACTAAAACACAATAGTGTTGATGTGAGGATGAAGCCTTTCTAGGTTGAAACAAAGCACCTCTAACTCTTCCACTCTCCCCTCTGCCTGTTTGCCTGAATATTCATTGAGCGTCTGTTTTGTGATGCACACTGTGTAGGCCTGGGGAAACTGAGAGACAGAGTCCCAACATTTATAGATCTCAAATTCTAATGGGGAAGACAGATAAATAAATAAATACAGAAATAATACAAAATTCAGTTGTGATAAATACTAAGAAAAAAAATGGTACAATAGTAGTGAGAGTTAAAAAGGGAAGCTAGGGCCTCCCTGGTGGAGCAAGGGGTGAAGCACAGCACTGTGAAGCTATCCACAGCCTCTGCAGCTCCCAGCCAGGGAGCTACACACATGGCACAGCAGACATCTCCTGTCTCGCCCGCTGCTGCCCTCAGCAGCATATTTCAGTCAGTCTGCTTGTTCTGTTCCCCACTCTGTCTCTGGTGAATCCTCTCACCCCTCACACCTCTGGCCTGTACCCCAGCTCTTGTATGCATAAATAAATAAATCTTTAAAAAAAAATAAAAAGGGAAGCTATCAGGGCTTGAATAATTGTGTCGCCCAATAACTTGTATGTTGAAGTTCTAACCTATAGTTTCAGAATGTGACAGTATTTGGACATAAGATACTTAAAGTAGTAATTAAAATGACATAATTAGGATGGCCACTAATCCAATATGACTAGTATCCTTATAAGAAAGGAAATTTGAACACAGCCACACACCTTAGAAAAAAGGGTAAAATACATGTGAATAGATACATATCAGTTTTATCTATTCTTTTTAAAAATAGATTATGAGGCAAGGTCATTAATTAGCTGAGGCACTTACAAGAAAAAAAGATATTACCTCTGTTAGCAGAAAAGTGAAATATGAGAGAAATTGATAAAACTGACAGTCTACGCTGGGTGCCATTTGATCTATACTTTTGATTTTTAATTTTCTTTTTAATAAAAACCCCCTCTTAGAACTTTGACTTTGAGGGTTTCCCTGGTGGCCTAGGGGTTAAGTTTCAGCATTATCACAACGATGGCTTGAATTCGATCCCCGGCCAGAGAACTAACCCACTATAGTGCAGCAGGCCTCTCCTTTCTCACCCGGTGCTCCCCTCAGCAGTGTATTTCAGTCAATTCACCTGTTCTGTTCCTCACTGTCTCCAGTGAATCCTCTCAGCCCTGCACCTCTGGCCTATACACCAGTTCTTCTATGCATAAATAAATAAATAAATCTTTAAAAAAAAAGAATTTTGACTTTGAATAAGTTAAATTTTATATTTTTAATTGAGGTAACATTGGCTTACAACACTGTATACGATGTAGGAACATAGGATCACACCCCTTCAAATATATGTCACCCCACCACACCCACTACCCAGGTACCCATAAGCCTCCCCCATAGGCCATCACCCCCACCTTGATCCCTTCTCCCTACTCATCCCCTCTGGTAGGCTCAATTCTTCAGTCAGATTTCCAGGAATTGTTTTGGCTTAGTTTTGCCTGTTCCTTTGTTTGGTTTCTTTTTATTCCATATATGAATAAAATCATCCAATATTTGTCTTTCTCCTTTTAACTCATTTCACTTAGCATAATACCCTCCTTATCCATGTTGCTGCAATGGCAACATTTCATTTTTCTCTCTAGCTGAGTAAGTATTTCACTATGTGTATATACCATGTCCACCCAATCCACTTATCTATTGTCTTTGGGCACCTAGGTTGTTTCAACAGGAGTGCACATATCATTTCAAATTTGAGTTTTTACAGTCTTTGGATAGATACCTAGTAGTGGAGTTGCTGGATCACATGACACATCTATTATGAGGAACCTCCATACTATTTTCCACAGGGGCTGGCCACTCTACATTCCCACCAACAATATACAAGTGTTCATTTTTCTCCACATCCTTGCCAACATTTGATGTTTCTGGTCTTTGTAATATGGGCCTTTCTCACAGATGTGAAATGGTACCTCATCGTGGTTTTGGTTTGTATCTTCCTGATGTTAAGTAATGAGCATTTTTTTCATGTGCATGTTGACCATCTGTATGTCTTCCTTGGAGAAGTGTCCATTTGGTTCTTCTATTTTTTGACTGGCCTATGTGTTTTCCTATAGAGATATATACACTCTGTAGATCTTGGATGTTAATATCCTGTTGGATGTATGATGTACAAATTTATTCTCATTCAAGAGGGTTTTGCTTTGATGATAGTTTCTTTCAATGTACAGGAGTGTGTTTTTTTTTCTTTAAGATTGATTTATTTCTGCATACAAGAACTGGGTGTGGGGAGCGAGAGGTTTTACCAGAGGTGGAGAAGGGAGCAGAACAGGCAGATTGACTGAAATACACTGCTGAGGGGAGCAGCGGGGAGAGACAGGAGAGGTCTGTTGCACCATGTGGGTCAGCTCCCTGGCTGGGGATTGAATTTATGCAGCAGTGGCTGCTGATAGCTTGATAGCACTGAGACTTTAACCTCTGCACCACTAGGGAGGCCCCAGGAGTTTTTTATCTTGAGATTTTTATCTTTAGTCCTATTTATTTAATTTTGCTTTTGTTTTTCTTGCTGTTGTAGTTGAGTTTCCAAAGATGTCAGTTAAGTTATTGTTTCAAAATGTTTTGCCTGTGTTTTCTTCTATTTTATGATTTCAGGTCTTACCTTCAAGGCTTTAATCCATGTTGAGCTAATTTTTGTGTATAGTTTGAGGTAGTGGTCTAGCTAACTTCATAGTCAGTAGTGAAAAACTGAAAGCTTCTTCTCTAAGACCAGATACAAGACAAGGAAATCCACTTTCACAAGTACTATTTAACTTAGTATTGGAAATCCTAGTTAGAGCAATTAAGCAAGAGCAAAGACTCCAAATAGGAAAATAAGTAAAACTCTCACCATTTTCAGACAACATAGAAATATACATGGAGACTCTACTAAAGACTCCACCAGAAAATAATTAGAAAAATAAATTGGTACAGTAAAGTAGAAGGCTACAAAATCATTATACAAAAGTTATTGTCTATCCTTATGCAAACAATGAACTAGCAGAGGAAGAAATCGATAAAAAAAAAATTCATCTATGATTTTAGAGAGAGAAAATCTGTAGAGTTGCTTGATTTTCTCCAGAAATATTCAGCTGTTAGATTAGGTTCAGCATACTCAGAGAATTGAGTTTAATAGGCTTGTAATTTTGTGTAAGTGTATGATTGAAGAGAAAAGGATTAAAGTGTTTTAGGAGAGATAAGAGTACCAAACCAATGATCTTAGGCTGCTCCCTTCTTTCCTCCTTTGTGGACTCAGCCTAATAGTAAGCTCTGTGCTGCCTATTAAGAATTCCATGGGCTGGGCAGATTGAGGCCAAATTACATAGTCTTGAATGCCCAAGATGAAACATAGACTTGATCTTGGAGAAAATGGGCAGTCATTCATGATATTTTGAAAAAAGGAAATGATAATAAATATCTAACATGGTTCCTAAAAAGGAAACTAAAAAAAGATGAAAAGGTTTTCTGTCCTCTCTTGAGTAATCAATATTTGTGGGGGGTAATATACACATGTGTTTACACAATGAAATAGTAATGCTATCATTAAGTAGAATCTTAGTAAATCTATTTAATCCACCATGCAAAAGTCTAGTAAAGAGAAATTAGTAAAAAGTGATTCCCATATTCTAGGAAATCTCTTTATAAACACGATAACCAGCAATGATGAATTTTCCCAGAAAGTTTCAAATTCAAGTGTTCTTCCATTGTCCCAAATGATATCCTTGTTTTGTGAAACCACATGCCTTCATTGTTAGTCTGAGAAAAATATTATTACCATAACAACTAGACAAAACATATTAACATTAAGAGAACAAAGACAGAACACAGATTAAAACCTTGTGTAAAAGATCCCAGAATGGGGCCTCCCCAGTGGCGCAGTGGTTGAGCGCTGGGTTGCAAAGCTGCCCGCAGCCTCTGCAGCGCCGGTTCGATCCCCGGCTGTTCCCGGCCATCAGAGGAGGGTCCCACATGGCGTGAAGACCTCTCCTGCCGCCCGCTGCTCCCCTCAGCAGTGTACTTTGGTTCTTCTGCTTGTTCTGCTCCCTGCTCTGGCTCTGGTGAATTCTCTCACCCTCCTGCACTTCTGACTGTACCCAGTGCTTAAATAAATAAGTAAATAAATAAGTAAATAAATAAATAAAGCCATGCTCCAATTTAAATTAAAAAAAAAAAAAATCCCAGAATATGGGCATAGGCAGTTTACTTAAAAGTTCCACAACTTCACAATCCTGAAGGACTTCATGAAACTGACAATTGATCCATAACATTCATTCAAACTGCCCCAGGGCTGGTTTTGTATAAAAACATTCAAGGAAAAAGTCATTGCCCACTTTCTTGGCTATTCCTAGGAAAGAGTCAAAGTTCACAAACTCAATTTGGGGACACTGGTTGGGGATTGAATGGGGAAAAACAATTCTAATTGTGTCTAATTCCTAGGCCAATATGTTATTTAAGATACAGGCCAAGGCTCTGCAGCAAAGAATTCCAATATATAAGTAACTTAAACAAAATAGATACATATACCTTTTTCATACACCAGCCTAGTAGGACATCTGTATTCTGAAAGCTCACTCAATGGTCCAGGTTGATTTCATTGTGTGGCTCTGCAGTAATTACCATGATCTCAAATGTTTTTTTCTCAGTATCCTTGTACACTCAAAAGTTCTTGAGACACCCGCACCCCAAAGATATTTATTAAGAGGGTAATAGCTATCGACATTTAGTATATTTGAAATTAGAACTAAAACCATTAAAATATTCATTGAATTACTGCTTAATTCATTTTAAAGCAATGATAAATCCATTATATGCTAGATCACTGGCTTTTTTTATAAAACTACCTGTTTCTTCAAAAATGTTGAGAAGAGTGGCATTATTTAATGTTTGTTTTAAATTTCTTTGGCACAATAATTGAAAACAAATTGATTTATTATTATTATTATTATTAAATATGCCTGCATTCAATTTGGTGCCCTAATTTGGTGCCCAATTTGGTGCCCTAATTTAGTTAAAGTATGTATAGAGAATCTAGCTTCACACAAATTATAACTGAGAAAAGGAGCAATATTTTAATACTTTTCAGATCATTGTGAATGCTGCTCTTTGATACTGAATCAAAACTCAAATGGTAGTTCCAATATAGATTCTGAAAACATAACAATAAATTTTTCATATTCTGTTACATTACTATTTACTGGCATGACGATTATACAACTGAAACTATTTGTTAAAAGTTATCAAACAAACAAACAAAATGTCTTATTTTACACTTTCAATGGATCTTTTACCCTAGCATAATTTCCTAACACCATGCATTTAATCTTTAGAAATTATTGCTTCACTGAGCTACGCCGAACTTCCAAATACTGACACAAGTGATTACGTAATATCAGAAAATCACTTTCATTGATATAACCACTGATCTCAATTTTGAAATACAGGAATGCTGCCAAGTTCATGGGGGCAAAGACATATTTTCCAAACTCAAATTTTCACTTGAAATCCCAAATTTTATCATTAGTTACAAATACTGCCCATTTATCCCTGAAGTGAGAGACTAGTTTTCAAGGAAATGTTTGCCAGTTGTCTAAACAGACATATTATTTACAAAAGACTGTTTAAAATGTTCATTCAAATAATAAAGATGTTCAATGAGAAAAGTTGTGTCCAAATCAGAGCTCAAATAATCACACAAGTATCTTTCCTTGAAACAACATATTTCTGTATGCATCAGAAATATCTGTGAATACTTCCTATTTCATTACATAGAATATTCAAAAGACATGTATTCAATAGTAATGATTTAATTGAATTGATAGCGTACAGTGCTTGCTTAAGGACAGTCTTAGTTAAAACTGTATTTTCTTTTGTTTTACTGCCAGAGCAAGGCAGTACCTGCATTTGAGTTGAGTGTCACTACCTCTATTCATGCTAAAGCACTAGCAGTTTTACAAACCATTGCATTTTGCACCATAAATGCTAAATGTAAAGCAGTGGAAATGTAAACAATATCTTAACATGATTATGAACACAATTATTACTCTCTGAAAGAGTCTCAGGACCTTCTAAGTACCTGTGGAACACAGTTTGAGAAGCACTGTACAAGGAAGTTGTCTTTATTAGTGTGGCTAATGTTTTCCAGGGGAAAGATAATGCACAAAACAAACAATTTTTTTTTAAGTAAGTGACTGAAAATTTAAGCTCTCTTATTCCCTTGGTTGAGCTTGATTCCATGGCCTTACCTAGCTATGGGGTAGATTGGAAAAGTGATCTCTCACTGAGGTGCCATATTACATGGAACATTTGTGAGGACAGATTTGGGAATACAATCAGCAGTGTGCTGTTCCCACCAAATAAATTAATGGATGAGCCATTTAAGTGAAAGATAGTCATGCTAGAGGCCCTGGTAATGGGGTATAATACTGCTCAGAAGGAACCTGGAGCCTGAGGGACAGGAGCAGAAAAGTAGCTATGACCACATTCCAGGCCTGCAGCCAGGAGCACCAGGGACAAGGAGTCACAACCATTAACTAGAGAAACACAGAATCACTAGAGAAACACAGAACGGTGGCAGCAGAGAAAACAGTGGAACCCCCCCAAGGCAGGCCATTTATGGACTTTGGTGAGCTTATATGGAGCCTCCCCACCAAATGAGCCAGTCCACATAGGAAGAACCTTGGACTGGAGTAACATCACTCATTGGGCTAGGCCAGAAATTGGTTGTTCTCGAACTCTTTTGTGACCTTACTTTGTCCCCAGGCTGGGGTAAATCTGGATGGTTTTATGATGTTTTTATAACTCTGCTTGGTCCAAACATATTCCTCTTTGAGAGTTGAATCCAAATATTTTATTTGTATTCCCTTCTCAATAGCAACAAGAACAGGAGGGAAGAGCCAATTTGGCAGAAAACATGTTGTTCTGCAGAAATTGTGTGAACTTAGTGTACAAAGGTAAAGAAAACAGAGGTAAAGGTAATTCTGGTCACAGAGAAGCAAATCATAAACACAAGCTCACTGGCAGTCAAGACCAAACTGATCTTGCGATTCTACATAAATGGGAAATACTGAACCACAAAGCTTTTAACTCTTGGGCCTTATCTGATATGCAAGCAGACATACACAGAGACAAAAGCAAAGGGCTGAAGGCATTCATTCTGAAGTCAAATCCAGGTCAACCAAGAGGTCATGGGTCCATGAACTTCATTACGTCAGAGGCAAACAGAAAACTTATAATTACCAGGTAAAAGGGGTTTATGACAAAACGATTATCTAGAGATCATCCTCATTCATGTACCCCGCCTCATTATTTCCCCTCAATGTTTCTACCTTCCTCATATTAGTACTCTGCCTTAGAGGGGAAATCAATTTTAATATGTTCTTTTGGTATATTAGCTTAGATTAAAGGACATATACACATACACAATTAAAAAATAGAAATAAAAAAATAGAAATGAAAGATATTTCAGAACCAAGGAAATAAGAATAGAACCAACATGCCAGCCTTAAGGTTTTATGTATTCCCTGTGAATGGGCATTACTTTTGAGTCCAAGACATTTGGCAGGCTTGGCTAAAAGGCAAACATGGTGATTTATGTGGTTCTCTTTGTAAGAAATGAGGAAACAAAATTCTTTATTGGTTCTAAATTCTCAGATTTCTCACGGGAGTCTTTTAATAGGAGTCATTTAGTTACGTAGTGGACATTGTCCTCAATACCGGGTTTGAACTCACCACAAATCAGTGCTCATTTAATCCCTGAACCTATGACTTATGTTACTGATATTTGTGCAGATTTTCCAACAACCTGCAAGAGTGTAACAAAGTTCACATAGAAACAGTTATTTGTAGCTTTAAATTATTTCAATTTACTAGAAATAAATGTGACCTACTAATTTTGGGTCCTGAGCGGGAGTGGGAGGACCCACACTGTCTGGGTGTTTGGCCAGAAATTATTGACTCCAAATGAATCAAAAGGTCCACCATTTCTCTGGGCACCACCACTGGCCTCTGTCACAAATACTTAATTTTATATTATTGATATTAACATTAAGTCCCAGCTCTGCCGAGCATTAACTGTGAAATTTGGAGTACATCCCTTAATTTCTTAGCACTGCAATGCCCTCACTTTTAAAATGAATAATAAGAAATAGCTACATTTTCTGAGACCCCATTCTGTGCCAAGTACTATTTATTATCTGTTTTTCCAGCTGAACTATAAATTCTCTGAGGGCAAGGACAGTCTTCTTTGATCACTATATCCCCGTCATGGACACTTACTATATGCTAGTCCTTTGCTGAATACTTTACACTTGTTACTGTTCATTTTTTTATTCACAAATATTTGAGACACAAATATTTGAGACACAAATATTCCCTGCCCTCCAGAAGTAGACCCACTCATCAGGCCATAAGATAAATTGGCAAAATGTATAATATTTTAGAAGATCAGTGCTAAAGATAAAAATGAAGCAGGGAAGAGGGGTAATTGGTTTCAGGTGGGAAAGAGACATTGTCAGTTTAGATCCTCAACTGATTCTACGGTACAGCTATAAGTGAACATCGCCTAGGCCAGTTCCTTGTAGGCTGGCCAATCCTCAAGTTCGACCACTAAGGGCTTGGAAGTGTGAGTGAATAGTTGCAGAGTTTACAAAGTACCGTTGAACCGTGAATAATATGCCTACCCCAACTGCCCTACCCCACCCCCCACTGAGAACAAATTCCCTTGATGCTCAACTCCTTAGAGTTTCCCTTCATTCTCCTAAAGCTATACATTCGTGAATTCAGTGAATTCAAGAATACTAACCCCTCTAAGAAGGCGGGCCAATTGTGTTTATTGAAAAAAAAAAAAAAGATCCAGATATTGGTGGACCCACAAGTGCAAAACCATGTTGTTCAAAAGTCCACTGTACTGCTATCCAATTTACCCCGAGAGCAGCCCTCTGAGGCAGGCAGGGTGGGCACCATTCTCTTTCTAGATGAGTAACAAGGTCTAGGAAAAGTTATGAGGCCGTGAAGGAAACACAACCCACACTCACCTTTCTGACCCATACGCAGTACTCCTTGTGCAATATAGCATGTCACTACCCTAAGTACTTAGTGCTGCTTATGTGCTCCTGTCATATATATTGATACTGTAGTAATCATAACTGATTAAGATGTTATGCATATGGACATTATAGTGACCCAACTGATGGAGAGGTAGGCGCAACTGAGAGAGAGCAACTTAATAATTAGAAACTAACCACTTATCTACAGAGAAACTGAAAAACAGACACACAAGAGACAAGGACAGATAAACATGAATCTGTTGAGAGGACCCAGATTAATAGGTGGTCCTGATAATATGCCTCTGAAAAATGGTGTGAATAAAGGCTCTGAACTTATAAGGCACTTTAAGATGCTTATGGACTAGTGCCCACGGTTCTGAAGCCATTCCGAGTTTGGGAAAGAACTTTCAGGAACTCTCCCTCTGAGAAGTGATCCCATCCTTGCCAACAGAGGACTGCCGGGAATTCCCAGACTGGCCCCACCCACTCGGCATCACCACATTCCTGAGCCCTGCCAAGAGGTTCATAACCATCCTCCTTTTGTGACAAATTTAATTGTATGCATATATTATAGTAATGTTGATTCCTACCAATAAATTCATATTGTGGTTATGTGCATTTGGCGAGTCCATTCTGGTAGAAGTTCATTCTTTTGAATGAATTTACCAAAGTAATATATACCTTTACAGAGATTGTCCTAAGAGTTTTGACCCTGAAAACTTGATACTTTTAGATATTGGGTAATGGAGAAGTAGGTGAGATTTGAGATTAGGAAGAATTGGCAACATTTCCTCAGAAGCAATTGCAAATGTATCCTTGAAGAGCCCTGGGAAAACAGAGCTCCTCAGAGTGTTCTTCCACAGAGCCTTCCAGCACAGGTGTCTAGTAGATAACAGGTAGCCTTGAGATACAGCCATGTGTGGAAAGCAGTAAAGTGTAACCTTGATGTACAGTTCACATGTGTGAACACATATTTCTGTAAACTAGGCTTTAACTTGACCCTGTGCAGGCTTTGTTTATAAATCGTATAAAAGCTAATAGGCTGTGGCAGGTGGGGAGTTGTGCTCAGTACTTGCTGGCCACTCATTAGCTATTCACGGGCACTCACCAGGCACGGGGCCACTGCTGCTGCAAAGCCCGGGGGGGCTGCTGCTGCTGGATGCTGCTGCTATTGCTACCTGTGTATCTCCTGCTGCCACATAATAAAGACTTGTATCTGCTCCCCATGCATGGGCTCATGACCTGTTTTCTCATCTGCTGCCATCAAGAACTGGGCAAGCTTGTACCTCAGGCCTAATAATCCCTAAATCAGTTTCTGGGGTACTTTGCATCTCACTTTTTGGACTTGAGTGACAACAGGCCTGTAACCAGCGTCATAATATTCATTAGCATACACCTTAGCAGATGGAGGATCCTCGTCAGCAATAACTAGACCAGCAGTGCCATTTGACCTGTGCTACATCAGGGCAGGTATCTCTCAATTTTGATCAGCAATAAAAGAAAAGCAATTGGGCAGACATTTCAGTGACTTTGGGTCAGTGAATTTTAAGGTGCATTAACAATGACTTTCCCCCACCAACTCCAGATGGATTTCATAAATGTAACCGCAAACAATTAGATGAAAGCACAGGGCAAGGAGGTCAGAGTCTCTAGTATGGGTGTTTTCTAAGACATCTCCAGTGTGGACCCAACCACAAATCTGCTCTTTGGGTCAGTGGAGCTGCTAGCTCCAATGATTCACTCCGTCAATGGGCTGTCACTAGTGACTTCCATGGAGTTAAATCTAAAAGGAAATTTGAGGAAACCAGCTCTGTTTTAAGTACTGAGACTGCATCAAATGCAACAGCATCAGCAGCCATCAGTAGCAGAATGACTGCTGGAACTGCAATAAGCATCATGAATTTTAAATACCTGAAGACCGTATTATGAGCTGGGTCATGATTTCTGCTAGCACCCAAGTGTGTGTGAGCACCAGCATTTGCTAATGCACATGCACATACATACACATATGCACACACACAGACATAAATAAGCCCTACAATGAAATATTTCACTTATGAATACATTTGAACTAATTAGTTAAAAAGTTAATAAATCAATAATTTGAAAGCTCAGTAAGGAATTGCTGCCCAAGGAAACTTTCCGTTGTCTTTCCATTTATCTACAGTATCAGGAGTTAGCCCACCAAGCTATGTGATTAAAAGCCAGAAAGTGTGAAGGAGGGTACCCCAGCAGCCAGCTTGTGAAGGCTAATTGAATACAGCTCTTCCTAGTGCAACATTCAGTAGCATCAGGGTGGCAGCTGGAAATAGGCCGCAGGGGAGTATTTTCACCATGGAAATCACCAAATGTTACCAATCACGGCCAGGGCATTGGTTAAAAATCTGTTGTTAAGTCTTTACCAGCATACCACTAGGCAAGGGAGAGACTATTCTGCATAAACTTAGTGATTTATTCACTTCTCAGAGCACATTGAGAGAAGTCATTCCTTAATGCATGAAAATATGCTAATAGTATGAAATAAATATACTGGTGATAAGGTGCTCCAGAGAGTCAATTACCAAAATCATTTAAGGAAGGAGCATTTCACTGTGGTATAGGAGATTCCAAAATCTGTTAAAACAGGGTTAGCTTAACTTCCTTAAACATAAATGAGGAACAGTGAAGCTCACTGATGCACTAGAATTAAGACTCTTAGTCTTAGAACTAGGGGTCCTAAGTTTTCTTAAAAGGCTCTGGAAGTCTCCCAAAACAAATGGTTGACTTATTCCAAGACTTATGTCATAAAATCAAGGTCAGTGCTCTATTTTTAAACTTATTTTTCAAATATCCTTTAATTCCTAATGGTGGGAGAAATTAAAATAATACGTATATATGAAACCAGGTTCATCCCACAGCTTAGCCATATACATATCACTGTCTCACCAATAAAAACCACAAACATTCCGTAATTATCCTAATTATTCCCTCCAATCAAAGATCAAAGCTTTCATCAAAAACAAAGGCATTAAACTGAAGAAGTGGGAGCAGTAGTACAAAGAACCACAAGAAAACAAATGTCCATCATAAAATCTCCATTTTCCTAAGCTTAGAAATTTGCAAGCTGACAGAACTCATGTAAATCCGAAGGACATATTAAATTTGACTTCACTCACTACTGAAATGGTAAACTTCTGAAAGTTTACAATTACAAAGTTAGAGTAGGAGGAGACATTTTGTTTATTCACCCTCATTTATGAAAAACCCAAAAGTATTGCCTGTATTTTTCCAGGAACCTTCAACAAAATTTTTCTTGTGAATTTCTACAAGTAGATCAACAAACTGATATCAAGTAAAGAAAATGATAGTTCTTTGCTAAAAGGAAAATTTCATTTGAAATGTCTGCATTATTTCTGTATATATAAATTTCTTCCACTTTTTTTTTAAAGATTTATTTATTTATGCATACAAGAGCTGGCGTATAGGCCAGAGATGCAAGGGATGAGAGGATTCACCAGAAACAGAGTGGGGAACAGAACAGGCAGATTGACCAAAGTACACTGCTGAGGGGAGCAGGGGGTGAGCCAGGAAGAGGTCTGCTGCGCCATGTGGGTTTCTCCCTGCCTGGCTGGGGATCAAATTTGTGCTGCAGAGGCTGCAGATTGCTTCATAGTGCACTGGTTAACCCCTTGCGCCACCAGGGAGATCCTCTTCTACTTTTTAGATAGTCAAAATCCCTTATTATGACAAAGCATGATGGTTAAAAATAAATTCTTTAGAGACAAAGATCTGGGTTATTTCTTACTCTACTGCTTGCTGGTATTTTGACTTTGGAACAAATACTTGACAGAGTTTTTTTTCATTTGTATAAATGGGGACAAATGACTGTGAAGATGAGAAATTATATTCTATATGTTTCACACAGGGTCTGGCCCAGAATAACTGCTCCAGAAATGTTAATTATTGCAGCTCTCCAAGTCAGCCTTCTCTAAAGTCACTGGATGGATGAACTGACACTCCCTGATGCCCATGTGACACTGAGCACTCACGGCTCCTCTGTCCCCTGTGCTACCCATGCACACTTCCCCTAGCTGTTCCTTTGTCACTTATGTCCTCAAACCTATAAATTCCAGTAACACTTATTATTTTAATTTTGTACAATCAATCACATTTTATGTAAGCCCATGAGTCATGCTTTGGAAATATTCATATATATAGGCCACTAAAACATGCTAATGTAAGAGTTATGGATAAGCTAACAAGGAATACTGGGCAATTTTTTTTTTTTTTTTTTAATATTTTAAGATTTATTTATTTATTTATTTATTTATTTATACAAGCACTGGGTACAGTCAGAAGCACGGGAGGGTGAGAGAATTCACCAGAGTCAGAGCAGGGAGCAGAGCAGGCAGAAGGACCGAAGTACACTGCTGAGGGGAGCAGCGGGTGGCAGGAGCGGTCTGCGCGCCATGTGGGACCCTCCTCAGGTGGCCGGGGAGACTGGGCAATTTTTTAAATACTTTAGATACATCTCTAGAAAGTTACTGTGAAAATATCATTAAATTATCCCTTCACTTAAAAATGAATAACTGAAAATAGTGGAGGATGCATTGTATGTGAAGTAGTTGTGTGGGTCTTGAATAAATGAATAAGGTGGAAGAATTTGATCAATATTTGGAGGATAGGAGTTAAAAAAAGGAAGAGACTTGAAGTGTTTCATGTTCTATGCTATGTTTATGTTCCAATTCTATGTCTCTGGGTAAGCTGCATAGCTTCAGTCTTAAAATGTAAATAGAGAAAAAAAAATCTAAAAGCCATGGATTTAGATCAGAATCTTTTAGGGCCATTTCTAACTCAATGATTCTTGGTATCAGAGGTTTTCATATTAAGTGATGGTGCATGCAAAAAGAGAAAAGTTTAGTGTTCTTTGCAGATAAGACACCAATCAGATCATGGCTGTTCACAACAAGCTCCTTTACTTGCAAATATGAGTACCCAGAGGGTGCTGGCCCCTTGAGTAGAAATGAATGAGGCAAAGACAGAGCCCTGCCCTTACATGCTATTGGGCCCACGGTCATCTTACTTGTCTTGCTACTTTCATACCATTATGAAGAATTTATGCAGTTCGTAGACATCCAGAATATTGAGTCTGACCTAATTTACTTAAATGTTGTAGATACAGCTGGTGTTCAGTAAAAACATTTATAATCTTAGTGGGAACAAATGAGTCACAGATGTAATATCAATACTTGGTATAGTTCTTTTTTTTATTTTTATTTTTTAATATTTTTTAAAGATTTATTTATTTATTTATTTATTTATACAAGCACTGGGTACAGTCAGAAGCGCGGGAGGGTGAGAGAATTCACCGAGCCAGAGCAGGGAGCAGAGCAGGCAGAAGGACCGAGGTACACTGCTGAGGGGAGCAGCGGGCGGCAGGAGAGGTCTGCGCGCCATGTGGGACCCTCCTCTGATGGCCGGGGAGCAGCGGGGGATCGAACCGGTGCTACAGAGGCTGCGGGCAGCTTTGCAACCCAGTGCTCAACCGCTGCGCCACCGGGGAGGCCCTATAGTTCTTCTTTTTGCAGTCAATAAATAAAACTTTCAGGGTAATCACTCTAAGGAAGAGCCCTCTTTTTTTTTTTTGGTCTTTGTCTTGCTATTATCAACACAAAAGAGACATGGTTTTTAAAATGTTAGATTGCTAACATTTGGTAGAGATTATCATCTGAGCACATTAACCAGAGCCCCAAGACATTGGGCAACCTGCCAATAAAATGAGACGAGCTACATTAAGATCAATTTGTTAATTTTTAACGAGGCTTCAAAATGGCCTAGTAAATTACTTAATCATTTTAAGAATGCATTGCTGCTTCTTCACTATTCCTTCTTCATGTACATGAAAAAGCTAACTTATTTTTAATCATTTCCATTCCTTCTTTCATCCCCTTGAAGGCTACCATAAGTCTCTGCTATTACCATCACTAACCAAAGCAGCCCATAAAATTGAAGATCAAATATAATGAAAGGGCATTAAATAGCATGGCAGGACTTTCAAAGCAAGCAGATTCTTTGACTTTATTTACAAAAAATAAATAAATAATTCACAGTTTTAACACAGGGAGTTGACATGGTCTGCCTCTTTGGATATAATGCTTTAAATTGTACAGGATGTTGCACATGATTGGCATTTCCAATGAGGGAAATTATTTGCAAAACTTCACTTCTTAGAATGAACTTTCACAAAACTAAGAAAGAATTTTAAAAAGACCAAGGGGCCTGAATTCATGAGGATATGTGTTCTTGAGAACTTTGCTCATGGTTAGCGCCACATCTTCTCAGTTTTAGGCACACAAATGGTGCTCAAGAAACACGTTTCTTCAATTAATGTTTTAAAGGAAAATTTTCCCCCAATAGGTAGGAAGCAGTTCAGAAAATATAATAGAGATATAAACAGCCCAGGCTGAAGGCAATATCAAGTCTACAATTACCATACATGAAACCAAACCTTTTCTGGAATAGAAGCAAAGGGTATAAACCAACTAAATAGGCATGTCCCACAGGATGAGAGTCGGTCCTATTCTAGGTCATAGCGGCACCATCTTTCCAAGTCAAACAATATGCATTCCTACTAGAGTGGGCTACAACTGAAAAGTGAGAAGTTGCATTCTCATCAGCTAGTGAATAGCAAATACTTGGAGAGTAAAATATCCTTTCCACATAACTAAAAAATAAAAAATACTAAAATGACACCTTCTACTAACCTGATGATAGTAAAGATTTCTAAAAGTATTTTCAGCAAAAAAGCTGCTTTAAGGAATCATGTGAGACATGTGTAATAACCTTTAATATCCTTTTTGCTCAGGTGTGAGCTCACAAAGGCAAGGGTCTCCCACTGCCTGTTTTGCCTGTGATAAAATAAGCATTTGAATTAAGTCAGTAGATTCTGGATTCAAATCCTACCTCTACCCCTCACCAAGTCTATAATGAAAGTCTCACAGAGCCTCAGTATCCTCCTCTGTAGAAAGCAAATAATACCACCTTTACTGTGTATTATGATAATTTAGGCCCAGGAATCTACGTTTCATACAAGAGGGTAAAATGATTTTTATTCAGCTTATCTACATAGATAATATTCTGAGAAACACTGCCTTTATCCCCAACTCTTTATGTCCTAGAGAGGAAACTGAACCCCAGTAGGATCAAATAATTTACTGAAGAACTTTCAGTTATTTAAAGAAAAACTGGGAGGCCTCCCCAGTGATGCAGTGGTTGAGCGCTGGGTTGTGAGGCTGCCCGCAGCCTCTGCAGTGCCGGTTTGATCCCCTGTCACCGGGCGAGGGTCCCACATGGTGCGCAGACCTCTCCTGCCACCTGCTGCTCCCCTCAGCAGTGTACTTCGTCAATCTGCCTGTTCTGCCCCCCGCTCTGACTCTGGTGAATTCTCTCACCCTCCTGCGCTTCTGACTGTACCCAGTGCTTGTATAAATAAATAAATAAATAAATAAATAAATAAATAAATAAATCTTAAAAAAAAATTTCCCTTGCAAAACTTAAAAAAAAAAAAAGAAAAACTGGGAAGTTAGAGAGGTCAGAGGGGGTGCCAAAGAGCAGAAGGGAGAACACCACCATAGCAGAGCAAACACATGGAATCTGTAGCCATCACTGGATAGAACTGACATACCACTTACTGGTGCACACATGATGATCTTTTAATAAATTTCTAGCACTGGAATTGCTGGATCATAGGATTATATTTTTGAGGCTTTTTGTTATAAGTTACCAAATTGTCTTCTACAGGCCTTACAGCAGTTTGCACTCCTACTTGCAGAAAAAGAGAGAAGGTGAATTCACTTCGGCATACCACTACACAATGGCTCAGAAGCTATACTGGCTATGTGGGGCCCCTAAAAGATTCTGCAGCTTTCCTTGGAATCTTACTTTTCAGGCACAACATTTTGGTTTTGACACAGACCTGCGGTTTGCATCTTGGGTCTACAGTATGTTTTTGGTCAGTTAGTTTCCTCCTTAATCCTTGCTACTGATTTGGGATGAAACTAGATTACTTCACCAGAACTGTGGTTTCAAATGAAATGAAACCACAAAATCTTGTTCCCATGAGAAATAAATTAAAAATGCTGATTCGGATGATGGGTTTTAGTCATTTTCACCACATTTTCACAACAGACCCCAAACTCAACATGAATGGCAATAAAAATGGAAAGGTAGTCAATTGCAAAGGCTAATGTGAACAAACCAAATATCTGGAATTGAACATTCTACACATTTAGCATCACTTGCAAAAGAGAGAACTCTCGAACTGTTGTATCTGTTTAGTCTGCTTGTGGTTTTTTGCTTGTTTACTGTTTTCTGTTAATATCCATTACCCAAAAGACAGCAACTTAGCATTTTCTGCAATTTCTATGTAGATGAGATTATGGAGAACCATCTAAATCAGCACTACTCAACCCTGAAGTGCATACTAATCTCCTGGAGATCTTGTTAAAATGCAAATACTGATTCAGAAGATCTGGGGTAGAGTGACATGCATTTCTAACAAACTCCCAGGGCACACAGATACAGCTGGCTCCCAGGTCACACTTTGAGTAGCAAGAATCAACACCAAATGTACTAAGAAAATATGATAAAACATCATCTGTTAACTCCTTACATCAATGGTTGTCAATCACAGTACACTGGTATGACTATCTCCATGAGTAGAAAAGGGAAAGAATTAGAACAAGGACATGGACTTGAAAGCCACCCATTTGCTCCACAGTCTATATTACCAATGACCCAACAGTTCAGACAGTTACTGATGGGGCTGTGTTCCCTATAACAACTTGTGAACTGATTATGTGTGTATGTGTATGTGCATGTGTATGTATGTATGTATGTGTGGTGGCAATGAAAAAAAATGGTAAAAATAATTACCGTAGCTGCAAACATTTATCTGCTGTGATGCGAAGCGTATACTCCTATTTGTGACCCTAGATCACATCTCCGTGTTTTGACTAAGATCAAGAGTAGTAGCTGTAGCTTTAAAGTCTATTCCAGAAAGAAAGCCCATCAGGTTAGTATCAATACACATCAGCAAAGTCAGTCATAACTTAAGGGGGATGAGGGGCAAAATGAGATTATGAAAATTTTAATTATATATACCCCTTCAGTATATTGACATTTATGTGCAATATATAGTCTCTGGCTTTTCAAACACTATAGGGATATGTGGTCAGAAAGAGGCAATTTTCTCAACGTAATTGACAATTCAAATACTCAAAATGAGTTCAGATAAAGAGTTCTTGAACTGTTTACCATGATCCAAGAAGTGGTATCATGTTACCAAAACAAAATAAGTTTATAAAACAGAATATTTTATTTACACACAATGTATCCAATAAAGAACTAATATCCCAAATATATGAAGTACTCATACAATCCCACAACAACAAAATAAATACAATCAAGCCATGGGCTAAATAAACACTTCCCCAACAGGCACCCCCCAAAAAAAAATGTTTCTCACTTTTGATCAGGGAAATACAAATTAAAGCCACAATGAAAAATCACCTAAAACCTGTGAGAATGGCCTATATTAAAAAGACTAGAAATAACAAATGTTGGCAAGAGTGTGGGGAAAACAAGTAACACTTATAGATTGTTGTTGGGATATAAACTGGCTGAGTCTACATGGAAAACAATATGAAGAGTTTCTTAAAAAAGTACTCAAAATAGATTCCAGCAATTCCACTCTAATTATGCTTAAATAACCCCAAAACACTAATTCAAAGGAATACATCTACTCCTGCGTTTACTGCAGCACTATTTGCAATAGCCAAGACAAGAAAGAACCTAAGTACCTAAGTATGGATGATTGGATAAAGATGATATGGAATACTACTTGACAATAAAGAAAGATGAAAACTTGCTACATGTGGCCACATGGATGAAACTGTAGAGTATTATGCTATGCAAAATAAGTCAGAAGGCTAAAGACATAGGCCACATGATTACGCTAATATGTAGAACGTAAAGAAGCTAAGCAAAGGAGCAGGCAAAACCAAACCGTTAAAAACCCTTGGGATCCCATTGCAGCACTGAGATTAGTAGAGGGAACGAGGCAGAGCAAAGGGTGGAGGGGTTCCAGTGGATTGTGGTGGAAGGTTATTGGTATTTTGATGGTGGCTGTGATAATGGCCACATCATTTTTAAAAGTCATACTTTGCTTTATACACTGAAATATAAAATACTTTCATTATAGTAATGACTACAGACAACATATGTAATGCGGGGAGCAGAATATGACCCCAAAATATGCAACTGTGAATTGTCTTAGAACCCAAACACTCAAGAACTCCTGATCGATCATCTCTGTGCTCTCTAAAGAGTTTAGATAGTTCCTTTCTTGCAATAGGACCTTTATCACCATGGATAACTACAGTACAAGATGAGGTGGGGGTGGTAGATAGGAAGGAACTTAGCAAAATCTGTTTGTTGAAACTCCTCTCTGTCCCACTGTCTTCTGCATGGCCAGCAAACATGTTTGGCAAATGCCAAACATATGTTCTTTTCATTTTGCTGTGAACTGTCTTCCTTTCCTTCAAAGTCCCAACCCCCAATCTCTTCTTCCTCCAAGATGATATATATACCACCATTTTGCCCAACCACCTTTAGAATCTTTCATCTTTACATAGATTCCTCATATATACATAATTAATATGATTTTTTCCTCCTGTTATTCTGGCTGGTGTTAATTTGATTATTTAACCAATCAAAAGGGGAGGGGGTAAATATCCCCTTTCTGACAATAGCTGTCATGTGATGTATTTGAGAACAGTTTTTTATCCCAAGTTTAATCCCCCATATAGTCTCTTCTAAAATATCCCTTTAAGATTTCTTTCTAAACCTATTGCACATTCTTTGCATTTCTAAAGGATGAAATCCTTTCAGAATGGTTTACAATGTTGAAAATAGCCAAAAGTCATTTGAAACCAAGTATAATGAACAAGGCAGGACAATAAATACCATTTGAGGAAAACAAAAGTAAGTAATTGAGATGGATTTTATTTTGTGGCTAGTACATAGCTTCTGATGACATTCTGAGACTGGAGCTCCAGAAATGTTTAGAATCACAGAAAAAAAAAGTCATTTGAATAGCATCACATTGTGTGACTTGGAAGGCTAACACATATTTAGAGATTTTTGTGCTAAAAATCGGCTCATTGCTCTTAATCTGATGTCAAAATATCCAAAGCAGTGTTTAGAGGAGCTTGGGGAGGCCATCGATCTCTTGTAACTGCACATAAAGTGAGATATGTATGTGCCTTTGGCTTTTTTTTTTTTTTTAATCTGAGTAACAAACTTTCTACTCTCATCAGATTTTCTAAGATTTTCATAACTGGCTGAAAAAAGGGCAAATAGGGAAGTGGCACCGTTAGGTGGGCTCAAATGATCCACTAATTTGCAGTTAATTAGTTGCTTAAACTGTCTAAACCTAGGTTTCTTCCCCTGTAAAATAACACCTTGAAGATTGTTATATGAATTACAGTAAATGTAATAGCTGGCACATAATAATAACTCTACAAATGGTAACCTATTGGCACATAATTACAGGGCAGTAATGTGACAATCCCTCAACTATCTACTTCATTGCAAAATAGCGATGACTCTCCTTGTGCCATTCCATCTTTCTCTTGAGCTGCAGAAGATGGCACCATTCTCCACACTAACACCACAATCTCTCCACTTTAGTCCTCCGTTTTCCTTGTTCGACTTTGCTCCCTTGCTTTTCCTCCAGCATTTTTTCTCTCCCTTCACTGTATCCTTCTCTTCATACTAGCTACCCATTTTCATAAAATCTTTTTTTGATCTGCTGTGTATAATTTTGCTGACTTTTTCGTTTTACCATCTGTTTTAACCTGTGGACTCTTACAATGCTTCCAGTTCTTAATTCTCAAATAGCTGAATGTGGTCTCTGCACACAAATAAAAACGAGTTCAGACAGGTCAGCAGTTACAGTCCCTGGAATTAACTTCTCTTACAAACAGCTGGTTGTGCAGGGAGGGTGGTGAGCTGGAGACTTCAGTTGTCATTGTCCTCTCAATGGGGACAGAGACCTACTGTAGGTCTCCCTTATAACGCTACTCCCCTGTTGTATTTGTGGAATCAAAACCAGCTCTATTTTCACTACATTATGGGACACCCTTTATCAGCTTCTAGGACTCTTCTACCTTACCATCTTGATTTTTCAGTTCATATCAGTGTTATCACCTGACAGCTTCCCTACTATGAAAAAATCTAACCCTGAGAGGAGCTGGACATCAGAGAAGTGTGTGTCCAGCAGTTTCACTCTAAGCATTTTTGCCACGAGAATTTTTGCCTCATAAATTATTGTTCATAAGGCAATTTTGCCATGAAAGAGAAAGGAACAGGCTGACAATTTGGTTTCCGTTCTCAGTTGAGAAAGGAAAAGTTGGCCTTTGGCCAACTTTTAATGTATTTAAATTAATTGTGAGTTTGGTTTTATTTCTGCATTGATAAAATAAAGTAAACTGATACCTTATTTCCTAGTAGTATGTGATCTAACTTTACACTCTTCGATTTCACATGTCCAGTAAGTTTGATCACCAAGAAACATAAATATGAATATAAATATATATATATGTGAAAACTATGAATGAATGAAAGGCTTAGAAGATGAGTCCTTAGGTGAAACTGATAAAAGAAAAATCTATTCTTTATATGGTATGACCATGGACCGACACACATTTCAAAAACATTCAAATCTTTTTGTATCTTTCGGAATATATTCATGTTCCAAAATATATTCATTTTCAAATATTGTGTCTCTTATTTTGATTTTTTATATTTCAAGATGTTCTTTTCAATGTAACTTTTATGTTTTGTTCTTTTCTCTTTTTTGGCATAATTGTCTCATAGCCACTTAGTTTTGTGGCAAAAATATTTGCAGTGAAGATGCTTTACGTGAAACTACTTAGAACCTAAGAAGAAAGATTCTGACAAAGAGTCACAGTAGCTGACCCCAAAAATCAGCTGTTCTAACACACTCCCTTTTCTCTCTCTCTTGTTTATTCTAAATGTGGCCCAGAAATGTTCATTGCTAGTACACAGAAGTGCAGTTTCCTTTCTTGGAGACTGAGTCTACTTCTGAAAGAACCAAGTTTCTTGAGGCCAGAGTATTAAACTTGTAAAAACTCCAAATATAGTGAGTACAAATCTTAATTAAACCAGTGCTATGCATAAATAGTGCTAAATGCAGTACTTCTCATAATTCTATCCATGTTCATTAGCTAATTAGAACTTCAAAATGTCATTTCTCTCATTCTATAATGTATGTATCTATATACATGTATACAAAAAATCATGTAGTTATTCTTTAGTCAAAGATTTACTGAGCACCTTCTATCTCAAGTTATTTTGCTAGGCAAAAGGCATACCAAAGATGACTAAGACACCATCTCTGTCCTGGAAAAGTTCATTACTAACAAAGACAAGTATGTAAACAAAGACTTAAAACCATATTAGCATTTAACCATATTAGCTGTACTAGCTAATCCTTGAAGTGCACTTCCTGCTTGCTAGACATTGTGCTCAGTGCTTCACATGCATATTTTAATTTAGTTACAATAATATTATAGGAAGCTATTATGACGGATGAACAGAGGCTTGGGAGATGCTGGGTGTCTCATACAAGTCCCTATGTCGGCAAAGGGTTAAATTCCAAGTTTGTTTAAACTGGAATGCACATGAGTAGCACATTTTCTTGTGTCCAAAATGCCCTTGCGCCACCAGGGAGGCCCTAAACTTGACTTTTTTTTTTTCAAAGATTTAGTCCTATCTTTTTTTTGAAAAATGATATAAAAAAATGCTATCCTCTAGGCAGAGGATAGATTTGGACACTATAACTTGGACAATTTGGACACTATAACTTCAGTTCCTAAACTAAGCCCTTTAATTCCTCGTTAATGTTTCCAAGTATTTATCTCCATATTTCTAAAAATTACACTTATGCAATATTTCTTATCAATTTTAAATATAATCTATGCAATTCTTATAATGAAAAATGACAGTTTCCTTATCTGTTATATGTGTTGGTTTACAATGATCCTGACTGATAGAGTAATGGGTGTCATCAAAATGAAGTGACTTATGCATATTATTTGAAATAAAAGTGACCACTTGTGTACCAGGACATTGGTAACAGACACAGGATGCAAAGATAGATAAAATCCCCCAGGCCAGGAAGCCAGATGCAAAAAACTAGCAGGTGGCTTCGACGATACACCTCAGAACAGGATAAATCTAGGAGCTGAAATAAGCCAATCTGAGACACTTTGGACGCCAGACCCATGGGCTCTCTGAAGCTTTCTCCAGATGTGGCTTCTACCACCAGAGGCTGTGCCCTGCGAAGCAGCTCCCCACCCCCACCGTCACCACCCCACTCCACAATCCCCACACCACTGCCTGACACCTCAAGGGATGTTTCAGACCCTGAAGTGCTGCTCCAGAACTTCATTTTTACAGTGGTTAGTAACTCTAACTGAATGATATGCTAATATTACTAATGTGGTTTTTCCCCAATAAATCATATTGCAAGTATATGTTATTGCTTGAGTAATAAATAAAGCTTCTCCACCAAGGTAACAGAATAATTTTTAATTATTCTTAAAAATTATTTATTCTTAAATTATTTTTTTATTTTTTTAAATAAATTTTATTTTTATATTCCCCATACAATTGCAATCCAATCCCTCCCCTCCCCACCCCCACCCCCCATAGAGTGTCTCTGGTTCATAGTTTTTTGTTGATTTTGATTTTCACTTTCTTATAGTTATTCATTTTCCTGGTCCCTTATTTAAGTTTTCTAGATTCCTGCAATGAGTGAGACCATCCGGTATTTTTCTTTTTCTTTCTGGCTTATTTCGCTGAGCATGATCCCTTCCAGCGCCATCCATGTTGCTGCAAATTGCATGTGTTTATCTTTTTTGAATGCTGAGTAATATTCCATGGTGTATATGTACCACATCTTCTTGATCCAGCCATCTATTTTTGGGCATTTGGGTTGTTTCCAAAGCTTAGCTATTGTAAACAGTGCTGCTATAAACATAGGGGTGCAGGTGCTCTTTGGAATTAATGTTTCTGTGTCCTTTTATTCTTAAATTATTTTTGTTGAAAATAAGTTGATTGCTTTTGTTTAAATTTCCATTACTGTATAAATTGTTCACTGCTCAACCAAGTGGCAAGCTATAATTATTTACTTCATATACAACTTTCATTTTGCCATAAAGTAAAGACTTTCTTCAGTTTCTTTGGGCTCAGTTTTCTATGTAATATAGCTTCCCCCACCCTCCACTCTCAAACTGCCTCTCAAAACAATCATCCACATGGCCAAAGGTACAGATAATCTGTTGTGCCATTTTCCCTCCTGAAGCTATTGATCATTTTTCTATGGCGCACACTAAGATGCATACAATTTTTTTCAGACATATTATTTAAAGGAGAATTATACCTTCTTGATGATTATTAGTCAAATAAATATTTTAAATATTGGCTGTCTTCTGTTTCATTAAAATTAATTTGGAATTTTGTTGGTTTCAGGGGGTGGGTTGTTTGTCTTTTGCTAAAACAATTCTTGCTGACCCTCCTTTGCTCTTGCTTATCATATGTATGGGGTCTAAGCACAATCCCATCCTGCTACAGAAAGAAAGAAATAACCCTTTAGAGTTAACATTTTTTCTGAAGATGACACATGTAGAGTTTCACTGTTCAAAGAGAGCAGCGACAGCTCAATATTTTATTTCCAAATTAGTATTGTTGGGGCCTCCCTGGTGGCTCAAGGGGTTAAGAAGCAAGCTATGAAGCTATCCGCAGCCACTGCAGCAAGAGTTCAATCCCCAGCCAGGGAGCTACCCACATGGCGCAGCAGACCTCTCCTGACTCACCCGCTGCTCCCCTCAACAGTGTATTTCAGTCAATTCGCCTGTTCTGCTCCCCCCTCTGTCTCTGGTGAATCCTCTCACCCCCCGCACCTCTGGCCTTACCCCAGTTCTTGTGTGCATAAATAAATATATCTTTTTAAAAAATTAGCATTGTTCCTTTTTGTGCTTAAGCATCTTTATGATGTCTTTTTATTTTAACAGCAGCTTAGCTCCCTGAAATTCAATTCAACTATTTGTGAAGGTGAATGTGTGCATGTGCACACATTTTTTGAGGAGCTGGTCCATGGTTTTCATCAGATTCATGGAGCTTTTCTTGATGGCAAGAGGTTAAAAAAGAAAACGGTACTTTGTACAATAGACGTGCTTGTGATTTGGAGAATCAAAATAACAAAGTTAGAAGGGACGAGAACAAGCCATCTGGCAGTTAAGCAATTAAACCATCCAGGAGATAGAATGAGTTATCCTTTTCTGGAAGTGGCTCATCCATGACTAAAGTGCATAGCTTTTCACCTGTCAAAAACACTTGGCTTCAAGACTCCTCCCAACTCAAGAGCACAGTTAGGTGGTCTGGTGGAGAGGACCCTATTGTTCCACATTACACTGCTGAAGAGGCTTCTTTACTGCTTTAGGGCATTGAAAATGATCATGGGGAAAATGAACAGGGTCTGGAAAATAAGCCTGGTACAGTTTACCAAGAATGATGGTAGCTATTAAAATCCAGCATATTTTCTGTCAAACAACTTGGTGAGTATCCCTTGTGGTGCAGATCACACAAGTCACAACCTGTGCAGACAGGCTGTGCGCACAGGTGAAGCTAAGTTTCTGAGAAGAATGTGGAAAGGTAGAAAATGCACTGGACAGGACGTGGAATATTTTGATTCAGTTTGTTCTGCTATAAACTCACCAAGTCCTTCATAAGGAAGGTTTGGTTTGGTTTGGTTGTTTTTTCCCCCAGTATTTATGAGCCAGGAAATAGAGATTGAAATAGATATACTGTAGTTACAGATGTAGATAGTATACAGATTTAGATATGATCAACTAGGGCTTTCAATGTTAATATGGCATTTATGATTATCTTCTCTTTACAGAATAAAAATCCAGAGCTCAGAGATACAGATAATTTATTCAAGATCATACCAATAGTCGAAGAGCTGAAATTCTTACCAACCTCTTCATTTTTCAATTAATAAACTTTACTTCTTAGAGGAGTTTAAGTACACAGTAAAAGTGAGTATCAATATTCTCCCAGTCCCCATCTATGCACAAACTCTACCAGTACTGACATTCATCATCTTTTTTTTTTTTTTCTGGTTCATTCTCTATCCCCTCTTTTGTATTGGCATACAATACTTGACATGATTGAGTGATATAGGTTCACATCAAATACAATGTATGTCACCTCACCACACCCACCACCAAAGCACCCACAGACCTTTACCTTAGACCACTGCTTTATTTCCTCCCCTCCTCTCCCTCCACCTCAGTTCTATAGTCAGATATCTATAGAGTTTGTTTTGGTTTAGATTTGTCAGCTCCTTTATTTTGTTTCTCTATACCCTACATATGAGTGAAATCATCCAGTATTTGTCTTTCTCCTTCTGACTTATTTCGCTTAACATCATCCCCTCTAGTTCCATTCATGTTGCCTCAAATCCCAAGAGCACATCTTTTTTTAAAAAAACTGAGTAGTATTCTATCATGGTAGCAAGGTATCTACCACACCTACTTAATCTACTCCTCTGTTGTTGGGCACTGAGGTCTCTATAAACTGGTTATTGTAAATAGTGTTACACTGAACATAGAAGAGAATATATTCCTTCAAAATATTGCTTTGGGCCTCTCTCGTGGTGCAGGGGTTAAAGACAGCACTATCAGGTGATTATCACCTGCCACTGTAGCAGGAGTTCAATCTCCCACCAGTCATGGAGCTACCCACATGACACAGCAGACCTCTCCTGTCTCACCTGCTGCTCCCTTCAGCAGTGTATTTCAGTAGATCTGCCTGTTCTGCTCCCTCTGGTGAATCCTCTCACCCCCCACACCCCTGGTTTACACCCCAGTGCTTGCATGCATTAAAAAAATAAATCTTTAAAAAATATATTGCTTTGGGCCTCCCCAGTGGTGCAGCGGTTGAGCGCTGGGTTGCAAAGCTGCCCGCAGCCTCTGCAGTGCCGGTTCGATCCCCGGCTGCTCCCCGGCCACCGGAGGAGGGTCCCACATGGCGCGTAGACCTCTCCTGCCGCCCGCTGCTCCCTTCAGCAGTGTACTTTGGTCCTTCTGCCTGCTCTGCTCCCCGCTCCCCGCTCTGGCTCTGGTGAATTCTCTCACCCTCCCGCACTTCTGACTGTACCCTGTGCTTGTATAAATAAATAAATAAATCTTAAAAAATATATATTGCTTTGTCATTCTTAGGGTAGATAGCTAGGAGGGAAGTGGCTGGGGCATGGTAGATCTATTTTTAATATTTTGCAGAACCTCCAAACTGTTTTCCATAAGGATCCATCAACGCTCTAACCAACAGTATATGAGGTTTCCTTTTTCCATCATCCCTTTTTATTTTAACACAAAAAAGCAGGCATGTTCTATTTTCCATCACAACTCTGAGATTCTAAAGCCATTAATATAACACTTAATTTGTTAGCAGAACTAAAAATGATCAGTGGCCATAAAAGATTTCTAACAAGTTAGTTAATCTCTCAAAGCTTCAGTTTCCACATCTGTAAAATAGGGACAATAATCAGACCTTTTTCCTTCTCCAAGAGAATTAAATCAGATGATGTCCATTGGGCTACTGAGCTTGGTGAGCTAGGACTTAAAAGTGTTGGGACATGTTAGAGCTTATTATGGCTATTGTTGTGTCTGTACTATAGAAGTGAAACTTCTCCTTTTTCAACTGGATATAGCAGAAGTTGTATTTGTGGATGGTATTATCTAAGTGCCTACAAACATAAAGGTGAAAAGAGAAACATGAGGGTTCCTCTTGACGTTCATTACATTGTCCCGAGACTTACTTCTTGTTTCTTTCTTGAAAAGACAGTAATTTAAGTTAAAAAGAATATCTACGTAAAACTTACTTGGGAAGCCAAGCAGTCTGGTGAGCCACAGTCTCGTGTCCCGAGCCTGTGCTTCATTATGTGAGGCCTGTCTTTCAACCACATTAAAATCACATGGCTTAAGTTCTAGCCAATCTAAGCCTGGAATCTCTCAGGGAGACTTAAAAATAATAAAACTATAACTTTGGAGCTCTATTTTCTCTAATGACTTAGTGCCTTTTTTCCAATGTCTTCAACAATAAAGTCAATTACAAGTATGCATATTAAAATCAAGCGTGTTCAAAATGTAACACATAAACTGGATTTTAGCTATCTTGACCTTTTTCCACCAAACAAGGTTCAAAAACCCTGGAAAGAATTCCTGAGGAAGAAAATGCAACTGAGATTTAAGTTTTTGTCATTGAATTTTAAATTTTTGTCCACATACCTAAGCCTTGAAGAAAAAGACCTCACTGAAGGCATCAATATCACCCAGTACAGGGAGAACCAGGACAAGAACCACAATTTTCTAACACCCAACTCTTCACCCTTTCCAAGTACTTTGCATTGCGTGACAGGCAAAATAATGCTTTTAGGAGCAGCCCTCTTCTCCCCCAACCCCAGGCTGTCTGGGGTCATTATGTTTGGAGGTTGGAACAAAGTCCAAGAACACCAACAATTCAGCTCCAGCACCACACCCAGAAGCAGAAAATGAGGGGCTCTCAGCCAGGGTTATGTAAAATCTCACCCCAAAACAATATCCAACTGACAGAGAAAGGCAGCAGTCAGAATCTTGGCATGCGGCCTTAAAGCTCAAAGATCAATCCCATTTTCAGATGCGCATAAAGTTGCTCAGGGAATTCTCCACAGATGCTTAAATTCAGCAATGGAAAATGTCTTTAAGTTACATGGGAGTAATTATTCTTATCCTTTTAGAAAATGTTGCCTTCTTTGAAATATGAATTACACATACCCACTATAATTAAATTTCTCTGATGGAGAATGAATGGCAATTGGAATTTGGTTTTTCCACATGTTCTGCTTACCACAGGATATACTAACTCTGATAAATATTTTGTCAAACTATCATTCTCAAGCCGAATATACCATTTTCCTTTAAAAGACCAAATGTTTAGTGGGGAAAAAAAGTTTACATTGAAAATGCCTAGGAGGTTTAGTGCCGATCTAGACTTTACATGATCAGTATTTAATATCCTACTTTATTTAACTAGTAATGCATATAAGCAAATGTCTTCCCAGAGTATAGCCCAAAAGAACTCAAGGCACCATAAACTAGATTTCTAAGATGTGCTATTTAACCTTCTAATCAAGCTGTCTGCTGGACTTCCCTTAATCTCCCTCCTTCCATCGTCTCCCCTCCCCGCATTTTCATTGCCATCTACACCTTTATAATCTCAAAATGTCAAAAGGACTTTTATCCCTTTGAAAGATAGTTTTCTCCCACTTTATGATTGTTTTAAATGTAAATAATCCTGGGGTTAAAATGGATGGAAATAAAACAACAAAAAGATTCTTTTCTCATCACTACCATCACTGTCATAATTTTGCTAATGTCCAATTAGAATGCACAATAAGGTGAAAATTATGCAGAACATGTAACTGTTTTTTGATACTTGCAATGATTTGGGAAGTTGAATTAAATTAAGTATTATATGACATGGCTCTAAAAAAAAATGAACAAACTCTTGCCTTTTGCAACAATGTGGATGGAACTGGAGAGAATAATGCTAAGCAAAATAAGTCAGAAGAAGAAAGACAAATATCAGATTGTTTCACTTCTAAGAGGAGTACAGAGATACATAACTAAGGATTGGTCAAAATCAAACCAATAATGAGCTTTTAGCATGAGACTGCAAAAAAAAAGGCAAGCAGAGGGGAGGGTACAAGGGCATGGGGGAGAGTGGGGACCCCAGTGGAGCATGGTAAAGGATTACTGGGGCACAAAAGATGGGCATGGTGTGAAGGTCTGCATTTGTGGAGGTTTAAACCTATAACCCACAAAGATGCAATAATTACCTCAACTTTTCCTGAAATTTTTATTTAAAAAAAAAACACACACACACACAGTGAGATATCACTCCACACCTGTTAGGATGTCAATTAGAAAAAAAAAAAATGACATAAATGCTGGCAAGAATGTAGAGGGGAAAAGAACAACCCTTGTACGATGTTAGTAGAATGTAAATTTGTTTAGCCATTGTGGAAATAGTATGGACATTTCTCAAAAATTTAAAACAAAACTACCATCTAATCAAGCAATCCCATTTCTGAGTATAAATCCAAAGGTAACAAAATTAGTGTCTTAAAGAGATATCTGCACTCCCTTATTTATTGCAGTATTATTTACAATAGCCAAGGCATGGAAATAAACTAAGTGTCCATCAATGAATGAATGGATAAAGAAAACAAGGTTAATACACACACACACACACACACACACACAAATATTATTCAAACCATAAAAAAGAAGGAAATCCTCCCACTTGTGGCAACATGGATGAACCTGAAAGGCCTTATGGTAAGTGAAATGACACAGATGTAGTAAGACAAATGCTGTATGATATCACTTATATGTGGAATATTTTTTAAAAGTTGAACTCATAGAAATAGAGTTCAATGGCAGGTGCCAGAGGCTAGATGGTATGAGATATAGGGGTGGGCTGGGGGGGATATGGAGATGTTGATCAAAGGGTACAAACTCTCAGTTATAAGATTAATAAGTTCTGGGGTTATAATGTATACCATGTGATTATAATTAATAAATACTGTATTGTATACCTGAAATTTGCTGAGAGGAAATTAAGTGTTCTCACCATAAATAAGCAAAAAAAAAGGTAAAATTTTGAAGAGATGTGTTATTTAATCATGTACAATTTAATATATACATAATTTTATTTTTCAGTTGTACCTCAATAAAGCTGAAAAAAAAAAAAACTTCCTGTGTCTAGGTGGAAACTGATGAGAATTTAGATTGAGTTTTGTTTACATTCATAACAAATAAGTCAATGTGACCTGGCCTTTGCTTGAAAAAACTGTGTTTTCTACCTGAATTTGATATCTATAAAATATGTTAGGTAATTCCAATATGACTCTTCCTTTTTTCCCCCAGATAGACCAGTCATGCACTCAAGGACACATATTTTTATTCCCATTTGTATTTTTTCCTTTGGCACTCGGGGATAGGGTACAAATCTGCTCTTCTTTGTTCTCTAATCTATATCAAAGGAAAAATGATTCGCCTACATTATGGAAAGTCAGGCAGGAAAAACACCCAGAGGGCTCTTTATATCTTTATAACAGGCCCCACTGCTGAAACTAGAATGAATTAATCTAGTACCCAATGCACACATCACTACTACATGCAACAAGTCTATTAGCTACTCCAGAAATGCCTTGCTAAACAAATCTGCCTTACGATGACATCTGCTGGGAGTTTCTGGCACTGGAAGAAAAAATGGTCAAATATCTGATATTAACAGCACTGCACAGGGAGAAGGGAACACTGTCAAAAGTCAATGTCTTAAATAATCTTTCAAACTGGAAATTGTATTGTTAAGAAAAAAACAATAGTAAAATAAAAAATGAACCCATAATAAATTCCAGATGTTAAGCTATGAAACCGAACACAAAACATGAAGTAACATTCTAATACAGAGTTTCCCAGCCTTTGCACAACCATCTAGAAAAAAAAAAAAGAATAAAATATATGATATTCTTCCAGGATGTTCTTACACATCTGAGAATTTTTCAAAGCTGAAAAATTGTCAGTTTTTTTAAAATATCAAACTGAGTTTGATTGTTCTTTATATTCAAGGGATAACTGCTATGAGTTTAAGTCTGTCCTCAAGGGCTGGTGAAGTGATCTTTCTTCGAACCTCATGTTTATATTCCAGTTGAGAGTGTTACCAATGTATAATGTAGAAGGACCACCATGGGAATGAATCTTCTAGCAAGTCACTGACAAGTCAAGTGACTCCTCCCTCAAGGTGAGACAACGATACTAAAATTAAAATGAACATGGTTTTTTAAAGTGACCTAGACTACAAAAATGAGCACACTGTCCAGATGGAGTCTCTTAGCAGTCTCTTCCTGTGAAAGAGAAGTCACCTGAATAAAGGAAGAATTGTAGGTGTTCGCAGATGAATCAGGAAGATGAAAGGTATTATAACATGGACAAGTTATAATTCTACTTAATTGCCTCTATTAAGTCATATTAACATTAGCTGCAATTAACCTAAGTAGTAGTGCAAAGTCCAATTTCCAGATGCCACTAAGTCAAAAGATTTTTGTAACTAAATGGAAGCTTTCAAGGTTCGGTAAGAAAAATGCAAATTGGTATTCTTGTATTTAAAATTGTGTATGATAAATTATCTCTTGCCTATTCATAACAATAATTAAGGCCATTATTTAGCATGTGACTAGAGAAAGATTTAAACTAAGAAATTCCTGAATTTAATGACACTGCAATCTCTTGGAATTGACAAAGAGAATGAAAATAAATTACAAGAGAAATTAATCAGCTCCACTGAACAAAAGCCCTGGGCTATAAGAAAGTCCTATCCCATAGTCTTTTACTTCAATTTGAAAAGCTGGCACCCCATATTTGTGACATTCCAATATATTCACTTTATGTTTCATTTTTATATCAAAAGACATGAAACAACAGTAATAAATCTAAAAAAGGTGTTTGCTTCTAATAGGATTCAGGTTATTCCCACATGACTGGCAAAAGGTTGAAAAAACATAATGGATTGCTATATATTCTAAAATCCCCCCCCCCTTTTTTTTTCATGAATTGGGCTGATTTTGAGGCAGGGCTCCACAAGAGGAAAGGCAGTGTACAAATTTTCTCAGTGTAACATTCTCAATGCCTGTACATGAATGTGGAACTGAACGCTACTTTCATAATTTTCAACTGCTTTAAAACTCTGGTATGTCTCCATCTCAAAGCAGATTTTTCCAATTCCTTTCTGATTCTTGTTGCTTACTCATTCTGCTCCAAGATCTACATGTTACACGGGTCCACACCAGCTAGTCTGGGTCTCCCTTCATCGTTCTGGCAGTAAGTCTTCTAATTTTTACATAAGTCATCTGTTGCCTTGAGCCATTCACATCAGGACTCTGTGAGTGAGAGAAAAGGGGTGAAATCCAGTGGGAGTCATCAGAGTGGAGGTAAGACGTGGAAGGAACCCAGGAAAATTCCAGGCTCTTTGTCTTTTGACTTAAATGTTGCTCTGCTTTATAGAATCACTTAAAAGTTGTAAACATTATTCCTCATGGAAAAAAGAGACTATTCAAGTAACTTTATAGTTAATTATACACCCTTCCCTTACCTGATCACTCAAATATCTAAATGATTGTCTAGCTTGTCTATGAATGACACACTAGAGTATTGTGTACACTCATATAAGTTGAAAAGGTTCCCCAATGGACATACCAAAATTCTTGCTAATCCTATGTCTGAATGTTTTTACTGAACATTTAAACAAGCAGTTAATTTGACCAAAGAAGTTCTTTTGCAATTGTGGAGAGTTATTTTATACCTTATTCTGTGCGGTAAAGTATTTTCTTGAACAGAAAATTTCTAAATAATCTGTAAAAGAATGTTTTCTTTTATGTTACCCTACACATGTTTGCCACATCTATCCATCCCCTATTCCCCAGCCACATCCCTAGATCAAGTTCTTTTTCTCACTATGTATTACTGGCACAGCCCTGCCACTTAAACTTCTACACACCTTGCCAAAATAAAATGTTTTCATATTTATAAAATGAAATGCAAAAATGTTGTAATGCTTATTAATTTCTTACAACTTCAAGTCATTTTCCATATCCCAATCCACTCTCTGAAATTTTATATACTACTATCTTCCACTGCATATGCTCTGCTCTGATAAAATTCTGTTCTACTATCACGGAATTTTAGTTTCCATTTTAGTCATGACACACATTTTGTCTTCCTGATCTGGAATTCTCTGCTCCCTACTCCACTGCCTATTCATATCCCACCCAGGCTTCAAGATTCACCTTCAGCTGTATCTGACAGCTTCTATATATGCTAAATCCTCTCTTAAAATCATCGATAGTTTCCTGGAAATTTCAACAAAGTAAAGTGATGCAAAAAGAAAGTAAGTCTTCAGAAAGTTCTCTTCAACCACAGCCAGGACTGATTTTTTTCCATCAACATTATAATAAAACAACGTTGAATGAAATTGGTATTGAGGGCCTGCTTTACTTCGTGTCAATATTCTTGCCTGCCTTCTTCAATAGTACCTATGACCATTACCAAATATCTACTAATCAAATGGAGAGACTAACCACAAATAGTAAAAAGAATAGTTTTAGTCATTCTATTCAAACTGATATGATTTCTAGGTAGGCAATTCAGCTTCAATTCTACCTGCCTGCATCAGGCAAGCAGCACTTTTTTTCCCATTAGTGTAACAGAGATTCTCAACTTAACAGCTTTTCAAAAATCAACTATGAGGCCTGTGTAAGAATGGAGGTTGAACCCTTCCCTAAGATTATGTCTCAAAAGATCTGGAGCAAATATATTCTCAAGAAGATCCACTGCTGTTTCTGGACATTGTTTCCAAGAAAATTTCCAGTCAATTGCCTATCAATGTCACACAAATGACAACATGTAGAGTTAAAGAAGCCAAATATAAGTTACAGGAGACTTGTGGTTGATCTACAGATTAAACAAAACCCAAAAAGTTTTGCCTTTATCTACCAAATTCAGTAGATTCTACAGAACAACTTCTTTGTTGCCACAAGTAGTCAAACTGGCAATTGAGACCAGCAGTTTCCTGTCGTGACTGGTGCCCAGAATAATCTGGAAACAAATGTAAAGACACACTGATCTACTGAATCAGAAACTCTAGGAACAGGACCTGGGGAATTGACATTTTCTCTAATCTCCAGGTGATTCTTTATATATATATATATATATATATATATATATATGAAGGAAATGGTTTTGGTTTTTTTTTTAAGATTTATTTATTTATTTATACAAGCACTGGGTACAGTCAGAAGCATGGGAGGGTAAGAGAATTCACCAGAGCCAGAGTGGGGAACAGAACAAGCAGTCCGATGGAATACACTGCTGAGGGGAGCAGCGGGTGGCAGGAGAGGTCTGCACGCCATGTGGGACCCTCGCCCGGCAGCCGGAGATCGAACCGGTGCTCCAGAGGCTGTGGGCAGCTTTGCATCCCAGTGTTCAACCGTTGAGCCACTGGGGAGGCCCCTCCAGGTGATTCTTTTAAGCAGAAGGAATTGGAAATTTCTTAGGCCATTGCAAATTAATATCTAGAGCCCCTGTAAGTTAGTCAAATTTACCTTAAAAGAGCTGCCTGGTGGAGTATATCTCAACCAAATTCCCTAAAGCTTCCTGATACAAGTTCTTCCAAACAACATTTCTGAAATCTATATTTGGAGCACTGACAACATAAGGAAGTGATAAAGGATTGCTGTGGAAGAAGACAAAAATTTGGTTTTGGTTAGCAAATATTCTTTCATCTTTCCAATGGCCATTATAAAGTTTGCTTAACTAAGTCATTGTTATGGCATGAATATCTGTACGCTCTAAACTCTTTCCAGTGACCATGATTCAAGAATATAAACCAATTCTCTTGCCTAGAGATAACCTAATATCCTTGCTGTTTAGGGATTTTTTTTAAAGGTTAACTTTCAGTGTTTCATCGAGTAAATATCTTAACTGGTTACTCATCACATAAGCTATTTTCTCTTTAAACCTCCTGGAGACAATTTTCTTTCAATCGCAAAAATCACCATTGTGAAACTTCCCTTTTTATTATAACACAGTAGATATTTTGAAAATATACAACTGAAAAAGAGAGTGTTTGCCAATTGGTATTTTGCCCTTATTATATAAAATTGAAAATGGAAACTGCGGCCTTGATGAAAACATTGAAATTCCAGTAAGTAGGATTAGTCATAGTTTTTTTGTGTACCGGGGTTAGATTTCAAACAGCAAGTAAAAGTTCCCTGAGCTACTAGTAGAAGCAAACATTCTCAAATTAAAATAAAAAAGAAGAAGGGCTACACAAGCTAACAAGAGCCAAAGCTGGGATGAGTAACATTTGACATTTGAAAAGGCTGGAATCTGAGCAAACGGCTTTCTCCCAGAGGAGAAACTTCTCACCAAATAGTTGGCTCATTGTGGCATCTAGCTTTCTTTTAAACAGCAAGTCTGAGGTCTGCAGGGAGAAGGCAAATTAATGAAAACCTCTTTGGCTTAACTCCTCACAGCCTGGGAACTGTTGTAAATAAGTCAAGACGCACATGGCGGAGTAATGGGAAGAGCATCAATTCTAACAGCTCGCTGACAGGCTTGGGGCCCCTCAGCGGCCTCACTCACCCTTAGTTTCTTAGGGCTTTTAAATTCCACTTTTAATGAGTTTTCGCTGTTTGGGAGGTAATATGTAGCTGCTTGGGAGGTAATGTTTTGCCCTTCACTGTTTTGTATGTGAAGACAGTTAGCATTTTAACTGAAGCAAAATTTGTCATAATAAACAAAAGAGCATGTAGGTAAAAGGATTGAAACATCTGCACTGTCACCCACACAATTCAAAGAGAAAGAGAGGCAGAGAGACAGAATGAGAGAGGGAAGACCATTAGCAGTACTAAATATTTAATAAGACTTGTCCATGTTCCATACATTTCATCATCCTCCAGGACAACAGAGCATTAAATAACACTGTTCCAGTATGATACTGTTTGTCCAAAGCCATCAATTCTTCTCACAACTCATACAGAGAATTCAAGTTTTGTTTTACTTCTCCTAAATCTCTCCCAATCAGATAGGCACAAAGTAATAAAAATAAGCATTTGGTACATGCGTGGCTAGGGCTGCTGCCTTGCTCTTCGCTGCTCAGACTAGGTGACATTGGATCCATCCACGAACAGGAAAAGTCTGATGTCCACCATTTCTAACAGCCTAAGATTGTTCAAGGAGTTTCTTAATGGCCTCTGCTCCCTATATGCTTCTTCCTCCTTCCCAGAGTCACTCTATAATGTGTTTCTGCATAGAACTTTGTATTAGTTTGCTTGGACTGCCATAACAATGCACCCCAATTGGGTCACTTAAACCGCATACTCACTGGCTCACAGTGCTGGAGATTGGAAGTCAGAGGTCAAGGTATTGGCAGGTTTATTTCCTTTTAAAGACTGTGGGAGAGGAATCTGCTTCAGATCTCAACCTTGGTTGATAAAGAGCTTTCTTCTCCTTATATCTCTTTGTATAATGTTCCTTCAACATTTATCCATCTCTTTGCTCAAATTTCCCCTTTTTTACCAAGACAGCAGTCATACTGGATTTGCATTAATTCTAATGCTCTCATTTTAAATTAAGATGCTATTTCCAAATAAGATCACATGTTGAGATATTAGGAGTTAGGACTACAAAATATATAAATTTGGGTGGCCAAATTTCAACCAATGACAATTTTCTATTGATCCTTACGGGGTACGTGCAGATACCAACACTTAAGGGTGACTTGCACTCTGGGAGGCAGGGATGCCAAACCCACTAGGTCATGTGTCATCTCAATAAAAGCTTTTGAAAGATGCTCATAGAATAATTCCCACAAGCAAGTATCTTATACTGATAAATGAAATTCATTGCAACCTGGTTACCCATCAAACACCTTTCTTATAACTATTTGTGAAATATTATCTAGCATATGTAATATGTTCATGAAATAATGGAACTGAAATCACATTAACATTTTTTTTGGAGGTAATCACCAAGTTTAATTCTCTACTTTGTATATTTCATAATCGAACAATATAGTCTCATCACCCCTATCATAGTTTCCAAAATCCTCTGTCCCTCCTGGCAGTCACAACAACAAACTCAATAATATTATTACATCCCTAGTGAGGTTATTTTTCTCACAAAGAACTCAAACTGCACTCCTGCTATAAGATCCCTGACCCACGTCACAGAAATTGGGTCGTTGTGTTTGATGACTTGGTGAGGAGAGGTTGAAATTACCTTTTATAAACCTCTTATATTCAGACAGAACTCAATTCCTATGAGAAGCAAGGATATATTCTTTGTAAAAACTATAAACCTAATCAGAGAAAGAGTCCACTTCTCCAAAGAAAACTGTTTAACTTAAAAAACCCAGAATGTTCTGTATGAAGAATGAATTGATTAGAAGTCTAAGATTTCCAGATGCATAATTTCAGGCATCATTTAAAACACAAGCGATTCATCCTTGATTGAGACCTCACACAGAAAATGTAACTGCTTCTACATGAATCTGCTCCCCTTAGCTAATCCAAATGTAAAATATATATAAAGTTGAACCATATGAAACACCTACGTTAAAAATGTTCAAAAATTATTAATTTCATGTGTTCCAACCTACTTCCTGATTTAAGTCATGAATTCAACTTAAAAAAAAATCTTATGTTAAGTACCTTTCATTATCAGTCTATATGAGGATAGATTTCAATACAATTAGGTAAAAACTACTTCTGGCTATAAGGCAGCAATAGAGGGGAATTATCCTCCTCCTGTAAACAACTAAAAAGCAGAGCAAAACACAGGAAATAACTACTTTCAAACACTGGACAACAGGCAACAGAGAACTGTGATCCCAGAGAGAAAGGAAATAAATGAAATGAGTCCTTTGATTGCCCAGACTTCCTGCCTAAAGGCAATATGTGAACTTCCAAGTTGGGAAATCCAAACTGCAGTCTCAGTGACTGGAGGAGACAGAGGATAGGGTTACAGAGACCAAGTTAGTTATAATCTGCCTGCCAGAATATCTTTACAAGGGGGCGCTACTAAGAAAGAGTTCTTGAAATCTGCACAGGAAAAACCTAGAATTTATATCTTATTATCAACGTACACTTGTAGACTATGAAACCTCATGCAGTGGGACAAAGAGTAAGTTCCCTGTAAAGAAATCATACTGAGGAATTATAAGTCAAAGAGTTCCTAAAGTTCACATAGAGCCAGAAATAGATGTTCTCATAAAAAGTACCCAGACCTTAAAGAGTACAAGGGATATGCAATAGAGACCAGAGGCAGGCTCCACAAGTGAGTTTATTTTATTTTATAAAGATTTATTTATTTATGCATACTAGAACTAGGGTGTAAGCCAGAGGTGCGGGGGGCAGGGGGGTGCTGAGAGAATTCTCCAGAGACAGAGTGGGGAGTAGAACAGGCAGATGTACTGAAATACACTGCTGAGGGGAGCAGCAGGCAAGGCAGGAAAGGTCTGCTGCGCCATGTGGGTTGCTCACTGGAGGGCTCTGGGATCAAACTGGTTGGTGCTGCAGTGGCTGGCGATATCTTAATAGTGCTGTATTTAAAATCCCCATGCCACCAGGGAGGCCCCTGCACAAGTGAATTTAAATTCACCCTAATGAAAAAAACTATTTTTGACCTGCTCTTAAAAAAAAAAAAAAAAAAAACAACTTTAAAAGAGACTCAAGCAGATAACTTTAGTCCATAACCTAATCTAATTAATTTTTTTTTTTAATAGAGGCATGTTTATTTATTTATTTATTTGTTTGTTTGTTCTGTTTACACATGCACTGGGTACAGTCAGAAGCACGGGAGGGTGAGAGAATTCACCAGAGCCAGAGCGGGGAGCAGAGCAGGCAGAAGGACCGAAGGACACTGCTGAGGGGAGCAGCGGGCGGCAGGAGAGGTCTGCGCGCCATGTGGGACCCTCCTCCGGTGGCCGGGGAGCAGCCGGGGATCGAACTGGCGCCGCAGAGGCCGCGGGCAGCTTCGCAACCCAGCGCTCAACCGCTGCGCCACCGGGGAGGCCCCATAACCTAATCTAAACAAGAATTTCTTGCCATGAGAAAAAAAAAATTGGAAATGTGAGGGAAAAAAATCACTAGGAACAGATGAACAATACAATAACTAAAATAAAAATGGTACTGATAGAATCATAGAAGAACAGATACTGCAGAAGAAAAATCAGTTCATTTGAAGATAGCAGTAGAAACTATCTAATCTGAAGCATAGAGGAAAAAATGCTGAAAAAATATTAGCAGGACCCAGTAACCTAAGGGTCAATATCAAGAGCTTTTACATACATATAGAGTTCCAAAAGTAGAAGGAAGGAGACTGGAAAAAATATTTGAAGAGCTAAGGTTAATAATATTCCAAAATTGATGAAAACTATAAAATAAATGTAAAAGACTCAACAAACCCCAAGAAGGAAAAAATACAAAAGAAAATCACACTAAAATACAAAATAGTCAAATCACTTAAAGTCAGTATAAAAGAGAAAATCTTTAAAAACAACCTGAGGAGGAAAAGTATCATTAAGTACAAAAATAAACTAAAAATCACCAAAGCTAAGAAAATCACAGACTTTTTATCCAGAACTATGCAAGCTAGGAGACAATAATAGAGCAACATGAAGTACTGAAAGATAAACAAGGAACAAAAGCAAAAGAAGACAAATGGGATTGTATCAAATTGAAAACTTATGTTCATCAAAGGACACAATCAACAGAGTAAAAGGCAATCTACAGAATGGGATAAAATTTTTGCAGATTTAATGTCTGATATATAAATAACTACAAATCAATAACAACAACAAAAAAACAATTTTTTTAAATGGGCAAAGACCTTGAATTGATATACAAATAGCTTACAAGTATATAAAAAGGTACTCAACATCACAAGTTGTTAGAGGAATGCAAATCCAAAGAACAATAAGATATCACCTTACACCCATTCAAGAGGTTCTTATTAAATGAAACAAAACCAAAAAAGGACAGGTTTTGACAGGGATGTGAAGAAGTTGAAATCCCGGTACACTGTTGATGAGATTTTATCTTATCATAATATGAAGACTAGTATGACAGTTCTCAAAATGAATGGATAAATAAAATGTGGCCTACACATTATTTATATTTAATGTAAATGGCAATATGGTTAGTTTATATATATCCCATTTTGCTAATTACTTTTTTCTTTGTAGCATCTGCTTTTTCTGCATATTTTCTGCCTAATTTTGTATTTATTATTTTTCAGGATTTAATTTTACCTTCACTTTTGACTTATTAGCTATATACTTTTTATATTTTTAGAAATTGCTCTAATACTTATGCAATTTTAACTTATCACAGTTGATTTTCAAGTGATATTCTAGCACTTCATATATAATGTATAAAACTTACAATGATGTAATTTTATTTTTCCCTACCATCCTTGAACTATTTTTGTCATGAATTTTATTTCTACAAATGTCAAAGATTCTACAACTCATTGCCATCATTTTTGCTTTAAATAATCAATTATCTTTTAAAGAAAGTAACACTGAGTAACAAGAACTTTTGATTTACAAATTTACTGGAATTCTTCATTCACTGGTGTGGATCAGATTTCCATTTGGTATTATTTTCCTGTTTGAGGAACATCATTTAATGTTTCTTATAACATAGATTAGGCTGTGATTCTCTCAACTTTCATTTTTCTAAAAAAATGTTTATCTTGGGCCTCCCCAGTGGTGCAGCGGTTGAGCACTGGGTGGTGAAGCTGCCCGCATCCTCTGCAGCGCCAGTTTGATCCCCGGCCACCACCGGCGAGGGTCCCACATGGCGCGCAGACCTCTCCTGCCGCCCGCTGCTCCCCTCAGCAGTGCACCTCGGTCCTTCTGCCTGTTCTGCTCCCCGCTCTGGCTCTGGTGAATTCTCTCACCCTCCCGCGCTTCTGACTGTACCCAGTGCTTGTATAAATAAATAAATAAATAAATCTTAAAAAAAAAGTTATTTGCACAAAGTATATAATTCTAGGCTAACATTTGTTTATTCTTTTTTTATTGTGGTAAAAATATATTAAAAAAATTATTATTTTAACCATTTAAAGAATACATATCATTAGTGATATGTATGTAGAACTTTCTCATCTTGCAAATTTGAAACTCTGTACCCATTAAACAAAAAATTTCCCCTTTCATAATTTCTCCTTTCTCCAAACCTTAAGTCCATTCTGCTTTCCATTGCTATGAATTTTACTACTGTATCTACCTCATATAAGCAGAATCATACAGTATTTATCCTTTTGTGACTGGCATATTTTGTACTCAAAGTTTAACCATGTTGCAGCATGTAACAGGATTGCCTTCCTTTTAAAGGCTGCATAGTAGTCCATTTTATGTGTAGACCACATTTTATTTACCCATTCATCTTTCCAGGGAATTTGAATTGCTTCCACCTCTTTGATAATATAAATAAAGCTGATATGCACACGGGTGTACAAATATATTTTTGAGACTCTGCTTTCAATTCTTTTGGATATAACCCAGAAATGGAATTGTCTGTGTATATATTCAAAAGAATTGAAAGCAGAGTCTCAAAAATATATTTGCACACCCGTGTGCATATCAGCTTTATTTATATTAGCAAGATAGCAGAAAAATAAAGATTCCAGAACCATCTCCTCGCCACATACACAACACAATAATATACAGATAAAAACAACAGTCTCTGGAGTACAACTGGAGAATCATTTTGACAAGGAAAAGCAATATGGTGGAGAATGTAGGAAGATTTTACAATATAATTTTGCCTGCAATGCTATGGCACAGGTGACCCAAGAGGATCAGCTACAATGCAGATCCATTTTCTATTTGTACTGAAGGGTGCATGCCCACATCCAGGACTTGAGAACCTGGACACTACATTGGAGAGGGGGGCACACTAAACTATAGAAAATAGAGGGGGTCTATCTTCTAAAAATGCTAGAATGCATGGAACATGAGGGGAACAGATAGATGTGGAATCTCAGCCCTCATTATTCTCAGGGATATTGTCTTGGTGCCCAGAGTTTCTGCTCATCATCTAGGTGTAGGGTATGCAGGGGCCCTCTCACCAAGGGAAAGTTCCTGGTATGAGGAACATGCTGGGGAAACAGTATCTGCTGATAACAGCAGGCAGATCTTAAAATAGAGATAAAATGCTTAGACTGGCAGAAATAATGGAGCCCGGCCTCCCTGATGGCGCAAAGGGTTAAGCACCGCACTGTGAAGCAATCCACAGCCTCTGGGCATGAGTTCGATCCCTGGCTGGCCAGGGAGAAACCCACATGGTGAGGCAGACCTCTCCTAACTCACCTGCTGCTCCCCTCAGCAGTGTATTTCAGTCAGTCTGCCTGTGCTGTTCCCCACTTGGTCTCTGGTGGATCCTCTCACCTCCCACATCTCTGGCCTGTGCCCCAGCTCTTGTATGTATAAATAAATAAATCTTAAAAAAAAAGAAAAAAATAATGGAGCCCCCAGGCAATAGCCCCTGGTCACACCACTCTAGCTTACATCCCTAATCCCATCACCCATGCAGGTACACTCCTTATGTGATTGCCCCTTCTTTGTACTCAATGCTAATAAATATGACACTGCCTTTGGAGGGTGCTGCACATTACTTCCAGTGTAGCCTTTCTAGGCTTCTCGTTGATCCAAACAGACTTTGAGTAATCTTTCCCTCATCCGGCACAACTTCCAACACTGCTGCCACGCCAGGCGACATACGGGTACCAGCAAGAACAGAGGTCCTACAGCTAGAAATCAACCAGGGGATCAGGAAACACTCCAGCCTTCTGCCACTCGGAGGTCTTGAGGCCATCCAGCAGGCCTTGCTCTGGCATTTATCTAAGGTGGTGACTGTCTGCTTGAGTCTTGGGCTCCTGAAGGCAGTGAAAGCTCCAGCCTGTGCAAAAGACCTGTTAGCACTGAGTGAGAAGTGCTCTGAGGCCTCACACAGAAGAGGTTCCTCTTCACAAAGGGCTTGTGTGCATGCAAAACACATGTACCTCCCCCTGCTGGGGCGTTTACTAGGAGAACATTCACTGAAGGTACTTGCTGCTCTGATCCAGGTTTATTTTGTTTTTTTAATTTCTTAAATTGTATTACTTTTTCTTGAGGTTTAACGTACCTAAGCGGGGAAGCAAATGTTTGTCCCTCAGGGGAAAGCATCAGTTCGTGGAAGCCAGCAGTGGCTGTATATCCCCCTTCCATGCCACATCCCTGAGAGACGATTGAGAGAGAGCTGCCAGGAAGCCCATCTTTTATGGACACAACTACAGACCCAGAGACACTCATGTCTCTTCACCGCCTGTGACTGAAATTGGGACTTGGGCCTGTTTGCAACCTGGGGATCAGTCTACCTCTGATCTCCACCCCCACCCCTGCCTGGAAAACTACTGATTGCAGAATCTGCAAACCAGAACTGGACCACAGCTGAGAATCAGCATTAGCATGAGGCTATGGGGGAAGTTCTGACTGAGGAACTGGTCTAAGGGAGGGGATCTTTTCAGTTCCCCACCTCCAGTGGGACACCTGCAGCCCACTAAGAGGCTTTAACTCTTGGCATTCTTCTAGCACCACCCTTTGGCTCCCTGCTGCCCTGACCCCTACCCTTTACCAGCAACTGGAGAGCCAGTCATCCAAACAGGTGCAGAGGCACAGGCTATAAAGCAACAGACATCCCAGGACCTTGGGCAGAGAACCAGGATTACCTCCTGCAACCTGTATTCTTTATGAACAGAACAAGTCCCATATCAAGTTCAATCCATAAGAACTAAACATCAAGGGGCCTTTCTGATGGCACAAGGGGTTAAGATGCAGCAGTATGAAGCTATCTGCAGCCACTGCAGCACGAATTCGATCCTCAGCCAGGGAGGTGACCCACATGGCGCAGTAGACCTCTCCTGTCTCACCTGCCGCTCCCCTCAACAGTGTATTTCATTACATCTGCCTATTCTGCTCCCTACTCTGTATCTGGTGAATACTCTTAACCCCCATATCTCTGGCCTGCAGCCCAGCTCTTGTATGCATAAATAAATAAATCTTTTAAAAAGAAAAAAAAGACTTAAACATTAAAAGATAGGGGAATAGACCATAAATGATGGAACAAAACTAGGTAACTTACCTGAAGAAGAATTTCAATCAATACTCCTAACTATGCTTATTGCAATAAGGAAAACAAGAAAGCTGGAATTTCTGTATTATTATTATAAGTGCTGTCATTAATTCCACCAACCAAGTGTCACCAAGGTTTTTTGCTTCATTCTGTTTCACTAGTATGGCTTTGCAAAGTCGACTTCTACTCACACTACAACAAACCAGTCTGTGCCAGACCTTGAGCTTCCCCCCTGAATTTCCCATCCCCTGGTGGATTTCACTTTAAACCAGACCTCATGCCACCACAAGGTCCTGTGAGATCATTCTGCCTGGTCAGGGCACATGCCTTCTTGCTTAAAAACAGAACCATGGCCCACATAAGTCAAAAACTCCTTCTGTTCCCAACCATCTTTTCTTTTTTTCCCCATTCATTGAGATTTAGGTCAAACTTCATGTGGTTTTATCAGAGATGGCATCTCCATGCTGCCATGCTGTGTGGAAGCAGCCCGCCACAGGAATTCGGTTCTACTTCTACCCCCACAGGACACAGGAGAACCATATGGCCGCACACAAGAGTCCCAGCTTTTGTCCAGCACTGCTTCATTTCTCCACCCAGGAAAATTGACATCAGCATCATATTTTGGAACGAACATTCATTCAGACTAAGATATTTGTATTTTTGCGATCACATTGGTGACCCCTACACAGTAAATCTTTGCACTTTTTAGAATAATTTCATCTGTTCTATGCCTTCTGGTGTTCTCTTTAGATTAATGTCTAAGGTCATAGAGACAGAGTGTCAAGGTTTAGATAAAGGGTCGAGGGTGTATTAGTTATGTAAAGTTTGAATTTACTCAAATTCTTTTAAGTTTCAGCTCTTTGTACAGTAGTAGATAAGTAGACTTTCAAATAGAAGTAGGAAAATGATTTTCAAAAATATTATATCAGGTGTCTGAAGTCACTCATAAAACAATAGACCATGGATTACAACTCCCAAATCCTCTATGTGTTTCCTCACCATCCCCTGCTATTATTTTTCTATTATTCTACCATCACCTTTTGCCACTTGGCTAGGCAGCTTTTGAAATGACCAGCAAAGAGCCCCACTCCCTAATATCCACACTCTTGTATAATCTCTTCCCTTTGAGCACGTGCTGGACTAATGACTTATTTCAAACAATAGGATATAGAAAAAATTAATGGACTCTCGCTCCAGAGATTAGGTTTTAAATGATTGTGACTTCCATCTTATACTCTCAAATTTTCATTTTTTGTTGTCCTGATATAAGCTACCATCTTGCAAGCTCTCCTATGGAGTAGCTAATATGGCAAAGAACTGAGGGTGATGATCTCTGACCAATACGTAGGGAAGAAACAATTGCAGTTCTAACAGTCTACAGCAACTGCCTTCCATGTGAGTAAGCTTGGAACTGAATCCTCCCCTAGTCAAGCCCTGAGATGACACCTTGACTGGATTCCTCTGAGAGTGCCTGAAGCAGAGGATGAGTTACACCACACTCAAACTCTTGGCCCATGGAACTGAGAGATAATAAATCTTTGTTTAAGCTACCAAGTTTGGGGGAACTTGTTAGACAGCAATAGATTACTAAGACACCTAGATTACTGAAATGATCTAATTGGTTTCCTTCTATTTTTGGCTATTCAGAGAGCACTCAGACTTATTCTTCAAACACATCTGATCAAGTCATCCCTCAATACAAACTCCTTTATCTTTCAGAGTAAGTCAAAGTCCTTATAGGAACTAAAAGATCCTACAACTCCCCTCTGCTCTGACTCAAATCCCACTGCTTACTCACTTGTAGCCCCGCTCCATAGGCTTCTTAACTGTTCCTCGAGTACTTGGGGTATACTCATGCCCTGGCTTCTGTCCTGGCTCTTGCCTTTCACCAAAATGCTCTTCCCCCACATGTCCACATATCTAACTTCCCTATATCCTTCAAATGTTTAATCAAGTGTCACCTACTCATTAAGGCCTCAACTGACCATCTTATTGTCAATTTCCACACCCCCTTGCTCCTCACTCCTTCACCCATTCTACTTTTCCTCTTCCAGAGTACTCATCACCTTCTAACTTAGGGCTTGTGTTATTGAATTGTTTTGTCTATTGTTTATTGGCTCTCTCCTCCACAAATATGCAGACTCCAAGATAGAAAACATGTCTTTCTTTTCTATTTTTTAGCAAATGACTAATGAACTACCTTCTCTCAATGATAACCTAGAGTTTATTATTGTACAAAGATCCATAAGCTTTTTTTAACTTATAAAATTAGTTAACAGAGACTCAGCCTGATAGTTTACTCTTTATACTCTATTTTATATACAGTTTCTAAGGTTTGTGATATACTGACGAGATTTTATGAGCTTATATTGATCACATAAGCAAAGGTAACCCATACCAACTATACCCTTCCAAGAGGTTTCTATCACCTCATAAGGACTTTAGAATCAAAAGCATGAAGACAGCTTAAAAGCCAAAATCACTGGGGCCTCCCCAGTGGCGCAGCGGTTGAGCACTGGGCTGCGAAGCTGCCCGCAGCCTCTGCAGCGCCAGTTCAATCCCCAGCCGCCGGCAAGGGTCCCACATGGCGCACAGACCTCTCCTGCCGTGCCCACTGCTCCCCTCAGCAGTGTACTTCATCAGTCTGCCTGTTCTGCTCCCTGCTCTGGCTCTGGTGAATTCTCTCACCCTCCTGCGCTTCTGACTGTACCCAGTGCTTGTATAAATAAATAAATAAACAAACAAACAAACAAATAAATCTTTAAAAAAAATGCTGATAGAAACTCAAAGCTTGAATAGTGATTCATTATTAAATGCATTCAATAAAATAAAATCTCACAAACTCACATATAAAATATGAGATAAGAAACAAAGACTTTTGTGCCAAATGAGTTTTATACTATTACATACTTCCCTCTTTGGGTGGAAGTATAGAATAACCCCCAGGCATTCTTTACATTTAGCAAAATTCTGATTGTTAAGCAGTTCAATTTCTTTGTTCATTTATATGGCTTCTATCATACTTTGACTCTAAAACTAATTTCCCTAGAAATAGGAGCAGGATTCAACTTGTCACACTCGCACAAATAAAGGCCCCTTTTATGCTGTTCATTTCCTTCTTAGCGGAAAGGCCTTCAACTTTGTGAACAAGCTGACTCCTAAGGCAGCTTCTGTATCCAAGCAGGAGTGTTATATGTGGCCTCCCAGTATGCCAAGTGCAACAACCCCCCACTGTGTGTTAATGGGCTGCAAAGCTTATCAGTCCCAACTGAAGCCACACCTTTGTGCTTTAATACTTTAAACCTGGTGCCAGTGTGGCTTTCCCTGCCACTCAGGTATATACACGACTGCACTGGAACCTGATTAACTAAGATAGTAGCTCTTTAAAGTTCTCTAAGGTAGTAACTCTTAAAAGTTCTCATCACAAGAAAAAAAAGTCTGTAACTGTGCAATGACAGATGTTAACTAGACTTAATGTGGTGGGCATTTTGTAATATACACAAATATCAAATCATTGTCACACACCTAAAAGTAATGTTGCATGTCAAAATACCTCAATCAAAATTATTTATTACTATTTATGTATTTTCCTATTCATTTATCGAGAGCCTCCTATTTATTTACTGGGGGCAAGGGCACAGCAGGAAACAAAGTAGTCAAGGTCCCTGGCCCCAGGAGGCAGCAGGTGCACATGCCGCCGGAGACACGGACCCATACAGCTGGCTTCTCCACTCACCAATGGTGTGAATTCTGACCCAGAATTTACTTACTGTTTCCAAGCTTCAGTTTTGTCACTTATTAAATGGGGGTCAAAATATTACTCACCTCCAAGGGCTACTATACGGATCAAAAAATATAAACATCAAGTGCTTTAGGACATTGTCAGGCACATTCAATGTTAGCTATTGTCAACACGTATCGTCACTATTCGCCAGTCACTATGCTGGATGCTGGGTCCTGGCTGCATAGAACAGAACAAAACCTGTGTCCCTGCCACTGTGAAGCTTCTGTTTTACTGGAGGTGAAGTGCAATTGATAATCAAGTAAATGCCTAGTAGGTCAGATGATAATAAAATGCACAAAAACAAAGAGTAAGAAAAATAGGAACAATGTAATGAAACTTATCTGAAAATAAGGAAGGAAAGGGAACGTGACTAATAGAAAGTACAGGTCCTTCTCAATCATACCTTACCCCCCACCTAAAACATAAAAGCATAAAAAAATACCACTTTGCCCCTGTTTTTATACAGAAGAAACTAATCCCTATGGTGCCATCTCTCTTAAGTCCTAGAGGCTCCTGAGTTGAGAGGATTATCCTTATTTCTTTTCTCTTAGAAGATTAACATTACTGTGCCATTCAACATCCCCAACTGTAAATCTTCTTGGTATGATGGCAATTTCAAGACACCCCAGCTTATAAAGTACAGCCTTGAACTTATACTCCAGCACAATTGTTTCATTTTTATTCCATACCTGACTTAGGGTCAGAAAATAGTAGGACTGGTGAGTGGTCTCTATACCTCTAGACACACATACACACACACACACAAAAGACATGAGACCATAACATTGGCCTGACTTTGCAAGAAACATCACACAAAGTAGATTCATACTGACAAGGAAAACCAAGGCACATAGTATGTGTACACATGACTCTTGTTTATCCAATCCTCAGAGAGAATCTGAGTGGCTTCTAAAATTGTATTAATTATTTAATGGAAGCTTCAGGAGCAAAGAGAACCCACTAGTCACAGATCTTATTTACCCTCATCACCTGCTGTTTGCTCTGGGTGTATTTAAAGTCATAATCATGTCTCCTATGATGGAGGACTTGGGATGCTTTGTGGTTACATTTGGAAAACATTATATATCCACATCAAATGTGAATGTGGTCTCCCTTAGCAGAAACTGATGTCATCGCCTTAGAATTAGACCACATTGACCCTGTGGACAGATGAGATTTAAGTCTACAGAGAGTCCTGAGGATAGAAAAATAATTCCTTAAAATATGCACAGGAAGAGAATTGTTACCTAGACCTTATAGCACTTTGTAATCATTGCTCATCAAAAACTCAAAGAACAAAAGAACAAATAACATGTACTGATTTTGCAATATTATCTTGGACCAAAGGTTGTTTCCAGAAGAATGAGAGACTACTTCACACCTGTTAAAAACCAAGGACCTCCTTTGCCCCTCCCCCCCCCCACACACACACAAAGCTTCTTTGTGTCTGTTGGGAGAGAAGCAAAGAGATTTCATCCCCAGACTCAGGGCAGGCTTCACCGACCTGGGACTGATGTGTTTGCACAAGGCCCCTTTCTCAAATGGGTCTGGCCCTGGCATTTATGTTCTGTACTCACCTCTTGAATTTCTTACTAAGTTTAATTAGCTTTGAAGTTGAGGGGGAGATTTGGACCCGTAGTCACAGAAGGGGAACTCTTCTGCATGGTTCTGAGTCAGTTGCCCCAACCCCTGGTACCTCATTCCCATTTGCTTTCTCCCTTTTTCCCTCAGTTTCCCCCACCCTGTGTCCACTGTGGTCCTCTAACAAGGTCTGCTGGGTCAGGTCCACCAAGGAAGGCCCTCATTCTAGCCTCATGCTCCATCCCAGTGGATCTGGCACAATGAAGCACTTCTGTAGCTAACATGCTTTCTGAACTCTGAGGTTGTGTCATTCTCTGATGTCAGCAGGCACATTGGAAATGAATGTGCCTGGTCACTGAGAGGTCAGGGACACCTGCTCCCACCACCCCCAATCTCCTCCACTGCCACCCATGCGTGTCTCAAGGAGGCACAGGCTGCCCTCAGCACCAGGGTGCACTGGACAGGTGACTGGGAGAAAGATTCTCTGGCCCACTGTGAGCCAGCCACAGTTTTGGCCTGGACGCCGAAGTACAGGCAGCAGTCTCATCCCTGACATGGGAGATGGCACCACAGAGATATGAATACTCAGTCCCTAACTGTTGCCCTCAATAACTCCTGAATTAAAAACCCCATTACTATCCTGCCAAGCTGCCTATTTGCTTTGGAGCCTGGCTACTAAAGGGAGTCATGTAGCAGTTGGGACTTGGGAAGTCCAAAAGGGCCTAGTTGCCTTGATTTATATGACTTAATCAAATTTCTGGGACAAGTGCATTATGGATCCATCCGGAGGACATATTTATTGATGTTTATATGTGTCAGAGTCTAGCCAGGGTCAGGACAGGCCAGTTGTGGAGTCAACTCCAAGTACTTCACACATCCCCACAAATCACAACCAGGAGAACCATAGGCTACTTACGTCTCCCCAGCTACCACAACCTGGTTTAGATGAAATCCAGCCGCAGGATTTCTAAATTTGCCTAAAATACTTTTCGGTTAAATGTAAGAACAAAATCAACCATGGATAGCAGTGGTGAAAAAATAAAATAAGAAAAAAAATCACTTCTTCATGAGAAAGTACTTCCATATTTCTCAAAGCTTGATCGGTTTACCTCAGATAGAGAGGATGTCTATTATGAATTCAGATTCCTAGTCTCTCCCACAGAAACCCTGCGCCTTCAAGTCAGAGATCTCTGAGTCCGTGTTTATGCAAGTTTTCTGGTTGGTTTTACACCAATGGTGGGGAGGGTAATCACTTATATGAGCTTTCTATCATTTGAAAAGCAATTCTCAAAAATTCAATATTTCTAGCAGTCTAACAGAGTTCAGATTCCCTGAGCACTGAATACCCCAGAGATTCTAATTCAGTAGTTCTAGGATCTGTATTTTAACAGGCAACTCCCTCACCCCTGCCCCAAGCTTTGCGTGCAAGCAAGCCTCACTCATACCTTGAGAAATGCTAGCACACAAAAACAAAGCATAAAATTCTGCTTTAGTATTTTACAATGTCCACATTAAAGTTTAGATCTTTTCCATCCAACAAATGCTGTGCTTGGGCCAGGAATGGAAAGATGAATTGGTCCTTTCCAAATGAGATCAAAGGGAAAAGCAGTCAAAAAGGCAACAGTGACCACATACTTTAAGTGGATTGTACATGTGTGTCACCGCTTAAAATGTAGAACAGCATTGATTACATACCATGAATCTCTAACAGCTATAGAGGAACACAGGTTCTTACAATAATAGTAGCTCTACCTATCAAGTTTCTACTATATGCTAGGTGCTAAGATAGACACTTTTCAAACTGTAACACCCAAGAAACTTGCATCGTTCATTTTTGCACCCGCTTTTTACATATTTGGAAATTGGCTCAGGGGATTTAAATAATATTTAAGTGCAAGATCTAAAGTGAGTGGACTGTGCGTCTAGGGTCTGCCTCATACTAAAACCTGTTTTCCTGCTAAAACAGCTACTCCTTACATTTACAGATGTTGGGGGTTTACAATGTATTTTCAGTGTTCTAGTTGATTCTCATTACAATGGTAAAAATATATGTATATATTTTTAACTTCTGTCTTGTTGATATATATATAACATCAGCTAAGTTACACTTAGTTGAAAACCAAAAACAACCCCATGATCTTTGTGGTTTATAAGAACAAAGCCTTGCTTCTTGCTCACAATAACGTCTGCCCTGATTCTGGGTGGTGCTACTCTTGTGGCAAAGGCAATAGAATTCACCTTACAGCTCTCTACTCAAAGCTTGCACTTGAAAGTGACATAGGTCACTACTTCTGAAATGCACAAAACAAGTCACATGGCTAGGAGGCTGTCCAGATGCTACTAAGAAATGATACTTCTTCCCAAAGTGAGTGGATTTGGCACAATGAAGTACTTCTGCAGCTAACAATCTTTTTGAACTCTGAGGTTGTGTCATTTTCTGATGGCAGCAGGCACATTGGCAATGAATGTTCATGGCATTAAGACAGGATCTAAGGATACAGGACAAGACATGTGGAGGCTTGTTTCTCTGGAGGCTCAGCAGTGTAACTTTTCTCCCAGAAATTGTTGTTTCCCAGAAACAAGAAACTATGTTGAGGTGTGCAGACTGACCTGCCTGAAACAGAGGTTCTCACAGGCAATTTGAATAATTTTATATCTGTCTTTGTATTTGTGGAGCCCAACCTAAGGGTAATATTTGAACCCCAGTAGCAATTATTGCATAAACCAGTATCTTTCCACTTGTAAACTGTGTGGGCTGGGAGTTCTAAAGAATATTATAAGTAATTCATCACTGACAACAAAAGTCTTTAAATAATTGGCATTTTTAATAGAATATATTTAAGAATATCTTTTAAATACCAGCAAGCCTATTGTCTTGCAGTCTGATGTTTTCTTGAACAGGAGAGAAAGGGGTGGGGCTACTGCTACTTCCTGAAGAATTGTGTTTAACTATGAATACACCCATCGCTATGATTCACATGTATGAACTTCAGTTTACATGTGTTATGCCAGAAGAACAGGTTGAGAATCACTTATCTAAATCACGACCATATTTATCCTTCTATATCATTGCAAATAATTCCATGTGTGTTCTTTCTAGCCAGTCAGCCCCCCAAGAACAAGAACAAAGTATTTCCCCCTTTTTCTTGTATTGATCCCAGCTTTAATCTCATGCTATTAGGAGAAATCATCACGTGGCACAGCTAGGGAACTTTTTTCCCGAGTAATGGCCACTGATGCACAAAGAGAAAAAACCATCTCATGAAAGCATAAAGTAGTAATTTTACTAAGACATAAAAAAAAAGCATTTCATCTATTAATTTTTTAAGTCATAAAAAGAACTAAATGAAAGATGAAAATTTCCCATTCATCTCATAAAGATCTGCAAACAGAAAGTATTTGGGAATAATTATAGTAAAGCTTGCAGGCTGCCAAGAATGAATTAGTTTTAGTGACTCTAGTTAGTTCAGAAGAAATAAAGTAGCAGTATCTAAGGATTAGCTTCTTCCCACCCCTTGATCTGGAGCCAGGCGCAGACAATGATCACCTCTGCAGTAACATTTGTGGTCAGAATTCAAGTGGTAAAAGACTCCCATCTCTCAAATAGAGGCCCAGAGCTTCAAAAACGAAAAAAAAGGAATTACTTGTTCAATGACCAACATAAATTTTATTTCCCTAGATTTCAACTCAAGTGTTTTTGGGTTACATAGTAACAAAATGTGAATGGATACAGAAAAAGCACAAGCATATTTTAGATATTCTGGTCCTAACTTAAAACATAAAATTCTAAGAAATCTGAGTTTACATTTATGATGGTAGTAGCTCCTAAGTGAGGAAAAGAGAAGGGTTTTTATTTTCTTTAAAAGGCAAGCAAGCCTCTGAAACCTACCTTAAAACAAAGACAATGTATATGCTCATTTTGCCCTTTGAAATAAATAGGAGTTAAATTTCACAGATATACCAAGGAGGAAAATACTAGTATTCCTAGTTCTTACAGAAACAACCAAGTACTAGACAACTGTGCTGGGGGGGAAGGAGGGGAGGCAGGGGAAGCAGATAAATGATTCAAATACACACTCATTTCCCCATAACAAGGGGAAATATTTTATTTTTCCATGTGATGCTAAATAGTCTTTCTATGCTAGCTGATTGCATGAATGATCTGAGTCAGATGAGGTCCACCATTCTATATAAATGATATTTTGCATATTAAATCCTTCATAAAGGCTCTGCAATGATGGCAATGATGGCATGTCTAGGAAGTGAAAATATATGTATAATTGAAAAATAATTACAATCTCTGGGAAACAAGAGCTATTTATTTCTGTCAAGGAAATCAATTTCACACAGATCATTTCAAGAAAGATCAATGCCTGAATTTTATTAGGAAAGACAGAATGATTCATTCTCTTGGCAGTAAACTAATTCTTCACTAAAAAAGAGGACAGATTTCCATTTAAAAGAAGGAACGAGTACTTGTGCATTATTTGGGACTTACATTGGGAAAGGCTACATTATCTTATTTACTGAAGCGGATATGCTCCCTCTCTTCCCTTTAGCCTAAATCTTCCTGTCTCCTCTCTCTGGGTTTGGTTGTTACTAAAAGCTACACCCTGATTTAAATCGTCCTTAAAATATTATCTTTATGACTCTTTCCACAAATCCCCTAAGAAGAAGCAAAGCTCTAAAATGCATGGAATGACTACAGTTAATTAACTGCTCCCTCCCGGCCTCTCACCAATTCTTTACTGTGAAATTGAACCCAAGGTTGAGAACTTGTGGGTCAGTCATAGGCAGTGAGACAGGGAATTCCAGAACCACAGCGCAGCATTAAAAGGCTTCAGGAAGCTAGTGTGCTTTGTAGGGAAGATCATGTCTGCTATCCAGGGCACTTACAATAACCAGTACTTGACATCTGTTACTCTGTAAACCTCTCAGCAGATGATCCTTTGTCCAGCAGGTAAGATTATTACTCCATTTTAGAGCTGAAGAAACTGAGGTCCAGAGACTTTAATATCCTTGTTTGCCCTGTACTTGCATTGTATTTTAAAGCTAGATCTGTTCAAATTGAAATTCCCCTTTTTTAATCACACTTTCACCTGCTGAACTTGAGTCTATCCCGGAAGCAGCAGCTCGCTGCAGGGCCCCAGAGGTGAGCAAGTGGAGAGCAGCAGAGGGGCTGCAGCGATGGTCACTGGGAAATCAGGAAAGCTGGTATTTAGAATCCTGAGATGGAGTCATGCCAGACCATATATGTCATTTTTTTCCTCGGGATAAGGTCAATAGCTGAAATCAAATTCTGAAAGGGTCCCATGACGTCAAAAAATCTTTAAAAATTTACCTATAAGATGTGCAAGTATTTTTCTTATATATTTAACTTCCATCACATAGTAGTTTTCTTTATAAGATTGTTTTTTAAGTAAGTGAGACCATCCTTGCCAAATCCAACTGCCGGGAATGTAATATCGTGCAGGGCTGTGCGCTGACCTCCACTGCCAGGTGTGAGCTGAGCCTGTGCTTTCCGCTGGCTACTCCCTTTCCAGAAAAACGAGAATTCTCTGACAAAGAATGGAGCTGGAAGACTTCCCTGTGGCCTTTTGGAATCTTCTTTAAGACACTTCCTCCATCCTTCCCTCCCTCTACCTCCTTGTCCGCGTTTCCACAGCAACCCAGTGTGTTGTCCTCACCCAGCGCCCTCCCATTTCCTCTCCCAGTGTAGCTCCATTATAAAAATTCTCATATATTTAATCCCATCCTGGCATCTACTTCTCTGAAGACCAGGAGTAACAAAGGAAGCCAATTTCTAACGTTTCAGGAAGGTTACCAAGTTATAAGAGAAAAATAAAAACCTTCAAAACTCATGCCCAGGACTTGAGTGTTGGAGTCAGCTGAACTTGCCTCACTCTACCACCAAGGTTTACATTTAAATCTTGGACAAATTACACATAAACTTCCGATCATGTGCTTAATTTTAAAATCTGTAAAGAGCACATGTAGATGAAGGCTAAATCCACAAATGGCATGAATTTACTCTGCTGAGAATTTGAAATACTCTGGACTCCTCGAAATCAGGTATTAGTCTAAAATGCCCATGAACCCTCGGGTCTCTGAGTCATTCTAGGAGCCTTCTTTCTACCCAATACCTCTCCCTGATTTTCCTCCCTAGTGAATTTCCACTTGTTCTTCAAAATGCAATCCAAAGTTGACCTCCTCTCGAAACCCCTCCTTGATGTCCCTGGCTGACTTTCCTTCCTGTATATTCTGTGTTTCTTTAAGGATTTGTACTCGACTTTCATTGAAGTACCTATCAATTAAGATTTTTTTCTGGTGCCAGTAATTGATGGCTCACTAAAAGTGCCTGACACAACCAGATGATTATCATAATCTACTCTCAGAACAAGAATTCTGGTGAAGGTGGGGTGGCTGGTTTTGTTGTTCTAGTGTCAAGGGTGTACTCCTTTCTCTCTGTCCACCAGATCATCCCAGTCAACTGGAAATATTGCCTTTCAGCTCTAAACACTAACACCTCTAAAATCACACCCACTGGCCGCAAGAGAAAGAGTGGCATCCCACCCACTTGGGCTCTCATTTTTGATGAGGGAGGTAATCCTTCCCAGGCTTCCCCACAAGGTCTTACCTTTTGTCCCATTGGCCAGAACAGGGTCACATGATGATTCCAACCAAGTATAGCAAAAGGGAACAGTTACGAGATTGGCTTAAAACCAACAATGATCAAACCTGTTAAGAATCCCCCTTCTTTGAACAAATTGTTGTCTTTTTCCTAATTTTCTTTAAACCAGAGCCCTGTTAGCCAGGAAGCTGGAAAAAGTGGTTGTTGAGCAGAGAACAACAGTGTCTACTGACAACCTAGTCAGAATAGGGGCTAATTAGTCTTAATGCTGCCATATTCTGTAGCTCTTGGAGGCGCAAAGTCTGCCCTGCTCTTCTCTGAGTCATTGAAAACTAGCCATAGTAGCGTTCCATAAAAATTTGTTGAGCATTTGAAGCTCATTTGTTTGTTGAATCAATAAATGCAACACACATAAAAGACTATAGGAATGCTAAAAATCGGGCTTAAAAAAGAAAATAGCAAGCCCTCCAACATCTGGCCTGAAAGATGGACCAGAACATTGTGGAAATGGTAGATAGTATTAGATGGAGGCTAAAGAGGATAAATAATTTGAAATGACACATGAACGTTCTGACTCCATAGTCCATTGTCAAAATTCCAGACCTCTCCGCTCTCTGACTTATACTCCAAATGATTTTGGTATTTAACTCAGAGAAACAATTATTTTAAAATGTGGTCATAGAATACGTGACACAGAGAGATGCTTGTATAGATAAAATGAACTCTAAGGCATTTTTACTGAAGGCCACAATCACAAGCAAAAAGGGGGCCTTGGCTTTTACAGAAGAGATACTACTCACCAAAAACCCCTTGCAGTTCTTCTATTTCAGAAGTTATCAGCTGGCAGCCTGACTTTCTCTACCCTTGGTTCCGGCAACAATGCTGATGACAGTAGTTTGTTTGTAGTAGTAGTTTGTTTGACATTGCATGTTTATAATCTCCTCCCCCCTGTCATTCTAAAGCTATAATTCAGATGACAATTGCTCTTCAAAGATGACTTTGCCCAAGTTGGGAGCATGCGGGTCTTATTAATAGTTTTCTTTAAACAACAACCATTTTGAAAAGAACAACTTATAGAAAGCAATTTTTGAATGACGTATCTAAAGAAAACTTTCTGTTGCCCTTAGGGAGAATGTACACATTATTCCGCAAATTCAACTATGTGTACAAGAACTTTAGCAACTACTTATTCACTAAAAAGTACTTGAATTTGATGACCACCCATAAGGCCATGCAGGTAGGAAATTTAATTCTGTCACTAGTGCTCCCTTTCTGGCCAAAATCAACATGAGTTCACAGCTTATTTCCAAGGACTATGTGCTTTTAGGCATAGTTTTAGGACCCGATGTGCTTCTGTGCTGGTCACTGGTCATCTATCCACAAAATTCCCCCCCCTCACCAAATTGATGTTAGGTCATTTGTCCACTATATGGGATGCTCATAGATTTTTCACCTTTTGTCTCTTATTCCTTCCCAGCACAGAGGAATTTTTTTTCTATTCTGGGAGAGTAACTATTGTTACCTTAAGTAAATGGCATTATTTTCTGGAAGAGTCACATCTAGTTCTGTAAGTTTTTTTATAAAAAAATTATTTCTTGTGCCTCCCCGGTGCCACAGCAGGTTGAGCGCCGTGCTGTGAGGCTGCCCACAGTCTCTGTGGTGCGAGCTTGATCCCGGCCGGTGGGTGAGAATTCCACGTGGTGAAGCAGACCTCTCAAGTCACGCCCGCTGCTCCCCTCAGCAGTGTATTTCGGTCAATCTGCCTGTTCTGTTCCCCACTCTGTCTCTGGTGAATCCTCTCACCCTCCCGCACCTCTGGCCTGTACCCCAGCTCTTGTATAAAAATAATTAAATCTTAAAAAATATATATATTTTTTTTAAAGATTTATTTATTTATGCATACAAGAACAGGGTACAGGCCAGAGGTGCAGGTGGTGAGAGGATTCACCAGAGACAGAGTGGGGAACAGAACAGGCAGATTGACCGAAATACACTGCTGAGGGGAGCAGCGGGCGAGTCAGGAGAGGTCTGCTATGCCATGTGGTTTGCTCCCTAGCCGGGAATCAAACTCTTGCTGCAGTGGCTGCCATTAGCTTCATAGGTTGCATCTTAATCTCTTGTGTCACCAGGGAGGCCCCTAAAAAATTATTTCTAATCTCCAAAAAGGCAGTAAGGCAGCAATGATTCACAGCGATAAACTCTGGAGTCATTCTGTCTGGTTTGATACATGACCTGTAGAAATTTGCTAACCCAACTACACCTCAGTTTCTTTGAGGATAATGAAACTATTTTCAAGGAACTTGTCTGAGGCTTAAATGAATTAACATATGTAAAGTATTCCAAAATGGTACCTCACATTTACTAAGTACTATTACTATTTTTAATTGTAAAACATAAAAAGTTAGAATATTAGAATTTATGTAACATTGGCTTTTTCCAAACATTTAGTAAAGAACCTATTGTGTCATATGCTGAAGCTTCCTTGAAAAATTCAGCTTCCTTGATAGCTGAATTAGGCTAGTCAGGATGGGTGAGCCAGTTAAGCCCTGAAAGAAATAAACACAGATGCAAGGTAGTGTCATTTAACAATCCTAGGGGATGATGAGGCACTTCCTAGAAGAATGAAACTGAATTTATCAAGCAAAAAGTAGAGGTTGTTCTTCCAAAAAGAGATGCATCACGTAGCCCATACAAGGCGTATGACTTACCTGGATGATCTCCAGGCAGATAAGGTGGTCTTGCTTTTAAGAGAAATAAAGCTCAAGACAGAAGTCAGGATGGTTTCCTGGGATCTCATACATTTGAGAGAGAAGAACAGAAGTTGGAAGAGCATCTAAAGCAGTTGAACGAGAACCAGGTGGCTGTGATGCCATGAAAGCCAGAGAGGAAACAGTTTGCAGAAGATGGGATTAACAGGGCAAAAAATACAGGCAAACTGAGAGGATAAAGATAGAAAAATGTTCTCTTTACACATATATGATACAACCTCTCTATCTTATAAATATCTAAGAAAAAAGACAAGATTGGAGAAGCAAGACATTTTTCATTCAGTCTTGACCCATAATTATAAATAAAAATAATTTCTTTTTTCCGGAAATTTGCATTAATTTCTCTCATCGAAGTTTCCAGCCTATTCATTATACATGAATTATATATATATATATATGTATAATTCATTATGTATTATGATTCATTATGTATTCATTACATGTATAAATATATCACACATTTACATATAGTACATACTTAACACATATTAACACACCTTATCTCCATCTATATATAATACACATATATGACAAAACAGTCTAAAAAAATAGTAACACTGATTAATTTGTTTTCAAAGTCAAAAGTCATGTTCATTTTGGATCAGAGTTCTCCAGATCCCATATGAAAACTTCTGAAGGAAAAACCTGGATAACATTTCTGACTCCACAGCCTTGCTGGGGCAGCATTCAGACCTTCTGATTCATAACTCCCAAGAGATGAGGCTGAGCCAGCATTTGTCCTTATAAAAACCAAAACTCCTTCCTGGGGATGAACAGCCTTATCACATGACGGCAACTGGCTAGAGAAGAGCAGGTGGGTGTGACTTTAAAATGTAATACAAAGTTCATCTTTGAGTCCTAAAGACACTGGGGAAGAGTAGACTTGCAGATGCAGCTGGGGGATGGTGGAGGGCAGATAGGGAAGAGGGGCCTGAGAGAATGAATAAGAGCCAGAGCTGCTGAATCTCCTCCCAGTTCCCCAAGTCTTTGTTTCAGACTGAGCTGGTGACCACAAGAAAAGAGAGGAGGGACAAGCTGGTGTCCTTTTGGCCTGCTGCACCCCATTAGCTTCACAGTGCTTCTCAGGATCACTGCACACTAGGATGACTTGAATGTTTTTAAAACTCAGGGTCCAGTTATAGGACCCAAGCATCAGTATGTTTTTAAGCTTCCCAGGTGACTCTAATGTGTACCCAAATTTTGAACTTCAGTGCAACTGTCAGGCCCATGGCCTACACCACTGCTGGGAGAGCATCCCCCAGATCTGGTTAGCACACATTCCCCAGAGAGCACCCATGGTAACTGCAGAGTGCAGGAAACACTCCTGACCTTGTCTGCTATGTAGTGCAAGCAGCAGTGTTTCCCAGGGCAGGAGGATCCCACATCAGCCAAAAAGGGAATCAGCTGAGATGTTGCTTAAGGCAAGTGAACTTCCCTATGTTTTTCATTCACCCAAAAGGAACACAGTTTTCTGATTCACTCTAAAGAAAAGATTTTTGGTTCTCCAGATACTAGTCATTCTTCTAGAAAGTCTTATGATTTAGCGTGTGTTTCCCCAGTAGCTGTATCTGCATCTTTGAGAACCTTGGTTGGAAATTCAGAATCTTAGGTTCCACACCAGCCCCAAACCATAAATCAGATTAAATGGCACAGAATGAATTAAAATATTTGGACTGTGTTGAAACATACACAAGAGAGGGAAAATACTGACAAACCATTGAGACTTGGGAGGGATGGACCAAAATAAGCATATCAAAGAGGGGAAAGTTGTAGAACCTTGGATTATTTAGAATTGGTTTTTTTTAAGTTTAGTTTCATTTTGTGATGACCACCCAAAATAGATAAAATGGAAAAGGATTTCTTAAAACTTAAGGGAGAAAACCTTAAGGAGCTACCAAAATCTAAAGAGCGAATGATTTAGAGTGTTTAGGAATCAAGAACCTTAAACTATTAGCTTGGTCATTCGTTTACTGGCTAACATATATTTTTCCTAAGTCTTCATTTTCTTACGATTAAAATGATATACACTTATACTGAATCATAATAAGTCTCCCCTTGCTCAACATTTTGCCATTTGAAGATCTTTGAAATGAAGTATCTAATCACAAGAAAAAGTTCAAGTCACAAGTTCAGGGATTAATTTGCCACTAGATGGCAATGTTGACCCAGAAATGCTAGAAAGCGATCTAATCATCCTTTCCTTACTGGGCCCTGGGTTTACTAAAGTTTGTTTTTCAAGGGTCAGGACATCCAAAAAGTGTAGAAATTGCACTGCTCTGAAGTTAAAGGTTAGGAGCTGAAAGATATGCATTGAGAAAATCATCAGTAAAGGGAAAATAGAGGAGAAAGAAAAGAAGGTGTGGAAAGTATCAGACCATCAGAAAACACAAGGCCAGGCACAGGAGTTCACGGGATGGACAGCCAAGGAGGAAATTCAGTGCATCTGGACAACCAAAGGATTCCTGACCCCGCAGTCCTCAATGCTAATTTATCACCTCTGCTTCGTCCCTGCAGCGATCCTGAGGGAAAAACATGATTGTGAGCTCTGATTACAGACAGGCCAATCATTTATTCAAATTTTCCTGACTTGTTCTATAGCTGATTCCTAGTTTATCTGCAATTTCTCTTTTCCTATGGAAGCCTGACTGCTGCCATTTAGGACTTAGGAGTTTGTCCCTCCCTAGGAATTCATGCTACTGACCCCACAGCCTCACTTTAATGCTATTCCCTGGAACCCAGAAAAACGTGACCCTCCTACAGAAGATACTTGCACCCTGATTCCAAACTCATTCCTGCCAAATCTAGTTTCATCTTGGAACCCCAACACAGATACTTTGAGCAAAGAATCATCCATTGTCATCTGTTGACTCATGCATGAAATTTAGGAAACATTACCGCCCGTTCACTTAAAAATGTACACTCCATCATTCTATAATTATAAAAGCCCTGTGTTTTTTTTTTTAGCTGAACTAAGAAATGTCAAGACTGAATAAAAGCTCTCCTAGAACTTTTTCACACTTGGGTGTACATCAGAAGCATCTGGAGAGCTGGTTGAAACAGATTGCTGAACTCCACCCCCAGAGTGTCTGATTTAGTAGGACTGGGCTGGGTCCAAGAATGTGCATTTCTAACACATTCCAGGAGATGCTGATGCTGCTGGTCCATGGACCACACTTTGAGCACCACCGCTGAGAAATTGGTCAGGAAACTTAGAACTATTATAGCCTTGGCTGTCACCGCTTCTGTCTATGGTTGAAACTTTTTAAGGCCCCAAAACTACCATAAGACCTTGCTCACTCACATAAAGTTAATCTAATTTCTATGTATTTCAAAGGTATTCCATCTAAATCTGGCCGATCCTGAATCTTGGGTACTCTTTAACACACATGCAAGATGACTTTGGATGCTCAGGTATTCAGTTATTTATTAAACAAAGAAAATATTTGCCAAATCCTATAATATGTCAAACACTGTGGCAGGCTTTCCTAGAAGATGTGAATATTCATATAGCCTTCCCAAGAGCCTGTATATGACATCAAGAAAACTAAGCCTATTCAGGGCCTCCCTGGTGGCACAGAGGTTAAAGACAGCACTATCAAGCAGTTGGCAGCCACTACAGCAAAAATTTGATCCTCAGCCAGGGAGGAGATCCTCATGGCACAGCAGACCTCCCCTGTCTCACCCACTGCTCCCCTCAGCAGTGTATTTCAGTAGATCCACCTGTTCTGCTCCCCATTCTCCCTGGTGAATCCTCTAGCCCCCCATACCTCTGGCCTGTACCCCAGTTCTTATATGTATAAATAAAATAAATCTTTAAAAAAGAAAAGAAAACTAAGCCTATTGAGACATGCAGTTACACATGTAATCACAATGCAAACTTAAGGTAAATGTCATAATGGATGTACAAAGTAAGATGGAATTTTGAGAGGTAAAACAATGTTTTGTGGGGTTTTTAAAAAGATTTTATTTATTTATTCTTAGAAGAAATGGGATGCAGGTAGAGTTGCAGGGGGTGAGAGGATTCACCAGAGGCAGAGTGGGGAGCAGAACAAACAGATTGACTGAAAAACACTGCTGAGGGGAGCAGCGGGCGAGTCAGAAGAGGTCTGCTGTGCCATATCTGAGTTAGCTCCTTGGCCAGGATCAAACTCAGGCCACGTGGTGATAGTGCTGAGATTTAACCCCTAGGCCACCAGGGAGGCCCCAAAACAATGTTTTTAACTCAGAGAAATAAGAGAAAACTTCAAGAAGATGTAATAAAGCTGGACCTTTAAGAAATGGGTAGAAATAGGACAGACAGTGGAGAAAAGGCCAAAGAACATAAGAAAAAAACATTAAATAAATAAGAAAAATTATCAGTTCAGTATAACTGGGGTGAAGATGCCTAAAGATCAACTAGACAAAGTGTTGAAAAGGATATTTTTTAAAGATTTATTTATTTATGCAAGAACTGGGGTACAGGCCAGAGGCGCGGGCAGTGAGAGGATTCACCAGAGACAGAGTGGGGAACAGAACAGGCAGACTGACTGAAATACACTGCTGAGGGGAGCAGCGGGCAAGCCAGGAGAGGTCTGCTGCGCCAAGTGTGTATCTCCCTGGCCGGCCGGGGATCAAACTCATGCTACAGAGGCTGCGGATTGCTTCATAGTGTGGTGCTTAACCCCTTGCACCACCAAGGGAGACCCTGAAAAGTTTTTTATTTTTTTAATTTTTTTTTAAGATTTATTTATTTATTTATACAAGCACTGGGTAGAGTCAGAAGTGCGGGAGGGGGTGAGAATTCACCAGAGCCAGAGTGGTGAGCAGAACAGGCAGAAGGAGTGAAGTACACTGCTGAGGGGAGCAGCGGATGGCAGGAGAGGTCTGCGCCTCACCCGGTGGCCGGGGATCGAACCAGCGCTGCAGAGGCTGCAGGCAGCTTCGCAGCCCAGCGCCAAACGCTGCGCCACTGGGGAGGCCCTGAAAAGTTTTTTAATGTTAGTAATGACTGAAAGTTTTAAAGAAGTTGAAATGCCAAGAAGGATGGAGCCAGCTGCGGTATGGGAAAGAGGGGTTGAAAGATGGAAAGACTTGAGGTTAGCTGGTACGTAGCTGCTTTTAAGGAATAATCAAGACCTGGGATTAAATTATAAAATTCAACTGAAAATTCTCTTGGGATGTTCAGGAAGCCACAGAAGTTTCTATGTCTATTTTTATATGAAAACATTATAGCAAACAGGCCTATAGGTGATCCAGGCAAACAAACAAACCCTAGACTGAAATGTCACTTACAACAAGAGGCATTTAATCAGAAGCAGTATAAGAGTAAGAAACAACATATCAGCAGTTAAAATCTCCTTGGATGATAAAGAAAATCACATATTTAATGTGGTTTTTTTAGTAGAAAGTCAAACGAACTATTTGTGACTTTCTCATGGTAACATCACCATCAACCAGAAATGTCATTCTGTAAACAGCAGCTTTAACACATATGTGGTTTCAACTAAAACGCCTCAGTTTTACAGCCTTTCCTCAAGTATCTCTGCTAGCATAAAAAGTAAGTTTTTGTAAGGATTGCTAAGGATGAACTATATTTATATTTTAATACTTACATATTTTAACATGTAATGAAGAAATACATCACTAGCCTACCAGATCTATTAATTCACAGATATTATTGTTTCAAAATATAATTTCAAAAGACACATCAACTTAAAAAAATACTAAGTCTATAATAGTATTATAGTCACATCAGATGCCTGCTGTTCATGATCTCGGTTATATTATGTCTTTGACACCTCTAGGAATATTAGATGTGCCCTGAAGCATTGTTGGAGGTGATATTTTATACCAATATGCAGGCTGCTGAAAACAGACATTATGACTAAGGACTATGGAGAGGAAATGGCCTGAAAGTTCTTTTATTTTCTTTTTGAGCCTGATTTGATGGAGAGGAAAAAATTGCAAACACACATGGCATGCAAGCATTCTGGAGCACCTCGAGAATGCCTTTTCTCTCAAAACCTCCCTCACCAGCTATCTCCCTGGGTCACAAATAAACACATCACTCAATATTTTTTAAATGGCAGCATTCACAATAGCCAAGACATGGAATCAAACTAAATACGTGTTGGTGGACAACCAGATAAAGAAATTGTTGTATATATACCAAATGGAATGCTACTCAGTTATTTAAAAAGATGAAATTGTGCCTTTTCAGAAAATAAGGATGGTTCTTGAAGTGATTAGACTAAGAAAAATAAGTCAGAGAGTGAAAGACAATTACTTAATGGTTGCACGCACCTGTGGAATATAAAGAACCAAAGCAAATAAAATAGCAAAATACAACAAAAATAACTCTTAGATTCTGTGAAAAATATGGTGGTTGCCAGAAGAGAGGAGGGAGAGAGGTGAAGGAGGTAATGGGATAGAGCAATGGCTCTGGATCTTTAGTGGTGAGCGAGTGAAGAATGTGCACATCAAGGTGTGGAGTTGTGTTCCCAAAAATTATGTAGTTCTATAAATGAATGGTAAGTCAATACAATTTGATCAAAGAATAGACACAAGCACCTGTATGTGTTCCATCACCTGGCATATCACAGGCACTCAATACAATCCTCTTCCATCCTGGTTTATGTTCCTCAGTTGCGTCTAGTTTTTGCTCTCTCTGAACATGGAGTAAATATGATGTGTAAAATCATGGCAAGTTAATTGATAGAGACATTCTAAGAGAGGGTTTCAAGGCTCCTTTTCCCTTTGCTTCCCTTTGCTGCCCTCACCTCAGAGATTTTGTGCTTCAGGGAGGGCTAAATATGTCCCCAAATCAGTGTCCTGTCACCACCAACCTTGGACTTAGTTATGGAAAACTTATTCAGGAGAACTATGCCAAATAGTTTGAGAAGTATAAGGGATGGAAGAATGAGTTTGGAGTTGAATACAGAAACATGTCATAACGAGATATAAGATTTTGATAATTTCTTTTCAAGTTCAGAAAAAGGGTAAAATATTTGTTGGTCTCTGCAGTCTAGCTTAATGTTACTCCTTGTCTTGGCAAAGCCCATGTCTATGCTTGGCAAGCTATTTGCCTTCAAGGAACCAAATGGGCTAAAATAATTAAAATATCAGTAGTAATGATTAAATATCAGTACCATCAAGCCTTCCTTAAATGTCCTGGACAACGAATAAAGCCAAGATCTTCATATAACCATGGATCAAAGTAAAGAGGACTCCAAATGACAGAGATTGAAATCCCCACCTTATAGAATGGGAGTATTGATTAAATTTGATTCAAACAAATAAAATAAGCATATTTCTGACACCTCGTGTTATGGAGTGAAATTAACACCCCTTTCATTGCATGCATAAGAGAATGTTGTGGTTCCCCTTCCACCTGTGTGTACTCCATAAACACATACAGATGAACTAATACCCAGGACAACCAAAGGACAATGTCATCCATTATTATAGGGTAAAACTTTGAACAAGACATGATTCCATACAGAAGAGATTTAATTTATTGTTCACATTGGTTCAAAGAATGGTCAAGGTTGTTGGCAGCTGATTTATAATAATATATATGTCCTACACTCCTTATTCTTACTCCTTACTCCTTAAATGTAGTCGCATTTACATACATGACAAGGCTCCTATCCATCATTAAAATTCAAGAAGTTACTAGGACTATCATTATCTGTTTTATCTTGATGAAATGCTTATTACAGACTGAGAGACTGAGCTCTGTTTAATTTGGCACAATGGTAACACATAAATAGAATTCCCTCCTTTGAAGAAATACTTGTAAGTTAAAATAAACCTTTATGTATTAAGACATATTAAAGTATTTTAAGGTGATCCCCATTGGTATGTGATTCCAACCTTAACCTGGAATACTTACATTTTTAAAACACTCATTTGACTCCACTGAAAGATATTGCCCCTAAATTGCCCTCTCATCACATACTCCATCCCCTGAGTTGACTAGAGTTGATGAAAGCAACTGTAGGGTGCAAATAGCATAGGAATGTGCTTTGGAAAGTCATTCCTAGAGTTATTCCTGGCACTAAGCACCACTGGTGTGGTGAGTATTCAAGGCTGAACTGTCTGGTTTCCCCCACGCTGTGATAGCACTACTTCTCATTATAGCAGCCATTTTGTCAAGTAGTCCTCAACAAAGAAAACATGTTCAGGTATTAAAAAAAAAAAAGTCCTTTAGGTGATCTAAAACCACATCCCTCCTCTGAGTAGAGTGGGGTAAAGTTATAACATACAAGGGAAAGGCTGGTTATTCCCTCCCAGCCACCCACCGCCTATACTGGCCTACCACCATTTATTACTTTTCCTCTAGTCACACCCACAAGTATTCTCATTCCAGAGCAAGGTAATATCTTAAGAGAAAAAGACTTTAGGAGTCACTTTCTGTCCCAAACCACAATGACAAAGCTTACAAATATAGAATTTGATTGTACAAAGTGTTTCCACACATAATACATTTGATTCTTACAATTACTCTGTAACATTGTTCCCCATAAGAATGTCTATTCCAAAATCTTTCTGCGCACGCGCGCGTGTGTGTGTGTGTGTGTGTGTGTGTGTGTTTATAGGCCAAGGCTCCCTAGCTATTTGCCATGTGACATTCCTCCCTTTGTAAGTGAAAAGAATGCATTTGACAGCACCAGAAAGCACAATACCCCATGGTTTTGGCCATTTCATTCACGAGAGAATTTTATAAAAGAAGGGAAGGGTGCAAAGCATGTGACTGCTGCTGTCTTTGCTTTGTCCTGTGTCATGAAAGTATTTCCAAGCTCACATCTCAGAAACTCAAGTGATATAGGAAGCATTTATAGCAGGATTCCATTACTATAAGTCATCCTGAAATAAAGGAAGGATTCAGTCACCTTACCCTGGGAGCAAGAAGTGCACACACCGTGTGCTGAGAACTAGACTGTGGATAATAACCTCCTTGTTTGCTTCTCAAGATTGGTGGGTGGAGGGAAGGTTTGCACTATTCCAACTTGTAAAACAAGAACACTGTACCAACAAAAGACTGAAAAAAACAGGGTGGGTAATGTCTGATATTTATTCATATTTTATAATATATAAAGAGACTGTTGAAAAAATGTCAACTTGATGTCTGTCTTTTAGAATTTTGAAACTTTTATTCACATCTTTCAAAAAAGAACCTACTAACTAATTTTGGGCATTGCAAGAAGTCACACTTGAGCTTTAGCCTAGATTAGCGATAAGCTATTACACACACACACACACACACACACACACACACACACACACACACATATATATATAATGCAGATGAGAAAACTGAGATTCAGAAAGTCTTAAGTTTTCTCTTTACTTCCCTCTCTACATTAGGGTATACACAGAAACTAATCATTTTGATATAGTTCTTTCTTTCATTGATAGATTAATTTCAAATTCCTTTATCATAATGCAAATTGACTTTGAATCCAATAGAACTTTTTTACATTGAGTATTTCCAGAATAAGTTCTCATTTGCAAAAGGTATGTGCATTGTTGGAAACATTGTACTATAGTGAGACTGAATCTTTTTCTAATGCTCCATTGGCCAATATGGGACAGAAATATCAAACACCTAAAGAGAGTGACGAGGGATTGTCCCACTGATCAGTATCCTCAGAATCCTATTCAGAATGCCCACCCTTCCTCCTAACTCCTGACCATCCACATCTTAGGGTAAGCTCTGTATATATTTGAGCACTTAGAACATGAACCATCCCTCCCACACACACACATACCACCACACACACACAGATCTTGGGCCACTTGTCCATGACGTACATGGTTCTGACTGTCCCTGGCTGCTAGAGCTGTCCTGGAAGCTGAGACCCTATTGGCAGCACTCAGAATGTTGCCAGAGGAGCCAGGGATGCTGATGGAGCTGGGTGCACTCGCCAACTGGACACCAGGGCCTTTCTCTGCTAGCTCAGCCCTCTGAGGTGGTCCAGACAAGCTGTTATTAGCCAAAGGTGTTCTGCTTCAGGGCTCAACCACCTGGTCCCAAGGATGGGAGAGAGCAATAATTTGCAGCACCGCAGCAACTCACTCAACACTGGTTGGGAGGTTCCAGTCTAGGTCTCACCTACAAAAGGTCATTTTATAATCAGTGTTTCTGATTATAGTTCTGTCTTTTGCTGCACCACTGTGCCATAAAGCTACTGAGCTTAAAAGCTTAGGGCAAAGGAATGACAACCTTGGAAGAACCCATAACAGAGAAGATAGTCAGAGAAGAAAAGTTTAACCTCTTTAGCAAACTGGGAGGCTCTCACAGCATCCACACACCAGCCTCAGGGGCAACACAGCATGGAGGTAAAACCACCCAGCAGGTGTCCACTAGATATTCATAATCTGGGATCGGTCACCACTCATGCCTCAGAGTAGGGAAACCCGGCAGATTCTATCCCTCTGGCAGCCAGGACTTCCCTTCCCATGCTACTGAATCCTAGGGCAAGTTAGGGATAATTAGGTAGCCTCAAGGACAGTGCAGGGACTTCAGGAGAGTTAAGGAAGTCTCCAGAGATAAGGGCAACAAATTCCAAAGGGGATTAATCAAACACCCCAGGACCTATGACATTAGGGACTTGCCTTATGACCTTAGGGTCAACAAGACATTCCAAATAGAGGGCAATGAAGAACAAAGATAAGGGCTGGGATACAGACACTTAGTTCTGGGCACAGAGACATTTAGGCAGTGAGTGAGACCACAGAGAACTAACCAATCACAAAGAGACTGGTGGAGCTTTAGAGTAATTAGGGGAAAAAAGGTATATATTCCCTGAGACATGACTCCACTTCAGCTTCCTTGCCCCTCCCTGGTCTGGTTTCATGGCCTGGGAGTCCCATTTTATTTCTGTTCCTTTTCTCCTCAATAAACTTTTTCTTTCTCTAAACATACCTGCCTCTTCTCGCTTGCTTGCCTGAGAGTCTACGAAGTTCCTGCTGTGGTTTCGTGAGACACCACCTCATGGTGGCCTAGTGGCTGGGACTCAGTGCTGCCCCTGCAGCCTGGGATCCATTCCTGGCTGGGAGACTAGGCCTGAAAACCTACAATTCCGGTATCACTACCACTATCTTCCCTGGGTATCAACATACTTTGCATAGTTTATTTTGTTCATTTTATTTGTTTCTAATTCCGAGTTGGTCATTTTCAAGTGTTCTGATCTTTTTTAAGTGTTGGGGGCTGTTGACTGGACTGGACAAAATCATGAAAACTAAGCAAGCATCTTTGTTTTTATTGTTTCTGTACAAGTACAACTTTCAGGGAGATGTCACTGGATGGCTTCCAGTGCTCCCTCACAATTACAAAACCTCCACTGAAGTCTTCACAGTCCTCCTCCATCCCAATCTGAGCAACCTCTCTTTGATCTTCTCAAAGAGTGGAGTGTGAGGGTCCTTTCAGACCAAAGAGGCCATCAGACCCCCTCACCAAACTCCTCATCTATTCTATTTTCAAGTTTATTGTGGATTTTGCTGCTTGGTTCTGTCATTAATATTATTGAAATATAATTCATACGCCATAAAAATTCTCCCTTTGAAGTGTTAATTCAGTGATTTTTTTAGTATATTCATAAGGTTATGTAAACATGACCATTGTCTCATTCTAGAAATTTCCATACCCCACAAAAAACACCTTATCCATTAGCAAACACACTCCATCCCCTCCTTCCCCACCACCGCCTAGCAAACAACAATTTAGATTTTATGTTTCTATGGATTTACACATTCTGGAGATTTCCTATACATAGAATCATACAATATGTATCTTGTGTGCTTAATATCTCTCACTAGCATAACATGTTCAAGGTTCACCCACGTTATTGCATGTATCAGTATTTCATTTCATTTTATGGCTAAATAGCATTCCATTATATGAATATACCACATTTTGCTTATCCATTCTTCCATTAGTGGACCCTTAGGTCATTTCCACATTTTGGCTAAGGTAAATAATGCTATTATGAAAGTTCATGCACAAATTTTTGTTTAGAATGTTTTCTGTCTTGTTTTTTATATGCTTGCAAATCTTTTTAAAATACACTCTGAAGGTTCTTTTACATGGAGTTTTAATTTTTACAACTATTGCCTCTGGGATTTGTTTTGGTCCTATGTTAAGGCTGAATATTGATCCTTTCTTATTTTAAGTATCTCTGGAAACTTTGGTTGAGCTAAGCAAAGTTTCCTACTTAGATTTGCACAAAAGAAAGCATATGAATATATTTCTAAGTAATACCCATTATACATCAGTAATGGTTGTTCACTCAAAATACACTTATTTTCATTAAACTAAGTTGCATATCTCTAACTGGGAAAATTTTTCAACTAACTAGACACTGGTACCCAGTCCATAAACAGGTATATAAAGAAAAACTTAAGAAAGAAGAACACTTTTTTATCTGCTCTACAATATTCATTACAAATAGCAATGCCATGTTCAAAGAAGTAAAAAGAAAGTTGAAAATAATTGTCACATAAAAACATTAATGAACAAGTAGATAAATGTGTATTTTGATAGCAGACTGATCATAGAGGAAATTAAATACTTAGGCACCATTTCTTTAGAAAAATGTCAAACGCTGGAGATTTAAAAAATAAAATACTATATTTTAGAACAGTATTTCTAAAAATACAAAGTATTTTAGGAAGAAACGATGTTGCTGTTTTCAAGATCAGTTCTGCTAATAATATTTTATTGTTCATAGAAATGACAACAAGCTGTACAAGTTGCCCCTGGACCAACACAGTCATTCTGACGGAGGAGCCAAGGCATCTTCAGTGCCCAGCTCAACCATGAGCAAGACATAAGAATCAGTGAGACAAAAAGGGGAAGGCAAAGAGGAGAGAAAAGAAGACCTTCCTTTAGACCCAATGTCAGGAAATATTCACACCAAGTCACAGAAGCATTCAACCTATTGTTCTATTCTTGATTGTAAGTTATTTGGTAGCATTGAACAAATTACTCCAGCTTGTATTGCCTCAGTTTCTCAGTATATAAATTCGGGCCAACATCACTCCCCTCAACAAGTTCCAATAGCAATTGAGGTAGAAAGTTGGAAAGGCTCAACCTGTGCCCGTAAAGTACATTTATAGCTCCCTGGAGCAAGACAGGTTGGAGCGAAAAGTATCATTATTTTTGTAGTTAGAAAGTCAGAATCCATTCTCCATCATGTTTTAAGCCTTTAAAAGAGCTCTTTGTTTTTCTGCCTAAGTTTTGGCCCACAGGGGAAAATATTCTGTCTTTCAAAAGGTTTCTTTCATAAACAGGTCATTCTTTTTAAGTGGGTTTCACTGACTATGTTTATTAACATGTAGTAACACTTAAGGAAGGTTTCATTTGGTACTGGGAATAAAGCGTGTGGGCAGCCTGCCACCCCTTCGCCTAAAAAGAAATGTTGTCTAGAACAAGGCCTGAGGCACTCAGAGAGGCCTGGGCTGCTGCAGGTTGCTGTTTGGGTCTTGCATCAAATCAAGCAGTGCAAACCACAATGGGGAGCCTACAGGGCCCTCATCTGAGAAGACAAGGTCAGGGGATGAAACCTCCTTTGTCACTGAAATGACTTCACCAGAAGGGAATGCTGTGAATAAAAAGGGAAGATGGAGACATTCAAATCGAAAAACAGCAGAAAATTGACTTTAACAAACTGTCTTCCTATGTTTTCTTTTTGTCCCAGTGGTTGAATTCTGCCTCTGTTCTCTAAGGTAAATATCTCCATCTGTGATTTATGTCATGATTGAGTCTGTTAATGCTCCCTGTTTTTTTCCTCTGATCTCACATCTCACTGCTTGTCTTAATGTGTGTCTCGTTTTTGTGCAAGAAACAGAAATCCTTTTATCGAAGGCCATCTTCAGAGATTTCTGAACCTTAATAAATTTTACTGTAAAGTCACCCATTTCATTCTTCACAAAGATAAAATCACATTAGAATGTGCCTCCAGAACTGGCTTGAATGAAGAAATTTTGTCAGGAGGGGGCACCCTGCTGCCTACAGGGCCTGTGGGCAGAGAGAGACAATCTGACAGGCAGTGAGTGGAGGAACATTTCCCCTCCAGTCTGCTGGCACATAACCCCTCAGTGCTCACCAATTACCAGAAAGCCTAGTGCTGGAAGCTTGAAGCAAATGTTCTGTCTCAATGCAAGTATCTATATTGCCTATCCTCACAAGTCCTAATCCCTTCAGTTTTCATTCCACAATCATCAATTTTTTTCCCTGCCATATGAACTCGAGAATGACAGAAGATATGTGGGAAGCCAGGAAGTTAAACTCTGACTGAGATATGACACGACACACTCACAGAACTGTATGAAGATCTTCAGAAGCCCTGAGCATGAAAGAGATGATGTCTCTTACCCCCACCCTACCTACCATATGTAATATATATTTTTTAAATATCTAAATCCTGCTGTAAGTAAAAGAAATTTCAACAAAGTCCAGCCCCTTTCCATGTACAATGCATTTTCTGAAATACCATTTTTTTTCCTATGTGTTTATGTATCTCTGTCTCCTGGCCATCTATATATACGTTCAGCCAGTCCACTATGGACTCTATCCCTGCCTCCTCCTGCCTAGACATACCCCCCAAAGCCCTTCATTTGATTAACTTAGTCATTTGAGCCACATGTGTTTCCTTTGGAATAATCATTCTTGATGTGACCTTTTCTTTCTAGAAGGAGTTCCAAAGCAGCAGCAGCAGCAGATTTTGCTAACATTTTTTTAGCATAGAGTCGGTACATTTATTTAATACACATTTCTTGAGCACCCATGAAGTTCCAAGTAGGAAACAGGAAGTCAACCACATTGCAAGGATAATTAATGGGACCTACTCACATGTAGACAAGATTTTAAAAGACATGTAAAAGTGAGCTAAGTGAACAAGGCATATGACTCTTCAGGATTCAGGGAAAAGCTCCTGAAAAGGACTTTCTTAGTCAGCATGGGTTGTTGTGACAAAATAGCACAATTGGGTGGCTTAACAATAGACTATTTCTCACAGTTCTGGAGGCTGCTAAGCCCAAGATGATGGTACAGGTTTATTAGATCCTGGTGAGAGCCTTCTTAGTACCAAATGGATGTCTTCCTACTGTGTCTTCACACAACAGAGAGCGGGATATCACTAAGGTTTCTTCTTGTAAGGGTTCTAATTCTACTACAGGGGCTCAACCCTCATGACCTCATCTAAACCTAATTACCAAAGATCCCACCTCCCAATAGCACCACACTGGGGGGACTTCAATATGTGAATTATAGGGGACACAAACATGAGTGCATAAGAGGAACACAGGGAAAAACAACTTGGAGCTCTGAGGGACTAAGAAGTGATCTACAGGACTGAAGCGCAGGGTATGCTATTGCTTTGGTAGCCATGGAGCTACTACAATTATAGGAGCTGCCTCATATGTTTTCAAAGCAATTTTCATTTTATTCTGAAGGCAATGGGGTACAAAAGAAGGATTTTTGGTCACCGTGGTCAATTGTGAGTTTGAAAAAATTATCTGGACTAGCTATATGTAAAGGTGACTTGGAAGAAAAATGTAAGCAGAGAGAGCAGTTGGGTTGTAATTGAACTAACTTAGTGGAACATTGGCTCTGACTCTTTAGGAAACATTTGTATCAATTAGTAAACGTCATCAAGTCCCCCTCTCTGGATGGGGAAATTAGAAAGAATAAAAAAAAAAAAAGGACCTTCTCTGAGCAATGCTTGCCTGCAGGCATAGGACTTGGAAAAAAGCCCCTTTAGGAAAAAAAGATTGCCCTCCTTCAACCAGAGGCAGCCTGCAGCAGTACAGGGCTGAGCCAAGACTTTCAGCCTCATCCATCCTCTTACTCAGCCACCTTTGCACAGTCTATGGACAGTGAAAACAGAAGACAGGTTCCTTTGAGTCAACAGGAAGATGCAGTAACTGGTGGGAGAACAGAAATGCCAGGACCAGCTCTTACGTTCCCACCTTACTTTGCTGGGTACAGGTTAGTGGATCTAGATTTGAATGTCCTGAATGTTGATGTCTGAGCCATCCCAATAGGCCAGAAATATAATCTCCTTCTACTAAACCATAATCTCTATGAGCACAAGGATAGAGTTTTATTTGGGACTTCCAGGTAGGAATTTGCCATAAACAACCCACATGACCATGAGCAGCAATAGTAAAAATGATCCTTAAAACACATCATTGTGTAAACACATAAGCCAAATGAAGCTGAAGAGTGAGTTCAGCATTAAAGCCTTCATCCCTCATTATAGAAGATCATTAACTACCCCTCAATTTCTAATCTGGTCATACATAAATTTCAACAAGAGCTTAGAAAGTGTGCCTTTTCACCAAACTGATCATTGAAAGACTGAGTGGGAAAATGGGGTAAAGTAAATCAAGGTCAATTTAGTGAAAAGATGATGTGATTTTATCAATTTTTTTTAAGATTTATTTATGTATTTATATAAGCATTGGGTACAGTCAGAAGCGTGGGAGGGTGAGAGAATTCACCAGAGCCAGAGCGGGGAACAGAACAGGCAGACTGACTAAATACACTGCTGAGGGGAGCAGCTGGCTGCAGGAGAGGTCTGCGCACCATGTGGGACCCTCACCTGGCACCGGAGATCTAACCAGCAGTGCTACAGAGGCTGTGGGCAGCCCAGCGCTCACCGGGGAGGCCCATCAATTGTTGTTTTAAAGAACACATTCCTGAAGCTGCTTAAAATTCATTTGTTGTGTGTGTGTGGGGGGGGTAGAAATTAGGTGGAATGTGGTTGGGGAAGCAAGGAAACAGGCATAGCAGGAAAGCAAGAGCGCCAAGAGGGAGAAGCACTCCCCTCCATTCAGTAGTTTTAATTCCTGTTAGACTTTGAGAAAAGTACAAACTCACTCAAAGCTTTATTTACACCGCAGATTGGCCCTCACTAGTTTCCTGCTTAATCCATCTACTTTCTTATATCTTCTTTCAAAAATCAATGTTTCCAAGGGAGGAAGGAAAAAAGCTCAGGGAATAGAAAGTCTAATTTGGTGGGTGGGAAGACCTCCATATTCAATGTTCATCAAAATATCAATCTATCAGGTTGACAGAAATGTTATATAAGCAGCTGCTGCCTTTAAGAAATCACATTCTGTCACATCTTGTAGCAATAACAGGTTTGGACTGAGATATAAGAAACAAGGACCCCAAATCACATGCTTTGATAATCCCTGCACTTCTGTGGAGCTCTGGTTTCTCATCCACAAAAAGGAGGGGCAGCATCTTTGAACGAAACTGATTATCCAAATAGATTTTCCTGGTTTTCAACCATATGGTCAACTTCTCATAGCCATGAATCATTCATTACTGAGGAAAAACCATAGTTGATGCTGCTTAACTTCATTTATTTGGGAAAACACATCGAGGATTTGAGAAATCTAAGAAATATCACTTGGGCAAAGAGGAGGATTATGGTTATTATGACACTGGAAGTGTTCTGTTTCCTTTAGCATAAAAATTGAATCCTGAAGGCTCTGTGACCCATGATAGAAATCTTTGGTTAAAAAAAAAATTCATGTTTCATAAAATTTAGGTTCCAAGTAGGCAACAGCTTTATTATAAGACAGGAGTTACAATGGACTTTCCCAAGCCCATCATTGTTTGAGTTTCCTCACAAGAGGGCAGTGCAACTTAACACTTGCAGCCTGGGAGTGGGAGGCAGAGGGAGGCTGGCTGCAAACTCCACTGTTGCTCCCAACATACAGAAAACCGAAGGTAAAAATTGCCACGTTGAAAGGAAAATCTTAGCAAAAGTTGCCTTTTGTCTTCTCAGAAACTGATGGAGAATCCTGGCTTTACAAGTAACCAAAATACATCTCACTTCAAATCTGGAAATGATGGGAATTTTGAATATCAGTTGGTTAGTGACTGTCATTTGAGTTAGTGAAATTCTTTGGGCACTGAAATTCACCAGAAATATATAACAGCTTAATGCAGTATCCCTCAGATAGAATCATATCCTAGGGGGTAGCAAACATATATTTTACACAAGCACGTTTTATGTAAGCAACTTAAACCTTAGAGCACTTGAATTATGTGGACAAAAGGAAAGTTTCTAACCCAGCTTCAGAATTACAGTGACTGAGGTCTGAACAATAAGATAGTCTCCAAAGTATTCCTTTTGGAAATTAATGCCTTTATATGTCTCTCTTTTTTTTTTTTTTTTTTTTTTTTTATAGAGGCATGCTTTATTTATTTGTTTGCTGGTTTCTTTGTTTGTTTTGTTTATACATGCACTGGGTACAGTCAGAAGCGCGGGAGGGCGAGAGAATTCACCAGAGCCAGAGCGGGGAGCAGAGCAGGCAGAAGGACCGAAGTACACTGCTGAGGGGAGCAGCGGGCGGCAGGAGAGGTCTGCGCGCCATGTGGGACCCTCCTCCGGTGGCCGGGGAGCAGCCGGGGATCGAACCGGCGCCGCAGAGGCCGCGCGCAGCTTCGCAACCCAGCGCTCAACCGCTGTGCCACCGGGGAGGCCCTATATGTCTCTCTTAATATGCAGTAGCCATGAATACTTCACTGCTAACTTTCTATACAGACGTTCATGTAAGCACTTTGCCTTCTAGAGATTTCACTTCAGAACTATGACATCAAATTTTGAGCAGATAAGAAAATTACCTGTGTGGTCTTAATGTTCCCTCTAAATTCTCCATGCCACATCAATCAACTGTTCTGTTAAGCCATTCAATCAAATTGAAAGTACATTCTTGGACAAAATAGAATGTGCTCATTAGCCATGAACAAACCAAAAATTAAGTTAGGGAAACAACTCCATTTACAATAGATTTAAAAACAATGAAATGCTTATGAAGAAATTGAGCAAAGAAATTGCTAGCCTCGTACTCTAGAAATTCCAGAATTTCATTGAAAATTGAAGACCCAATTAGATAAAAAAATATTCTCAGTTCATATATTGTTAAAATCTTCAAAATCTATTGATAGAAATAACTCACAAATGCATCTACAGATTCCACATAACTCCTCTAAAAGTCTTAGCTAGCATTTTTGCAGAAATTAATAAGCTAATCCTAAAATTCATATAGAAAAGCAAAGATCAAAAATAAAGTAATCTTGCTGAAGGTCTCACACTTCTCAGTCTTAAAAATTACTGCAAAGTTACAAGATTGTGTGATTGAATATATTTTTATATGTTTATATGTAATTATATATTGTAAAAGTGTAAAGGGATTAAGTATTTAAGTATTAATGATATATATAGTAAATTGTATAATATATATTAAAGTATTAAGGGATTAAGTTCAGTATTAGAGACAGAGATAAATATCAGTCTCTCTCTCTCTCTCTCTATATATATATATATATATGTAATTTATCAAGAAGTTCATGCAGTAATAAATACCTAATTGAAGAAATGGGTACACCTGGAGGGGAGAGGATTATAACAAAAAGGAGTGACACACACAGGACCATTTCAGTTACATTAATATTTTATTCCATAATCTGAATAATCGGAAAATGAGTTCATAGTCTTTTATTCTTTACACCTTTTTGCCTGTCAGAAAATTTCTATAATAAATATGCTTTAAAAAGCAAAAACAAGGGCCTCCCTGGTGGTGCAGTGGGTTGAGCACAGCGTTGTGAAGCAATCTGCGTAGCCTGTGCAGCACCGGTTCAATTCCCAGCCAGCCAGGGAACTACCCACATGGAGCGGCAGACCTCTCCTGTCTCGCCTGCTGCTCCTCTCAGCAGTGTATTTCAGTCAGTCTGCCTGTTCTGCTCCCCGCTCTGTCTCTGATGAATCCTCTTACCCTCCCAGGATCTAAACTGTACCCCAGTTCTTGTATAAAAATAAATAATTCTTTAAAAAAAAAAGCAAAAACAAATTTAAAAGTAATCATTACATGGGCTTTATTTTTGGCCTCAAAACCACAGCACTTACACTGGGGGTGAAGTTCTAAAAGTGTCTCCAAATATTTACTTGTCCACTGGCACATATCCACACTTTAGAATGTTTCTAAAATTGAAAGCAAAAAATCAAGAGATGATCTGTGTAAGATTCTGTTTCCTTTGTCATCTGCTGAAAAAAGTCTTAGTGTTTGACAACTAATGAGCAAAAGAAAAATGTCATTTGGGAGAATGGGGCAGGAGGAGAAAACCAATGAAGAGTTGGTTGCACAAGTATGGAGGCAGGGATCAGAGTGGCCGTGCCTGTGAGTGGATGCTCTCCAGTCCCTAGTGCTGTCTTCTCTAACAGTCATCTGCATTTTCTAAGGGATAAGCCTAAAAATAGTGAAACTTTTGATCAAGTGATGAAAAGTTTGTTTTGAGACTACACACTTGCAAGTGTATGGAAGACACTGATGTACAGTCTCCATGAAACCATTTTAAACCATTGAAAGGCAAAAACTCCAGTGATCTATCATTTTAACTTTGCAACACATTATATACTGGCTTCTTCTAATTTTTTTCTCTCAAATTGACTAAATTTAAGCAATATTCAGGAATTTTTAAAAAAGTATTACTGTGTTTGTGTGTCTTATGAATTTTAATGGATTTTTTTTAGTATTTTAATGTGGTTATCCTATTAATGTAATGTTTGCTTTTAAAATTCAATACTTGAAAAGTATTACCTAGATGTAAGTAGCTTAAACAAGTCAAATAGCGAAAATCCCAGGGCGGCAGCAAGCAGACAGCATGGAATCTCAGCACTCCTGGTAGGGCCACATTTGTAAATAACAGACTGAAAAAACAATACAAAATGGGACACTCAGCCCAGAATATCTTTTTTTTTTGTCTAAAGCCATAGAGATTTATAAAATCTCCACCTGCCCAGCATTTTATATTATTTTATTTTATTATTTATTTATTTTTAAAAGATTTATTTATTTATTTATACAAGCACTGGGTACAGTCAGAAGCGCGGGAGGGTGAGAGAATTCACCAGAGCCAGAGCGGGGAGCAGAGCAGGCAGACTGATGAAGTACACTGCTGAGGGGAGCAGTGGGCGGCAGGAGAGTTCTGCGCGCCATGCGGGACCCTCCTCCGGTGGCCGGGGAGCAGCCGGGGATTGAACCGGTGCTACAGAGGCCGCGGGCAGCTTCGCAACCCAGCGCTCAACCGCTGCATCACCGGGGAGGCCCTGCCCAGCATTTTAAAGCCAAAGAACTTTGTTCATTGAGCTGGCATTGGGAAAGAATTCCTATTCCTCCAGTGCCCTTATTTACAGCCTTATAGAGTAACAATGATCAATGCAAACAGCTAGTCCAGACAAAGCCACCCAATGATGTCTTCCTCATGAAACCAAAAAGTCTCTGTATTTCAACATTGCCACCCATTGAAAAACAGACCTCAAGTCCTTCCTGATTAAAGAGGTTGTGGACCTGGCTGAACACAAGAACAAGGTCAAATTAGAAGACAAGCAGCCTCAAGTAAGAGAATGAAAGGAGACAAAAAACAAGAGAGAATTCTTGTGTTAGTCGCTATCTCAATTGAATTTCTGAAGTATAATTTTTATTAAAGTCCAAACTGCATATAGAAGAGTATGTAAATTATGAGTGCAGCTTGATGAGATTTCTCATAGCAAACACAGCCCTGCGACCATGTATTGATCTAAAACCCCAGAAAACCCTTTTATGCCTTTTAATCTTTCCTTCTCCAAAGGCAACCACTACAATGGTTTCTACCATCATCACTTGGTTTTACCTTCCTCTGAACTTGAAACAGACTCATACACAATATTCTTTTGTGTCTGGCTTCTTTGGATTGACATGTGTTAGTGAGATTCACCCGTGTTCTGTTGGCAAGCTGGTTATTATATGAATGTCTTTCTAGACCTATTGACCAGGATTTGCTCATTTCAGAATTTAAAGTGCTATAGCTGACCTAGGCGCTCTAAAATAAGAAAGTCACTCTGGAATGATAGGCAGCCTTGCTTCAGCAGGCTTTGGCCTTCCAGGATGGCATATTGGAAGAGCATTTCCTTTCATTTTTAGCTTCCAGGGATTTCAAGTGCTCAAGTTGTTCTTAATTTCTTCTTCTCTTTAATGCTGATGGAATATGTAGTAACAGCCTTTCTTTAGCTAAGATATTGGTGAGTTTTGCCAACTTCTCTTTTTTTATTCATGATCAATCTTACTAAGAGGTCATCGATTTTCCTGTTTTTTTTTTTAAACAACTTTTGACTTTGTTGATTTTCTCTACTTCATTGGTTTCCAGTGTCATAAATTACTGCTGTTTAGTATCACTTTTTTCTCTCTTTAATTCAGTGTCTTTTCCTAGCTTTTGAAGTGGATACTTTGGTCATGATTTTTAGCCTTGTAATACTGTTTTCTAAATTAAGTTATTTCTTTCCTCACCAAACCCATCCTCTGTATTCTGTACAGCAGGGGCGTCTACTATGCAAACTGCTTTTCCTCTCCACCAAAGGATTAGACTCTGCAAACAGGAGGTGCCCTTGGGAGACAGCAAGACTGGAGGAGGCAGGAGGCTTCACTCTTTCCTATGCTGTCAGCATTACCCAGCACTGGACTTTCACCCCTTAGGCCCCTGTGGGTGTTAGCTGTAAATATTTTTCAGTTCTCAAGCAATTCCATTAAGATCTGGAACAAGACAAGGATGTCCACTCTCACCACTGCTTTTCAATATAATACTGGAAGTCCTAGCCAGGGCAATAAGACAAGAGAAAGACATCCAAGGAATCCAAATAAGAAAAGAAGAAGTCAAACTATCACTATTTGCAGACGATATGATATTATACATAGAGAACCCCAAAAACTCCACAGAAAAGCTAATTCAACTCATCAATCAATTCAGTAAAGTGGCAGGATACAAAATCAACACGCAAAAGTCAGTAGCCTTCCTATACACAAACAATAAATCTGAAGAAGAAGAAATCAAAAAAACCATCCCTTTTGTTATTGAAACAAAAAAAATCAAATATTTGGGAATAAATCTAACAAAAGAGGTAAAGGACCTATACAAAGAAAACTATAAAACACTGTTAAAAGAAATAGAAGAAGTCACAAAGAAATGGAGAGACATCCCCTGCTCGTGGATTGGAAGAATAAACATTATTAAAATGGCCATTCTTCCAAAAGCAATATACAGATTCAATGCTATTCCAATCAAAATTTCAATGTCATTCTTCAAAGAAATAGAACAATTATTGATGAAATTCATATGGAATCACAAAAAACCCCGAATAGCCAAAGCTCTACTGAAAAAAAAAGAAGGGAATGGAGGCATTACACTCCCAGACTTCAAACTCTACTACAAAGCCATAATCATCAAAACTGCATGGTATTGGAACAAGAACAGACATACAGACCAATGGAATCGAATAGAAAATCCAGAAATAAACCCACAGATTTATGGTCAACTAATCTTTGACAAAGGAGCAAAGACTATGCATTGGAGCAAAGAAAGTTTGTTCAATAAATGGTGCTGGGAAAACTGGGTCGCTACATGCAAAAGAATGAAGCTTGACCTCTACCTCACACCATACACAAAAATCAACTCAAAATGGATTAAAGAACTAGACATAAGACCTGAAACCATAAAATATATAGAAGGAAATATAGGCGAAACACTACGTGATTTGCACATCAAAGACATCTTTACAGACACATCACCCAAAGCAGTGATAGTGAAGGCAAAGATAAACAGCTGGGACTACATCAAATTAAAGAGCTTCTGCACAGCAAAAGAGACAATAACAAAAACAAAGAGAAACCCCACCAACTGGGAGAACATTTTTGCACCCAACACTAATGATAAAGGACTGATCACAAAAATCTGCAAAGAGCTGATGAGACTCAACAACAACAGAAAATAATCCAGTCAAAAAATGGGCAGAAGAGCTAAAAAGAAACTTCTCTGAAGAGGAAATGCAAATGGCCAACAGGCATATGAAAAAATGTTCAACATCACTTGCCATCAGGGAAATGCAAATCAAAACTACCATGAGATACCATCTCACACCAGTGAGAATGGCACATATTAAAAAAACTAGCAACAACAAATGCTGGCGAGGGTGTGGAGAAAAAGGAACTCTTCTGCACTGTTGGTGGGAGTGCAAACTGGTCCAACCACTGTGGAAAGCTGTGTGGAGATTTCTGGACCTACTAAACATAGAGCTTCCATATGATCCAGCAATTCCACTCCTAGGTATTTACCCAAAGGAAACAGAAACATCAATTCCAAAGAACACCTGCACCCCTATGTTTATAGCAGCACTGTTTACAATAGCTAAGCTTTGGAAACAACCCAAATGCCCAAAAATAGATGACTGGATCAAGAAGATGTGGTACATATATACCATGGAATATTACTCAGCGTTCAAAAAAGATAAACACATGCAATTTGCAGCAACATGGATGGCACTGGAAGGGATCATGCTCAGCGAAATAAGCCAAAAAGAAAAAGAAAAATACCAGATGGTCTCACTCATAGCAGGAATCTAGAAAACTTAAATAAGGGACCAGGAAAATGAATAACTATAAGAAAGTGAAAATCAAAATCAACAAAAAACTATGAACCAGAGACACTTTTTTGGGGAGCGGGGGCGGGAGAGGAGGGATTGGGGTCAGAATGGGGGGGCTGCAATTGTATGGGGAATATAACAATAAAATTTATTATTAAAAAAAAAAAAAAAAAGTAAATCCCAAAGATTTTCTTACCGCAAGTCCTTTTGTCAAGTAGGCCTAAGGAAAAAAAAAAAATATATATTTTTCAGTTCTCTCAGTCCAGCCTCATCATCGTTCCTCAGCAGTTTATCCCCATTGCACACAGCGGCTCTTCTAAACTTCTTGGTCTACAAACCCCAGTGTCTTCTCTTTTCTTCCCTCTGCCCTAGCACAGTAGCTGCTTCCACCAGTTACTTGCTCTTTGTTACCTACATGTCCCTTATTAGTTTTTCTTGATCAACTAATCCCTAACATCACTTTCCTTCTGCTAACATAATTGGTTAGTTTTCTGTTTCATGACTAGCCTCTGACTAAAGTTGTCCTAAAAACATGTGAACAAAGACGTGCAATGCATTTGAAAGTGGACAAAATTTCATTTCGCCCCTCCTCCCAAGCTGCTATTTCTCCTTTGTTTTGTATCTTTGTTGGAAAGGAACCAAGTTAGAAATCCAAGAGTATTTTCTAATGTGTTTTCCTCTCCCTTATGCTCCGCAGCCAACTTGTCATCAACTTCCATTGATTCTGTCTCTTATGTATTCCCTGGAATCTCCTCCCTCCATTGTATTTCCATTGCCAATACTTTAACTCAGGCTGCAGCCATTTCTTGCTAAGCCTGTTTAATTAGTCTCTTGGCCTTAGGCATTGTTACATGCCAATCTCTATCTTGCTATCAAAACCGTGTTTTATAAAGCAAAAAATGCTCTCTTTTAAAACACTTCAGGGGCCCCACATTGCTGCAGTATAAAGTCAAAATACCTCCATAACACATTCATCTTTTAGCCTTTCATGAGCTGACATTTGTCCACCCCCTCAGCTTCATCTGTCACTAATCTTCACCTTCAATCAGAACACCCTTTCTCCCCTCATGCATCACCTCCCAGGATGCCTATCTTAATGGGCAATGGATTGGCAATCAGGGAATTTAATAAACTGCCATGAAATGAAAAAATGACATCTCCCATGTTTCTATACAGTCTTCATAGTTTTAGTTTCGAATAAATCTGTGATATTTTACTAAATGGAACGCCATAATTTGAGAAACCACTTCTCAATTTTTGCATATTAAATCTACTTATTATAATGATTAACTTTTTGTATCAATTTGTCTAGGACACAGAACCAGGATATGTGTTCAAATATTATTCTTGATGTTTCTGTAAAGGTATTTTTAGATGACGTTAACATTGAAGTCAGACTTTTAGGAAAGCCTATCATTGGCCTTATCGAATCAATTAAAAGCCTTAACAGGAAAAAAAAGAAATCTCCCCAGAAAAGATTAATTCTGCCAACAGACAGAAATTCTACCTTTGGACTCAAATGGAAATTTTTCCCTGTGTCTCTAGCCTACTGGCCTACCCTATAGATTTTGGACTTCTAAGACTCCAAAATTATGTGAACTATTTTTATACATTTCAGTCTCTCTCCTTCTTCCTTTCCTCTTACTCTCTTGTTCCCTGTCTCTATAGTAATAGAGATACAGAGTTACACACACACAATAACAACACACACACACACACATGCACCCTGTAGGTTCTGTTCCTCTGGCGATTTCTCACTAAACTTTAAAACAGCTTGTC